>NC_068916.1:4864558-5489558 GCF_023091745.1 Budorcas taxicolor | reverse complement strand
AAATGAGGACAAAGACTGTCATCCATGGTAGATGTTTCAGCTCATTTGCATATTCTGTCTTCTTGCTATCCCTGCAGAAATGGGTTTCAATTTGTAGTCTGCATCACAATCATCTAGACAGTTTTGAAATCTCAGATTGCTGTACATCAACACCAGTAAGTCTGGGGTGGGGATGGAGAATTTTCATTTCTAATAGATGCTCAGGTATTGTAAATGCTTCTGGTACAGGGAACAATGGTAAGAATGAGATCCTGGGTCATCAGGAAATGAATGTGAGACAATGACAGAAACCTCAAGGTCATAATCCAATGCCAAATCCAGATCAACTTACAAATAAATGATTCAAACACTCAAATTGACCTCCTGAAGATTTAAAATCCATTCACTAACTACACTACGGAAGATGTCATTTTGAGTGACATACTGCAGCTTCGTTGTTGTTCAGTTGCTAAGTCATGTCTGACTCTTGGCAACATCATGGACTGCAGCATGCCAGGCTCTTCTGTCCTCTGCTGTCTCCTGAAGTTTGGTCACATTCATGTCCATCATGTTGGTGATGCTATCTAAACATCTCATCCTCTGCCGCCCCCTTCTCCTTTTGCCTTCAACCTTTCCCAGCATCAGGGGAATGAGTCAGCTCTGATTCGAAGAGCTCTTCGCATCAGGTGGCCAAAGTTTTGGCGCTTCAGCATTAGTCCTTCCAATGAATATTCAGAGTTGATTTCCTTTAAGATTACTGGTGTAATCTCCTTGCTGTCCAAGAGACTCTCAAGCGTCTCCTTCAGCACCACAATTCAAAAGCATCGATTCATCGGCTTTCAGTCTTTATGGTCGAACTCGCACATCTCTACCTGACTACTGGAAAAATCACAGCTTTGACTTTGTCAGCAAAGTGATGTATCTGCTTTTTAATATGCTATCTAGTTTTGTCATATCTTTCCTGGCAAGGAGCAAGCATTTTTTAATTTCAAGGCTGCATTAACTGTCCACAGTGATTTTGAAGTATACTACATAGAGCAATAAATTTGCAATAACAGTTTATGATTGCAATTCCTTTCTTCATTAAATCATTTACTAGATTCTGGATAGAATCATCCATTTAAAACATAAACCTGATGATTTTATCATAACTTTTCATATATATCTGAAAATTTATTGTGGGAATTGGCTCACAGGGTTAAGTGATGAAGTTCCAGGAACTGCCATTTCAAAGTTGGAGGATCAGAAAAGCTGGTGATACGGTTGATTCCAAGTTTGAAGGCCTGAGAAACAGAAGTCCCAATGTCCAAAGGCAGAAAAAGGTGGATGTCCTACCTCAGGAAGAGAGGGTGGATTCACCCTTCCTTCACTTTGAGTTCTACTTGGTCCTTCACGAGATTGGAAAACACCTCCCCACATTGGTGAAGGGGGATTTTTTACTCAGTCTACCAGAATCAGATGCTAATCTCTTCCAGAAACACCCCCCGCCCCGACCCCTGCCCAGAAACAGTGCTCAGCCACCTATCTGGGACGCCCTTACCCCAGTCATGCTGACAAAGAAGATTAACTGTCACATGTGCAGAATCCCTCCATCTCCATTCTTATTGTTTAGGCAATTCATCATCTTTTGTGTTTTCATACAATTTTAAAAGTTATTAGCTCTAGTTCTGTGAAGAATATCATTACTATTTTGACAGATATTGCCTTGAATCTGCATACTATCTTGAGTAGAATGGTCATTTTAACATACTTAACAATTTAATTAATTATGTTAATTCTTTCAATCCATGAGCACAAGTTATCTTCCCATCTGTTTGTGCCATCTTCAATTTCTTTCATCAGTATCTTCTACTTCTCCGAGTAAAGGTTTTTTTTTTAACCTCCTTTGGTAGGATTATTCCTCAGAAATTTGCACTGTCTTTTACTGTCCCTGGTGACTTCTGGGCCTTTGTGGTTTTGAGATAAATGGTCTCACGATTACCAGTTTACATCCAGTTTCATGTTATTACCAATGTGTCCTAAAGGAGCAGCTGGGCCTGACCCCAGAGCTTGTAGCCTCTGGGATGGCTGTGTTCTTTACCACTGCCGCGAGATGTGTTTTGTGATGGTGATGTGTGTGAAAGTTTCCTGTTAGGAGCTTTGACAGATGAAGCTTGTGAAGGGCAGTTTGAGGGGAACAAGAGGAGATGCTTCAAGACTGATGATAGGTGGACATGCATGGACATAGCCTCACCAATTAAAGTACTGAAATGCCTCCAATCTGAGTGGTAAACAGTTACACCAAGCATCCACCCCATTACTAGCAGATAAAGGGTTTCCATGTTATATCCCTTTTACCCCCAGCAAGCACCTCAGCTGGTCCTGGTATCCCTGACTGCCTGGGAGAATCAAACCATTCTTCCTGAAGAGTCATTAGTAGGTCATTAGTAGTATTGCCTGGATGGGTTCTTTGTAGTTCTCCATTGATTTCAATCATGGGATATCTTGATACTAAGAAAGCCCTTAGGAACCTCTTCATTTCCAGACTAAGCCTTCCTCACCTTCACTGCAGAGTCAAGAGTTCAAGATCAACCACCTGACCCAGTATAAAAATTTCCTTCTTTGCTCATTGATTTATAGGCATGATTGGACCAAAGGTTTAGTCTTAGTCTTAAAATCGGTTTGTTAAAATCGCTAGGTCTTGTCAAAACCCAGCTCCCTTAGGGACTAAGACCTCCAGATCAGCAGATCACAAAGTCCCATTGAGAAGCAGTCAAAGTTCTGTTAGCAGACCTTTGGTGGTAGCAGGGATCACAGTGGGGTCACTCCCATTTCAACTTTATTCCACGGACCTTGTGGTCCTAGATATAAGAATATCAGTTCCCTATAATTGATGATGATTTAGAGCTTATATAGCCTCCCAAAGAGCATCTCCCTTGCTTTGCAATATATTGTCACCTAGGAACATTGAGCCTCAGTCCTCAAAAGCCCATTGCACTGTAGTATCAGGTAAGATGCTTCAGGATGACTGGGAAAAGGGAAGGATCAGTGAATTCCAGAAGCAGTTGCTCACTGCCACACTTCATTTCCTGTGCAATGCAGTCCTTCTTCAGAAGCAGGGTGTATGGGACACCATGGTGATGGATGAGATATCTGTGGGTCCAGGAATGCTAGTTTTGATAGAAGCATTGCTAGAAAATAAGGGAAATCAGTTTCCAAGATTAGTGTCTATCTCAGAAAGAACTAAATGCTGTGTTCTACTGCTCAGATTTGTCCAAATTAACCCTGCCCTTAGATGCTGATGACACCAGGGCTTGGACCCATTACAGAGTCTCTTCCCTACCCTCAAGAACCATGAAAAACCCTTGCCCTTCATCTGGTTTGCCATTTTGCTTAATATCATTCACTGAAAACAATTGTCCTTTCCTCACTGAAAGGAAAGGCACTTTTGTTGAAAATCAGTTGACCATGTATTGGAGGGTTTTCACTCTAGGCTCTGAATTTCTACCTCAATGTTCTATATACCATAGCACATTGCTTTAATTACTTTGTAGTAGCTTTGTAGTCAGCTGGGGATCAGGAGGTTTGATATCTCCAACTTTGGTCTACTTTTTCAAAATTGTTTTGTGCTGGAGTCCAGCAGCCAGGGAATCAGCCTGAAGGGATGAGCGGTGTCAGCGGAGAATGATGTAGCCTCTAACTCAAGGTGCGGGACTACATGTTAATTTCAAGCTTCAGGTGTTCTTTTATACTTTGACATAAGCATTAGGTCAGAGGTTTGACATTTTTAGTTCCTCTCCACCCATATTTATTGTCTCCAGAAATCACTGTTGCCCTTCAAACAGAGTTCCTGCTTCAGCAATTCCCTCAGAATCAGCTTTACGATCTATTATCTACTTCCTCTTATGTGTCCTATACTTAACTTTTGATTACATTGGGAAATAGATGGGAAAACAGTGGAAACAGTGTCAGACTTTATTTTTGGGGGCTCCAAAATCACTGCAGATGGTGACTGCAACCATGAAATTAAAAGACGCTTACTCCTTGGAAGAAAAGTTATGACCAACCTAGATAGCATATTCAAAAGCAGAGACATTACTTTGCCGACTAAGGTCTGTCTAGTCAAGGCTATGGTTTTTCCAGTAGTCATGTATGGATGTGAGAGTTGGACTGTGAAGAAGGCTGAGCACTGGAGAATTGATGCTTTTGAACTGTGGTGTTGGAGAAGACTCTGGAGAGTCCCTTGGACTGCAAGGAGATCCAACCAGTCCACTCTGAAGGAGATCAGCTCTGGGATTTCTTTGGAAGGAATGATGCTAAAGCTGAAACTCCAGCACTTTGGCCGCCTCATGTGAAGAGCTGACTCAGTGGAAAAGACTCTGATGCTGGGAGGGATTGGGGGCAGGAGGAGAAGGGGACGACAGAGGATGAGATGGCTGGATGGCATCACTGACTCGATGGCCGTGAGTCTGAGTGAACTCCGGGAGTTGGTGATGGACAGGGAGGCCTGGCGTGCTGCGATTCATGGGGTCACAAAGAGTCGGACACGACTGAGCGACTGAACTGAACTGAACTTTGTAACTCATGCTTATGTCTGGGTTGCATACCACATTCCTCAGTTTATTTCTTATCTTTCTAAATCCTGTTTGCCCCTAGTATCTTAAGCTCACTATCTCCTAAAAAGGCTTCTAACTATTAATATCTCTAAAATTCCTAATCTCTATCAGCTATAGTAAAATATGCTAACACTACAACAATCCTTAAACTTTTAGCTTAACCCTAAACTCAGCAAACTTCTTTTACCATAAACATTTCCCTCACAAACAGGTCTCAGATAACAATCCTTCCCATGGCCTCAAGCTGTGGCCTATGTGCTCATCCTGGAACATTCTTTGTCAAGATCCTTGAACAATGTCAATGATTAACTTTATGGATTATTCTCTGGGCACAACTGCAGAAGGCTTTGTGCCTTCTCATGTTTTTCTCAAGAACAATAAGCACCTTAACATTCTTTCCAGCCAACTCAACCGAAGAAAGGAAAGAACAAGTCAGAATTACAAGACCTAACTCCTTCATCCCGGGACCATGCCTGCAGGATGAGGAGAGAGGGTTGGGGCCATGCCTCCATTTTGTCAGTAATGCCTAACGTGGCTCCCGAAAGTTTTGGCCAAGTCCCTTGGGATTTCAAATGAATTTTAGGATAGATTTTCCTACTTGTGTAAAAATGTTGCCAGAATTTCTTAGGATTGAATAGAATCTGTATGTTACTTTGGTTAGTAATGTCATTTAGGAAAATATCAATCTTCCAACTCACGACATGGATTGTCTTTTCATTTTTATGTCTCCTTTAATATTGTTCAGTAAGTGTTTGTAGTTTTCAGAGTACAGGTCTTTTGCCTCATTAGTTATGTTTTTTTCAAAGAATTTTATTCCTTTTTGTGTTAGTCTTATGCTATAGAAATACAAATGGTTTTTATGTTAACTTATATCTTGCAACTTTGTTGAATTCACTTATAATTGTTTCTGAAAGTGCATGTGTGTGTGTGTTTGTGTGCATCTTTTGTGAATGGTTAATGTGGATGTGTAATCTTTAGGGATTCTATACACAAGTTCATGTCATGTTCTAGCAGAAATAACTTTACATCTTCCTTCCTTACATGGATGCCTTGGAATATTTTATTTTTCTTGCCTAGTTCCTCTGTCCAGGAATTCCTTTCTTATGGTGACTAGAAGTGACAAAAGCAATCATCTTTCTCTGGAGTTCACGATCTTACAGAAAAATGTTTTCAGATTTTATTAAGAAGGATATCACCTATGGGTTGTTCATGACCTCTATTTAAGTTTCCTTGTATTCTTATGCTTTTGAGTGCTTTTGTTATGAAATGATGTTGAAGTTTTTAAATGCTTTTCCTGTAACAATTGTAATGATCATGTATTTCTTTTTCCATCATTTTTAAAATGTGCTATTACACTGGTTGGTTTTCATATAAAGGATCATTATTAGCTTCCGACAGAAAAAATCCCACTTGGTTATTATTCAAAATTCATTTAATATGTTGCTAAATTCTATGTGCTAGTATTTTGTTGAAGATATTTCTATTAGTATTCATGAGGATGGATATTCATCTGTTGTTTCTTTTTTCTATTGTCACTGTCTGGCTCTCAGTTCAGTTCAGTCGCTCAGTCATGTCCAACTCTTTGCGATCCCATGAATCGCAGCACGCCAGGCCTCCCTGTTCATCACCAACTCCTGGATTTCACTCAGATTCACGGCCTTCGAGTCAGTGATGCCTAGTATAAGGCTAATACTGACCTCACAAAATAAGTTAGAAATTCTGCCCTCTTTTTTGCTTTTTTGGGAAGCATTTGAGAATGGTTATTATTAACTAATTTTTATGTCTTTTAGAATTAAATAGTGAATCCATATATGTTTCATGGCATATATTTATATTTATTTATATCATATCACAATTATAAATTATAATTTTACTCAATAATTTATATTAATATTAATAATTTTATAATTTAATAACAATGTATATAATTTATATATTAATAATCTTAATTATATTATGTTTATATAAATTATATGTATAAATTTATGTATATAATATATATTAATTATATAAATTGTATATAAATAAAATATAACTATATATGATCTACATAATATATATTTATATTTTAAATATATTTTAATATATGTTTATATATTTCTCTCTATATAATATATTAAAATATATATTAAACATATATATAATATATATGATGTATACTATATACATTTTATGTAATATATAAAATTATATATAAATTCATATAAATAAACTATAAATTAATTATATAAATTATATATAAAATATATAAAAGTTGAAAATATTTATTTTTTGCTCTTGTTACACTCTGTTCAAACGATGCTTTGCAGGAAGACAGAAAGGTGCCCAGGATTGATTCAAGGGTGGCCAGAGCTCAGAGGCCATATCAGTGATGCTGGGTCCCCCTGGAGGTGTTCCTAGAGGTGTTTTCTGGAGCAGCACAGGCTCTCACCACAGAGAGAGCCTGCATTCCTCCCTGAAATCTCTCTCATCTCCCTCAGCTATGGAGAATGGGGCAGGAAACTAAATCCATGATGGAGAAAACTTGAGAACCTGAACAAATTCATTGGTGTCTTGAACTTTGAAATCACAGAAGAAAATCTTAGTAAGTACTACCAGCAATGGGGAGAACTTATGAGACTTATGCAGAGTTAAATCCAGAGCCTATTGACAGAAGGCATAACTGCCCACCTCTCCTCTCTCTCTGTCCTTCTATTTATCAGTCACTTTTTAGTGAAAGTGAAGTTGCTCAGTCGTGTCCAACTCTTTGCAACCCCATGGACTGTAGCCTAACAGGCTCCTTCATCCATGGGATTTTCCAGACAAGAATACTAGAGTGGGTTGCCGTTACCTTCTCCAAGAGATCTTCCTAACGCAGGGATTGAACCTGGGTTTTCTGCATTGTAGGCAGATGCTTTACTATCTGAGCCACCAGGAAAGTCCTCTTTGGCCCTCTGGAATCAGCCTTTCCTCTTCACTACTGATAAAACAACTTTATCAAAATTGTACAAAGAATTCCAGAAAATGTCATTATTTTCCTTCCTGATACTGTCCCCCTGGGACTTCTGTAACATGACACCTTTATTCCACCTTCTATGTGTTCAATGGAAACAATTATGATGTTTATTGAATTGAGTGCTTATAAGTTAAATGAATTATTTATTGAATAAGCAATGATGTGTTTCTTGAAAAATTACAAATTATGACGGGCCCAACACTGAGGTGAACAAATTGAGGTGACTTGGACTTACTTTTGGTCAGGGCAGCAAGATTGCTGGCAAGTCATTTTCAGCAGAAAATGTTTCCAAAAAACATGTTCCTTCTTCAGTTCAGTCACTCAGTCGTGTCTGACTCTTTGTGACCCCATGAATCGCAGCACGCCAGGCCTCCCTGTTCATCACCATCTTCCGGAGTTCACTCAGACTCATGTCCATCGAGTCAGTGATGCCATCCAGCGATCTCATCCTCTGTCGTCCCCTTCTCCTCCTGCCCCAATCCCTCCCAGCATCAGAGTCTTTTCCAATGAGTCAGCTCTTCGCGTGAGGTGGCCAAAGTACTGGAGTTTCAGCTTTAGCATCATTCCTTCCAAAGAAATCCCAGGGCTGATCTCCTTCAGAATGGACTGGTTGGATCTCCTTGCAGTCCAAGGGACTCTTAAGAGTCTTCTCCAACTCCACAGTTCAAAAGCATCAATTCTTCGGCGCTCAGCTTTCTTCACAGTCCAACTCTCACATCCATACATGACTACTGGAAAAACCATAGCCTTGACTAGACAGACCTTAGTCGGCAAAGTAATGTCTCTGCTTTTGAATATGCTATCTAGGTTGGTCATAACTTTTCTTCCAAGGAGTAAGCGTCTTTTAATTTCCTGGCTGCAATCACCATCTGCAGTGATTTTGGAGCCCAAATGTTCTTCCTTAAGAATCAAAATTCAAATCTAATTTTTAAGAATACCCACGTAGGACTTCCCTGGTGGTCCAGTGGTTAAAAATCTGCCTGCCAATGCAGGGCATGAGGGTTTGATCCCTGATTTCACATGCCCTGAAGCAACTAAGTCCATGTGCTAGAAACAGTGAATCCAAGCAACAAGAGGAGGCACCACAATGAGACGCCTGGGCATGACAACTAGAGGCTATCCCGGCTCTCCACAGATAGAGAAAGCCGATGGTCAGCAATGGAAGACTCAGCAGCCAAAACTAAAATAAAAAAAATAAATAACATTTTATAAAATGACATTCTTCAAAAACAATACACACAATTTTTAGGTAACAGATAGGATGTAACACATAGCATAAGTGCTAATTGATTTACAGTAAAATGTCTTCTGTTTGATTTAGCATTTGGCACAGGAATGATAAAAAGAAAGGAAGTAACTCGTGTTAAAAAGAAGAAGTAAAAACAAGCTTGAAACAATCTCTTTAGAATAGATTGTTTCTTACTTAAGTATAAAGAATGTAAGAAAATATAATAACTAAAAACACTAAATAATTCCCCAAGCTAGAGTGCCTGTGTAGAATTCAATAAAGAAATTCTGACAAGCAGAAACTGAGGTGTACAAAGATATGCAAAAATCCTTACTCTTGTCACATGAAACCCAATCTCTTATCCCCAAAAACATTTATGCCTCTTGTTTTTGTCTACTAAGCATTTAGAGTACAAAGTTAATATAACAAGGCATCTTAGTTCAGAAACCGGTTGACAGTGAAAGTGGCAAGTGGAACGGAGGACTGTCCCCACCCCCTGTGAACCACTTCCCAGGAACCACTCGGTTTCTACAAGACAATCTTCTCCTATTTTTCCTTTAGTTCTCAAGAACATTCTTGGCAAGTCTGTCTGCCCTCAAGGCCATAACCAATCTCTCCCTTGCTGTCTTCACTATCTGAGACTGTCAGCAAATATCTATATCTGTTACTGGCCATCTGCAGAGGGCCTGTGGGAGGAAAAGTCCCAATCTTGGGTCCATCTCTGCCTTGTCAGAAGACTCAGCAGTGATGGGCTCAGGGCTGGTGTGCAGAGCCAGCAATTACCCGCAAAACATTTGTGCTGTCCAAGGTCCTGAAAGGCTCTCCTTTAGGGCTGTAGGCCTGGAGCTCCTGCAGCCTCCTGAATGCACAGACTTGCTACAGCTTCTCCCAGGGTCCCCTCTCATTGACCACATCGCCAGGATGGGAGGTAATCCTTGTGACTGGCTTTTGGAAAGTGCATCTGGTCAGCCTCAGTGGAAGTACAGATCTGTCATGATGTCTCTGGTTGGCCTTGGCTAAAAGCTCTTGTCTTTTCTTCTCCAATTTTTTTGGCATCATTTTTCTTTTGAACCTTCCCTTTTAAAACAAAATGAAATGCAAAATGTGAGCAAAGTGGAGGATGAAACCACTGCCAGTCAGAGAGAATGTTCTCAGCACGTTTGGATAACCACACTGCACTCTCCCCAGTGAAATGAATCTCAAATTGCTCTGTTCATCACATTTATTCAGTGAATTGACAGATCTCAGACTTCTGGCTCTCAATGCCAATAGTCTGGGATGGAGACAAAAGATTGCATTTCCAAGCATTCCCGTTGGATGGTGACACTGCTAATACAGGCACCACACATTGAGAACTGAATCCTGGGGCATCAGGCAGATATTCAAAGAACAGAAAGCTCCAGGTCATCATCCAGTACCAATTCCAGACTTTCCGCTAGTCATCCTCCTTTGAGGATGTTTTCCTTTTCCCATCCCTGTCACTGTCAACCACAAACTTTGTGGTTGGTCAAAACATCCTGGTCCCCTGAATCCAACATCACCTGGACAAAGAGATCACAGGGTTCGTCAAATATCAAGACATTAAACTTTTTGATATCTCTTCTTTTACTTTCCTTTAAGACAAACAATTATCTAATTTTCATCACCCTTTAGTACCTGATCTCCAATGTGATCATGTACCTCTCAACTCTCAGATACTTTGCTTTCAAACCCAAGTCTCATCTTCCCTCAAATATTCTCCTGCTTATGACATAACTTAGAAAAGCCATATTCTCTTCACAAAGTTCCTTTTCCCCACTATAAGCAGCTATTTTCTCCCTTCTTCCCCTCCTCTTACTCCTCTCTTTTATCTCACTTAATGATTCTTGCTTCATATAGTTTGGTCCTGCCTTCACATCTGTTCTACATCTACACCTTCTTCCAGGCAATCCCATCCATTTCCCTGGCTTCAAATATTCTTAATGAACAAGAAATTCTCAGTTTCCTTGATCTGAGTTCAACCCTAAAAGGCAAATATCCATCTGTCCACCCACCACATCAGTGATAATATTCATGACTCAACTCACAGTGACCAGGTCACAAGCTGAATCAACCAGTTCCCCCAAATAATTCATCTTTATCTCAATGTCCCCATAAACTCACTTGTTGGAACTAATATCCCGTCTAACCCTGAACGGCACTCTGGACACCCTACCACTCCACACTCTTATGCCAACTAGCCAACCATTTGACCTTTGGAATCTATCTGAAGCTTCCCAATTTTTCAATAATTCATGGGAATCTTTCATTTGATCTACAAAGTACCATTTCCACAGAATGACATTTCCTGATGCCATATCAAAAGAAATCTTACATTGTCTCTTTGTCAATTTTTAAATTAAAACATAAATGTGTAATATTATCTACTTATCTTTGATTGCCTTTCTCAGTAAGTTGACTACTGAATGAAGACAGAGAAATTTAATATTTTCTTGGATATAATCACTTATTGCTTTGGCTTTCCAAGGAGCACAAATATCTTTTTTTTTTTTTTTTTGAGAAACTATGCACACTCCAAAAAGCACTTTCTAAGTTTTTCTAACAAATTCACACAACTACAATTATAAAATGAGTTTATCTCTTTTGTGCTAAATTGCAATCAGTTGCCACTAAGATTTCAACACTTTCTCTCTGAGATCCATTATGAGACTCATCACACTAATGTATTTAAACTGTAAGCCTCCTGATGAGGCTCCTTTCCTTGAAATCTCACATTTCTGTCTCCTGAAGATATTTTTAAAGGGAAACCATAAACCTCATTTTATTCCTGTTTTCCTGACATTATTATTAGACTAACTCTTACATTAGTCAAGATATAATGGAATGTTTGATAGAAAAATGACTTGATCTGCTTATTTATCCATCAGCCCTTATATGCTGAGTTGTTTGCTAAAACCCAAGACTCGGAATTTAACTTAACCAATTCAGTGCTTAGATTATTTTCATCTTGGGGAGAGAAAAGGGTAATAAACTAAGAAATGTCTAATAATAGTGTTAAATATAATTAAGTGTTATGATAAACAGTAAGATCAACATAGAAACAGAGGGAATAAGAGGGAGATATAGAGAGAAGTAAGGAGAGGGAATAGGAAAATAAATTATCTACAATGATGGATGACAAGAGATTCAGTCAGTTCAGTTCAGTTCAGTTCAGTTCAGTTCAGTCACTCAGTCGTGTCCAGCTACCCATGACCCCGTGAATTGCAGCACACCAGCCCTCCCTGTCCATTACCATCTCCCAGAGTTCACTTAAACTCATGTCCATCACGTCGGTGATGCCATCCAGCCATCTCATCCTCTGTTGTCCCCTTCTCCTCCTGCCCCCAATCCCTCCCAGAGAAGGCCTATCTGAAGCACAGAACAGAATTTTTAAAAACAAGAAGAAGGGGAAAAAAAAGACCAAACGTTCTGTGGGAAAAGAATTGTCCATAGAGGAGAACAATTTAACTACTCTAGGGCCAAAAACTACTTCCACTACCTAAGGATTTTGGTTTAAACACACACACACACACACACACACATTTCATCAATTATCCCAAGAAAGCTGCATATACAAAATTATACACAAGCTTGAATATTTATTAAGAAACCTTAAAACCTGGGAAATAACTTTCAATAAGAAAGGTTGTTGTTTAGTTGCTAAGTGGTGTCCAATTCTCTGCAACCCCATGGAATGTAGCCTGACAGGCTGCTCTGTCCATGGGATTTTCCAGGCAAGAATACTGGATTGGGTTGCCATTTCCTTCTCCAGGGATCTTCCTGACCCAAGGATAAAACCAGAGTCTCTGTCATCTCCTATTGGCAGGCAAATTCTTTACCACTGAGGGACCAGGCATCTTCTTATTTCAAGAGCTAAATTCTGCTTAGTGAGATTTTAAACAAGAAAAATCATCCTAATGAATACTCTTGCCAACAATATGGATTCCACACACACCAGAAGAGGTTGGCTGAGAAATCTGGTCAATGCAGGTTCCCCCATCTTCTAAGAGCTTCCAGAGTTCTCCTGACTCAATGCTGAGAGGCAGCTAGCCTGAGCCCTGCCAGAAAGCACAGTGACTTCTGCCTCTGTTTCTGCTTTTACATGGGAAGAGAGTGAACAACCCAGTCACAGGATAACCCAATCCAGAGGACACACCCTATATCTCAGATCAAAGGGATCAGAGAGAGTCTTAAATTTTTATCTACAAATACAGGAATTTGGGGCTATTGGCAATATTAGATACTATTGAATAATATGATATACTATATGAAAAATTTAATAATTTGTGAGTGGAGATGTTATTTCCACTTTCAAAAATTCAATGTTTCCATTTTTATGGACACTTTCTACAAAAATAGTTATGGACATTTCTATAAGCTAAAATTTCCATTCGATTTATGTTTATCAAGAAACAAATTACAGCTTGTTTCAATGTTTAAATAAAAGACTGTTGAACATATTTACTAACAATCTATGAAATCTATAATACAAAGTCATTAATAAGAACTGAATGTTTTGTGCGTTGACATTTCACCTAACTACAGGTAAATCTGAGATGACTTTTTAGCTTCACTTTCTGCCATTAGAGTGGCATCCATCTGCATATCTGAGGTTGTTGATATTTTTCCCAGTAATCTTGATTCTAACTTGTGATTCATCCAACTCAGTCTTTTGCATGATGTACTCTGCATATAAGATAAATAAACAGAGAACAATATACAGCTTGTTTTAGTCCTTTCCTGATTTAGAACCAGTCAGCTGTTCCATATAAGGTTCTAAATGTTGTTTCTTGGCCCACATACAGGTTTCTCAGGAGACAGGTAAGGTAGTCAGGTATTCCCATCACACTGAGACTTTTCCACAGTTTGTTGCAATCTACACAGTCAAAGGCTTTATTGTAGTCAATAAAGCAGATGTTTTTCCAGAATTCTCTTGCTTTCTCTGATCCAATGAATGTTGGCAATTTGACATCTGGTTCCTCTGCCTTTTCTAAACCCAGCTTGTATATCTGGAAGTTCCCCATTCATGTACTGCTAAAGTCTAGCTTGAAGTATTTTGAGAATAACCTTACTAGCATGTGAAACGAGCACAACTGTACAATAGTTGGAACATTCTTTGGCATTGTCCAATTCTTTGGGATTGGAATGAAAACAAATATTTTTTAGTCCTGTGGCCACTGCTGAGCTTTCCAAATTTAATAGCATATTGAGTGCAGCACTTTAATAGCATCGTCTTTTACGATTTGACATAGCTCATCTGGAATTCCCTTACCTCCACTATCTTTGTTCATAGTGATGTTTCCTAAGGCTCACTTGACTTCACATTCCAAGATGCCTGGCTCTAGGTGAGTGACCACACCATTGAGGTTATCCCAGTCATTAAGACTTTTTTGTGTAGTTCTTCTGTGTATTCTTGCCTCCTCTTCTTAATCTCTTCTCCTTCATTTCTGTCCTTTATCATGCCCATCCTTGCATGATATGTTCCCTTGATATCTCAAATTTTCTTTAAGAGATCTCTAATTTTATCCATTCTGTTGTTTGCCTCTATGTCTTAGCATTGTTCTTTTTTGGGTATATCTAATCCATTCTTGTTTGCTTTTTGCTTCTCTTCTCTCCTCAAGTATTTGTAAAGCCTCCTCAGACAACAACTTTACCTTCTTGCGTTTCTCTTTCTTGGGGTTGGTTGTGGTCTCTGCAGTGCTATGAACCTCTGTCTATAGTTCTTCAGGCACTCTGTCTATTAGACCTAATCCCTTGAATTTATTCATCACCTCTACTGTGAAATGGATTTGATAGATCTTATCTGAATGGTCCGGTGGTTTTCCCTACTTTCCTCAATGTAAGCCTGAATTTTGCAATTAGGAGTTCATGATCTGAGCCACAGTCAGCTCCAGGTCTTGTTTTTGCTGACTGTATGAAACTTCTCTATCATTGGCTGCAAAAAATATAATCAACCTGATTTTGGTATTGACTGCTTGGGGATGTTCATGTGTAAAGTTGTCTCTTGTGTTATTGGAAAAGGTTATTTGCTATGACCCATGTATTCCCTTGACAAAACTCTGTTAGCCTTTGCCCTGCTTCGTTTTGTACTCCAAGGCCAAACTTGCCTATTACTCCAGGCATCTCTTGACTGACTTCCTACTTTTGCATTCCAGTCCCCTGTAATGAAAAGGAAATCTTTTTTTGCTCTTAGTTTAGAAGGTCTTGTAGGTCTTCATATAACCAGTTACCTTCAGCTTCTTCAGCATTAGCACTTGGAGCATAGATTTAGATTCCCATGATGTTGAATGGTCTGCCTTGGAAATGAAACTAGATCATTCTGTCATTTTTGAGATTATACCCAAGCACTGCATTTCATACTCTTGTTGACTATGAGGGCTATTCCATTTCTTCTTCTTCTTTTTTTAAAAAATCAAACAAAAATCACATTTATTTCAGTAGCTCCAAGTGCAAATACAGCAAGCCAGTACACAGTTTCAGGACACTGCTTTAATACAAAGAAAGCTTGATATAAAAAATGAAAGGGTAAATAGCAGAAATAAAGCTCAATTTTTTAAAAAAAGTTCAAGTAACCTGAAAACATTTAGACTAAAATAGTCTTACATCAATTCATAAATGCCTTAATTTATACATAACAGTGGTACATTGTAATCAAAAAGGACTTCCCAAAGAGTGAGTTCAAACTGGTCAGCTTCAGATAAGAAGAAATTCCTGGCACTGGCTATTCTGGATTCGGCACTCACTCATACTGTACAGACTGGTATAGTTCAATCCATGGCATTTGATATTTATGCAAATTCCAAAAAGGTATTTAAAATTCAATAGGAGGCCAACACCACTACCAAGAGTTCCTGAAATGGCCACTATATATTTAAAAGGTTTAAAGACCAATTTTGGCTTTAGGCCTATGGTACAATGTTGGGGGAAAGACTTTAGTTAACACTCTTTCCATTACTTGAATCCTTTTTGTAAGATTAGCAAAATGGCCCTTAAAACTTCCTCAGGAAAACTGTATTTAAATATATGAAAGCTCCCACTAAGAAATTAATTAAACGTTGTTAATATTCTTTTTAATCACTTAGTGGCCAAGTCATATGTATATTTCTGCTCCCCAGAAGCAATGTTGGCTACTAGCTTCAATTCAGGAAATGCATATATTCTGGAAGGTTTGTTCTGTTCAGTTCAGTTCAGTTCAGTCGCTCAGTCGTGTCCGACTCTTTGCGACCTCATGAATCGCAGCACGCCAGGCCTCCCTGTTCATCATCATCTCCCGGAGTTCACTCAGACTCATGTCCATCGAGTCCGTGATGCCAACCAGCCATCTCATCCTCTGTCGTCCCCTTCTCCTCCTGCCCCCAATCCCTCCCAGCATCAGAGTCTTTTCCAATGAGTCAGCTCTTTGCGTGAGGTGGCCAAAGTACTGGAGTTTCAGCTTTAGCATCATTCCTTCCAAAGAAATCCCAGGGTTGATCTCCTTCAGAATGGACTGGTTGGATCTCCTTGCAGTCCAAGGGACTCTCCAGAGTCTTCTCCAACACCACAGTTCCAAAGCATCAATTCTTCGGCGCTCTGCCTTCTTCACAGTCCAACTCTCACATCCATACATGACCACAGGAAAAACCATAGCCTTGACTAGACGGACCTTAGTCGGCAAAGTAATGTCTCTGCTTTTGAATATACTATCTAGGTTGGTCATAACTTTTCTTCCAAGGAGTAAGCGTCTTTTAATTTCATGGCTGCAATCACCATCTGCAGTGATTTTGGAGCCCCCCAAAATAAAGTCTGACACTATTTCCACTGTTTCCCCATCTATTTCCCATGAAGTGATGGGACCAGATGCCATGATCTTCATTTTCTGAATGTTGAGCTTTAAGCCAACTTTTTCACTCTCCTCTTTCACTTTCATCAAGAGGCTCTTGAGTTCTTCTTCACTTTCTGCCATAAGGGTGGTGTCATCTGCATATCTGAGGTTATTGATATTTCTCCTGGTAATCTTGATTCCAGTTTGTGTTTCTTCCAGCCCAGCGTTTCTCATGATGTACTCTGCATAAAAGTTAAATAAGCAGGGTGACAATATACAGCCTTGACGTACTCCTTTTCCTATTTGGAACCAGTCTGTTGTTCCATGTCCAGTTCTAACTGTTGCTTCCTGACCTGCATACAGATTTCTCAAGAGGCAGGTTAGGTGGTCTGTGAGATGCTTATTCAGCCTTTTTCTCAACTTTCTTCATCTTTTCATTGTAGGCATTAAACTGAGAGTCTGTTCCAAAAATTCTGCCGCCATGCCATCCGTCCCCTATTCCATTTCTTCTAAGGGATTCTTACCCTCAGTAGTAGGTATAATGGTCATCTGAATTAAATTCAACCATTCCCATCCATTTTAGTTCACTGATTAAAATGTTGATGTTCACTCTTGCCATCTCCTGCTTGACAACGTCTTGGTTCGAGGACCTAACATTTCAAATTGCTATGTAATGTTGTTCTTTACAGCATCAGGCTTTGCTTTCACCACCAGACACATCCACAACAGAACATCAGCTGTTTTGGCCCATCTGCTTTATTCTTTCTGGAGCTATAGATAATTTCCCTCTGCTCTTCCCCAGTAGTATATTGGACGTCTTCTGACCTAAGTGGCAGTGGTTGGGGGGGTGGAGGGGGGAGGTTCATCTTGTGGCCTCATATCTTTTTGCCTTTTCATACTGTTCGTGGGGTTCTCTCCACAAGAATACTGTAGTTGTTTGCCATTCCCTCCTCCAGTGGAGTTACGTTTTCTCATAACTCTTCAGTATGATTCATCTGTCTTGGGTGGCCCTGCATGGCGTTGTTCATAGCTTCATTGAGGGTTAAAGAGGAAAGTGAAAAAGTTGGCATAAAACTTAATATAAAAAAACTAAGATCAAGCCCTCTGATCCCATCACTTCATGACAAATTGAAGGGGGAAAATTGGAAGTAGTGACAGATTTTCTTTTCTTGGGTTCCAAAATGACTGGAGACAGAGACTGTAGCCATAAAATGAAAATACATTTGCTCCTTGAAAAGAAAGCTATGACAAACCTGGACAGCATATGAAAAAGCAGAGACATCACTTGACCAACAGAAGTCCATATAGTCAAAGCTATTGTTTTTCTGGTAGTCATGTACAGATGTGACAGTTGGTCCATAAGGAAGGCTGAGTGGTGAAGAATTGATGCTTTCAAATTGTTGTGCTGGAGAAGACTCTTGAGAGTCCCTTGGACAGCAAGGAGATCAAACCAGTCAATCCTAAAGGAAACCAACCCTGAATATTCATTGGAAAGACTGATGCTGAAGCTGAAGCCCCAGTATTTTGGATATTGATAGAAGAGTAGACTGATTGGAATAGGCCTTGATCCTGGAAAAGATTGAAGGTAAAAAAGATGGGGGGCAGCAGAGGATGAGATGGTTGGATGGTATCACTGACTCAATGGACAGGAATTGAGCAACTCTGGGAGATAGTGAAGGATAGGGGAGCCTGGAGTGCTCCAGTCCGTGGAGTGGCAAAGAGTGGGACATGACTGAGTGACTGAGCAGAAACAATTGGTATTATTTCAATCATCTCACTCCTTCCTGACCCTTTGACCCTTCTCTTTGTTTCACTGACAATGATTTAATTATTTTTTTATTCCATTTTCCCTCTATAAACTTGTTAGTTCCAATCATAGGCAAAACTTCTGCAGTTACTTTAGTGGTCAAATTCTGAAACCTTTACTTAATGTAGAGTAATAAAATTAATTGCTTTTATCACCTCTCCCAAATGCTAATACCATTTCAACGTTCCCGATTTTTCTATTGCTGTGATCATGCATCTTAATTCTGCATGTATTTTATTCTTCATGAGGTAGTTCTAGAATTTATTTATAAAGCAAAATTTATTTACATTTATTTCTAAACTATTCTTTCCTTTTATCTTCATTTCCTTCTGCATTTGTGGTTTTCAATCTGATATTATTTTCCTTTGTACTTCATAACTCACTCTAGTAGTCTATCTATTCAAGATTGCTAACAAGGAAATGTTTCACTTTATATTTTTTAAAAACTTCTTTATTGGGGGCAATACTGATGGTGAGTATAGAACTCTGATTTGATATGATTTTGATCACTTTAATAATGGTGCTTTCTTGATCTCTACGTTATTTATGTAACGTTACCTTGCTTATTTGACCTTTGTATTCTCTAAAATCATTTATATTCACTCTGATTATTAGACCATAGTGTAACTCATTATTGTTTCCAATGTATTTTCTTTGCTTAAAGACCATTGAGTTAATTCCCTCTGTGTCTTGATGTCTCCCATCCATTTGCAACATGCTTGTATATATTTTCACTGTGATATCAATTCCTCATCAAATTCCCTTCCCTGGTGGCTCAGACAGTAAAGAATCCACTTGTAATGCAGGAGACCTGGGTTTGAAGCCTGGGTTGGGAAGATCCCTGGAGGAGGGCATAGCAACCCACTCCAGTATTCTTGCCTGGAGAATCCCATGGACAGAGGAGCCTGGCGGGCTGCAGTCCATGGGGTTGCAAAGAGTAGGAAACTATTCAGCAACTGGGAAGGTAAGAGGCAGGAAGGCTGGGGGTCTCCAAATGGAGGAAATAGGCCGCAAGTGTCAGACATTTGTTAACCTCTCTCTTAAGCAGCAGGAGGAAACAAACCAGAAATGTCAGATTTTTTCCTCCTCTATATAAATCTAAAAGGAGGTTTCTTTTAACATTTTGTGTTGCCATGATGACACCTGGATCCATCTGAACTTTTCTCAAACCTTGAGTTAATCAATGAGTTTTTCTTATGGAAATGTTTTTCTTAAGCTATGTTAATGAACTATGTATTTACCCTGGACTCTGTCTTTCTTCTAGTCAGTTCTTAAGACTCAGAACCGATAAGGGCTCAACAAACCAGTATGTTTTACTCAAACATTGTTCTCCTATTTAAAAAGCTCCTGTTAAGAAAGCTATCTATTTACTTGGAAACCTGGCTTTCTTCAAGATTCATGTCAATCATTTTATGGCCCGGGATGACTCACCTTGTGCCAATGTTATCTCAAAATGCATGTTGTAGATGAGGGGCTTGGTGCCACCCTGAGTTTTGGGACATCTCCTTTCTCTAATTAGCAGCCTGCTGATAGGTATATAACATAGTGCTAAAGGTTAGCAAGGGGGCACTCTTTCTGCCCTCTTCTGATGTCCATGTCAGAAGCTTTGTCTATTTCTTTTATACTTTAAGAAAACTTTATCATACAAAACTTCTGAGTGATCAAGCCTTGTCACTGAATTCCTCTTCTCTGGAGGCCAAGAATCCTGGCACTGGCATGGCTTAGCAATAACCTTTCACAATTAAACACAACACCTTCATAATCAAAGAAATACTTAATTTCACTTCTGACAAAAGCAAAACAGATAGCTTTATTTTATTTATCTTTTATATTTATTTATTTGGCTGCATTGAGTCTTAGTTGCAGCTCTTAGGATCTTCATTTGTCATAGCCAATCACCCCGGGAAACAAACTCACTCAGAAAGACAGCGCAGATAGTGGAGTGCACTGTATTACACCGGTGGTCTGAGGCAGAGTCTCCTCTTTATCCAGGACCAACTTTTGTGAAATCCTTACATACCTTAAGTGTATGTGCTCAAGACCACACCCCCAAATTCCTTAAACCTAGCAAGAAAAATGTTAAAGAGAGATACAGTCAGGTTACAGTCATGATTCATAATCTAAGAAGTCAGCTGGTTATACATTACAGTCTATACTAATGGGTGCCATTAAGATTACAAAAGTGATTGACTACATAGGGGATCATTACTTCTTTCTGGAAATGGGAAATTTAGGCACGGGGTCTGGTGTTTATCAGTTCGGAAGGCCTGTTTGTCTGTAGGTATGTTGTCTCCATGGCTGCCAGGTACATAGTCCAAAGTTCGCTGAGAAAATAAGAGAGAATTTCCTTCTTCTCAAAATGGAGTCAGCTTAGCCTGTTCCTTTCTTCCTTCATTCCTGCCTCGTGATGCTCTCAACTCCCAGTGTGAGCATCATTCATCCGCATGAACTGCGCTTTAGGTATTTTGATATATATTTGGGTGAACGAAGATAGTCTCAGTGAAACAAAATTAACAACACATTGGAGAATACAAGGCCCACACAAGATTAATAATATGATTATAACAATGGTTAGCACAGTTTTCCACCAATTGCCCTTTATCCATGACAGAATAGAAGTCCAAAAAGGAAGATTACCATCAGGCATAGCTTTCATTTGACCTTTAATATCATCTAGAGTGGCTGATACATTGCCAGATAAATCAGGAATACATACACAATATTCAACTTTAATTATAGCACAGATCCCTCCTTGTGTGGCTGTAAGTATATCTAAAGCCATCCGATGTTGAATTCCTGCCTTTCTCATCTGTATTTGTTCTGTATTTAATGCTTGAATTGCCCTTAGGCTGTCATTTAGGGCTCTTTGGGTGAAAAGACCCTGATGTTGGGAAAGATTGAGGGCAGGAGGAGAAGGGGATGACAGAGGATGAGATGGCTGGATGGCATCACCGACTCAATGCACAGGAGTTTGGGTGAACTCTGAGAGTTGGTGGTGGACAGGGAGGCCTGGTGTGCTGCGGTTCAAGGGGTAGCAGAGTCGAACACGACTGATAGACTGAACTGAACTGGGTGAAATTAGTTAGAGCTTCAACTCTAATCATTATATTGGCAAGTCCTTGTAGCAGTAGTTGATTGTAGAGCTTCATCTCCTCTTCTTCTTTAATATGATCTTGGTTTCATGGGGAACACTGGGGTCCTTTTGTGTGGTCCACTCAGCGTCCTCTGAGTCTGTGTAGTATGCTCTCTTCACCCTTGTGTGGTGGATCCAGGGAGTGACAGCTATAACTAACTGCTGTAGGTGTGGTTAGAACAACAGTTTATGGACCCTTCCAATGTGGGGCCAAAGAGTCGTGTTTCCAGTCCTTGACCCATACCTGATCACCAGGCACAAATTTATGAATCTGTTCCCTAAGGGGGGAGCAGCACCCTTTCTTCTACAAACTTAGTTATCTGATTTATTACCTTACCCAGCTGTTCCATCTGCCTTGAAATCCCATCCCCCCTTACCTGTGGCAAATTTGCTGACATCTGTCTCACTGTGGAAGGGGGCCTCCCATAGATAATTTCATAAGAAGAAAAACTGTGGGAACGTGGGGTCACTCTTAATTTGATTCAGGCTGCCGGAAGCAAGTCCATCCACGAACAGTCTCTACGATCCATTTTGAGAGTGTCTCTTTAAGAGTCCGGTTGGTTCTTTCTATCAGTTCTTTCAACTCTGGGACCTACATGCCATATGTAGTTTCCATTTGATATTTAGAACTCTCTGTCTTTTATTGAGCCCTTCTTTGCATGAAAATTTCCCTTGGTATCTCTAATTTTCTTGAAGAGATCTCTAGTCTTTCCCATTCTATTGTTTTCCTCTCTTTCTTTGCATTGATCACTGAGGAAGGTATTCTTATTTCTCCTTGCTATTCTTTGGAAATCTGCATTCAAATGGGTGTATCTTTCCTTTTCTCCTTTGCCTTTCACTTCTCTTCTTTTCACACCTATTTGTAAGCCTTCTTCAGACAACCAGTTTGCCTTTTTGCATTTCTGTTTCTTGGGGATGGTCTTGATCACTGCCTCCTGTGCAATGTCACAAACCTCCATCCATAGTTCTTCAGGCACTCTGTCTATCAGATCCAATCCCCTGAATCCATTTGTCTCTTCCACTTTACAAAGGTAAGGGGTTTGATTTAGGTCATACCTGAATGAACAAAAAAATGAAAAGGGAAGCCCTTTTCATGCAACGATGGGCACAATAAAGGACAGAAATGGTATAGACCTAATAGAAGCAGAAGATATTAAGAAGAGGTGGCAAGAATACACAGAAGAACTATACAAAAAAGATCTTCATGATCCAGGTAATCACAATGGCGTGATCACTCACCTAGAACCAGACATCCTGGAATTCAAAGTCAAGTGGGCCTTAGGAAGCATCACTATGAACAAACTGGAATTCCAATTGAGTTATTTCAAATCCTCAAAGATGATGCTGTGAAAGTGCTGCATTCAATATGCCAGCAAATTTGGAATGCTCCGCAGTGGCCACAGGACTTGAAAAGGTTAATTTTCATTCCAGTCTCAAAGAAAGGCAATGCCAAAGAATGTTCAAACTACCGCACAATTGCACTCATCTCACACACTAGCAACGTAATGCTCAAAATTCTCCAAGCCAGGCTTCAACAGTACATGAACTGTGAACTCCCAGATACTCAAGCTGGATTTAGAAAAGGCAGAGGAACCAGAGATCAAATTGCCAACATCTGCTGGATCATGGAAAAAGCAAGAGAATTCCAGAAAAACATCTGCTGCTGCTTTATTGACTATGCTAAAGCCTTTGACTGTATGGATCACAACAAACTGTGGAAAACTCTTCAAGAAATGGGAAGACCAGACCATCTGACCTGCCTCCTAAGAAATCTGTATGCAGGTCAAGAAGCAACAGTTAGAACTGGACATGGAACAACAGACTGATTCCAAATTGGGAAAGGAGTATGTCAAAGCTGTATATTGTCACCCTGCTTATTTAACTTATATGCAGAGTACATCATGCGAAATGCTGGACTGGAAGAAGCACAGCTGGAATCAAGATAGCCAGGAGAAATATCAATAACCTCAGATATGCAGATGACACCACCCTTATGGCAGAAAGTGAAGAAGAACTAAAGAGCCTCTTTTTTTTCCTTAAAAATTTTTTTATTATAAATTTATTTATTTTAATTGGAGGCTAATTACTTTACAATATTGAATTGGTTTTGCCATACATCAACATGAATCTGCCACGGGTGTACACGTGTTCCCAATCCTGAACCCTGCTCCCACCTCCCTCCCCATACCATCTCTCTGGGTCATCCCAGTGCACCAGCTCCAAGCATCCTGTATCATGCATTGAACCTGAACTGGTGATTCATTTCATATATGATATTATACATATTTCAATGCCATTCTCCCAAATCATTCCACCCTCTCCCTCTCCCACAGAGTCTAAAAGACTGTTCTATACATCTGTGTCTCTTTTGCTGTCTTGCATACAGGGTTATCATTACCATCTTTCTAAATTCCATATATATGTGTTAGTATACTGTATTGGTGTTTTTCTTTCTGGCTTACTTGACTCTGTATAATCGGCTCCAGTTTCATCCACTTCATTAGAACTGATTCAAATATATTCTTTTTAATGGCTGAGTAATACTCCACTGTGTATATGAACCACAGCTTTCTTATCCATTCATCTGCTGATGGACATCTAGGTTGCTTCCATGTCCTGGCTATTATAAACAGTGCTGGGATGAACATTGGGGTACACGTGTCTCTTTCAATTCTGGTTTCCTCGGTGTGTATGCCCAACAGTGGGATTGCTGGGTCATAAGGCCGTTCTATTTCCAGGTTTTTAAGGAATCTGCACACTGTTCTCCATAGTGGCTGTACTAGTTTGCATTCCCACCAACAGTGTAAGAGGGTTCCCTTTTCTTCACACCCTCTCCAGCATTTATTTCTTGTAGACTTTGGATCGCAGCCATTCTGACTGGCATGGAATGGTACCTCATTGAGGTTTTGATTTGCATTTCTCTGATAATGAGTGATGTTGAGCATCTTTTCATGTGTTTGTTAGCCATCTGTATGTCTTCTTTGGAGAAATGTCTGTTTAGTTCTTTGGCCCATTGTTGGGGGCCAGTGTGAGGAACTCCACCCATGGCAAAGGTCATGAGGAAGGAAGTTTGGCATATGCAAAGGCATGATCAAGCCTCAGGAAACCCCCTGTTCCCGGGCATCTACCCCCAAAACCAGAGTACTTTACGGGGAGCTCTCCCCCATAACCATTTTTCTCAGAGAAGGAGTTAACTTGCAGCTCCAGTTAATAAAAATTCCTGGGCGTGATAAGAGTGTTTTAACTTACGAACTCTGAAGGTTCTCTGGCCTGCCTGATCAGGCTCGTCTGGCTGCATGTGATTGTTTACAGCCTCCCAACTGTGAGAGGCATGAGATGCTTTAAAACTTTCTAAATACAGACTCTTTTGAGAAGTTAGAAAATTATTAGTATAGTATAGTGGGTTGATTAGAAATTATATTGGTGAAGGGTTTTTTCTTCATTTGTTGTGCCAGTAATTACTGCTAATTCTCTGCCCTGGGTGTGACAAGGATGTCTCAGGTCAAACCTCTCTGCTGACAGACTAGCTTGTGTGACAACCCCTCAACCATAAACAGCACAGAGAGTTTGGAGTATTAGCGTAGGGCTTTTTTCATTGATGAGTCAATGATTGCCATCAGGCCTCCATATCCTTAGGCACCTGGGAATATATTAATCAATGTATTTGAAATATAGAAAATGAAATATAGTAGTTTTTGACGTTGGCAATACTAGACTTTTTGAGTTAATGAATTTTCTCTTTTGTTATAAATCACTGTACTTTTTTTATAAATCACTATGCTATGTAAAAATGTAACTTTATCACTATCTCAAGACAGAATAGATCTTAAGGGGAACATTGGTGAAGGGGTTTACATTTGTTGAGCCAATACTTGCTGCTAAATCTCCATATTCCTGCCCTTATAATGAATATAACTAGCATATAGGAGAATTAAGTATTAACCTTTAAGATTAATCATGTTAAACCTTAGGTTAAGTAAATTCCTTTCTTGATTGTAACTCACTACACCCTCACCCTATAGGAATGCAACTTTATTTGGAGGGTGGCGCCTGAATTAAGAAAAAATCACCCCTGGAAAAATAAGTTTTCTGGTTAACTGACCAGTATCAGAAAGGGCCATAAAATGTCAGCAGACCTCATGGCCAGAAGATGATGAAACTCATAAGACCTTTGTATAATTTTATATGAAGCACCTGATTATGACAAGGGTCAGGTCTGCTGACCCCCGCATGACTCTGTATTCACCCCTATGTATAACAAAATGGTATATAAACAAACCTGAAAAATAAAGATATCAGATCAGTTTCCGGAAAGACTGATTCCCCCGTGTTGTTTCTTTCTCGCTCCCCATTTTCCTGGCTGAATTCCCATCTGGTACAAGGGTACCCACCAAGCCTACTGACTTTGCCGGGGCTTCTAAGATCGGACAGGGGAGGCCTCAGTGCCTCCTCTCCCTCGGGAGAGTGGAAAGATGCCTGTGGCCTACGTAGGTGGTGATTGGTATTCCATGTAAACCAGTTATTCAGCCTCTTTTCTCCACTAATTCTCCTACTACACTATCTGTTTCTAATCTCCCTCTATATCTGTAATTAAATAAGTTTTTTCCAGGATGCCGATTCTGTCCCCACCTTCGAATTACCCTGGATCCACCGGGGCTGGACCCCGGCAGCCCATTTTTTGATTGGGTCATTTATTTTTCTGAAATTGAGCTGCAGGAGTTGCTTGTATATTTTTGAGATTAGTTGTTTGTCAGTTGCTTCATTTGCTACTATTTTCTCCCATTTTGAAGGCTGTCTTTTCACCTTGCTTATAGTTTCCTTTGTTGAACAGAAGCTTTTAATTTTAATTAGATCCCATTTGTTTATTTTTGCTTTTATTTCCAATATTCTGGGAGGTGGGTCATAGAGGATCCTGCTGTGATTTATGTCGGAGAGTGTTTTGCCTACGTTCTCCTCTAGGAGTTTTATAGTTTCTGGTCTTACATTTAGATCTTTAATCCATTTTGAGTTTATTTTTGTGTATGGTGTTAGAAAGTGTTCTAGTTTCATTCTTTTGCAAGAGGTTGACCAGTTTTCCCAGCACCACTTGTTAAAGAGATTGTCTTTAATCCATTGTATATTCTTGCCTCCTTTGTCAAAGATAAGGTGTCCATAGGTGTGTGGATTTATCTCTGGGTTTTCTATTTTGTTCCATTGATCTATATTTCTGTCTTTGTGCCAGTACCATACTGTCTTGATGACTGTGGCTTTGTAGTAGAGCCTGAAGTCAGGCAGGTTGATTCCTCCAGTTCCATTCTTCTTTCTCAAGATTGCTTTGGCTATTCGAGGTTTTTTGTATTTCCATACAAATTGTGAAATTATTTGTTCTAGTTCTGTGAAAAATACCATTGGTAGCTTGATAGGGATTGCATTGAATCTATATATTGCTTTGGGTAGTATACTCATTTTCACTATATTGATTCTTCTGATCCATGAACGTGGTATATTTCTCCATCTATTAGTGTCCTCTTTAATTTCTTTCACCAGTGTTTTATAGTTTTCTATATATAGGTCTTTAGTTTCTTTAAGTAGATATATTCCTAAGTATTTTATTCTTTTAGTTGCAATGGTGAATGGGATTGTTTCTTTAATTTCTCTTCCTATTTTCTCATTATTAGTGCATAGGAATGCAAGGGATTTCTGTGCATTGATTTTATATCCTGCAACTGGTGGATTCCTTAGGATTTTCTATGTAGAGGATCATGTCCTCTGCAAACAGTGAGAGTTTTACTTCTTTTCTAATTTGGATTCCTTTTATTTCTTTTTCTGCTCTGATTGCTGTGGCCAAAACTTCCAGAACTATGTTGACTAGTAGTGGTGAAAGTGGGCGCCCTTCTCTTGTTCCTGACTTTAGGGAAAAAGCTTTCGATTTTTCACCATTGAGGATAATGTTTTCCGTGGGTTTGTCATATATAGCTTTTATCATGTTGTGGTATGTTCCTTCTATTCCTGCTTTCTGGAGAGTTTTGTTTTTTTTTTTTAAATCATAAATCAATGTTGAATTTTGTCAAAGGCTTTCTCTGCATCTATTGAGATAATCACATGGCTTTTATTTTTCAATTTGTTAATGTGGTGTATTACATTGATTGATTTGCGGATATTGAAGAATCCTTGCATCCCTGGGATAAAGCCCACTTGGTCATGGTGTATGATCTTTTTAATGTGTTGTTGGATTCTGATTGCTAGAATTTTGTTAAGGAGTTTTGCATCTATGTTCATCAGTGATATTGGCCTGTAGTTTTCTTTTTTGGTGGCATCTTTGTCAGGTTTTGGTATTAGGGTGATAGTGGCCTCATAGAATGAGATTGGAAGTTGACCTTCCTCTGCAATTTTCTGGAAGAGTTTGAGTAGGATAGGTGTTAGCTCTTCTCTAAATTTTTGGTAGAATTCAGCTGTGAAGCCATCTGCACTTGGGCTTTTGTTTACTGGAAGATTTCTGATTACAGTTTCAATTTCTGTGCTTGTGATGGGTCTGTTAAGATTTTCTATTTCTTCCTGGTTCAGTTTTGGGAAGTTGTACTTTTCTAAGAATTTGTCCATTTCTTTGCTGATAGTAGTCTCTTATGATCCTTTGTATTTCTGTGTTGCCTGTTGCGATCTCTCCATTTTCATTTCTAATTGTATTGATTTGATTTTTCTCCCTTTGTTTCTTGATGAGTCTAGCTAATGGTTTATCAATTTTATTTATCCTTTCAAAGAACCAGCTTTTGGCTTTGTTGATTTTTGCTATGGTCTCTTTTGTTTCTTTTGCATTTATTTCTGCCGTAGTTGTAAAGATTTCTTTCCTTCTACTAACCCTGGGGTTCTTCATTTCTTCCTTTTCTAGTTGCTTTAGGTGTAGAGTTAGGTTATTTATTTGACTTTTTTCTTGTTTCTTGAGGTATGCCTGTATTGCTATGAACCTTCCCCTTCACACTGCTTTTACAGTGTCCCACAGGTTTTGGGTTGTTGTGTTTTCATTTTCATTCATTTCTATGCATATTTTGATTTCTTTTTTTATTTCTTCTGTGATTTGTTGGTTATTCACCAGAGTGTTTTTCAGCCTCCATATGTTGGAATTTTTAATAGTTTTTCTCCTGTAATTGAGATCTAATCTTACTGCATTGTGGTCAGAAAAGGTGCTTGGAATGATTTCAATTTTTTTGATGTTACCAAGGCTAGATTTATGGCCCAGGATGTGGTCTATCCTGGAGAAGGTTCTGTGTGCGCCTGAGAAAAAGGTGAAATTCATTGTTTTTGGGTGAAATGTCCTATAGATATCAACTAGGTCTAACTGGTCTATTGTATCATTTAAAGTTTGTGTTTCCTAGTTAATTTTCTGTTTAGTTGATCTACCCATAGGTGTGAGTGGGGTATTAAAGTCTCCCACTATTACTGTGTTGGGTTTTTTTTTTTTTTGGTAGATGTTTTAAATTTTATTCCAAGTGGGAAAAAGTCCCCCAATTTTGTTCAATACATTCTTTTTATTTATTTTTATTATTTTAATTTTTTTTTACTTTATTTTACTTTACAATACTGTATTGGTTTTGCCATACATCAACATGAACCCACCATGGGTATACACGTGTTCCCAATCCTGAATCCCTCTCCCACCTCCCTCCCCATACCATCTCTCTGGGTCATCCCGGTACACCAGCCCCAAGCATCCTGTATCCTGCATCAAACCTAGACTGGCAATTCATTTCTTACATGATATTATACATGTTTCAATGCCATTCTCCCAAATCATCCCACTCTCTCCCTCTCCCACAGAGTCCAAAAGACTGTTCTATATATCTGTGTCTCTTTTGCTGTCTCACATACAGGGTTATCGTTACCATCTTTCTAAATTCCATATATATGTGTTAGTATACTGTATTGGTGTTTTTCTTTCTGGCTTATTACACACTGTATAATCGGCTCCAGTTTCATCCACTTCATTAGAATTGCTTCAAATATATTCTTTTTAATGGCTGAGTAATACTCCATTGTGTGTAGGTACCACAACTTTCTTATAATTTCCCCTTTCATACTTGTTAGCATTTGTCTTACAGATGGCGGTGCTCCTATGTTGGGTGCATCTATATTTATAACTGTTATATCTTCTTCTTGGATTGATCCTTTGATCATTATGTAGTGTCCTTCTTTGTCTCTTTTCACAGCCTTTGTTTTAAAGTCTATTTTATTTGATATGAGTATTGCTACTCCTGCTTTCTTTTGGTCTCTATTTGTATGGAATATCTTTCTCCAGCCCTTCACTTTCAGTCTGTGTGTGTCCCCTGTTTTGAGGTGGGTCTCTTGTAGACAACATATATAGGGGTCTTGTTTTTGTATCCATTCAGCCAATCTTTGTCTTTTGGTTGGGGCATTCAACCCATTTACGTTTAAGGTAATTATTGATAAGTATGATCCCGTTGCCATTTACTTTATTGTTTTGGGTTCGAATTTATACACCCTTTTTGTGTTTCCTGTCTAGAGAAGATCCTTTAGCATTTGTCGGAGAGTTGGTTTGGTGGTGCTGAATTCTCTCAGCTTTTGCTTGTCTGCACAGCTTTCAATTTCTCCTTCATATTTGAATGAGATCCTTGCTGGGTACAGTAATCTGGGCTGTAGGTTATTTTCTTTCATCACTTTAAGTATGTCCTGCCATTCCCTCCTGGCCTGAAGAGTTTCTATTGAAAGATCAGCTGTTATCCTTCTGGGAATCCCCTTGTGTGTTATTTGTTGTTTTTCCCTTGCTGCTTTTAATATTTGTTCTTTGTGTTTGATCTTTGTTAATTTGATTAATATATATCTTGGGGTGTTTTGCCTTGGGTTTATCCTGTTTGGGACTCTCTGGGTTTCTTGGACTTGGGTGATTATTTCCTTCCCCATTTTAGGGAAGTTTTCAATGATTATCTCCTCAAGTATTTTCTCATGGTTTTTCTTTTTGTCTTCTTCTTCTGAGACTCCTATGATTCGAATGTTGGGGCGTTTAACACTGTCCTGGAGGTCCCTGAGATTGTCGTCACTTCTTTTAATTCAGTTTTCTTTTTTCCTCTCTGATTCATTTATTTCTACTATTCTACTTCACTAATCCTATCTTCTGCCTCTGTTATTCTACTATTTGTTGCCTCCAGAGTTTTTCTGATCTCATTTATTGCATTATTCATTATATATTGACCCTTTTTTAAAATTTCTTCTAGGTCCTTGTTAAACCTTTCTTGCATCTTCTCAATCCTTGTCTCCAGGCTATTTATCTGTGATTCCATTTTGATTTCAAGATTTTGGATCATTATCACTATCATTATTCAGAATTCTTTATCAGGTAGATTCCCTATCTCTTCCTCTTCTGTTTGGTTTGGTGGGCTTTTATCCTGTTCCTTTACCTGCTGTGTATTCCTCTGTCTCTTCATCCTGTTTATATTGCTGTGTCTGGGGTGGCCTTTCCGTATTCTGGCAGTTTGTGGAGTTTTCTTTATTGTGGAATTTCCTCGTTGTGGGTGGGGTTGTACAGGTGGCTTGTCAAGGTTTCCTGGTTAGGGAAGCTTGTGTTGGTGTTCTGGTGGGTGGAGCTGGATTTCTTCTCTCTGGAGTGCAATGAAGTGTCCAGTAATGAGTTATGAGATGTCAATGGGTTTGGAGTGACTTTGGGCAGCCTGTATTTTGAAGCTCAGGGCTGTTTTCCTGTGTTGCTGGAGAATTTGAGTGGTATGTCTTGCTCTGGAACTTGTTGGCCCTTGGGTGGTGCTTGGTTTCAAGAAAAGTTATGACCAACATAGATAGCATATTCAAAAGCAGAGACATTACTTTGCCGACTAAGGTCCATCTAGTCAAGGCTATGGTTTTTCCTGTGGTCATGTATGGATGTGAGAGTTGGACTGTGAAGAAGGCTGAGCACTGGAGAATTGATGCTTTTGAACTGTGGTGTTGGAGAAGACTCTTGAGAGTCCCTTGGACTGCAAGGAGATCCAACCAGTCCATTCTGAAGGAGATCAGCCCTGGGAGTTCTTTGGAAGGAATGATGCTAAAGCTGAAACTCCTGTACTTTGGCCACCTCATGAGACGAGTTGACTCATTGGAAAAGACTTTGATGCTGGGAGGGATTGGGGGCAGGAGGAGAAGGGGACTGAGGATGAGATGGCTGGATGGCATCACTGACTCGATGGCTGTGAGTCTGAGCGAACTCTGGGAGTTGGTGATGGACAGGGAGGCCTGGCGTGCTGCAATTCATGGGGTCGCGAAGAGTTGGACACGACTGAGCGACTGAACTGAACTGAGCTGATGGAGGCATTTGATGAGCTCCTGTCGATTAATGTTCCCTAGAGTCAGAAGTTCTCTTTTGTTCTCAGGATTTGGACTTAAGCCTCCTGCTTCTGGTTTTCAGCCTTATTTTTACAGTAGCCTCAAGACTTCTCCATCTATACAGCAACATTGATAAAACATCTCCTTTTGAAGACAATGGGCTGCTTTTCTGGGTGCCTGATGTCCTCTGCCAGCATTTAGAAGTTGTTTTGTGGAATTTACCTGGCATTTAAATGTTCTTTCGATGAATTTGTTGGGGGAGAAAGTGGTCTCCCTGTCCTATTCCTCCACCATCTTAGGACCACCTCCTCTATGTCTTCTAAAGAGCCTCCTGATGAAAGCAAAAGAGGAGAGTGAAAACGGTGGCTTAAAACTCAACATTCAGAAAACTAAGACCATGGCATCTGGTCCCATCACTTCATGGCAAGTAGATGGGGAAACCGTGGAAGCAGTGACAGACTTTATTTGGGCTCCAAAATCACTGCAAATGGACACTGCAGCCATGAAATTACAAGACGCTTACTCCTTGGAAGAAAAGTTATGACCAAACTAGACAGCATATTAAAAGCAGAGAAATTACTTTGCCAACAAGGTCCATCTTGTCAAGGCTATGGTTTTTCCAGTAGTCGTGTATGAATGTGAGAGTTGAACTATAAAGAAAGCTGAGAGCCAAAGAATTGACGCTTTTTAATTGTGGTGTTGGAGAAGACTCTTGAGAGTCCCTTGGACTGCAAGGAGATCAAATCAGTTAATCCTAAAGGAAATCAAACCTGAATATTCATTGGAAGGACTGATGCTGAAGCTGAAACTCCAATACTTGGCCACCTGATGTGAAGAACTAACTCATTTTAAAAGACCGTGATGCTGGGAATGATTAAAGGTGGGAGGAGAAGGGGATGACAGAGGATGAGATGGTTCGATGGCATCACCGACCCCACGGATATGAGTTTGAGTAAACTCCAGGAGTTGGTGATGGACAGGGAGGCCTGGTGTGCTTCAGTCCAAGGGGTCACAAAGAGTTGGACAAGACTGAGAGACTGAACTGAACTGAATTAGAGCTTTACATATTTGTTGGATTAAGTCAGCTATAAAGTCAGGGCTATTGTCTCATCCTATGCTGGTTGGGATCCTGAATCTGGGGATTATTTCTCGAAGAAGACAGCCAGCCATTTCACTAGCTATTCCAGGTCTGGTAGGGAAGGCCTCCTCCCATCCTGCGAAGGTACATAGACTGGTAGATAACGCTAATGTTGGCAGCAGGCTTTCATCTCAATAAAGTCTACCTCTAAATGTTCAAAGAGCAGAGTGCCTTTTAACTGTATTCCTGGAGGTTTTCATGTCCAGGGGCAGAATTGACCTGTGAGCAGGCACAACAGTTCCGGGATTCCATTGTACACAAGGAGGAAAATCGTGGAATTAGGAAACATTTTAGAATAAATTCTTCCATTTTGTCATGTCCCAAGTGGGTTGCCTGGTGGACCTGAGACACCAGTGTGGGGGCCAATGTCTCGGGTACCAGTAACCTGCCATCTGGCAGTTCCTACCAACCTTTTTCATTTTTGGTGGCCTTTTCTGTTTCTGCCAGCTGGTCTTGGGCCAGGGTATACTGCGAGAGAGTTAAAGTTAGCTCAAGCAGTTTTGAGAGCACAAGTGTTCTGACAACTCCTCCCCCAGTGGCCCCAAATTCCTTAGCTGCATGTTTCACAGCTTTATCTGCTACTCCGTTTCCCCATGCTTGGGGTGGGAGGGGGTGTCTTCTTTTCGGTGACCCTGACAATGCATCACCACTACCTTTTCAGGTTCCCATACAGCATCTAATAGAGTCAAGATTTCTTCCTTGTTTTTAATGTCCTTTCCAATGGCCATCAGAAGACCTCTCCCTTTAAATAAAGCCCCAAGTGCATGCAAAGTGGCAAAAGCATACCTAGAGTCAGTGTAAATATTCATCTTCTTACCTTTTGACAGCTGGAGGGCCCAGATTAGAGCATGTAGGTCAGCCCGTTGAGCAGACCCTTGTGATGGCAGGGAGCCAGCCTCAATAATGGTTTCTTCTGTGACTACTGCATATCCTGACAATCGTTTACCAGGCTGGTGCCATTGGTGTACAGGACCCAGTGTGGATCCAGGATTGGCTGGTCTCTCAAGTTGGGTCTCCTGGCATAAACTTCTAGGATTTCCTTGCAATCATGTGAGGGCCCACCTTCTCCCCCAGGAAGGAGAGTTGCTGGGTTCAGGGCCTGACAAAGCTCAATAGTAACATGGGGGTCCTCACATAACAGTCCCTGGTATTGAGTAATCCAGGATGTTGACAGCCATTTATGGGGTTCTCTCGTAGGAGAGTGTTGACCTCAAAAGTGTTGACTTTTATGATCAAGTCTTGGCCCAAAGCCAGCTTGGTTACCTCCCAGACCAGTAAGGCAACCACAGAAACTGCCTGTAAGCATCCTGGCCACTCGGTGGCAACATCGTGCAGCCATTTCAAGAGATAAGCCACGGATCTGCCCCATGTCCCCATAGTCTGGGTCAACACTCCCATAGCCACCTTGTCACGTAAACAGGTTAGCAAGGTCTGGTAGGCCCAAGGCAGGTGCTGACATAATTGCCAGCTTTAGTTCTTCAAAGGCCTATTGCTGTCTCTTAGTCCAATTTAATGAATCTCCTTTTGGTCCAGTTAGGAGTTCATATAACACCTGGACCATCTGGGAATAGCCCGCAATCCAAATCCTACAAAACCCAGTGGCTCCCAAGAACTCTCGTACCTGTTGTTTGGTTGGTTGTGGGATTCTCAAAATGACCTCTTTTCTGGACTGGTCTAACAGCCTTGTGTCTCCTCTCAGAACAAACCCCAAATATCTTGCCTCCTCTTTGCAGATCTGTGGCTTCTTTTTCCAGACTCGGTAGCCGGACTCCATCAACAGCTCTAGTAAAGCCTTGGTTCCTTCCCAGGAGTCTTCTCTGTTCTCAGCAGCCAAAAGCAAGTCGTCCACATAGTGTAGCAACCAGGATCTGAACCTCTCTGGCTGGAATGAATCCAGGTCAGAAGCCAAGGCTTCCCCAAAGACAGTTGGGGAATTCTTAAATCCCTGTGGGAAGCGAGTCCAGGTAAGCTGCTGTTTGGTGCCCCCTTCTGGGTCTTCCCATTCAAAAGCAAAAATAGGTTGAGACACCAGGAGAGGCATATACAGAAGTCATCCTTGATATCTAAACAAGTATAGATCTTAGCACTCAGTGGGAGGAGGCTAAGTAAAATATAGGGATTAGGAATGGCAGGATGTAGAGTCATGGTGGCTTGGTTGACCAGTCTGAGGTCCTGCACAGTCCTGTCCCCCTTCTTTCTTGACTGGCAGGGTCGGTGTATTCCAGCCCGACTGGCATTCAATCAGGATGCCTGCCTGTTTTAGTCTGTTTATGTATGGTAAAATGCCAATTCGAGCCTCTAGCGGCAGCTGGTAGTGGTGTTTTCTGACTGGGGCGGCACCGGGTTTGAGTTCTATTACTGTGGCTTGATGTATGGCAAGCCCGGGGCGGGGAGGTGGGGGGGCGTGGCAGGGAGTGTTATCTTCCACCCAAACCTCAGGGAATTGTTGAGTTAACTCTCTTTCTCTGCCGTTTAGCCCATCTAGTTTCCTTTCTGGGAGGTCATGTAACCTCCATTCATCTTGAGGGGCTACCGAGAGGGAGAAAAAATAGGTGGTTGAGCCCACTTAAATAGTGGGTTTTTCTCAAGGGGAGAAAGTCACTTGTGCCCCAACTTGGATAACAAATCTCTTCCCAATAGAGGTACTGGGCATTCAGGAATGCACAGCAATTCATGAGTCACTGGATGTCCCCACATCTGGCATTTCCTGGGCAGGCAGAAAGGTCTAATCGATTGTTCCCCGGTCACTCCTTCTGCAGCAGTGGCCTTTCTTGAGAGGGGTGCCACGGTCTCGGTTACTACTGACATCTCTGCTTCAGTGTCTATCATAAAGTCAGTAATTTGGTCCCCTACTTTTAGTTCCACCATGGGCTCATGGGGACCTTGTGTCTTTGAGCCCCAGCACCCCCGTTCAGTCTCCAGTGCGGCCAGCCCTACAACAGCCGGTGCTGAATCCTTTTCCCTGTTGTTCTGGGGGTGTTCATTTTCCCAATGGCTGAAGCCCCGGCATCGGGCCCACTGGTTTGGTTGGGCTGTGGCTCTGGGCCTTCTCGTAGGGTGTTTGCCAAGAGATCGGCTCCAACTCAGAGGGAACTTTGGGGAGGACACAGGAAAGTGCCTTCCTAAAGCCACGGCCAGAAACAGGATCCTCTGTTCTGCTGTCTTATGATCTTCTCTCCGTTTTCTCTGTTTCCCATTGTATCCCTATGTCTCTATTTCTGAATACCTTATCAGCGATCTCAATCATCTGTGAGTTAGTCATGGCCAATACCCTGTCTACCTTTTGAAGTTTGTGTCTGATATTGGGGTAGGCTTGAGACACGAAGGCTGCATTTATCACCATCTGAGATCCAGCGGCCTCTGGAGTTATTGGCATATAGTCTATAGGCCTCACATAGTCTTTCATAGAACTCAGAGGGTGATTCGGTTTCCCTTTGAATCACTTCAGAGGGTTTTGCCATATTCATGGGTTTTCAGGTCCCTTCCTGAGGCCTTGTAAAACAGCCACTTGATATCTCTCTAGGTGGCCCCTTCCTTCCTCTGAGTTATAATCCCAACTGGGCCTCTCATCAGGGGCAGCTAGCTCTGCCCACCACTGTGGGTTTATGGTACCCTCAGGGGCCATCTCTGTTAGCCATTTTATAGCCTCAGTTGGGATCCTGTGTCTTTCCTCAGTGCCGAAAAGGGAGACTAGTAGTTGGATTATGTCATCCCCTATAGGGTGGTGGGTTTGAAAAATAGTCTCCATTAGTCTAATCATACCTTGTGGCTCCCCTGAGTACGGAGGAGTGTGTCTCTGCCAGTTTAATACATCTGTGGAGGAAAATGGCTGGTAATAATAGGCTACAAGGGGCTGATGGTAGTGCCCTTCTGCGTCCTGAACTGGAGGCCGTTGTATCTCTCTGAAAAGCATCTGCAGCGGGGTTCTTTCCCCCTGTTCCTTGGTGGAGCACAGTCTCTGTCTAATTCCTGTGTTTCCTTCCCCCTTTTTGTTCCTACTCACTGGGACAGGCGGGTACAGCCTGGGAGGTCTGGCTGAGGTGGAATGCTGGGGGCGATGTCCGGAGGCTCCTTCTGCTGGGATCGGAGCCTGCCGGAATGGCGGCTCAGTGATCTCCTGGGGAGCTGGCGGGCGAGCAGCGGCTGTTGCTGGAATTTCAGCCGGCCCTGGATCAGGCATTAAGGTAGACTCTGGTCCCGGTGGAGCACTAGGTGGAGGACGCATCATCATCCAGTATGGAGGAGGGGCTAGGTCATTCCCTCCAAATCCTGTAGAATCTTTTTCATCATCAGTCAATTTTTGTGCCGTGAATAGTTTTCCCTTCCCTTTTGGGATACAAAACCTCGTCCAAGGAGGAGGGTGTTGGGCTAACCCTAGCCATGAGTCAATATAGGGAATTTGATCTGGATGTCCAGGATTCCCTGTGATCACGGCATGAACAGCTTTTGCTATGTTTAAGTCCATAGTGCCCTCTGGTGGCCATCCAGCTCCCATGAAGGGCCATTCATCCTCACAGAGGGCACGGAGTCGGCTAGGTGACATCTTTATCCCATCATCTCCTCCGGACACTTTTTTTTTTAAGGTTTAAATCATATTTTCCAATACAGTTGCCTTGGATTCATTTCCTCCCATTTTGCTTACCTTTCCAGGTCTCCTTTTTTCTTCCCTCTTTGCTCTGTCTACGGAGTTTTTGGTACTTCTGATATTTCCACTCAATGAAGCATTTAAATTGCCCTTCTGCGTCTTTCCTGATTGAAGTGAGAAGAGCCTTACCTGCTAGATCCCAGAGGGAGAAAGGGGATCAGCGTGTCCTCACTTGCCGATTAACACGGTTGAACCAGAACACTATGTTGTCCAAGATTGTTTCTCCTCTGGCTTTAAGAGTTCGTTCTGTCCTGGTGAGCTTGATCGGGTGTGGGTGGAAACACAGATGAGATAGGTATCCCACGTCCCAGGCTGTCTCTGGAAAGGCCAATTCGTCTTCACTCATGTATTTCCCTCCTTCTATCCCGACAAGCCTGAGGGGATTAAGAATTTGACAGCAGGTAGGACACCTCCTTGGGGAGGGCAAAAATAAGGGCACACAAAGACCAAGGTTCTTCCCCCAAAAGCCCTCTCCCAGTGGCTTGGTAATAATTTGCCCCAAGATGGTGCGGACACCACCTCCTCTGCGACATTCAAGTTTCTCTCCAAAAGCCTTCTTGAAACCACCTGACAAATTTATCCCAAGACCTTGCAGACACTACCTCTTCTGTGATATCATGGTCAGTGTGTCCCCCATTCCCTCCCGGGGGCGGGGGTGTGATCAGCACCCTCTTCCATTCTGCTGGGTGGGAACCTCCTTACCTGAGGGCTCAGTTTCCCTGCTGCCGTCCACTGTCCACTAACGTGAAAGGTCCGGGCGTCGAGAAACAGAATCTTTCCAGAGGGACGAGGCGCCTCTCCCCATCTAGAAGATCCGAGCCGTGATGTAGCCCCAAATGAGACTTGTCTCCTCAAAGTGAGGAGTTTCCCTGGCCCATGCACCAAAGGTTATAGCCAATCACCCAGGGAAACAAGCTCACTCAGAAGGACAGAGCAGATAGTGGAGTGCACTTGATTACACCGGTGGCTGAGGCAGAGTCTCCTCTTTAGCCAGGGACCCCGACCAACTTTTGTGAAAACCTTATATACCTGAAGTGTACGTGCTCAAGCCCACACCCCCAAATTCCTTAAACCTAGCATGGAAAATGTTAAAGAGAGATACAGTCAGGTTACAGTCATGATTCAAAATCTAAGGGGTCTGCTGGTTATATATACATTGTGGTCAACATCAGTGGGTGCCATAAAGATGACAAAAGTGATTGACCACATAGGGGATCATTACTTCTTTCTGGCAACAGGAAATCCAGGCATGGGGTCTGGTGTTTATCAGTTTGGGAGGCCCGTTCGGCCATAGGTACGTTGACTCCATGGCTGCCAGGTATATAGTCCAAAGTTCGCTGAGAAAATAAGAGAGAGTTTCCTTCTTCTCAAATGGAGTCAGCTTAGCCTGTTCCTTTCCTCCTTCATCCCTCATTTCCTGAGGGATGTGGGATCTTTCCTTGTAACACACGGGCTCTCTTGTTGTGGCTCCAGGGCTTAGGTGCCCTGAGGCATGTGTGATCTTAGTTCCCTGACCAGGGATTGAACCCTCATCCCCTGTACTGGAGGACAGATTCTTAACCATGGGAGCACTGGGGAAGTCCCCAGAGTTTCATTTAAAAATAAAAGGTAGAGCAGTTTCACAGTGAGGAGAGAAGTTATTCCTTTTGATATAATTTTAATTATATCAAATAAATAATAAAAATAAATAAAAACTAAATAAAAATAAAACAAAATATTAAATAAAAATAAATAAAATAAAATAAAACTCAAATAATAAAAAAGAGTCGTAAAGAGTCAGACATGACTGAGTGACTGAGCTGACTGAAATAATAAAAAATTGCAACTCCCAGCATATGAAGCTATGTTAGAATTCCTCAAAATTTACCAAAATTCACTAGTAAGATGGAAGGGGTGAAAAATATGAGTGGGATAAGATTTTGAGTTACATACATTGGATAGAGTGCATTAAGACATTATGTAAATATAGTAATTGTCATGAAACAAAATCTAAAACTGCACTAGAAAACGATCAAACTCTAGAATAAAAATCAGTAAAAGAAGATTAAAAATACTTGTGCATTTCTTACAACTGGAAGTCCTATAAAATCTCGATACAGATCAAATTTAACTTTTGAACTAGGTGGGCTATAATTTGAAAATGATGTTTCAAGGCTCAGGAAGAAGAAAAGGATATAATGTATTCTGTGCTTCGTTCTGAAGGGGACTTCATTTTGGAATGATAACTTTAACTTCGATTAAAAAACAGAATTAAAAAAACTTTCTCTGTTTGTATTTGCTTTCCTCAATGTGTGTTCTACAAAATTTAAAACTATGTAGGTCATGTTCTGTTTCTATTGGTGTTGCCTGGAGAAAACCTTGTGGATCATCATGGAAGTTATTTCTATGTAACATGTTGTAAATTCTGTGTGCTCATATAACTTTTTCCTCTCAGTAGTATTAACATGAACAGGGGCAAGAAGTTTACACATATAAAATGTGTGCTCTATAATAAAAAAAAGACCAAATAATTTTCCCTCTCAATGAGGACATATTGGGGAATGAAAAGGGACGTATACTATTAATAACTATGATAGGACAACAGGATAAATATCTGCTGAAGACAGAAATGAAGGATTAAAGTAAGGTTACTGGGACTTCCCTGGTGGTCCAGTGGTCCAGTGGGTAAGACCCATGTTTCCAATGCAGGGAGTGAGGGTTTGATGCCTAATCGGAGAGCTAAGATCCCCTATGCCTCACAGCCAAAAAACCAAAACTTAAAACAGAAGAATATTGTAGAAGTCTTTAAAGAATAAAGACTTTAAAAATGGTCCATATGAAAAAAACAACATTCAAAAAATTAAAATATAAATTAAAGTGCTATCAGATTTGCATTTTAAACCCTTCATTATGACTAGCATCTTGTGATTGGATTATGGAGAGAAAGTTTTGGATTTTATGCTGCAGTTGCTCATTTATTGTAGTATATCACTTAAAAGATGATACATTTGCATAAGTATAGTTAAGTGAATCTCTTTTAAATTTTTCAGGAAGTAAAGTTTTAGTGTATGAATAATTTGTTACACAAATTGGTCTGGATTCAGCACTGGATAATGACCATCAGCTTTCTCCCGTTTTCAGTGTGTGGTGCCTGTACCAGCAGCATGCACATCACTAGGAGCCTCTTAGAGATTAAAATTCTTCATTCCACTCCAGACCTCTGAGTTGAGGTCCAGCCATCTGAGTTGTAGAAACCCCCCAGAGGTTGTGGTGCAACTTTACAATCTGAAACACATTTCTCCAAGGAAAAAAGAAACAAAGACTATTCAAGTGAGCTCATTCTCCATGGCTAACAGTCTTGATCCAACATTTTATCCAAATGTCACATTTTATTTTGTGTTTAAAGAGAAAGCTCAAAAAATATGTTCAACTTAACAGAGGAAACAATGAAACAGTGAAACTGAAGCCATGTAGACAATAAAAAATGTTTTGTGTTCTAGACACCAAGGAAGGCTGACCAGCTTGCATGTTCCAGAGATCATTTACAAAAAATAATTTTCTATCTTGACAATGAGTTCAGACGCAGTAAAAGGGAGGAGATCTTGGAGGAGCCCAGGAATTCTCTGGGAATGAGACTAAAAGGACTCCAGGGTTGCAGCCCTGAAGAACCTTTAATCATTTGTATTTTAGTTTACTTATTTTTTAAATATTTTTTTGATGTGGGCCATTTTAAAGGTCTTTACTAAATTTGTTACAGTATTGCTTCTGTTTTATGTTTTTAGGCTGGAAGTCTAAGATTAATTTTTCTGCAGGGTTATTTCCTTCTGAAGGCAGTTTGCTGGAGATCTTTAGCATTCTCTGGCTTGTAGACCCATTTTCCCAATTCCTGCTTCCATCTTCACATAGGGCTCTCCCTGATCTCACGTCTGTGTCCGATTTTCTGCCTTTTATAAGGACCCCAGTTGTATCAGGTTAGGGACTTTGTCTACTCCAGGACAATCTCACCTTAAACCTGAACAAATTACATCTACGAAGAGGCTTACATTCTGAGGTGCTGGGAATTAGGTCTTGGATATATCTTGGATATATCTTTTGGGGGACACAACTCAACTGACTACATGGCTTTAGGCACTGGAGTCAGGCAGATGTTTGTACCCCTGGCCAGTCGTCACATGTGGCTTCCCCTAGGGAGGGGACATAACCTTGGACCAAGCAGCTCCCTTAAGCCTAGGAAAGTTCTGGCAAAAAGGATTCAGTTGCAAGCTCCCAGAAGACAACATCCCTGGTAGTTTCTGAAGAGGTGTTCTGGGTGGTGAAGCCTGATATCAACCATGGCAGCCCCCTGTGCATCTCTGATTATAACAAGGGCTTCTAGAGGTTCCTGAGACAGAAGATTCTAAGTGAGTCACCTTGAGGACCCAATCCCAGACAAAACAGTCGTCTTCATGGTGGGGGAGGGGGTGAATCCATACCCCAGGGGTTGGGTTGACAGCGTCTAGGAGGTTGGAGGTCCACAACTAGAAAACCCGTGTCCCATCACACAGTCTAGACCATGGCCAACGCTGTCATCATGTCACAAACACCATATCCTCCTCTGGGAGAACTTTGGAGATACCAGTTCCTCCACATGCTTCCTCTTGCTTGCCACCAAGCTGGTGACAACTGTTTCTCTGTCATGTGGCTCACCTTTGAGTCAGAGCCAGGGTCCTAGGGACCTGAAGCTCCATTGTCATCTCTTGGCTATGAGTCCAAGGAGTCTGAGTGGCCCCTCTGAGCAAAGAGACCACCCACCCAACTTCTCATGTGAGACTGAAGCATCCTTGAGATACTTTTCTGGGGAGAAATGTGTTTTCTCTTTTCCAAGAAGGTTCTATTGAATTTCATAAACCTAGGAAGACACAATTCAGGCTATTACCTATCAGTGGACTCAATTTATTGGTGGCTGAATTAGGTGAAGCAATAAGGATGTACTTACTATATACTTAATAACGGAGGAACTGGCTAGATTCAGTAGAAAAACTTTGAATAGTGCCATTAAACAGACCATCTATCTTTAACTTTTGATGACTAAGTGTAGTTGTACACAGAGACTTTTAAAAAGAGAAGGGAGAATCCCTTGCTAAAGACAGGTAAAGCAGGTGCAATGGCTTCTAACATCTGAATGAATAAACATATTATATATCAGAGTGATATACTGTTCAAAAGCCAAGTGTAATAGAAACTTATTATGAGATAAAACCTGAATGCCTGTTTCTCTTAGACTCTGCTTGATTACTTAAACCTTTCAGAGAGTTCTTCTCAGGTCTTATGAGAATAATGTAGGACTTTGGCACAAAGATGCAGCCAAGGAGCCCAGCAAAGGAAGCCAACATGGAGAAGATCTCCACAGCCACCATGACCTTGCTCTTGGTGCTGTGAAGGTCTCAGGCAGGTTCTTGGCCAGGAAAGCCAAGGAGAAGGTCCACAGGGCTAAGGAGCCCAGGTATCCCGGAATATAGTAGAAAGCAGTGACCAAGCCCTTGCACACAATGATGAGATCCTTGGGCTCAGAATGAGTGTCCATCTCAAGGAAAGGGGGAAAGGTTCCCAGACAGACTCCACAGATCAGGAAATACACAAGAATGACCTAGCTCCTGCTACACAAGAATGAAGCTAGCTCTCATGGTTCTTCCTGGTTTCCTGATCTTGAATGCCAAAGTCACAGGCAGGGTATTGACCAAAACAGTGGCAACAGCCATGGTAAACACAACTCCGAGTGTGGTCTGTTGGAGGACACAGGTAGCTGTGTTGGGATGAGCAATGGAGAACAAGGAGCAGAGGAAGCAGAGGGGGAGAAAGAGGAGCAGGACATAGCTGAGAGCCCAATTATTGGCCTTGACTATGGGGGTGCCTTGGCACTTTAAAAAGACCCACAGAACCATGCAGGTCAGTGACATTCCCAAGGACTCCTCAAAGGCCAGAAGGTGACAACCTTGGGGAGGCAGCAGTTTCTCTCCCTGTTTGGATACCCTTGGTCTGGGCACTGGTCACACTCTCTGCATCTGAGGAGAAAATGGATTCAGCATTTCTTCACTTGTACAACATTTCAATATGTGGTAAACAGAAACATTTCCTGTCACTGTTCATATGTGTATTGTGCATATCGGTCCGTTCTGATATAATATTCAGACACACCTAATTAGCAAGTGTTTGTGAGGATGTAAAATTTGGAACCTTTGTATGTTCTTGCTGGGAATGAAAAATGGTGCAGCTACTGTGAAAATAAGTCTGACAGTTTCTCTAAGAATTAGTACAGTATAATTTATTATATAAAAACTATACTATAGCATAGTTTATTCTCTAACAATAAACACAGTATTAGCTTCAGTTCTGTGGGGTTGCACAGAGTCGGACATGACTGAAGCGATGCAGCTGCAGCAGCAGCATCAGTGAGCAATTTCCATCTAGGAGTACTCTCCCCAATTTCAAGGCATAGGCTTGAAAAGATAATCTCTTACCTGCATTACTTACAGTAACCAAACAATGAAACCAGCCCAAGTGTCCGCTGACAGATAAATGGATAATGACAATGATGTACACATTCAACGCAATGGTATTCTGCCTTAAAGTGAAATGAATTGATCTGGTACATGCTACAATGCACGAGAAACTTGAAAGGCTTATCCTTTTGAAAGAAAGCACACTCCAAAGGACAAAGATGGTTTTCTTTATAAATGTACTTAGAGTAGTCAAATTCATAGACACAGAAAGTGGAATGATCTTTACAAGGGAGTAGAAAGTAAGAGGAGAAGGCAATGACACCCCACTCCAGTACTCTTGCCTGGAGAATCCCATGGATGGAGGAGCCTGGTAGGCTGCAGTCCATGGGGTCGCTAAGAGTTGGGCATGACTGAGCGACTTCACTTTCATTTTTCACTTTCATGCATTGGAGAAGGAAATGGCAACCCACTCCAGTGTTCTTGCCTGGAGAATCCCAGGGACGGGGGAGCCTGGTGGGCTGCCGTCTATGGGGTCACACAGAGTCGGACACAACCGAAGTGACTTAGCAGCAGCAGCAGCAGCAGCAGCAGAAAGTAAGAGGGGACTATCCTGGTAGTTCAGCCGGTAAAGAATGCTCCTGCAATTCAGGAGACCCTGGTTTAATTCCGAGGTCAGGAAGATCCCTTGGAGAAGGGATAGGCTACCCACTCTAGTATTCTTGGACTTCTCTGATGGCTTAGATGGTAAAGAATCCACCTGCAATGCAGGAGACCTGGGTTCCATCCCTGGGTTGGGAAGATCCCCTGGAGGAGGGCATGGCAACCCATTCCAGTATTCTTGCCTGGAGAATCCCCATGGACAGAGGAGCCTGGCGGGCTGCAGTCCACGAGGTTGCAAGAAGTCGGACACAACTGAGTGACTAAGCACAGCACAGTGCAGAAAGTAACAGGAAGTAACCGTTTCATGGCAAGAGAGACGAAGTTACAGGCGATACGGTCTCTGGAGGGACAGTGGAGAAAGTTGTATAGCAATGGGAATTTATTACTGCCTTTGAACTGCACTCAAGAATAATTAAAATGTTAAATTTTATATGATGTATATTTTACCATAAAAAAGTGGATAGGTCAAAAAAATGAATAAGTATATGTTTTGAGAAAATGATGCCCAAAGACATCATTCTTCTTTCCCAAAACCTTCAGTTTCCTTTGCATTGTGAAATATATACGAGGTGGTGTTACCATAAATGATTATAAATCTTTATTCCTGTGTTGTTCGAAATGTGCTTCTCTGGGCAAAAAGCACAAGTAAAACAGCAAATAGGCCTTCCTTCCTGTGGAATTTTTCTGAACCCTGAACTATAACTCTGGCTACACATAGATTTCAGACTGAAAAATAAAAATAGACATAGGCATTGGTCAAATTTGGCAGATGATTAGCTGCTGTCAGAGGACATCTCTATTTCTCCCAGAAGAAAGGACATTCACCTTCTGTTACATCACTGGGTCTCATTCCTACTCCTAGCCTTGTCATATTCCCAAGGAATCTAACTATGAGGAACTAAGTTATGCTTCCAAATTCCTTTTTCTGAAATATTTACAGAGATGACCAAAAATTTAGCAAAGTATTCCATGGCTTTTATTTCATATATTCCTGGTGACATACTTTGTTCTTCTTTTGTTGAACAACCTAATCCAAAAATCTTGTTAGTGCAAGTATGCATGTGGTCATGATACTGAAGTTTAATGTGTAGAAAAATATTTTACTATGCTCTCATATTGGCTGTATAAGGATGGACTTTTTGGTAAAGAACCTAACAGTGTGAAAAACAGACACACTGCTAAAAGTAATTTTATAAAAAATTAATGCAGGCCATGGAGAGACAGACTATGAGAGTGTGTTCTGAAATACAGATTTTGATGAACACATTACATCCTGACTCAAGTATGGTACAGTTTTGTACAAAAATGAGAAACATTTTTATGTGTTACATCCAAAAGCATTGAACAAATAATCACCTTACAATTACACTGGACTTTCACATGTGGGATATTTGTTAAAACTCATGGTCAATGCTTTGAAGTATTAGAGTGAAGTTTTATGACCAAATAATATGCAAATAATGAAGGGAATGTATAAATGGAAAGTACAAAGAGATAGTTGACATCCATAGTCTACTTGTGTTTATCTGAACAGAAGAACTTTACCAAATATAAATAAGGTCAGGATATTTCATTCTACACAACCTACTCATCCTAGACATTGACTCAGAAAGTATGTAAGAGCGCTTACTGTGAGTCACAACGTTACATTGAAAGGGTGACTTTAATGCTCAAAGACATGCACACTTCATAGCATATGAAGATTTGGTTCTAATATTTTGACAATGGATACATCTAATCTTAAAAAGATGTCATACCTCATTGATAGACCATTCTATCATCTCATTACTTATCACCAAACCTTGGTCATATAGGCTCTTGGAGCCAAATTCTCCCACTTTAACCAGGAGTTCTAGATCACATAGAAAACTCACAGCATTCAGGATAACATGCTGCATCACATGACTTCTTTTGTCATCTAAGAATACGTGCTCCCAAGCATTGTTTCTCAATTAGATTTTATCCAGGAATGGGTGAAGCTAGAAAAGAAGCAAGACTGAAAAATGAAAAGTGCATTCAAATTAGAAATGGAAGGCCCGTTGTTACATAGCAGGCTTTCTTCCCCACCTCCCCAGCCTCAATCAGTTTCTTGTTGGTAGTTTTGTGTGGCTGTTTACCATCTCTAGGACTCTAGTGACATGGACATTTCATCTCGTTCTGAAAACAAAGACAGAAGGAACTGAATACAATCATGACACAATCAAAGGATGTCTCCATCATGGGTGTTGGTGTGTCCCAGACCAGTAAGTATTGAAAGCTTGTTGCTTTCAACAACATACAAGGGAAATCCCATAAGATTATCAGCTGAATCCTCAATAGAACTCTACAAGCCAGAAGAGAATGGCATGATACATTCAAGTGGTGGAAAGGAAGTATCTACAAATAAGAATAACCTACCCAGAAGTCTCTCAATCAGATTTAATGTTGAAATCAAAAGTTTTGTTGTTGTTCTAATGAGTCCGCTCTTCGCATCAAGTGGCCAAAGTATTGGCGTCTCAGCTTCAACATCAGCCCTCCAATGAAAATTTAGAGTTGATTTCCTTTAGGACTGATTGGTTTGATCTCTCTGCAGTCCAAGGGACTCAAGAACCTCCCGCTACACCATAGTTCAAAAGCATCAATTCTTTGGCACTCAGACTTCCTTACGGTCCAAATTTCACATCCATGTATGACTACTGGAAAAACCATAGCTTTGACTAGATGGACTTTTGTTGGCAAAGTAACGTCTCTGCTTTTTAATATTCTGTCTAGGTTTGTCATAGCTTTTCTTCCAAGGAGCAAGAGTCATTTAATTTCATGGCTGCAGTCACCATCTGCAGTGATTTTGGAGCCCAGGAAGATAAAGTCTGTCACTGTTTCCACTGTTTCCCCATCTGTTTGCCATGAAGTGATGGGTTGGATGCCATGATCTTAGTATTTTGAATATTGGGTTTTAAGCCAGCTTATTCGCTCTCCTGTTTCATGCTCATCAAGAGGCTCTTTAGTTCTTCTTTCCTTTCCACCATAAGGGTGGTGTTATCTGCATATCTGAGGTTCTTAGTATTTTGCCTGGCAATCTTGATTCCAGCTTGTGCTTCATCCAGCCCAGCATTTCATATGATGTACCCTGCATATAAGTTAAATAAGTAGGGTGACAATATACAGCCTCGAAGTACTCTTTTCCCAATATGGAACAAGTCTCTTGTTCCATGTCTGGTTCTAACTATTGCATCTTGACCTGGATACACGTTTCTCAGAAGGCAGATAGGGTGGTCTGGTATTCCCATTTGTTGAAGAATTTTCTAGTTTGTTGTGATCCACACAGTCAAAAGCATTAGCATAGTCAGTGAAGCAGAAGTATATGTTTTCCTGGAATTCTCTTGTTTTTTCTGTGATCAAACAGATGTAGGCAATTTGATCTCTGGTTTCTCTGCCTTTTCTAAATCCAGCTTGAACATCTGGAAGTTCTCATTTCATGTACTATTGAAGCTTGGCTTGGAGAATTTTGAGCATTACTTTGCTAGTGTGTGAAATGAATGCAATTGTGCAGTAGTTTGAACATTCTTTGGCATTGCCTTTCTTTGGAATTGGAATGAAAACTGACCTTTTCCAGTCCTGTGGCCACTGCTGAGTTTTCCAAATTTGTCGGCATATTGAGTGTTGCATTTTCACAGGATCATCTTTTAGGTTTTAAAGTAGCTCAACTGGAATTCTATCACTGCCACTAACTTTGTTCATAGTGATGCTTCTTAAGGCCCACTTGCCTTCAGATTCCAGGATGTCTGGCTCTCAGTGAGTGATCACAGCATCATGTTTATCTGGGTCATTGAGATCTTTTTATTGTAAAGTTCTTCTGTGTATTCTTACCACCTCTTCTAATATCTCCTACTTTGGTAGGTGCCTACCACTTCTGTCCTATATTGCGCTCGTCCTTACATGAAATGATCCTTTGGTATCTCTAATTTTCTTGAAGTGATCTCTAGTCTTTCCCATTCTATCATTTTCCTCTATTTCTTTGCATTCATCACTTAGGAAGATTTCTCTCTCCTTGCAATTCTTCAAAACTCTGCATTCAGATGGGTTTATTTTTCCTTTTCTCCTTTGCCTTTTGCTTCTCTTTTTTTGTCAGCTATTTGTAATGCCTCCTCAGACAACCATTTTGCATTTTTGCATTTCTTTTTCTTTGGAATGGTTTTGACCACCACCTCCTATACAATGTTACAAACCTCCATCTATAGTTCTTCAGGCACTCTGTCTATCAGATCTAGTCCCTTGAATCTATTTGTTACTTCCACTGTATAATCTTAAGGAATTTGATTGAGGTCATATCTGAATGGCATAGTGGTTTTCCTTTCTTTCTTCAATGTAAGTCTGAATTTGGCAATAAGGAGTTCACGATCTATGTCACAGTCAGCTCCCAGTCTTGTTTTTGCTGACTGTATAGTGTTTTGCCATCTTCGGCTGCAAAGAATATAATCAGTCTGATTTCAGTTGACCGTCTGGTGATGCCCATGTGTAGAGTCATCTCTTGCTTTGTTGAAAGAGGGTGTTTGCTATGAATAGTGAATTTTCTTGGCAAAACTCTGTCAGCCTTTGCCTGCTTCATTTTGTACTCCAAGGCCAAACTTGCCTGTTACTCCGGGTATTTCTTGACTTCCTACTTTCACATTCTAGTTCCCTATGATGAAAAGAACATTTTTGGTTCTTTTCAACTTCAGCTTCTTCAACCATTCAACTTCAGCTTCTTCAGCATTAGTGCTTGGGGCACAGAATTGGATTATTGCAATATTGAGTGGTTTGCCTAGGAAATGAACAGATATCATTTTGTCGTTTTAGAGATTGCACCCAGTTACTGCATTTTGGACTCTTTTGTTGACTATGAGGGCTACTCCATTTCTTATAAGGGATTCTTACCCCCAGTAGTAGATATAATGGTCATACGAATTAAATTCACCCATTCAGGTCCATTTTAGTTCACTGATTCTGAAAATGTCAATGTGCCACTCTTGCCATCTCCTGTTGGGCCACTTCCAATTTACCTTGATTCACGGACCAAACATTCCAAGTTCCTATGCAATATTGTTCTTTACAGCATCAGACTTTACTTTCACCACTAGATACATCCAAGCCTGAGCACTGTTTCCACTTTGGCTCAGCCTCTTTATTCTTTCTGGAGCTATTTGCTCACTCTTCTCCAGCAGCATATTGGGCACCTGAGGTCATATTTCAGTGTCATGTCTTTTCATCTTTTCATACTATTCATGAAGTTCTCGAGGCAAGAATGCTGAATTGGTTTGGCATTCCATTTTCCAGTGGACCACATTTTGTCAGAATTCTCCACCATGACCCTTCTATCTTGGGTGGTCTTATACAGCATGGCTCAGTTTCATTGAGTTAGACAAGGCTGTGATCGATGTAATAAATTTGGTTAGTTTTCTATGATTGTGGTTTTCATTCTGTCTGCCCTCTGATGTACAAGGAAAAGAGGCTTGTGGAAGCTTCCTGATGGTAAGTATTGATCAAAAGCTTTAGACACAAGTAAGACTTATGAAAATTCAGCACCACTAAACTAATTTCGCAACAAATACTACAGAAACTTTCCTAGGCAAGTTTGGGGGCACAAGAAAAAGAAGTTCAGTTCAGTTCAGTCACTCAGTCGTGTCCGACTCTTTGCGACCCCATGGTTTGCAGCACACCAGCCCTCCCTGTGCATCATCAACTCCCAGAGTTTACTCAAACTCATGTCCATTGAGTCGGTGATGCCATCCAACCATATCATCTTCTGTCATCCCCTTCTCCTCCCACCTTCAATCTTTCTCAGCAGCAGGGTCTTTTAAAATGACTCAGTTCTTCGCATCAGGTGGCCAAAGTATTGGAGTTTCAGGTTCAGCATCAGTCCTTCCAATGAATATCCAGGACTTATTTCCTTTAGGATGGACTAGTTGGATCTCCTTGCTATCCAAGGTACTCTCAAGAGTCTTCTCCAACACCACAGCTCAAAAGCATCAATTCTTTGGCTCTCAGCTTTCTTTATAGTCCAACTCTCACATTCATACATGACTACTGGAAAAACCATAGCTGTGATTAGATGGACCTTTGTTGGTAAAGTAATGTCTCTGCTTTTTAACATGCTGTCTAGGTTGGTTATAACTTTTCTTAATAGTCTGCCACTGTTTTCATTGTTTCCCCATCTATTTGCCATGAAGTGAAAAAGTTGGCTTAAAGCTCAACATTCAGAAAATGAAGATCATGGCATCTGGTCCCATCACTTCATGGGAAATAGATGGGGAAACAGTAGAAACAGTGTCAGACTTTATTTTTGGGGGCTCCAAAATCACTGCAGATGGTGACTGCAGCCATGAAATTAAAAGACGCTTACTCCTTGGAAGAAAAGTTATGACCAACCTAGATAGTATATTCAAAAGCAGAGACATTACTTTGCTGACTAAGGTCTGTCTAGTCAAGGCTATGGTTTTTCCTGTGGTCATGTATGGATGTGAGAGTTGGACTGTGAAGAAGGTTGAGCGCCGAAGAATTGATGCTTTTGAACTGCAGTGTTGGAGAAGACTCTTGAGAGTCCCTTGGACTGCAAGGAGATCCAACCAGTCCATTCTGAAGGAGATCAACCCTGGGATTCCTTTGGAAGGAATGATGCTAAAGCTGAAGCTCCAGTACTTCGGACACCTCATGCGAAGAGTTGACTCATTGGAAAAGATTCTGATGCTGGGAGGGGTTGGGGGCAGGAGGAGAAGGGGACGACCCAGGATGAGATGGCTGGATGACATCATGGACTCGATGGATGTGAGTCTGAGTGAACTCCGGGAGATGGTGATGGACAGGGAGGCCTGGCGTGCTGTGATTCATGGGGTCGCAAAGAGTTGGACACGACTGAGTGACTGAACTGAACTGATGGGACCAGATGCCATGATCTTTGTTTTCTGAATGTTGAGCTTTAAGCCACTTTTTCACTCTCTCTTTCACTTTCATCAAGAGGCTCTTTAGTTCTTCCCTTTCCACCATAAGGCTAGTGTCATCTGAATATTGGAGGTTATTGATACTTCTCCCAGCAATCTTGATTCCAGCTTGTGCTTCATCCATCCCAGCAATTCACATGATGTACTCTGCATATAAGTTAAATAAGCAGGGTGACAATATACAGGCTGGACGTACTCCTTTCCCAATTTTGAACCAACCTGTTATTCCATGTCCAGCTCTAACTGTTGCTTCTTGACCTGCATACAGATTTCTCAGGAGGCAGGTCAGGTGGTCTGGTATTCCCATCTCTTCCAGAATTTTTAGCAGTTTGTTGTGATCCACACAGTCAAAGGCATTAGCATAGTCAATAAAGCAAAAGTAGCTGTTTTTCTGGAACGCTCTTGCTTTTTTGCTCATCCAACAGATGTTGGCAATTTGATTTCTGGTTCCTTTGCCTTTTCTGAATCCAGCTTGAACAACTGGAAGTTCATGGTTCACATACTGTTGAAGCCTGGCTTGGAGAATTTTGAGCATTACTTTACTAGCGTGTGAGATTAGTGCAATTGTGCAGTAGTCTGAACGTTCTTTGGCATTGCCTTTCTTTGGGATTGGAACGAAAACTGACTTTTTTCCAGTCCTGTGGCCACTGCTGAGTTTCCCAAATTTGCTGGCATATTGAGTGCAGCACTTTCACATTATCATCTTTTAGGATTTGAAATAGGTCAACTGGAATTCCATCACCTCCACTAACTTTGTTCGTAGTGATGCTTCCTAAGGCCCACTTGACTTCATATTTCAGGATGTTTGGTTCTAGGTGAGTGCTCACAAAATCGTGGTTATCTGGGTCATGAAGATCTTTTTTGTATAGTTTTTCTGTGTATTCTTGCCACCTCTTCTTAATATCTTCCTCTTCTGTTAGGTCCATACCATTTCTGTCCTTTATTGTGCCCATCTTTGCACGAAATGTTCCCTTGGTATCTCTAATCTTCTTGAAGGATCTCTAGTCTTTCCCATTCTATTGGTTTCCTCTATTTCTTTGCATTGATCGCCGAGGAAGGCTTTCTTTTCTCTCCTTGCTACTCTTTGGAACTCTGCATTCAAATGGGTATATCTTTCCTTACCTCATGTTAAAATATCTTCAGTTTTAAAACTTAAACAACTCTCAAAGGAAATATTAAAAATTTTAAGCCTGTAAAGAAAGAAAAAGAATGTTAGGGACAAGAGAAGCTTTCTGGGCACAATGTCCTATTAGCCACTTTTCTTTTTCTTTAAACTTTCTGCCCCAGACTCAGAACCTTCACCAGCCTTAAATCCCTAACCCTCTCCCCTGCCCCAGGCTCACAGGGGCATCTCTGAGGCCAACAGGGCCTGTGACCTCCTGCACCCGGGACAGGGATGTTGTTCACAGAATCCTGGTGAGGAGCAGATGTTCAAGGCCCTTTCTGAGGACAGATTACATTCCTGAAATGAAGGATGAGACCATCCAGGCCTTAAAATTCTTAGTCAAAGTCTTTGTGTTCTGTGAGTTTTCAGATGTCATTATTCATTACTGAACTTGAACAATACCCAGGCACACAGAAGCTTCCCAACAAGACCATGAGTACAGGGACTGGACATTACTTTTCCCAGTGGTGCTGGGTCCCAACCTTCTCATTAATATTTTATCCTCTCCCACCGACAGACACAAAGGCAGGTGTAGGTCTTGTCAGTGTAGAGGGAGGGTCTCTGAAAACCACTGAAATATACAGTGAGTCATGCGAAAGTGCACCCACATTTCTCCGTCCCTTCCTGGCCAGGACTTGCTACAAAATGGGGAATCCTTTTTCATCTTGAGTCAAGGAAGAAGAATCATGCACAGCAAAGACAACCCCAAGACTATCAAGCCCAGGGCCATAAAGAAAAAACTGGAAACAATGTCCTCAGGTTAGTTTGTAAGACTTGAATACTTGTGAGGCCAACAAATGAACACTGGCCCATCATTATGGAGAAAACCTAAAGAAGAACTTGGCCCAGACTGGAAAGGACATGTCCCCTCTGGTATGTCTCTTCGACAGTCCATTTTCATGATATTTAAGTAACCAACATGGGCTGACCCAGACAATCACACTGTGCCCTAAGCAGAGTAGAGAATTATGAGACCAGGCTTTGCCCATGGTCCTGTTTTCACAAGACTGGAAAGGATTTCACACTCTGAACCTGCCATACGTCTCTCTCCTAGTTGCTCCTTTACACCTATGGCCCAAAGCAGTGATGCTGAGGGAATCAGGGAATCATCTGTGGATATTGTTCACAGTGTTTACAGCCCCTGAGGAAGACAGGTTCAGAGAAAAAGAGACAGGAAGTAGATCTGGGTCACCTAATCCAGCCCTGAAGGTATTTGTTCCAGTCAGCTCTTCCCTGTGCACATGGCCACCTCCCACTTCCGAGGACCTGCTCCAGGCTTGGTTCCTGAGGATCAGAGCTCTGGATTCCCACCTCAAAAGTGAACTATATTGAGACACTTGAGTACTGTAACAGGTTCTGTGAAATTTGGGTCTTGTCTGGCTATCTCAACACCCATTTCCTTGTCTTCTGTTGAAGACCTCAAGCCTAGTAACAGTGGTGGACTTTATCAGATTCTCATCTTGAAGACGGGAGTTAAAGTCATTTAAACCAGTGTTATATAGCAACTTCCCACTAGCTATCTATTCTACATATGGTAATGCATATATTATACATGACCAACCTAGACAGCATATTAAAGAGCAGAGACATTGCTTTGCCAAAAAAGGTCCATCTAATCAAAGCTATGGTTTTTCCAGGAGTCATGTATGAATGTGAGAGTTGGACTATAAAGAAAGTTGAGCACCAAAGAATTGATGCTTTTGAACTGGTGTTAGAGAAGATTCTTGAGAGGAGATCCAACTAGTCCATCCTAAAGGAAATCAGTCCTGAATATTCATTGGAAGGACTGATGCTGAAGCTGAAACTCCAATACTTTGGTCACCTAATGTGAAGAACTGAGTCACTTGAAAAGACCCTGCTGCTGGGAAAGATTGAAGGCAGGAGGAGAAGAGGACAACAGACGATGAGATGGTTGGATGGCATCACTGACTCAATGGACATGAGTTTGAGTAAACTTCAGGAGTTCGTGATGGACAGGGAAGCCTGGCGCACTGCAGTCCATGGGGTCACAGAGTCGGACACGACTGAGAGACTGAACTGAATATATATATTTTAATGCTACTCTCTCAATTTGTCCCACCTTCTCCTTCCCCCACTGTGTCCACAAATCTGTACTCTACATGTGCCTCTCTATTCATGTTCTACAAATAGGTTCATCGGTACCATTTTTATAGATTCTATATATAAGCATTAATATCAGCCTGGTGCTCTGTGATGACCTAGAGTGGTGAGATGAGGGGGTGGGTGGGAGGATGGCTCAAGTGGGAGGGGACATTTGTATACTTATAGCTGATTGATGCTGTTCTATGTGGCAGAAACCAACCCAACATTATTCTCCAAATAAAAATAAAAACTTTTTAGAAAGTCATTTAAACTGGATACCAATTCTGTTTGAAAGACAAGGGTTGCATCCACCGAACTGTATAACATCAGAAGGTTAACACGATGTGTGTGTGTGTTTATATGTATCAGTTCAGTAAAATAATCCAGCCAGTCATTAACAATATAAACATGTTAATAGAAGCAACGATCTACAGGGGTTTGAAATACTCCAACAAAAGATATGAAACATACAAAGAAATAGGGAAGGAAGGCCTGTATGCTGGAAAATAAGCAGGGACCAGAAATTGCTTGTGAATAGGTGACAAATGAAACAGAAAAAGACTTCAAAATAGCTAAAAGTTACAGTTAAAATGAAAAATTTACTAGAGTGTCTCAAAAAATTTGAACTACAAGAAAAAATAATTAGCAAACTTAAATGTGGATTGATAATAAAAATTATGTAATCTGAGAGAAGAGAAGATGAAAGAAATTGAAAGGAGACTCAGAAAACATGGGACATGGTTAAATACACAATGGGAGTATCAGAAGGATAGAAGAGGAGGGAACATAAAATTATTTTGAGGAAATAATAACGGAAAATAAGCCAAATTTATTTTTAAAAACACAATAATCTACACATTCAGGAAACTCAGCAAGTTCCAACTAAAACAAATGCAAAGAGAGCCACAATTAGATCCAACACATTAAAAAACTGAAAGCCAAAAGGAAAAAACATACTCTTGAAAAACCACTTGTCACTTGTAGCAGCTAACTTCTCTTTGTTTAATTAATTTTTTCTTTAATTTTTTAATGTTTAAATTTTTATTTTTAAAAAATTAATTAAGAAAAATGTGTTTTGACTGTGCTGCTTGGCATATGGGAACTTAGTTCCACAAGCAGGGATTGAACCCACACCCCCTGCAGTGGAAGTGCAGTCCCAGCCAGATGACTGCCCAGGAAGCCCTGGTGGTTATCTCTAATCAGGAACAATGGAGTCTAGAAAACAGTGGGGTATTCAGAGAACTAAAGGAAACAATTGCACTCATCTCACATGACAGCAAAGTAATGGTCAAAATTCTCTAAGCCAGGCTTCAACAGTATGTGAACCGTGAACTTCTAGATGTTCAAGCTGGATTCAGAAAAGGCAGAGGAACTAGATATCAAATTGCCAACATCTGCTGGATCATTGAAAAAGCAAGAGAGTTCCAGGAAAACATCTACTTTTGCTTTATTGACTACACCAAAGCCTTTGTCTGTGTGGATCACAACAAACTGCTAAAAATTCTGGAAGAGATGGGAATACCACACCACCTGACCTGCCTCCTGAGAAATCTGTATGCAAGTCAAGAAGCAACAGTTAGAACTGGACATGGAAAAACAGACTGGTTCCAAATTGGGAAAGGAGTAAGTCCAGCCTGTATACCGTCATCCTGCTTATTTAACTTATATACAGAGTACATCATGTGAATTGCTGGGATGGATGAAGCACAAGCTGGAATCAAGATTGCTGGGAGAAATATTAAGAACCTCAGATACTCAGATGACACCACCTTTATGGCAGAAAGCAAAGATAAACTAAAGAGCCTCTTGAGGAAAGTGAAAGAGGAGAGTGAAAAAGTTGGCTTAAAACTCAACTTTCTGGGAAAAAGACCTAAACAGACATTTCTCCAAAGAAGGCATACAGGTGGATAAAAAACATGAAAAGATGCTCAACACTGCTCATTATTAGAGAAAGGCAAATCAAAACAACAATGAGATATCACCTCACACCAGTCAGAATGACCATCATCAAAAAGTTTACAAACAATAAATGTTGGAAAGGGTGTGGAGAAAAGGGAATGCTCCTGCACTGCTGGTGGGAATGTAAATTGATACAGCCACTATAGAAGATGGTATGGAGATTCCTTAAAAACTAGGAATAAAACCACCGTATGACCCAGCAATGCCACTCCTAGGCATATACCCTGAGGAAACCAAAATTGAAAAACACACATGTATCCCATTGTTCATTGCAGGACTGTTTACAATAGCTAGAACATAGGAGCAACCTAGATGTCCATCGACAAATGAGTGGATAAAGACCTTGTGGTACATATACACAATGGAATATTACTCAGCCATAAGAAGGAATGCATTTGAGTCAGTTTAAATGAGGTGGATGAACCTAGAACCTATTATACAGAGTGAAATAAGTCAGAAAGAGAAAGAGAAATATCATATTCTAACACATACATATGGAATCTAGAAAAATGGTACTGAAGAAGTTATTTACAGGGAAGCAATGGAAAAACATTGCCATATGTAAAATAGCCTATGGGAATCTGCTATATGGCTCAGAAAACTCAAACAGGGGCTCTGTATCAACCTAGAGGGGTAGGATGGGGAGGGAGATGGGAAGGAAGTTCAAAAGGGAGGTGATAGATGTATACCTATGACTGATTCATGTTGAGGTTTTACAGAAAACAATAAAATTCTGTGAAGCAATTATCTTTCAATTAAAAAATAAATAAACTTTAAAGAGAAAATAAGAAAGCTAAGATCATGGCATCTGGTCCCATCACTTAATGGCAAACAGACAGGGGAACAAAGGAAACAGTGAGAAACTTTATTTTGGGGAGCTCCAAAATCACTGCAGATGGTGGCTGCAGCCATAAAATTAAAAGACACTGATCCTCCTTGGAAGAAAAGTTATGACCAACCTAGATAGCATATTCAAAAGCAGAGACATTACTTTGCTGACAAAGGTCTGTCTAGTCAAAGCTATGGTTTTTCCAGTAGTCATGTATGGATGTGAGAGTTCGACTACAAAGAAGGCTGAGTGCTGAAGATTGATGCTTTTGAACTGGGTGTTGGAGAAGACTCTTGAGAGTTCCTTGGATTGCAAGGAGATTCAACCAGCCAATCCTAAAGGGAATCAGTCCTGAATATTCATTGGAAGGACTGATGCTGAAGCTGAAACTTCAATACTTTGGCTACCTGATGTGAAGAACTGACTCATTGGAAAAGACCCACCCTATGCTGGGAAAGGTTGAAGGCAGGAGAAGGGAATGACAGAGGATGAGATGGTTGGATGGCATCACTGACTCAATGGACATGAGTTTCAGGAAGCTTCAGGTGTTGGTGATGGACTGGGAAGCCTGGCATGCTGCAGTCCATGGGGTTGCAAAGAGTTGGACATGACTGAGCAACTGAACTGACTGGTGGATGTTCAAAACCATCAATTCTTTGGTGCTCAGCCTTCTTTATGGTTAACTTTCATATCCATATGTAACTACTGGAAAAACCATAGCTTTGCCTAAACAGACCTTTGTCAGAAAAGTAATGTCTCTGCTTCTTGGTATGCTATCTACGTTGGTCATAGCTTTTGTTCCAAGGAGCAAGCGTCATTTAATTTCATGATGGCTGTCACCATCTGCAGTGATTTTCGAGCCCTAAAAATAAAATTTGTCACTGTTTCCATTGTTTCCCCAACTCTTTGTCATGAAGTAATAATCTTCGTTTGAAGGCATAATCTCGTTTTTTGAATGTTGAGTTTTAAGCCATCTTTTTCACTCTTTTCTTTCACTTTCCTCAAGAGGCTCTTTAGTTTGTCTTTGCTTTCTGCCATAAGGGTGGTGTCATATTTTCCCCAGCAATCTTCATTCCAGTTTGTGCTTCAGCCAGCCCAGCATTTCGCATGATATACTCTGCATTTAAGTTAAATAAACAAGGTGATAATATACAGCCTTGGTGTACTCCTTTCCGAATTTGGAACCAGTCTGTTGTTCCATGTCTTGTTCTAACTGTTGCTTCTTGACCTGCATGCATGTTTCTCAGGAGGCAGGTTAGATGGTCTGGCATTCCCATCTCTATAAGAATTTTCCACAATTTGTTGTGATCCACGCAGTCAAAGGCTTTAGTGTAGTCAATGAAGCAGAAGTTTTTCTGGATTACCTTGCCTTTTCTATCACCCAACGGATGTTGGCAATCTGATCTCTAGTTCCGCTAGCACTCTACTATTTGTATTTATCATTTCTATGTCTATATTCTCATATATCTTTGTTTCATGTATCATTTTCTTAATATTCTTTTTATTTTGGCCATGTCAAATGGCATGTGGAATCCCAGTTCCCCAACCAGGTTCAAAGTCGTCACACACATTGGAAATACAGGATCTTAACCACTGGAATTCCAGGGAGTCCTCAGTTCAGTTCAGTTCAGTCGCTCAGTCGTGTCCGACTCTTTGTGACCCCATGAATCACAGCACACCAGGCCTCCCTGTCCATCACCAACTCCCGGAGTTCACTCAGACTCATGTCCCTCGAGTCCGTGATGCCATCCAGCCATCTCATCCTCGGTCGTCCCCTTCTCCTCCTGCCCACAATCCCTCCCAGCATCAGAGTCTTCTCCAATGAGTCAACTCTTCCCATGAGGTGGCCAAAGCACTGGAGCTTCAGCTTCAGCATCATTCCTTCCAAAGAAATCCCAGGATTGATCTCCTTCAGAATGGATTGGTTGGATCTCCTTGCAGTCCAAGGGACCTTCAAGAGTCTTCTCCAACACCACAGTTCAAAAGCATCAATTCTTCGGCACTCAGCCTTCTTCACAGTCCAACTCTCACATCCATACATGACCATTGGAAAAACCATAGCCTTGACTAGACGGACCTTAGTTGGCAGAGTAATGTCTCTGCTTTTGAATATACTATCTAGGTTGATCATAACTTTTCTTCCAAGGAGTAAGCATCTTTAAATTTCATGGATGAAGTCACCATCTGCAGTTATTTTGGAGCCCCAAAAAATAAAGTCTGACACTGTTTCCACTGTTTCCCCATCTATTTCCCATAAAGTGATGGGACCAGATGCCATGACCTTCGTTTTCTGAATGTTGAGCTTAAAGCCAACTTTTTCGCTCTCCTCTTTCACTTTCATCAAGAGGCTTTTTAGCTCCTCTTCACTTTGCCATAAGGGTGGTGTCATCTGCATATCTGAGGTTATTGATATTTCTCCCGGCAATCTTGATTCCAGCTTGTGCTTCTTCCAGTCCAGCGTTTCTCATGATGTACTCTGCATAGAAGTTAAATAAGCAGGGTGACAATATACAGCCTTGACGTACTCCTTTTCCTATTTGGAACCAGTCTGTTGTTCCATGTCCAGTTCTAACTGTTGCTTCCTGACCTGCATACAGGTTTCTCAAGAGGCAGGTTAGGTGGTCTGGTATTCCCATCTCTTTCAGAATTTATTATTGTGATCCACACAGTCAAAGGCTTTGGCATAGTCAATACAGCTGAAATAGATGCTTTTCTGGAACTCTCTTGCTTTTTCCATGATCCAGCGGATGTTGGCAATTTGATCTCTGGTTCCTCTGCCTTTTCTAAAACCAGCTCGAACATCAGGGAGTTCATGGTTCATGTATTGCTGAAGCCTGGCTTGGAGAATTTTGAGCATTACTTTACTAGCATGTGAGGTGAGTGCAATTGTGCGGTAGTTTGAGCATTCTTTGACATTGCCTTTCTTTGGGATTGGAATGAAAACTGACCTTTTCCAGTCCTGTGGCCACTGCTGAGTTTTTCACATTTGCTGGCATATTGAGTGCAGCACTTTCACAAAATCATCTTTCAGGATTTGAAACAGCTCAACTGGAATTCCATCACCTCCACTAGCTTTGTTCGTAGTGATGCTTTCCAAGGCCCACTTGACTTCACATTTCAAGATGTCTGGCTCTAGATGAGTGATCACATCATCATGATTATCTGGGTCGTGAAGATCTTTTTTGTACAGTTCTTCTGTGTATTCTTGCCACCTCTTCTTAATATCTTCTGCTTCTGTTAGGTCCATACCATTTATGTCCTTTATGAAGCCCATCTTTGCATGAAATGTTCCCTTGGTATCTCTAATTTTCTTGAAGAGATCTCTAGTCTTTCCCAATCTCTTGTTTTCCTCTATTTCTTTGCGTTGATCGCTGAAGAAGGCTTTTTTATCTCTTCTTGCTATTCTTTGGAACTCTGCATTCAGATGCTTATAGCTTTCCTTTTCTCCTTGGCTTTTCGCCTCTCTTCTTTTCACAGCTATTTGTAAGGCCTCCCCAGACAGCCATTTTGCTTTTTTGCATTTCTTTTCCATGGAGATGGTCTTGATCCCTGTCTCCTGTACAATGTCACGAACCTCAGTCTATAGTTCATCAGGCACTCTATCTATCAGATCTACACCCTTAAATCTATTTCTCACTTCCACTGTATAATCATAAGGGATTTGATTTAGGTCATACCTGAATGGTCTAGTTGTTTTCCCTACTTTCTTCAATTTGAGTCTGAATTTGGCAATAAGAAGTTCATGATCTGAGCCACAGTCAGCTCCTGGTCTTGTTTTTGTTGACTGTATACAGCTTCTCCATCTTTGGCTGCAGAGAATACAATCAATCTGATTTCAGTGTTGACCATCTGGTGATGTCCATGTATAGAGTCTTCTCTTGGGTTGTTGGAAGAGGGTATTTGCTATGACCACTGCATTTTCTTGGGAAAACTCTATTAGTCTTTGCCCTGCTTCATTCCGTATTCCAAGGCCAAATTTGCCTGTTACTCCAGGTGTTTCTTGACTTCCTACTTTTGCATTCCAGTCCCCTATAATGAAAAGGACATCTTTTCTGGGTGTTAGTTCTAAAAGATCTTGTAGGTCTTCATAAAACCGTTCAACTTCAGTTTCTTCAGCGTTACCGGTTGGGGCATAGACTTGGATTACTGTGATATTGAATAGTTTGCCTTGGAGATGAACAGAGATCATTCTGTCATTTTTGAGATTGCATCCAAGTACTGCATTTCAGACTCTTTTGTTGACCATGATAGCTACTCCATTTCTTCTCAGGGATTCCTGCCCACAGTAGTAGATGTAATGGTCATCTGAGTTAAATTCACCCATTCCAGTCCATTTTAGTTCGCTGATTCCTAGAATGTTGACGTTCACCCTTGCCATCTCTTGTTTGACCACTTCCAATTTGCCTTGATTCATGGACCTGACATTCCAGGTTCCTATGCAATATTGCTCTTTACAGCATCGGATCTTGCTTCTATCACCAGTCACATCCACAGCTGGGTATTGTTTTTGCTTTGGCTCCAACCCTTCATTCTTTCTGGAGTTATTTCTCCACTGATCTCCAGTAGCATATTGGGCACCAAATGACCTGGGGAGTTCCTCTTTTGGTATCCTATCATTTTGCCTTTTCCTACTGTTCATGGGGTTCTCAAGGCAAGAATACTGAAGTGGCTTGCCATTCCCTTCTCCAATGGACCACATTCTGTCAGGCCTCTCCACCATGACCCACCCGTCTTGGGTTGCCCCGCAGGCATGGCTTGGTTTCATTAAGTTAGACAAGGCTGTGGTCCTAGTGTGATTAGATTGACTAGTTTTCTGTGAGTATGGTTTCAGTGTGTTTGCCCTCTGATAATGATGCTTTTGTGTGTGTGTGTGTGTGCTTTTTGGCTGGAGTAGAATGGTTATTATCTAAGAGTCATCTGTCTTGCTAGGGTACACCCCTTTCCTGGTCCTTTGGCTAATGAAACTGAACCCTTTGTTGGGGGTTTGTAAACTTCTTTTGTGTGTCTGTGTCTCTTGCTGTCTCCGGGTTCCTGATTCTTCAGCTCTACATTTTGGATATAAGAGGCAAAACAATTGCCATATTATTCTTCTGGTCCTCCTGAGGTTCCTAGCAGGCCTATCCTCTTTTCTCCATTTTAAAGAATCTTCATATATATATATATTACATATATAATGTATGGGGGGGGGGGTTAGGTGTACTTAGTGGGAAAATAACACAAAGTATATACCTGCCTACTCCATCTTCCTGGAACAACTTTATTTTTAGATTGAAAAGTTGAGTTCATAATATATAAATTGATTATTTTATCCAACAATATATGCTAATACTGTTACATTAATGATGTTTCTGCCACAAAAATACATAGATGAATACTTAAAACTATGAGTTAATCTACACCATTCATTGTTGTTGTTTTTCAGTCACTAAGTTTGCTCAAATTCATATTCATTGAGTTGGTGATGCTATCAAATCATCTCATTCTTTGCCACTCCTTTCTCCTACTGCCCTCACTCTTTTCCAGCATCAGGATCTTTTCCAATGAGTCGGCTCTTCACACCAGGAGGCCATAGTATTGGAGCTGCAACTTCAGCATCAGTCCTTCTAATAAATATTCAGGGTTGATTTCCTTTAGGATTGACTGGTTTGATTTCCTTGCTGTCCAATGGACTCTCGAGTCTTCTCTAGCATCACAACTCGAAGCAAGTGTTTTTTAATTTCATACCTGCAGTCACAGTTTGCAGTGAATTTGGAGCCCAAGAATATAAAATCTGTTACTGCTTCCACTTTTCTTCCTCCTATTTTCAGTGATGGGACCAGATACCATGATCTTAGTTTTCTAAATATTGAATCTTAAGCCAGCTTTTTCACTCTCCTCTTTTACCTTCAAGAGGCTCTTTAGCTCTTCTTTGCTTTCTGCCATTAGAGTGGTATCATCTGTACATCTAAGGTTGTTGACATTTTTCTCAGCAATCTCAATTCCAGCTTGTGATTCATCCAGCCTGGCATTTTCTATGACGTACTCTGCCTATAAGTTATATAAGTAGGGTGACAATATACAGCCTTGATGTAGTCAGTAAAACAGATGCTCTTCTGGAATTCCCTTGCTCTCTCTATGATCCAACAGATGTTGGCAATTTGATCTCTGGTTCTTCTGCCTTTTCTAAATACAGTTTGTAGATCTGAAATTTCTTGGTTCAGGTACGGCTGAAGCCTAGCTTGACAGATTTTGAGTATTACCTTGCTAGTATGTAAAATAAGTGCAATTGTGCGGTAATTTGAGCATTCTTTGGCATTGCCTTTCTTTGGGATTGGAATGAAAACTGACTTTTCCAGTCTTGTGGCACTGTGAAGTTTTCCAAATTTGATGACCTATTGAGTACAGCATTTTCACAGCATCATCTTTTAGGATTTGAAATAGCTCAGCTGGAATTCCATCACCTCCACTAGCTTTGTTTGTAGTGATGCTTCCTAAGGTCCACTTGACTTCACATTCCAGGATGTCTGGCTCTAGGAGAGTGGTCACATCATCATGGTTATCCAGGTCATCAAACCTTTTTTGTATAGTTCTGTGAATTCTTCCCATCCATCTCTTCTTAATCTCTTCTGTTTCTGTTAGGTCCTCCTTATTTCTGTCCTTTATCGAGCCCATCTTTGCATGAAATGTTCCCTTGGTATCTCTAATTTTCTTGAAGGGATCTCTAGTTTTTCTCATTCTATTGTTTTCCTCTATTTTTGCATTGCTCACTTAAGAAGACTTTTTTTTTTTTAAATCTCTGCTGGCTATTCTCTGGAATTCTGCATTCAGTCGGGTATATCTTTACCTTTTGTTTCTCTTCTTTTCTCAGTTATTTGTAAGGCCTCCTCAGACAACCACTTTGCCTTCTTGCATTTCTTTTTCTTTGGGATGGTTTTGGTCACCACCTCCTATACAATGTTATGAATCTCCATCCATAGATCTTTAAGTGCTCTGTCTACCAGATCAAATCCCTTGAATCTATTCATCAGTTCCACAGTACAATCATAAGTGATTTTATTTGGGTCATACCTGAATGTCCTAGTGTTTTTCTCTACTTTCTTCAATTTAAGCCTGAATTTTACCATAGGGAGTTCATGACTTGAGACACAGTCCACTCCAGGTCTTGTTTTTGCTGATTGTATAGAGCTTCTCCATCTTCAGGTGCAAAGAATACAATCAATTCAATTTCGGTATTGACCATCTGGTTATGTCCATGTGTAGGGTTGTCTCTTGTGGTATTGGAAGAGGGTATTTGCTATGATCAGTAAGCTCTCTTGGCAATACTCTGTTAGCCTTTTCCCTGCTTCATTTTGTACTCCAAGGCCAAACTTGCCTGTTAATCCACGTATCTCTTAACTGCCTATGTTTGCATTCCAATCTCCTATGATGAAAAAGACATCTATTTTGGTGTTAGTTCTAGGTCTTTTAAGTCTTCACAGAACCACTCAACTTCATCTTCCCCAGCATTAGTCATTGGAGCATAGACTTGGATTACTGTGATGTGAAATAGTTTGCCTTAGAAACAAACTGAGTTCATTCTGTCATTGTTGAGTCTGCACCCAAATACTGCATTTTGGGCTCTTTGACCGACTATGAGGGCTCCTCCATTTCTTCTAAGGGATTCTTGCCTACAGTAGTAGATATAATGGTCATCTGAATTAAATCTGCCCATTCCCATCCATTTTAGTTCATTGATTTCTAAAATTTCAATGTTCACTCTTGCTGTCTCCTGTTTGACCATGTTCAGTTTACCTTGATTCATGGACCTAATATTCCAGGTGTCTATGCAATATTGTTCTTTACAGCATCGGACTTTACTTTCACCACCAGACTCATCCAGAACTGGGTGTGGTTTCTGCTTCAATCCAACCTCTCCATTCCTTCTGGCGCTATTTCTCCATTCTTCCCTAGTAGCATATTGAACACCTATCAACCTGGGAGGCTCATCTTCTGGTGTTATATCTTTTTGCCTTTTCACACTTAATCTACACCATTAGGAACTATAAAGCAGTATATGAAAAAGGTAGCATTTCTAGGGTTTAAAAAGCCAGAGACTGTGTAACTTGAACCAGAATAGGGGTAGGAAAACATACAGATCTCTTCACTCTTTGTCCAATGCTCTCATGGGATGTTATGTCTCTCAAAAATAAAATATAATAAAACCTTACAAGCAGCTGTTGGAAGCTGTTTTTATAACCTGAAGAATACTGACCTACAATACAGAAATTTTATGTTATTTTGAAAGCATAGTGAAAGTTGCTCAGTTGTGTCCGACTCTTTGCGCTTCCATGGACTATACAGTCCATGGAATTCTCTAGGCCAGAATACTGGAGTGGGAAGCCTTTCCCTTCTCCAGGGGATCTTCCCAACCCAAGGATCAAACCCAAGTCTTCCACATTGCGGGTGGATGCTTTACCAGCTGAGCCACAAGGGAAGCCTAACTGCACCTTAATTTAAAAAAGTAAATTAAATAAATTGTCAGTTTCAACAATTTTATCATCTGTGGTATTTAGCAAAATACCAGGACAATTGTCAGGCGCCAAGAGTAGAACTAGCCTCTGTTCTTTTTTCTTTTTCTAACTTCTCATTAAACATTTTTTACAGACTCTCCTAAACTCATATTTCCAAAAGTTCATCTTTCAGCCAGTTTCTCAAGTCAGAAACTATCAAGTCATCTTTGAACCTTCTGCCACATCAGACATTCTTCCTAAAACAGGCTTCAAACTGGCCATTTGCTACACAGAAATATACACTGATTTAACATCTAAGGATCATATCCAAACTCTTATACTCTCAGGTAGTATTTAACTTTTCTGATAACCTAACTCTAGCTTTCATTTCCAATACTGCTTTTTCTTTTATTGTATCAGAAATCCTCTACATCAGCAAAGCTTGTTTCTCTACTGGTTTCATGAGATGCTGCATTCACTCTCCTTCTCAGACTCTTGCTTTTATGTACTCTTGTCTATGCCATCCCCTTCTTCTCTCTAGATGTTATAATTTCATCCATGCTTCAGATCTGGATGATAAAAAAAATTCTGCTCTGAGTTCTTAGAACACAACCTTGGCTTCTATTTCATTTGGCTTCTACTTATCAAAGAAGAAACCTGATCTTATAAACACATACATGTAAATAATGATATGCCATGACCAAGTAGAATTTACTTTAGTAAAGCTGGCATTCAAGGGATTAGGTCTAGTAAACAGTGTGCCTGAAGAACTATGGGTAGAGGTCCATAATACTGTACAGGAGGCAGTGAAGAAAACCTTTCCAAAGAAAAGAAAAGCAAGAAGGTAAAGTGGTCATCTCAGGAGGCTTTACAAATAGCTGAAGAAAGAAAAGCAGCAAAAAGCAAGGAAGAAAGGGAAAGATACATCCAACTAAATGCAGAGTTCCAAAGGATAGCAACGAGAGACAATAAGCCCTTCTTCAATGAACAGTGCTTAAAAATAGAGGAAAACAACAGAAGGGAAAAGACTAGAGATCTCTTCAAAAAAACTGGAAATATCAAGGGCACATTTCACCCAAAGATGGGCATAATAAAGGACAGAAATGGTAGAGATCTAATAGACACTGAAGAGATCTAATAGAACTTCTTGATCTAATAGATTGAGATGAAAAGAATACATGGAAGAACTGAACAAAAAAGATCTTAATAAACTGGGTAACTATGAGAGTCAGAGCCAGTATGTCACCCAGAGCCAGACATTCTGGGGTGTGAGGTCAGGAGTGCTTTAGGAACTGGTGCTGGAGAAGATTTCTGAGACTCCCTTGACCAGCAAGGAAACCAAACTGGTCAACCTTAAGGGAAATTAACCTTGAATACTCATTTGAAAAACTGATGCTGAAGTTTCAGTATTTTGGTCACCTGATGTGAATAGCCAACTCACTGGAAAATTCCCTGATGCTGGGAAAGATTGAGGGCAGAAGAAGAGGGCATCAGAGGATGAGATGACTGGATGGCATCACTGATGTAATAGACATGAACTTGGGCAAATTTCAGGAAATGGTGAGCGACAGGAGGCCTGGTGTGCTGCAGTCCTTGGGGTCACAGAGTTGGACACAACTGGGCAACTAAATAACAATAACAGTGAAACACTGGTCAGCATAAAAATTCAGTCAATATAATTATCTATTAAAAGTGTGAAGAGAAAAAAATATTATCTAAGTACAGAAAATAAAAATGAAAAAATACTACTCCTATTTATGATTAAAAGAAAGAGCACACTGGGAATACAGGGGTATGTTTCTATTCTGATAACAAATATATACAAAAAATTAAAAGTAACATCATTAAATGGGCATTCTTGGTGGCTCAAACAGTAAGGAGTCCACCACCAAGAGTAATGCAGGAGACTCAGGTTCACCCCTGGGTTGGGGAGACTCCCGAGGTTGGGGAGATTCCCTGGAGAACAGAATGGCTACTCATTCCAGTATTCTTGCCTGGCGGATTCCAAGGTTAGAGGAGCCTGGCAGGCTAAAGTCCATAGGGTCGCAAGGAGCTGGACACGACTGAGTGACTAACACTTTCACTACTTTTCAACATTGTACTGGTCTGTGCTATACAGTACTACCATGTAAGAAGAAATTTTGATTTAAAATTAAATGTACTACAACTCAAAGGGAAAAATAAAATGGTCATTATTTATAAAAATTCAGACATAAATTGAAGGAAGTAGGGAAATCCACTAGACCATTCAGGTATGACCTAAATCAAATCCCTGATGATTATACAGTGGAAGTGACAAGTAGATTTAAGTGATCAGATCTGATAGAGTGCCTGAAGAACTATGGACAGAGGTCGATGACATTGTACAGGAGGCAGTGAGGAAAACCATCCCAAAGAAAAAGAAATTCAAAAGGCAAAATGGTCATCTGAGAAGGCCTTACAAATAGCTGAGAAAAGAAGAGAAGTGAAAGGCAAGGGAGAAAAGGAAAGATATACCCATCTGAATACTGAGTTTCAAACAACAGAAAGGAAAGATATGAAAGACTTCTTAAGTGAACAATGCAAAGAAATAGAGGAAAACAATAGAATGGAAAAAACTAGAGATCTTGTCAAGAAAATCAGAGATACCAAGGGAACATTTCATGCAAAGATGGGTACAACAAAGGACAGAAATGGTATGGACCTAACAGAAGCAGAAGAGATTAAGAAGAAGTGGCAAGAATACACAGAAGAACTATACAAAAAGAGTCTTAATGACCCAGAAAACCACAATGGTGTGATTACTCACCTAGAGCCAGACATCTTCAAGTGTGAAGTCAAGTGAACCTTAGGAAGCATCACTACAAACAAAGCTAGTAGAGGTGATGGAATTCCAGCTGAGCTATTTAAAATCCTAAAAGATGATGCTGTTAAAAGTGCTGCACTCAGTGTCATAAAATCTGAAAAACTCAGAAGTGGCCACAGGACTGGAAAAGGTCGGTTTGTATTCCAATTGCAAAGAAGGGCAATGACAAAGAATGTTCAAACTACACAATTGTGCACCACATTCAAAGCAAAATTGCACTCATTTCACATGCTAGCAAGGTAATTCTCAAAGTCTGTCAAGTTAGGCTTCAGCAGTACATGAACCAAGAACTTTCAGATGTACAAGCTGGATTTAGAAAAGGCAGAGGAACCAGAGATCAAATTGACAACATCTGTTGGATCATAGAGAAAGCAAGGGAATCCCAAAAAGTCTACTTCTGCTTCATTGATGAGACTAACGCCTTTGTCTGTGTGGATCACAAGAGATGATGGAAAATTCTTAAAGAGAATATGGAATACCAGATCACCTTACCTGCCTCCTGAGAAACCTGTACACAGGTCAAAAGCAGTAGTTAGAACCAGACATGGAACAATGAACTGGTTCAAAATTGGGAAAGGAGTATGTCAAGGCTGTATATTGTCACCTTGCTTATTCAATCTACATGCAGAGTACATCATACTATATGCTGAGCTGGATGAAGCACAAGCTGGAATCAAGATTGCCAGAAGAAATATAAATAATCTCAGATATGCAGGTGACAGCACCATAATGGCAGAAAGTGAAGAGAAACTAAAGAGCTTCCTGATGAAGGTGAAAGAGGAGAGTGAAAAAACTGGCTTAAAACTCAACATTCAGAAAATGAAGATCCTGGTATCTGGTCCCATCATTTCATGGCAAATAGATGGGGAAAAAATGGAAACAGTGACAGATTTTACTTTCTTGGGCTCCAAAATCACTACAGATGGTGAGTGCAGCTAAGAAATTAAAAGATGCTTGCTTAGATGAAAAGCAGTGACTAACCTGGACAGCATATTAAAAAGCAGAGATTTCCCTTTGCTGACAAAGGTCCATCTAGCCAAAGCTATGGTTTTTCCAGTAGTCATGTACAGATGTGAGTGTTGAACCATAATGAAGGCTGAGTGCTGAAGAATTGATGCTTTTGAACTGTGGTGTTGGAGAAGACTCTTGAGAGTCCCTTGGGCATCAAGGATATCAAACTAGTCAATCCTAAAGGAAATCAACATTGAATATTCATTGAAAGACTGATGGTGAAGCTGCAGCGCCAATCCTTTGCAACCTGATGTGAAGAGCTGACTCATTGCAAAACACCTTGATGCTATGAAAGATTGAGGGCAGCAGGAAAAGGGGGTGACATAAGATGAGATGGGTGGGCCAGCGCACTAAGCGTGGCCGAGAGCTACCCCACGTCCGAGGTCAGGGGCAGCGGCCTAGAGTGCCAGGCTGCGACGGTGCAAAATGCCCGAGAGGAGCTACCCCGCGTCCGAGGTTGGGGGCGATGGCTGGGAGGAGATACCCTGCGTCAGAGGCCAGGGGCGGCGGCCGGGAGGAGCCTCCCCATGTCCGAGGCCAGGGGCAGCAGCAGGAAGGAGCAACCCCACGCCCGAGGACAGGGCAGCGACCTGGAGCAGCAACCTCACGCCCAAGGCTAGGGGTAGTGGCCGGGAGGGGCAACCCCACGTCCAAGGATTGGTGGCTGTGCGGGCACAGGAGGGCCTAGAGGAGCTATCCAACGTTGAAGGTCAGGAAGGGCGGCGGAAGGAGGTATCCCTCATCCAAGGTAAGGAGCAGCGGCTGTGCTTTGCTGGAGCAGCTGTGAAGAGATACCCCACGCCCAAGGTAAGAGAAACTCAAGTAAGATAGTAGGTGTTGCAAGAGGGCATCAGAGGGCAGACACACTGAAACAATACTCACAGAAATCTAGTCAATCTAATCACACTAGGACCACAGCCTTGTCTAACTCAATGAAACTAAGCCATGCCCATGGGGCAACCCAAGATGGGTGGGTCATGGTGGAGAGGTCTGACAGACTGTGGTCCACTGGAGAAGGGAATGGCAAACCACTTCAGTATTCTTCCCTTGAGAACTCCATGAACAGTAGGAAAAGGCAAAATGATAGGATACTGAAAGAGGTACTCCCCAAGTCATTAGGTGCCCAATATGCTACTGGAGGTCAGTGGAGAAATAACTCCAGAAAGAATGAAGGGTTGGAGCCAAAGCAAAAACAATACCCAGTTGTGGATGTGACTGGTGATAGAAGCAAGGTGCGTTGCTGTAAAGAGCAATATTGCATAGGAACCTGGAATGTCAGGTCCATGAATCAAGGCAAATTGGAAGTGGTCAAACAAGAGATAGCAAGAATGAACGTCGATATTCTAGGAATCAGTGAACTAAAATGGACTGGAATGGGTGAATTTAACTCAGATGACCATTACATCTACTACTGTAGGCAAGAATCCCTTAGAAGAAATGGAGTAGCCATCATGGTCAACAGAAGAGTCCGAAATGTAGTACTTGGATGCAATCTCAAAAACGACAGAATGATCTCTGTTCGTTTCCAAGGCAAACCATTCAATATCACAGTAATCCAAGTCTATGCTCCAACCAGTAACACTGAAGAAGCTGAAGTTGAACGGTTCTATGAAGACCTACAAGACCTTTTAGAACTAACACCCAAAAAAGATGTCCTTTTCATTATAGGGGACTGGAATGCAAAAGTAGGAAGTCAAGAAACACCTGGAGTAACAGGCAAATTTGGTCTTGGAATACGGAATGAAGCAGGGCAAAGACTAATAGAGTTTTGCCAAGAATATGCACTGGTCATAGCAAACACCCTCTTCAAAAACACAAGAGAAGACTCTACACATGGATATCACCATATGGTCAACACCGAAATCTGATTGATTATATTCTCTGCAGCCAAAGATGGAGAAGCTCTATACAGTCAACAAAAACAAGACCAGGAGCTGATTGTGGCTCAGATCACGAACTCCTTATTACCAAATTCAGACTCAAATTGAAGAAAACAGGGAAAACCGCTAGACCATTCAGGTATGACCTAAATCAAATACCTTATGATTATACAGTGGAAGTGAGAAATAGATTTAAGGGCCTAGATCTGATAGATAGATTGCCTGATGATCTATGGAATGAGGTTCGTGACATTGTACAGGAGACAGGGATCAAGACCATCCCCATGGAAAAGAAATGCAAAAAAGCAAAATGGCTGTCTGGGGAGGCCTTATAAATAGCTGTGAAAAGAAGAGAGGCGAAAAGCAAAGGAGAAAAGGAAAGATATAAGCATCTAAATGCAGAGTTTCAAAGAATAGCAAGAAGAGATAAGAAAGCCTTCTTCAGCGATCAATGCAAAGAAATAGAGGAAAACAACAGATTGGGAAAGACTAGAGATCTCTTCAAGAAAATTAGAGATACCAAGGGAAGATTTCATGCAAAGATGGGCTTCATAAAGGACAGAAATGGTATGGACCTAACAGAAGCAGAAGATATTAAGAAGAGATGGCAAGAATACACAGAAGACCTGTACAAAAAGGATCTTCACGACCTGGATAATCACGATGGTGTGATCACTCATCTAGAGCCAGACATCTTGGAATGTGAAGTCAAGTGGGCCTTAGAAAGCATCATTACGAACAAAGCTAGTGGAGGTGATGGAATTCCAGTTGAGCTATTTCAAATCCTGAAAGATGACACTGTGAAAGCACTGCACTCAATATGCCAGCAAATGTGGAAAACTCAGCAGTGGCCACAGGACTGGAAAAAGTCAGTTTTCATTCCAATCCCAAAGAAAGGCAATGTCAAAGAATACTCAAACTACCACACAATTGCACTCATCTCATACCCTAGTAAGGTAATGCTCAAAATTCTCCAAGCCAGGCTTCAGCAATACATGAACCATGAACTTCCTGATGTTCAAGCTGGCTTTAGAAAAGGCAGAGGAAGAGGAGATCAAATTGCCAACATCCGCTGGATTAATGGAAAAGCAAGAGAGTTCCAGAAAAACATCTATATCTGCTTTATTGACTATGCCAAAGCCTTTGACTGTGTGGATCACAATAAACTGTGGAAAATGCTGAAAGAGATGGGAATACCAGACCACCTAGCCTGCCTCTTGAGAAACCTGTATGCAGGCCAGGAAGCAACAGTTAGAACTGGACATGGAAAAACAGACTGGATTCAAATAGGAAAAGGAGTATGTCAAGGCTGTATATTGTCACCCTGCTTATTTAACTTCTATGCAGAGTACATCATGAGAAACGCTGGACTGGAAGAAACACAAGCTGGAATCAAGATTGCTGGGAGAAATATCAATAACCTCAGATATGCAGATGACACCACCCTTATGGCAGAAAGTGAAGAGGAACTAAAGAGCCTCTTGATGAAAGTAAAAGAGGAGAGTGAAAAAGTTGGCTTACAGCTCAACATTCAGAAAACTAAGATCATGGCATCCGGTCCCGTCACTCCATGGGAAATAGATGGGGAAACAGTAGAAACAGTGTCAGACTTTATTTTGGGGGGCTCCAAAATCACTGCAGATGGTGATTGCAGCCAGGAAATTAAAAGATGCTTACTCCTTGGAAGAAAAGTTATGACCAACCTAGATAGCATATTCAAAAGCAGAGACATTACTCTGCTGACTAAGGTCTGCCCAGTCGAGGCTACGGTTTTTCCAGTAGTCATGTATGGATGTGAGAGTTGGACTGTGAAGAAGGCTGAGCACCGAAGAATTGATGCTTTTGAACTGTGGTGTTGGAGAAGACTCTTGAGAGTCCCTTGGACTGCAAGGAGATCCAACCAGTCCATTCTAAATGAGATCAACCCTGGGATTTCTTTGGAAGGAATGATGCTAAAGCTGAAACTCCAGTACTTTGGCCACCTCATGCGAAGAGTTGACTCATTGGAGAAGACTCTGATGCTGGGAGGGATTTGGGGCAGGAGAAGGGGACGACAGAGGATGAGATGGCTGGATGGCATCACTGACTCGATGGACGGGACTTTAAGTGAAATCTGGGAGTTGGTGATGGACAGGGAAGCCTGGCATGCTGCGTTTCACGGGGTTGCAAAGAGTCGGACACGACTGATTGACTGAACTGAACTGAAGATGAGATGGTAGGATAGAATCATCAACTCAATCGACATGAGTTTAAGCAAACTCCAGGCGATAGTGTAGGACAGGGAAGCCTGGCATGCTGCAGTCCACGTGGTCATAGAGTCAGATACGACTGAGCGACTGAACAATTATGTTTGCAGAAAATTCCAAAGAACCTATAAACAAGCTACTGGATGGCATCACTGTGTCAACGGACGTGAGTCTGAGTGAACTCTGGGAATTGGTGATGGATAGGGAGGCCCTGCGTGCTGCGATTCGTGGGGTCGCAAAGAGTCGGACACGACTGAGCGACTGAACTGAACTGAAGAGAGAAAATCAGTTTAGCAAGATCACTGGATGTAAGGTCAATATATAAAAATCAATTGCATATTCATGTTCTAGTAATAAACAATTGGGAAATGAAGGTTAAAAATACTACTGCACAGTGAATACATCATGTCTCCTATGTTCTTTGCCATTACATGAAATTTTCCTCTGTGTTAATGTCATTCCGTCTACTTTCACACACTTGTTGAGCTCCTACAATTCTTCCCTGTCTCTGTTCAGGGTTAATCAGTCTTTTAAAGCATTTTTTCTTACCCTTTAAAGTACTTATTCAACTTTATAAGCAAATTCTCTTCTTAAAAAGACAAAACAAAAATTAACACAGATATCAAACATATAGAACAAATAAAAGTGGAGCTTTCTTACTGAAATGAGTACAAACTCAGAATAACTTCCTAAAAACGCTCCTAAGCACAGACTGAAACTCAAGATTTTTAAGTACCCAAAGATCCGAAAATTGCTATTATAGCCAACATCTTAAAAAGTGGAATCTTTCTCTGGCTTTATAGAAAATAAGATCAGCATATACAAATTCTTTCACTTCCAAGTCAAACAGAAAGTTATTTGCTTTCCTTTCTGTACGCTTTTCTCTCCAGCCTAAGTTGAATTCTACCTATGCTCTCATTCTCTCATAATATCTCAGAAAATCTGTTCCAGTGACCTCTTTAATTCACTCTCAACATGTGCATACATTGTTGCCTCAATTATTAACACAGAAATATTGTCATTTTCTCCCATTGAAATACAAATTTCTTTTTTTCCCTTTTTTAAAACTTCCTGAAGTTCACATCTTCCATCTAACCTAGAATAATGTGGCTTCTGTTCACCCTGATTAACAGAAATTGTTCTTGCCAAGGTCTTCAACATGCGAGCTACTAATTCAGATTTACTCTCTTTTATGTGATTTGTGGCACCCAACACTACTGAGATCCAGTTCTCCTTTGGGTTCACTGACTTCACTCCTCCAGCTTTTCTACCTCTGGGGCGATTCCTTTTCATGTTTAATTACTTTTCCTCCACCAGCTCCTTATTTATTGATATTTTTGTGGGCTTTATCTATGACCCCTGTTCCCCATTCTAATCTATACACTATGCTGGACAGGTTCACACACGATGGTTTTGACTACCAATTCTGTATTTTACTCTGAATTCTAGTCTTCTGGGTCTAGACTTCTAGGCTTGTCTGTTCAGCTGTCTTCAACCTTTTAAACTCAGTCTCTACACCTTATTGCTAGACCCACTTCCCTTATATAAAATCTTTCATTGGTATAAATTTCTGAAACAATTTCAAATGCTTTAGGATGGCAAGTAAGACTTTCGGTTCTGCCATCTTCTCAAGCTTCAACCTGTCATTCTCACCACTTAACAGATTTCTACAAAAGTGTCATGCTCTCACCCACCTTTATGTTTGCTTATGTGGCTCCCTCTCCTTGAAGTACTCATCTCACTCTCTGGAGAATTCTTATTATTCTTCCAAAACTAGGCTCAGACTTCACTGTCCCTAGTCCTTTCAGATTCCCTTGGTTAGGTCCATTCCTTCTTTATGCATCCAGCACAAAAACACAGCATTTGTGTTCTATAACATAGTATTATTGTAACTTCTATTTCTCTGTGCAAACTACTTTAACACAATGTAATCTGCTTACTCATTTGTTATTCTCTTCAACTCCATCTTTTGCCTGTCAAATCACGACTTCCCAAAGGCCTGTCTTTTTTTTCTTTTGTAAGATTTCCAGTGCCTAGTATAATAGCTGGCTCACACTTGGGGCTATGCATTTACTGAGTAAACTGTTTTTTAAAGGTTTAGAAAATTTTCCCATCTTCTGTTTTCCTTTGGAGTCTGAGATTTTTAAAAACTAGAAAATCTTAAGTGGGGAAAACAGACTTTATTTCATGAAATTGATTCATTTTTAAGACTGCCACAAGTTCTTAGGACTTCTGCAGCGAACTAAAAAAAAAAAAATTAATAGCTTTAAAGTGATTTTCTAATCAAACTATATTTTTTCCTACTTAAATTAGCATCTTAGGTGTAGTTTGGAAGTAACAAGAAAAATAAAGGAGGAAGAGAAAGTTATGACCAACCTAGACAGCATATTGAAAAGCAGAGACATTACTTTGTCAACAAAGGTCCGTCTAGTGAAGGCTATGGTTTTTCCAGTAGTCATGTATGGATGTGAGAGTTGGACTATAAACAAAGCTGAGTGCTGCAGAATTGATGCGTTTGAGCTGTGGTGTTGGAGAAGACTCTTGAGAGTCCCTTGGACTGCAAGGAGATCCAACCAGTCCATCCTAAAGGAGATCAGTCCTGAATATTCATTGCAAGGACTGATGCTGAAGCTAAAACTCCAATTTTTTGGCCACCTGATGTGAAGCGCTGACTCATTTGAAAAGACCCTGATGCTGAGAAAGACTGAGGGCAGGAGGAGAAGGGGACAACAGAGGATGAGATGGTTGGATGGCATCACCAACTCAATGGACATGGGTTTGGGTGGACTCTGGGAGTTGGGGATGGACAGGGAGGCCTCGCATGCCTCCCTGTTCATGGGGTCGCAGAGTCGGACACGACTGAGTGACTGAACTGAACAGAGGGTGGGTTTTTTGGCCTCTTTTTTGATGAAAACCATGCACCAAGTTTGATAGAAATTTAGGAAAAGTAAGTTGCAGAGGCTGAGGTAGGTTGCAGTTTATTTTTATCTATTATTTGGTCCTTTGCTCGAAAAATGCATAATTTTAAGATTTTGTTTGGTATTAAAATGTTAGTTGTAAGAGACATGGTATTAAGCTTATGCAATTGGTGTCTTTCTAATGAGAAATCCAGCACCTTTACACCCAGATTTTTTCTGTTTACATGTTGCATATAGTGTATAACACTGTATAAAGAGACAGAAAAACCTCACATTTATCTTACAAATGGCCAAAATCAGTATTTTCAATTGTGATTTATTTGTCTCAAGATATTTTAAAAAGTGACTAACAGGTATTAAAGTATTCCACATATTTATTACACAGTCAAAGCTTTTCCTTAAAATTAAATAACTGATAAGGACTAAATTAAAATTGAAGTTTTATCATATTCATTACATTTACTAAGTCATTCTCAAGTGTGTATACAGTTGTCCCATACTATCTGTAGTGGACTGATTCCAGGACTCCCCACAGATACCAAAATCTGAGGGTGATCAAGTCTCTTATGTAAAATGGCATAGAATTTGCATGTAACCTATGCACATCTCTCATAAACTTTAAATCATCTCTATATTACTTGAAATACCCAATACAGTGCAAATGCTTATGAAAATAGTTGCCAGCGTGTGGCAAATTCAAATTTTGTTTTTTGGATATTTCTGAAATTTTTTAATTTTAAATTTGCAGTTATTTGAACCAGTGGATGTGGAACCCACAGATATGTGGTACTAATTTTATTCTAATGACCTTTGGTTTAAGGGTTTCACACATGCAAATCTACTTTGAAGGGGTCCTCTTCAATGTGAATTTTATAATGGTTCGTAAGGGACGACCTCTGGCTGAAGAGTTTCCCACATGCATTACATTCATAGGGTTTCTCTCCAGTATGAATTCTTTGATGTGCAATAAGTGATGAGCTCTGCCTAAAAGTTTTCCCACATGTAATACACACAAAGGGTTTTTCTCCTGTATGAATCCTTTGATGTTGAAGAAGAGCTGCACTTTGCCCAAAAGATATCCCACATTCCAGACATCGATATGGTTTCTCTCCTGTGTGAATTCTGTGATGATTACTAAGGGACGAGTTACACCTGAATGTTTTCCCACACTCATTACATTTATAGGGTCTTTCTCCAGTGTGCATTCTCTGATGTTGAATGAGAGCAGAACTTTGTCTGAAGGCTTTCCCACACACTTTACATTTACATGGTTTCTCTCCAGTATGAATTCGCTGATGAATAATGAGTGTTGAGTGGGAACTTAAGGCTTTACCACACTCATTACAATTATACAATTTCTCTCCAGTATGAATTATTCGATGTCTATTAAGTCGTGAAATAGAAGTGAAACCTTTTTCACATTCATTACATCTGTAAGGCTTTTCTCCAGTGTGAATTCTTTCATGTTGAATAAGAGATGCACTCTGACTGAAGGCTCTCCCACATTCACCACATTTAAAAGGTTTCTCTCCTGTGTGAATTCTCTGGTGGTAACGAAGGGATGAACTAGACTTAAAGGTGTTGCCACATTCGTTACATAAATAGGTCTTCTTTCTTGGATGAATTCTCTGACATCCAGGTAGGTTGCAAGTGGATGCCTTCCTTCCTGGGTTATATTTGTGGGGATTGTCTTGAGCATGAATTTTTTGATGTATAAAAAGGGCAGACCTTCTGCCAAAGGATTTACCACATTCTTTACATTTGTAGGATTTTTCCACAGTATGTATTTTTACGTGTTTATAAAGGGATGCACTATGGCTGAAGGCTTTCCCACACTCTTTACATATATACGGTTTCTCTCCAGTATGAGTTCTTTGATGTTGAATAAGAGCTGAGCTTTGGTTGAAGGCTTTCAAACATTCATCACATTGAAATAATTTCTCTCCGGTATGGTTTTTCTGATGTTTACGAAGGGATGACTTGTGAATGAAGGCTTTTTCACATATGTTACATTTATGGCGTTTTTCTGCTGTCTTTATTTTCGATTGGTTAAGTACATTTGAATCCTGCCTGAAGCTATTTCTTTGTATTTCATATTTTGTGGGTGTTTTTTCTCTAGCAACCCTCTGTTGCTTAACAAACACTGATTTCAGGCTGAAATTTTGGCCGAAGTCATTATTTTTATGGCTTTTTTCTACAGTGAGGATTTTTGTATGAGTGACTGAAATTATTTGTAAACTTTCACTTTTGTCCTTCTGTTTCTTTATTCTGTCTTCATATATGCAGGGGTTTTCTGATATGAAATTCCATGGTTCATCCTTTTTGAGTGTTTTCCTTATTAGCCCCGAAAATGAGGAGTCTTGAGTTTGAGTTGCCTTTGTGGTTTTAGGACTGCTCTTACATTCTGAAAAAAAATAAAAAAAGGAAGTGCCGATGATTCACACGATTAGCTGAGACTAAATGTATAGAAGGAATAAATATTAATGATATCTAAATAAGGCCTCGCTTTCTGGATTAAAAAAAGCACTAAGCAGGGGAAAACATAGGAAGGAACACTGTGTATATAAAACGGTAATCAATGCGAGATGGTGTACTAGGGTGAATAAAATAAGGGACCCTCATTTAAAGAAGGTGTGCATACACGCATGACCAGGAGAATGGAGAGGAGGGGTCAGAAGAGAAATATGAACTGGGAAATGCAGTCTAGCACCCAAAGCATGTGACAGGCTCATAAATTATCTCCATGACATCATTCTCATTTCTGTAATTATTTCTAATCTTGAATATATTCCCTACTTATTCTACATGTCAAACTTCTCTGTAGCCTTCAGATTCAGTTCCAATGTTGGCTCGTCTGTCACCCCTTCCTGACTCTGAGCCCAAACAATCTATTCCCCTTATTATACCACTTACCATAGTATCCCATAATATGTATTTAAGGGAAAAAAATGAGTATATCTAGAGAAAATGAGAAAGCCTTAAAAAAATTCAGCACCATTAATAATAAACACATACAAGGAAACAGGAATTGAGAGATACTTCCTCAACAAGGTAAAGTTAATATACTTTAGTCCTAAAATCAGTATCTTATTTAATAAAGAAACTCTAGAGACATTTCCACCACGATCAAGAACAAGGCAAGGATACCAACTACCTTCATTTCTACTCAACTTTGTACTAGATGTATTAACCAATACAAATACACAAGCAAAGCCTTCTGGCTTTGTGTATAAAGAGGCATAGGATGACTAAAGAGAAAATTAAACTACTTCTATTTGCTGATGCTATTAATGCTACATCTAAAATTAAACCTCAGAGAATCAACGATAAAACTTGATCAGTGACATAGCAGGATATAAAATCAACATACTAAAATCAATAATATTCATTTATACAAAAATTTAGGGAAATAAATTCACAAGAAATATGAAAAACTTATTTGAGGAAAAATTTAAAACAGTCTTGAATGACATTAAAGTATACCTGAACCAATAGCAAAACCTCTCCTATTCATGGATAAAAAAAATAAATATTATAAAAATGTAGATATTAAGTTGCATATGTGTATGTGTGTATATAGATAGATATTTTAAATCCTGCAGGATTTCTCAACTTCAGCTGACATTTTATGCTGGATAATTCTTTGTTTTTCAGTGATCGCCTGTGCAATAGTACCTACTCTTTTCACCACTCCTACCCTCTCTCAAGCTGTGACAATCAAAAATATTTCAAGACACTGAAGCACTGAAATGATAAAATCACCCCTGGTAGCGAACCAATGGTATGGATGAAATAAAAATGACAGAAAGTTAATAAATATTGAAACTGGGTGATAGATACACAGGAATTCCTTATACTATTTTCTCTACTTTCATATATGTTTAAACTTTTCTATAATAAAAGTAAAAATTAAATTTTTTTTTACTTTCTGTTAATTTCTTGCAAGAGGAGAGAGCAGGTTAATCTTTCCCCCCTTTATACCACATATAATCAGGGAGAAATTAGAAAATACTTACATATGAATGAAAATGAAAACACAACTTACTAAAACTTATGGGGTGTAGTGAAAACAGTGCTAGGAAGAAAATGTAAAGAAGTACTTAAAAACATAATTTACTACTTAAGGAACCAGAAAAAACAAACTCAACCCAAAGCTAGCAGAAGGAAGGAAATAACAGAGGCAAAAGCCTAATTACATAAAATAGAAAAACAATAGAGAAAAATCAACAAGTCCAAAATCAGTAATCTGAAAAGACCTAGAAAATTGATAAGCCTTTAGTGAGACTAAGAATAAAAGGGAAAAGACACACATTAGTAAAATCAGAAATGTGAGTGATGACATTACCACAGATTAAAATAAAAAGGATTATAAGGAAAAACTATGGATAAAACTATGGCAAAAAACTATGGATAAAACTATGGCAAAAAACTGGATAGCCTAGAAAATATGGACAAATTCACAGAAACACAAAACCTACTCAAACTGAATTATGAAGTATAAAATCTGAACAGATATATATCTAGAAAAGCAACTGAGCCAATAATCAAAACCTTCCAATAATAATTATAAAAAACAGCTCTGTACCAGATGGCTTTCAGTTCAGTTCAGTCACTCAGTCGTGTCTGACTCTTTGCGACCCCATGAATTGCAGCACGCCAGGCCTCCCTGTCCATCACTAACTCCCGGAGTTCACTCAGACTCATGCCCATCGAGTCAGTGATGCCATCCAGCCATCTCATCCTCTGTCGTCCCCTTTTCCTCCTGCCCCCAATCCCTCCCAGCATCAGAGTCTTTTCCAATGAGTCAACTCTCCTCATGAGGTAGCCAAAGTACTGGAGTTTCAGCTTCAGCATCATTCCTTCCAAAGAAATCCCAGGGCTGATCTCCTTCAGAATGGACTGGTTGGATCTCCTTGCAGTTCAAGGGACTCTCAAGAGTCTTTTCCAACACCACAGTTCAAAAGCATCAATTCTTCGGTGCTCAGCCTTCTTCACAGTCCAACTCTCACATGGCTTTACTGCCTACCAAACATTAAAGATCTAACACCACTCCTTCTGAAATGCTTCCAAAAAACCAAAGGAGGCAGCAATACTTTCTAACTTATTCTATGAAGCCATCATTGCCCTGATAATAAAACCAGACAAAAACCCTACAAGAAAAGAAAGCTAAAGATCAATATTTGTTACATATATTGATTTTAAAATCCTCAATAAAGTACTTGCAAAGAGAATTCAGCATATCAAAATGATTATACATCATAACCAAATGAAATTTATCCCTGGCATACAAGAGTGATTTAAGTTATGAAAGCCAACTAAAGCAATACATCACATTAACAGAATGAAGACACAAAACCTCACAATCATCTCAAGTGATATAGAAAAATGTATCTAACAAAATTCAAAATTCAACACTTTTTCATGATTAAAAAAAAAGAAGAACAAAATTGGGACTAGAGGGAAATTACCCCAACACAATAAACACTATCCTTAAAGAACCCACAATTAACATCATATTCAATGGCAAAAGACCATAACCTTTTCCTCTGAGATCAGGAACGAGATAAGGATGCCCACTTTTAACACTTCAACCCAGTATTAGAATTTCTAGCCAGAACAATCAGGCAAGAAAAATAAAGAGTATCTAAACTGGAAAGGAAGAGGTAAAATGATCTTAGTCACAGATGACATGCTCTTTTTAAAAATTTATTTTATTGAAGTACAGTTGACATAGAATGGTGTGTTAATTTCTGCTATACCACAGTAGTTCAGTTATCAGATGGTAAAGAATCTGTCTATAATGCAGGAGACCTGGGTTCAATCCCTGGGTTGGGAAAATCCCCTGGAGGAGGGCATGGCAGCCCACTCCAGTATGCTTGCCTGGAGACTCCCATGGACAGAGGAGCCTGGGATCGCAAAGAGTCAGACACAACTGAGCAAGTAAGCACACAGCACATGCCTATGTTGGGCTGGCCGAAGAGCTCGTCCAGATGTTTCTGTAACACCTTATGGAAAAATCCAAATGCCCTTTTTGGCCAACCCAACATATACACTCTTTTTCATATTCTTTTCCATTACTTATGGTTTACCACAGGATAGTGAATATGGTTCCTTGTGTTATACAGTAGGACTTTGTTGTTTGTCTACTCTATATAATAGTTTGCAATAGATGACATGATCTTATATACAGAAAATCTAAAGATTCAACAAAAAAACTGATAGAATACACAAACTCAGCCAAGTGGCAGGATAAAAAAATCTATACAAAATCAGTTGTGTTTTTATATTCTAACAATGAACAAGTCAAAACAGAAATAGAGAAAAGGATTTCATTTACTATAGCATCAAAAAGAATAAAATACTTAGGAATTAACTGAAAGGAAGTAAAAGATTTATACACTGGAAACTACAAACACTGTATAAAGAAGACAAAGGTAAATGGAAAAACATCAAGTATTTACAGATTATAAGATTTAATATTGATAAGATGTCAATACTACCCAAAGTGATCTAGAGATTAAATGCAGCAAGTCTTATCAAAATTCCAATGCCATTTTTGGGCAGAAATAGAAAAACTCATGGTAAAATTTATATGAAATCTCAAGGGATCCTGAGAAGTCAAATAATTTTGAAAAAGAAGAACAAAGTTGGAATACTTCTCGATTTCAAAACTTATACAAAGTTACAGTATGGCAGCATCGTGGTACTAGCATAAAGGTAACACAGATCAATGGAACAGAACAGGAAGACTGAAAACAAGCCTTTGCATATAAGGGCAAATGATTTTTGACAAGGGTGCCAAGACCATTCAATGGGGGAAAAGATAGTCTTTTCAACAAATAGTGCTGGGAAAACTGGATATACATGTGCAAAAAAAAAAAAAAAAGAAGAAGTTGGACCCTTCATGTGTGTTGTGCGTAACACCATACACAAAATTTAACTCAAAATGAATATATGACTTAAATGTAAGACCTAAAACTATAAAATAGAAGAAAACATAGGGCAAAAGCCTCATGACTTAGGATTTACCATTGATTTCTAGAACAGAATACCCAAAACACAGGAAACAAAGGAAAAAATAGACAAACAATTGTACTTCATCAAAATTAAAAGCTGCTGGGTGAATTCCTGGCAGTCCAGTGGTTAGGACTTGGCACTCTCAGTACTGGGGTCTGGGTTCAATCCCTGGTTGGGGAACTAAGACTCCACAAGCTGAGCAGTGTGGCCAAAATAAACAAATAAAAGCTTCTGTACATCAAAGAAGACATTAGCAGAATACAAACCTAAGACTAGGAAAAATATTTTCTAATTATATATCTGATAAAGGGTTAATATTTAAAATATATTAAGTATTCCTATAACTCAACAATAAGAAAAAAACAATTTAATTCAAAAATGGGCAAAGGACTTGAACAGACATTTCTCTATAGAAGGTATACCAGTGGACTCTAATAAGCACATGAAAAGATGCTCAATATGTTAGGAAATAAAAATCCAAACCACAATATTCTATTTCACATTTGTTATTATGGTTAACAAACATATAAGTGTGTGTATGTGTTTTAATTATATATAGAGAGAGATGGAAAGTAACAAATGTTGGCAAGGATATGGAGAAACTAGAACCCTTCTGAATTGCATTGGTGATCATGCACCAGGTAGGAGAAAGCAAGCTTTGACTCAGTCTCTTTCAAAATCTCTGCTAATGTTTGAACATCAAAAATTCCAATGTTCACTTGCCACCCCCATCATTCCAGTTTGGCTTTGAATGTAGCCACTTTACATGCCAACCTAAACACACTGTCATTCTCCCCTAAACTGACATATGGAGTCTGTTGAGCAGGCTGAATATGTCACTCAATCAAGGACTCTGGAATGTCTCTCATAACTCAAAAACTGGCCAGTGATCTACCTTTAGAAAGCATCTCACTTCTGTGTATAAGAGAAGACATGTATGCTCCATATCCATCTCACAGAGACGTGCAAACAGACATGAGTTAAGGGCATGTACTTTAATGTGATTGATAATTTTAATCACATTCTGCAAAACGTTGTTAAGGTGACATTTTCCAGCTAGCCAGCATTTCTCTACGGATAACACAGTGAGTAGACTCACATTCAGAAGTGACCTCTTTGACGCAAGTACATTACTTTGCCAACAAAGGTCCGTCTAGTCAAAGCTATGGATTTTCCAGTAGTCATGTATGGATGTGACAGTTGGGACTATAAAGAAAGCTGAGTGCTGAATAATTGACGCTTTTGAACTGTGGTGTTGGAGAAGACTCTGGAGAGTCCCTTGGACTGCAAGGAGATCCAACCAGTCAATCCTAAAGAAAATCAGTCTTGAATATTCATTGGAAGGACTGATGCTGAACCTGAAACTGCAATGCTTTGGCCACCTGATGTGAAGAACTGACTTATTGGAAAAGACCCTGATGCTGGGAAAAACTGAAGGAAGGAGGAGAAGGGGACGACAGAGGATGAGATGGTTGGATGGCATCACTGACTCAATGAACATGAGTTTGAGCAAGCTCTGGGAGTCGGTGATGGACAGGGAGGCCTGGCGTGCTGCAGTCCATGGGGTCGCAAAGAGGCAGACATGACTGACCGACTGAACTGAACTTAATGAAACTAGAAAGCCATCTAGTGGCTTTCTGACCATCTAATAATGGTCTAAAGACATTACTATGGTCTCTGTGCAGTCAAACCTTTCTGCTAAGGATAATCTGTATTTGCACCCCACCCCCCCAGCCCCAGCAATAGCATCAACACCTCAGTTCCACACCAGATCAAGCATTAGATTCTCATAAAGAGTGAGCAACCCAAATCCCTCGCATGAACAGTTCACAGTAGCATTCACACTATTATAAGAATCTAATGCCACGGCTTATCTGACAGGAGTTAAGAGCTCAGTCATGGCAGCCACTCTGTCCATGCATATACAGACACAAAATGACCAATTCCATCTTCCTGATATGAAATCATTCTTGAATAGTTCTGCAGCTGTGATGTTGGTTGGTTGCCAACAAAAGTGCACATAACATATTCCCTTGCATATCCTCCTGAAAAATATATTGCACAAAAACAGGCACTGTTGTCCTGGATTGACTCGGTAGACTCATCAACCTGGATTGCGTACCACAGCGACTCATTAATCCTAACAACTGTGCCTCAATATTCTCTGCTGTTTCATCCATTTCTCTAGTTACAGTGCTAGCTGAAAGAGGAACACATGCCACCTTTTGAACTGCAGCCTCTCCTAACGTTCATTACAAATGAACTTTAGCAGCAGACAGGACCAACTCTTCACCAATAGTAAGGGACTTCTTACCTTTAGCAATGCAGTTAGCCCTAAGAATGATGCTCAGTGCAGACACATTTGATGAAGTGGTGGCCTTCAGTAACTGCTTGTTCTTCATATTCACTTTCTTTTTTCCCCCTTTGAATAACTCCAGAGACTTGCATTTTATTGCAGGGTGCTTGGTCTTCCTGTGGTAAAGCAGTTTCGAAGGTTTCGAAACTTTGTTGGATAGCCAGTCATCACATATCATACAAAGTGGGCTTAGAGAATGTGAATCACCTGTTTCAATAAACCTGTAATTTAAGTTGGACTCCTGGTATTCTATTTAGCTTTTATTATTTATTTTTACTGTTGGCTGCTGGGTCTTCGTTGCTGTGCGCAGGCTTTCTCCAGTTGTGGAGGCTGCAGGCTTCTCATTGTGGTGGCTTCTCTTGTTGCAGAGCATTGGCTCTATAATGCAAGGGCTTCAGCAGTTGCAGCTCTTGGGTTCTGGAGCACAGGCTCAGCAGTTGTGGCGCAAATGTTTAGTTGCCCTGCAGCATGTGGGATCATCCTGGACCAGGGATCAAACCAGTGTCCCCTGCATTGTAAGGTGAATTCTTAACCACTGGACCACCAAGGAAGCCCAGTTTTCTTTTAAATGCAGCTTTATTTTTGTTGGCAGTCTTAGAGCCTTCTGCTGTCTCATTATTGTGTCCTTCCCCCTTTTCAAAGAAGCTCTTCAGTGATGTTTGTTTTTTACTTATTTGGCAAGGGTTACTTTGTGGGTTTATCAAAAATGTGACTGAGACAAGTGTGCAATGAGGGAAAGCGACGTGGATAGAAGTGATAAATAAAATAATGGACAGGCAATGCGTGGACTAAAATACATGTAAGATTCTGATTTAAAGCCCACCACTAGATGCAGCTGTACAATTCATCAACTCACTTGCCACTATAAAGCCTGCCACCAGATACATCTTAGTTGTCCCTTGCCACTCACTGATAGGGTTTTGATATCAGTCTTCAAGCAATTGATTTATTATGGTCTCTGTGCAGTCAAACCGCTCTGCTAAGGATAATCTGTATTTGCACCCGCCCCGCCCCAGCAAAAGCATCAACACCTCAGCTCCACATCAGATCAAGCATTAGATTCTCATAAAGAGTGAGCAGCCTAGATCCACTGCACGTACAGTTCACAGCAGCATTCACACTGTTATGAGAATCTAATGCCACAGCTGATCCGACAGGCGTTCAGAGCTCAGGTGGTAAATGCCAGCGATGGGGAGGTGCTATAAATACAGATGAAACTTCCCTTGCTCTCCTGCTGCTCACCTCCTGTCATGTAGCTTACCACTCACCTCCTGCTACCGGGACTCCTGCTCTGTAAGACACTAGGGATCCAGTAATGAAAAGAAATGTTTTGTTTCCTCCAGGAGCCTAGTTTAACATGAGGAACAAATTAATTCAACGTGCAATCAATGCAAAATGTGATCACTTCTACAACGAAAACGAAAGATAAAAACAGAAGCAAATGTGCACTTAAAATAGTATCCAAACTATCCTTAGACAGTGGCAGATATAGGCAGGAAAGATGTTCAGGCAATAGTTACAGTTTCCTAGGATTTTAGGGGATTAGTAGTTTGCTAGTGGAAATTTAAAAACTGAATCTTCCCTTTTGTCAAAATGGAAAGATATGTGCTTTCCCACCCTTTTTCTTAGCATATTCTTTGAGAAAACTTTTATTCGTAAATTATTCCTCTGTGCCTTTGATACGTATTGAAACTTGTAAAGCCTCTGTTAGCATTACAAACCAGCACTAAAAATTCTTGAGAGCTTGGGAGTCATCTCTTTGACATATAAACATCAAGAAATACAGTGATACTATCTTCCTGTCCTTGTGAAAGTTCAGCCTAGTGCTTAGTTCCAAACTGGCACTATCTGCTCATCATAGGATACTAGAAGTTTTCTTATCACTAGGACATACAGCCCAACTGCCTGGTGAATTTAGGATAAATACAAAAAAATGTATAGCTGTGTTGTCGTCAGTCCTCTTGAAAGTGAAAGTGTTAGTCGCTCAGTCATGTCGACTCTCTGTGACCCATGGACTGTAGCCTGCCAGGCTCCTTTGTCCATGGAATTTTCCAGGCAAAATTACTGGAGTGAGTTGCCATTCCCTTCTCCAGGGATCTTCTTAACCCAGGGATCAAACCTGGGTATCCCACACTACAGGCAGATTTTTTACCCTCTGAGCCACCAGGATGAAGACAAATGACAACTAACCTCAAGAACATGTATTCTCAAGAATATGTAATTCTCAGCTACATTAAAAAAGGGTGGGGTTTTTGTTTGTTTGTGTGATCTCATCAGCAGGTTACCTATGCCATTTAGTTTAATTCTTATTCAATAGTGACAATGTTTTCTGTCTTCTGGAAAGGATTTTCTGGGTTGGCAGGAGATTTAACAAAACTTTCCCCAATATTATATGAAGGGATAAGCATGAGGGTTGAAGGCAGAATCAGTATATATATATTTTTTTTAACCCAAAATAGGTTTTCGGCCTTATTTTCTAAAGCATTCCCCTGATTTATCCAATCATCAGATTCAAAGTTATATCTTAACGAAAATGTGATTTTAATTGGCACTTTCACAAGGCTTCTTGTGAACCAGAGACTGAGAGAATTAAAATCAGTATGCTGGGAATTATAACGTAACAGTATAATTATACATGGGTGTAGTACTGCACATTTGTGAACACCCTCTGTCTTACTGAAAAAAGAAATGCTGGTCTAGACAATGTTTTTGGCAATGTCAATTAAAAAACTTTTTATTATGGAAAAATTTCAATATATATGAAAGTAAAGTAAAGAGTATTGTACAATGCTTCAGAAACCACCACCATGCATGAGCTTCACTCCTCTTCCATCAGATGGGCTAAAGCAAATCCCAAACATATCACCTCATCTGAAAATATTTCCAAACACATTTCTCAAAGGGCATTAAAAAAAAGCAACAAAAAGCAAAACATTTCACAGCCAATGAAATTAACACTATTTACTAGTAGCATCTTATATACAGGCAGCATTTGAATTTCCCTATGTGAAAGCCTTTGACTGTGTGGATCACAACAAACTGTGGAAAATTCTGAAAGAGATGGGAATCCCAGACCACCTGACCTGATTCTTGAGAAATCTGTATGCAGGTCAGGAAGCAACAGTTAGAACTGGACATGGAACAACAGACTAGTTCCAAATAGGAAAAGGAGTACGTCAAGGTTGTATAATGTCACCCTGCTTATTTAACTTATATGATGTATGGCAAAACCAATACAATATTGTAAAGTAAAAAAGAATAATAATAAAATAAAATATGAAAAAAAACTTATATGCAGAGTACATCATGAGAAACGCTGGGCTGGATGAAGCAAAAGCTGGACTCAAGATTGCCGGGAGAAATATCAATAACCTCAGATATACAGATGACACCACCTTTATGGCAGAAAGCAAAGAATTAAAGAGCCTCTTGATGAAAGTGAAAGAGGAGAGTGAAAAAGTTGGCTTAAAGCTCACCATTCAGAAAACGAAGATCATGGCATCTGGTCCCATCACTTCATGGCAAATATATGGGGAAACAGTGGAAACAGTGTCAGACTTTATTTTGGGGGGCTCCAAAATCACTGCAGATGCTGACTGCAGCCATGAAATTAAAAAGACGCTTACTCCTTAGAAGGAAAGTTATGACCAACCTAGATAGCATATTGAAAAGCAGAGACATTACTTTGCCAACAAAGGTCCGTCTAATCAAGGCTATGGTTTTTCTAATGGTCATGTATGGATGTGAGAGTTGGACTGTGAAGAAAGCTAAGGGCTGAAGAATTGATGCTTTTGAACTGTGGCGTTGGAGAAGACTCTGGAGAGTCCCTTGGACTGCAAGGAGATCCAACCAATCCATTCTAAAGGAGATTAGCCCTCGGTGTTCTTTGGAAGGAATGATGCTAAAGCTGAAACTCCAGTGCTTTGGCCACCTCATGCGAAGAGTTGACTCATTGGAAAAGATTCTGATGCTGGGAGGGATTGGGGGCAGGAGGAGAAGGGGACGACAGAGGATGAGATGGCTGGATGGCATTACCAACTTGATGGACGTAAGTTTGAGTGAACTCCGGGAGCTGGTGATGGACAGGGAGGCCTGGCGTGCTGCAGTCCACAGGGTTGCAAAGAGTCGGACACGACTGAGCAACTGAAATGAACTGTCTCATAAATTTTTTCAGTTAGGAAACAAGGTTCACCTACCTTGGTTGGTGAACTCTTAAATCTTTTCTAATTATTAGGTTATAAATGTAATTTGTAATCTGGTGAAGTGAAGGTCATTTGCCATCCTAGAAAAAGATCTTAACCTGATAAAGAGCATCCACAACAGCCTAGAGCTAACATCACACTTGGGCTTCCCCAGTAGCTCACTGGTGAATAATCTGCCTGTCAATGCAGGAGGTGGAAGAGATGTGGGTTCGATCTCTGGGTCAGGAAGATCCCCTGGAGAAGGAAATGGCAACCTACTCCAGTGTTCTAGCCTAGACAGTTCCATGGACAGATGAACTGGATGGGCTACAGTTCACAGGTTCACAAAGAGTCAGATATGACTGAGTGACTAAGCACACACATCCTTATACTTAATGGTGAAAGGCTGAATGCTTTATACCTAAGATCCGGAGCAAGGCAACCATGTCTGCTCTCACCACTCATAATCAGAATAGTGCTGAAAGTCTACTTAGTACAACATGGTAAAAAAATGAAATAAAAGGTATACAAATTGGAAAGGAAGAAATAAAACTATCCCTATTTGTAGATAACAGTACAAAGAAAATTCCTCGGAATCTACAAAACATTTTCTAAAACTATAAGACATTTAGGAAGGTCACAGGATAAAGACAAACATACAACAATCAGTATTATATCTACGTACTTTGGACACATGGGCACTGAACTTATATTTATAGTACCATTTATAATTACTCAAAAACACTTAAGTGTAAATGTAACAAAATATAGATAAGACTTGTATTATGAAAACTATGAAACATTGATGAAAGAAATTAAATAAGAGCTAAATGGAATTCCATGGTGGGTCTGTGGTTAGGACTCAGCACTTTCACTGCTGAGGGCCCAAGGGCCAGGGTCAATCTCTGGTCGGGGAACTAAGATCTCACAAATCATGTGGCATGGCCAAAACCAAAAACAAAATAGAACTAAATACATGGTTCAGTTGAGTTCAGTCGCTCAGTCGTGTCCGACTCTTTGCGACCCCATGAATTGCAGCATGCCAGGCCTCCCAGTCCATCACCAACTCCCAGAGTTCACACAGACTCACGTCCATCGAGTCGGTGATGCCATCCAGCCATCTCATTCTCTGTCGTCCCCTTCTCCTCCTGCCCCCAATCCCTCCCAGCATCAGAATCTTTTCCAATAAGTCAACTCTTCGCATGAGTCTGGCCAAAGTACTGGAGTTTCAGCTTTAGCATCATTTCTTCCAAAGAACACCCACGGTTGATCTCCTTTAGAATGGACTGGCTGGATCTCCTTGCAACCCAAGGGACTCTCAAGAGTCTTCTCCAACACCACAGTTCAAAAGCATCAATTCTTCGGCGCTCAGCTTTCTTCACAGTCCAACTCTCACATCCATACATGACTACTGGAAAAACCATAGCCTTGACTAGATGGACTTTTGTTGGCAAAGTAATGTCTCTGCTTTTGAATATGCTATCTAGGTTGGTCATAATTTTCCTCCTAAGGAGTAAGTGTCTTTTAATTTCCTGGCTGCAATCACCATCTGCAGTTATTTTGGAGCCCCAAAAAATAAAGTCTGACACTGTTTCCACTGTTTCCCCATCTATTTCCCATGAAGTGATGGGACCAGATGCCACGATCTTCGTTTTCTGAATGGTGAGCTTTAAGCCAACTTTTTCACTCTCCCCTTTCACTTTCATCAAGAGGCTTTTTAGTTCCTCTTCACTTTCTGCCATAAGGGTGGTGTCATCTAGATATACCATATTCATGGGGTGGAAGATTCAGCCTAGTAAAGACCTCAATTGTCTCGAAATTTACTTGGTTTTCTACAATATCTCTGCATGTAGATATAAACAAGATTATTCTAAAATTTACATGGAAAAGCAAAGAAACTAGAATACCTAAAGCAACTTTGAAAAGGAAGAATAAACTAGGAATAGTCAACCTACCCAACATTAAAGCCTATATATAGCTACAGTAATCAAAACTGTGTGATGTAGGTAGAGGGAAAGATACACAGATCAGTGGAACAGCGGAGAACACCTAGAAATAAAGTCACAAATGTGCTCAACCGCTTTTGGACGAAGATATAAAAGAACTGAGTGAAAGAAGACAGCTTATTCAACAAATAATGCTGGGACAACTGACTGTCCACCAGCAAAAATAATGAATCTTGACTGAATCCTACATCTAACACAAAAATTAACCCAAAAGAATCACAGAGATAAATGTTCAATGTAAAACTATAGCACTTTTAGAAAAAAACACAGAAGAAAATCTGTAAGATCTAAGGATAGGTAAAGAGTTCTTAGACTTGACAATGAAAGGACAGTTCATAAAAGGGAGCATTGATGAACTGGAGCTCATCAAAATTAAGTCTTGCATTCTTCAAGAGACACAGTTAAGAGGATGAAAGGGGAAACTAAAGACTAGGAGAAAATATTTGCAAACCACATATCCATCAAATGACTACGATCCAGAATGTATTAAAAAAACTCTCAAATCTCAACAGCAAAAAACCAAACAATACAATTAGAAAATGGATAAAAGATACAAACAGACATTTCAACAAAGAAGATATACAGATATCAAAAAAGCACACAAAAAATACGTGCAATGTTATTAGAACTTAGGAAGATGCAAGTTAAATTATAGGTATAATTGGGTCTCCTGCATTTCAGGCAGATTTTTTACCATCTGAGCCACCAGGGAAACCCGGTATATACCTATCAGAATGGCTAAGCTAAAAGTAGCAACAACACAAAATACTGGCAAGGATACACAGGAACTGAATCATTCATATGCTGCTGCATTGCTGGTAGAATATAAATTGGAACAGCCACTCTGCAAAACAATTTGGTTGTGTCTTCAAAACCTAAACATGCAACTACAACATGACCTAGCAATTATACTCCTGGGCATTTATCACAGAGACATGAAGGTTTTCTTTTGTACAAAAACCTGTACACAAATGTTTTTAACCATGTAACTTGTAATTGTCAGAGACTGGAAACAATCTATATCCTTCAACAAGTGAATGGTTATATAACTGTGGTATGTGCACTTTACAAAAAACTATTCAGCAATCAAACAGAATGAAATATTGATACAAAAGACTACTTTAAAAATTTTCCAGAGAATTATGCTGAGTGAAAAGAAAAATCCTAAAATGTAACATACTGTATGACCATTTAAATAACATTCTTGAAATGACAAAATTATAGAAATGGACTAGGAGTTAAAAAGAGAGAAAGAACAAGGGGAGGCGAGAAACAGGGACAAGGAATCAGAGGAAAGTGGGTGTGTCTAAAAACGGGCAAGTCATTCATGCAGTCATTAACTGGAAACTGACTTGGACCAGGCACTGTTTTAGGTATTGGAGAAACAGGTACAAATGAAACAGACGACTCAGCACAAGGGAGTCTATAATTCAGAGACAGAGGAGATTATAAATAAATACTTACTGTTTTGTAGTGATAAGGACTCTGAGAGAAAGTGACACATGATGAGGGGATTAAAATAGATGGAAGAATGCTGCAAAGGGTGTGGAGGTAAGGGAACCCTCCTATACTGTTGGGTGGAAATATAAATTGGTGCTGCCACTACGGAAAACAGCATGGAAGTTCCTCCAAACAACTAAAAACAGAGTTGCCATATGATCCAACAATCCCACTCCTGGGCATACGTCTGGGAAAAACTGTCATTCGAAAAGATACACACACCTGAAAGTTCACAGCAGCACCATTTACAATAGCCAAGGCATCCTAACAACCTAAATGTCCATCAAAAGACGGAAGGATAAGGCAGATGTGGTATATACACACGATGGGATACTATTCAGCCATTTAAAAGAATGAAGTAATGCCATCTGCAGCAACAGGAACGGACCTAGAGGTTATCATACTAAGTCAAGGAAGTCAGAAAGACAGAGGCAAATACCACGTTATATCACTTACATGTGGAATCTAAAATATGACGCAGATAAACTTATTTGAGGCAGAGCAACCAGAGATCAAGTTGCCAACATGTATTGGATCATAGAAAAAGCAAGAGAATTCCAGAGAAACATCTGTTTCATTGACTATGTTAAAGCCTTTGACTTTTTGTTGTGGATCCCAACAAACTGTGGAAAATTGAAATGTTCAAGAGATGGGAATACCAGACCACCTGACCTGCCTCCTGAGAAACCTGTTTGCGGGTCAAGAAGCAACAGTTAGAACCAGACATGGAACAACGGACTGGTTTCACATTGAGAAAGGAGTATATCAAGGCTGTATATTGTCACCATGTCATATGCAGCATACATAATGCATAATGCTGGGCTGGATGAAGCACAAACTGGAATCAAGGTTTGTGATTGCAGCCAGGAGAAATATCAATAACCTCAGATATGCAGATGATACCACCCTCATGGCAGAAAGTGAAGAGGAACTAAAGAGCCTCTTGATGAAGGTTATAGAGGAGAGTGAAAAAGTTGGTTTAAAACTCAGCATCAAAAAACTTGAGATCATGGCATCCGGTCCCATCACTTCATGGCAAATAATAGATGGGGAAACAACAGAAATAGTGACAGACTTTATTTTCTGGCTCCAAAATCTCTCTGGACAGCTCCAGACAGTTGTACTTTCGTTCAGTTTAATCCAACTAAAGCCTAACTCAGAAAGGGGGACTCCTCATGGATCAGAGGCTGTCAAGGCGAACGGAAGGGCAACAATTGCTCCTCCTCTCCCTCTGATCTTTCCTGCCAGGCTCAGCCCACGCCTGGCAGTGGGGCTGACGCCTCTCCTGGCTCTCTACTGCTTCCCTGCTGCCTCAGTTCTCTGCTTATTTTGTGGTCATCTTGAGCTGTTCCCACAAGATTAGTATATTTCTCCCAAATGACAGCTATAAAGAGACAAGTGTGGTTCTGACCTCAAAAGATCTCACCTTGGATGGGGAAGCAAGCACTCTCCTAAAGGTGTGGGCACCTTAGGAATCGAGACAGCCTTTCTCATAGCTCGTCTCACTCACTCACCTCAGTTGCTCAGTCGCATCCAACTCTTTCCGACCCCATGAACCACAGCACGCCAGTCCTCCCTGTCCATCACCGACTCCTGGAGTCCACCCAAACCCATGTCCATCGAGTCAGTGATGCCATCCAACCACCTCATCCTCTGTCGTCCCCTTCTCCTCCTGCCTCCAATCCCTCCGAGCATCAGGGTCTTTTCCAATGAGTCAACTCTTCGCATGAGGTGGCCAAAGTACTGGAGTTTCAGCTTCAACATCAGTCCTTCCAATGAGCACCCAGGACTGATCTCCTTTAGAATGGACTGGTTGGATCTCCTTGCAGTCCAAGGGACTCTCAGGAGTCTTCTCCAACACCACAGTTCAAAAGCACCAATTCTTCGGTGCTCAGCTTTCTTTACAGTCCAACTCTCACATCCATACATGACCACTAGAAAAACCATAGCCTTGACTAGACGGACCTTTGTTGACAAAGTAATGTCTCTGCTTTTTAATATGCTGTCTAGGTTGGTCATAACTTTCCTTCCAAGGAGTAAATGTCTTTTAATTTCATGGTTGCAATCACCATGTGCAGTGATTTTGGAGCCCAGAAAAATAAAGTCAGCCACTGTTTCCCCATCTATTTGCCATGAAGTGTCTGCTGAGCCCCAATTCCACATCTTGATGGGTCCACTGACTCACTGGGACCTGACAACAACCTAAGACAAGTCCTACCACATCTATGCCAGGTGGCTCCAGACTGGTTGCAGGCTGATCCTTGCAGAATATAAGCCTGAGCCTGTGGCCAGGCTACTTCAACTCCTCAGAGGCTGTGACCAGCTCTCAGGCACAGACCAGGTCCCGTGATAGGGCTCCCGTCTCAGCGGGATCTGCTCCCTCCCCCTTTCTCCCTGCTCCCACCTTTACACACCAGCTTCCTTTCTCTGGACTCACACACACCCTCTGAATGCATCTCACATCCAAGGATCTTCCTTGGGGAGCACCGCCCCTCCTGATCCACATTCTCACAGAGTTCCTGTGGCTCCTCCCCCAAGATCCCCACCAGAGCCTGTCATTCCACACTCCTGTGTGCACTTAGTCTTCACCTCAACTGAGCTCTGCCAGGGCAGGACCTGTGTCCTTCTGGCCAAGGTCACACCGCTGTTTATCATGGGACAGGAAAGCAGTGGATGAGGGTTTCAACTTGGCTCTCCCAGAGCCCCAGCCTCCCCAATTCAACAGCTGCCAGCCCCCAATTTTCAGGACAGCCACCTCTGCCATCTCTCTCCTCTGGTGACTGCTTCTCTGGCTCAGCCACAGAAACTTCCTTCTTAACCCACCTCATGAGCGTTGAGGTTTCCTGGAACACTGACCTCTCCTCCATTCCCCCACCTACTCAGCTCAGGGCTTTAAAGGCTCCTCTGACACTGATGGTCCCCTGACCTCCCTGCTGAGTTCCAACCCCCTAATCCTTCTATAACTGTCCACTGCTGACCTCTACCCATATTTCATTCACATCTCAAATGAAATCCATCCCACACGGAACTCATCATATACGCTTAACAAAGGGGGCCCTCCTCTTTCCTCCTGAACCCACTACACATGCCTTCTTCCAGGTAATGTCTTGCCTACCTTATGCAATAATCTCTAGAAGGTTCCCACCTCTATTTTTTTCTCACTTCAAATCTAAGCCCAACAATGTTTCCAAAGTGACTATTCTTATTAAATTCAAATTACATAATTAAGGACTTCATGGATATATTTTGTGAAAGTTCTAATAAAATCAAATGTAAACAAAGTCCCCTTTCGTCATGCCCATTCTTGATCCCAGTCCACATGTAACTAGTGTCCCCTGACCGTTTTTTAAGCACTTAAGCACATATTATGCATGTGGACAAACATGCGTAACACCAGGGGCTTCCTGGTGGCTCCGCTGGTATAAAGAATCCTCCTGCCAAGTGGGAGACCTGGGTTCAATCCCTGGGTTGGGAAGATGCTTTGGAGAAGGGGACGACTACTCACTGCAGTATTCTGGCCTGGAGAACCCCATGGATTGTATATCCATGGGGTCACAAAGAGTTGGACATGACTGAGCTACTTTCACACGCATGCATGTAGACAAACACCATGTAATTTTCTTTACACGTAAATGGTGACAGGTTATGATCATGCTCTGTAACTTGCTTTAGCTTCTCACATGCCTTGGAGCTCAGCCCACACCAGTGCTCCTTCTTTCTAACTGTGGTGCTGTGTGCGAACACAGGGACCCGCCTCAGGATGTTTAAAGTGTCTTAGATTCAGACCAGTCTTTCCAAAATATCAAGGACCATATAATTCTTCAACTTAAAATTCTTGAATTGGGGCTTCTCTGGTAAAGAATCAGCCTGCCAATGCAGGAGACACAGGTTCAATCCCTGATCCAGGACGATCCCACAGGCCAAGGAGCAACTTGGCCCATGAACCTCAAACTGCTGAGCCTGTGCTCCAGAGCCCGGGAGCCACAAGAAGAGAAGTCACGGCAGTGAGAAGCGCAAGCACGGCAACTAGACGGCAACCCACACAGCAACAAAGACCCCGCCCAGCCAAGAAACAATAAACAAAGAAATACAATGATCAAAAAATTCTTAAATTATTTCCAGTCAACCATGGACAGTTCTCATCTTTAAGAACTGTACCAAAGCACCGTAGTGTGGCCACCACCCAGCTTTCCAATCTATTTCCTTTCTCATCTCTTTCTTTTCCTATAACACTGGCCTTCAGTCAGAATGAATCAGCTATAGTTCCTGAAATACACTAAGTCTGCTGAATGAATACATGAACATGTAGCCCTTCTCTGAAACAGGAAAGAATAAGAAAAAAGATCCTGAGAGATTCACCTGTGAAGTAATTGTAAGAGAAAAAGAGGACACTTGTGACTGGGGGCCTTAGCATTCCTTCTCCGTCATTTCTTGAGGACTGAGAACTTGGAGAAAGTTCACTGACCAACATCTCCAAGTCTCACATCTCACATCCACTCATTTACCAGACTGCTGCTTGCAGAGATTCCCCACCCACTCACCTAGAGAGGAACCTCCAGGGCTTTCTTTCTCTACCTTCCAGGGATCTTCTCCTTGCTGCAACAGGGAGATCACTTCAGGTTTGGAAAATGGGAGTCCTGCTCACAGCAAAAAAAAAAAAGGACAAAAAAATAAAAACAACAACAAACTCAGTCTTGACACAAAGAGGTAACTGGTTCTGAGTGGAAACTGAGAGGATGATGCAAAGAGCTTCTGTGGGGTGCTCAAGCTATGCCCCTATGATGTACAGGAGTGGGTTAGGGAAAAAGCAAGGGACTTGTAGAACCTAACAATGGAATAATTAGTTACATGTTAGGGAAACACAATGAACACGCAGCCCTGAAATAGAGTACCATTAGCTTTCTGTAGAAAAAGAAATATGTGAGATATTCCAGACTAATATCTATAAACAGGTATCTATGGAAAGGATTATGTAACAGGTAGCTTGTTTAAAATGACAAAACACTATCTAGCTCCCTTTAAAATATGGATTATATGGTGTTCATCTGGCTGGAAAAGAAAACAGGGAAAGGCAAGTGGTGGCTCAAAGAAGGGGGATGAAGGATGCTCTCTGCTTAGAAATGAGCAAACACATCATAGTGGGAATGGCTTGAACTATGAGGGAATTTCTAATGTGCAGCTCTGTAGACTGTCCCATCCATGAGGCATGAGGCATCCATGCTTATGAGGAAAAATTTTTCAGATTTATTTTTGGAGATCCAATTTGTACAGTGCTAAGACAAAATTCAGCTGAAATTTTGATGATCCATGGCTTTTATCCAGGGATTTGAGTGTTGAATTATCCCAATTTCCGATTAAAGGACATTTCCTTACCCAATGAGACAAGGTTACTATAGTTCTCCAGCATCACATCTTGGTACAAGTTTCTCTGAGAAGGAGCCAGCTTTCTCCACTCATCCCGTGTAAAGAGCACAGCCACATCTTCAAACGTCACTGACACCTGTAGAGACAAGCCATCCTAGCTCACCCAGGACCACCCATCACACAGGGTGACGGCAGCAGCAATGGGAAGTAGTCAGGTTACCATGAAATGCTTTTATATTATTCTAGGTTCTGAAAGGTTCAAGTCACTTGTTTAATGAACACGTGATTTGTGACAACTATATACTGAGTAGCATGAAGTCTGAACCATGCCCTGTGTTAACCACAGAGATGTGTGGAGGTATTAAGGCCATTAGTAGGAATGTTCATCAGAATACTCTTAAGGCAATTCAATAAAACATATTAAGAGCGTTAAAATGTTTATACTCTTTAAGTCTCCAATTTACTGTATTTCTTTGATAATGAACCATGCAAAAAAATGCGCACACAAGGACATTTATTATGGTGTTAGTAACAGCAAAGAAATGGAAACAACCTAAATAATCATTGACAGAGGCTGGGTTAAATAGTTTAAGGCATTATCTGTGTGCTCTCTGAAGCCTGAGGACAATAGTGGCAATTAAAATAGCTATCGTTTATTGAATGCTTTCTTCGGGCCAAGTACTATTCTTAGAGCTTTATGTTACTCCTTAGTGTAAATCTTTTATCTTCATGACAACTCTGAGAAGAAGGTACTATTATTATCCTCATTTTACACAGGAGAACTCACAGAGAGGGGAGGACATCTGTCTAAAGTCATAAAGCTGGTCAGTGGTAGTGCTGGGATTCCAATTTCAGGTGCATGTCTAAGGCTCCATTCTTAACACTCTGTAAAAGGCCTCTCTAAATCTACCAAATAATTAGTAAATAACTGAAATACTGCACACAATGTACTTAAAACAGTACCAAACTTATATTAAAGGTTCAGATGTTACCATATTATCACATCAATATAAAGTACTATGCAATCATTAAAACTGATGGTATAAGTTAACAATGTTGACTTAAAAAGACATTCATGATAATGTTAACTACAAAAGGCAGGTTATGTATCAGTATGTATAGTTTATTCCCATTTTTGAAAAAAATTAAATATGTACATAGAAAATGATGCTGAGAGATACATAACAAATGGCTCACAGCAATTATCTCCAGATGGTAGGTTTTTTTTGCATATATGGAAAAAAAATATACACAAATACACACACATAGACACATCTATACATATATGTACATATACAAGCATATATACATATACACATATATATGTGCATATGCATATTTTGCACATATATCTGTAAAGTTTTTTGCCACAATTATGCAATATTTTTATGGTAAGATGAGGCATTAAATTAATATTGGTGAGGAATACAAGAAATGATCTTTGCTGTCAAAGAATTTACAATTAAACTAACAGACAAGAAAAGTGCATGAATTTGAACAACAAAAGAAAATGTGTAGCTGAATATGACCACACATCATTTACATTAATCCTTATTTTAGAGACGAGGAACACAAGATCCAGGGCAGTTAGGATTCCAAGTCACATACTTTATTAATGGCAGAGACAAGATAACTAGTCTCCTTTTAACACAGTACTTGGTATATTCTCTTTCTGACCTTAAAACATCCCATCACTGAGTTTTACATAGAAGTCCACGCAGCAGGTGAGGTTAGGGAGAAATGTCATATAGGGACGGAGAAGATTCTGGGCAAGAGAGCAGCCTGACTTTGTTGGAGTGGAATGTGAAAGCCAAGCAGCTCTAATATATAAAGGCAGGTCCTAGCCATTGCCTCAGAAGATCAATCACCACATTTCACGGCTTCAAATGACATACAACATCACGTAGCACAGAGCTCTGGTAACACAGGGTCTGGGCCTGCTCTGCATTCTGAGAAATGCACCAGAGGAACGGCTGGACAATAACCAGCATGAACTGAGAGGCCAGACACACCTGGGTTTGATTTCAGGTCACGTGACCTCTTTGAGCATCAGTTCCCTCATATGTAAAATGGGGTAATAACTGCTGCGCTGTTATGAGAGTGAGAACAAAGGTAAAGCCCTCGGGATATCCCCTAGCAACATTAACTATCAATATTACTGTTAAATGAAAATGAGTAAAAATTGACAGGATTTTCTGGGTCCGAAAAACACTGTAGTCATTTCTATCGACCAACAGTAATAGTATCGTGGACTAGAATGATACTGTTCAGCTACCACAACCACTCCCTACTGAACGTCTCTGATGCGCCCAGACCCGATTGAAACACTTTCCACACTGTAATTTCACCTGATCCTTCCATCTACCCTGTGAGGCAGGCATGGTTGCTACTCTCATTCTATAGCTGAGGAAACCGAGGCACAGGGAGACGCAGATGCCTAAGGCCTATAAATGGCAACAGAGGATATGGGCTCAAAACTGGCTGTCTGCCTTGAGAGCCCCACTTCTAACTGTGCACCCTGTATACCTTGACTCTCCACTGCTGATATCCCACAAAATCCTCCCTGCCACTTCCTGAAGAGTCTTCTCTCTGCTCTTGAAGTCAAAGGACCTCTCCAGTTATGTTCCCTCTGACATGGTTAACCTGGATGGGGGCCCCACCTTCATTTCCACAGCATAAAGATGAGAATAGTAGGTCAAGATCAGCTTTCAAGAGAGTGATAGAAGCCAAGATACATGATCCAGAAAGTTAAAAGGGAGGAAAAAAACTAAAAACTATGGACTGGGAAAAACCTGGGAAAGATAACATGAGGATTCTCAGGAGTGGAAAGAAAAAGAAAAGCATTCTGGCCAAGAGTAGGGAGAGAGACAGGAATAAGCAAAGGGGCCGGGCCAGAAAGGAACGCTGCCAAGTGTCCATGTTTGTTTGCTCTGACCTCAAGTGATGTAAGACGTGTGGCATCTTACCTGTCTGATTAGCAATCACACGGTGAGCTGAGATTAATGAATAGAAGAGTGTCTACCAAGAAAACAAAAGAGAAACACTAGATATGGACTGCAAGGTTGGAAGTGAACATTCTCTATGGAATCCACCATCCACCTCCGTGGGCCAGCTCTTCAAAGAGAAAAGGATATGGGCTCCAAATCCTGGTGAAGATTGTATTAGGGGGAGAACTCCAGTTTGAAGATTAAAAAGAAAAATCTATTTGTCTATAAGACTTGAGAGGGCAATGAACTCACCTGAGACCTTGCTTCCCTCTGTTCGGCAGCCATATCCTCTTTGTGAGCAGTTTTCCTTGAGGATGGGTGAAGTCTCCAGAAGTCAGATCTGAGAGAAGAAAAAGGGAGCCAGGAGGAAGCCCCTTCTCTTTCCACCCCTCAGAATCAGCAGCTCTGAAACCTTTACATTCCCTGAGAATGATACCACGTGCCCTCAGAGAAGGACCTAGGAATAGATGGCACCAGAAAGAAGAGTTGGGTCATCCTGTTCCAGGCCCAGCTCTCTCCCTGACTCGGAGGAAAAGGTCCTAGGACTCTATCAGCAGTAGTAGCAGCTTCTTGAGCCTCACCCAAGTGTTAGGCACTAAATGAATCACTGAGCACAGTTGGCACTGTCAACCTCCCATTTTATAGATAAGGAAACTGAGGGCAGAGTGGGAGCAACTTACCCCAGTCCACACAGCCAAGGGAGGGTGGCACCATGATTCCAACCACAGCTGGCTACAGAGCACATGCTTTAACCTCCCTGCGTACACGTGACAACTTTTCTCCATCCAAGTCTTCCCACCCAACTCCTCCCCCTCCTGTCAAGGAAACAATTTCCAGATTTTTCTAGAAAACCTGCTTCCGGAAGGGAACACATCAGCTCTCCTGAAGCGGGGAGCAGGCTTGACGAAGGAGGCACAGACAACCGAAGACCGGGATTCCAGTCCCGATTCTGCCACTGGGGAAAACCAAGTGACTCACTTCTCATGCAAAACAAGCCTTTCACTAAGGAGGGCAGTGGCGATGTTAGGGGAAGGAAATAATCTTCACATTCACTGCCGGCCCGGAGCAAATTAAAACGCCAGCAGGAGCCGTGCAGGTATCTCTCTGAACAGGTCGGGAGAAAGCAGCAGGGGGGCAGAACCCGGCGAATGGGGAGTTAGTGCTCGACTTGCGGCGTTCAGGGCACATCTGTGGGAGGCGGTGGCGCCCCGCCCACGGCCCGCCGGCACCCACGAAGAACCCGCTCTCGCCTCTTGGGCCTCTGCCCCGCGCCCCGACGCAGCATCCTCCCGAGGCCCGGTCCTCCCTCCTGCATCCCGCCGACACTCCGCCGCTCACCTCGCCCAGGCCTCCGGGGGTTCCGCGGGCAGCAAGTGTTATGCTCCGGAACTGACACGGCCAGACAGCTGCTTCAGGTAGGGACTTGTCCGAGGTGCTGCCTGGGTCGACCTCACGCCGGGAGGCCTTTCACGCCAGCGGCAAAACCCACGCAGGTCCGGGACCCTCAGGGGCTGTCGCTATCCCCTCTGGGAAATGTAGTCCACACCAGAACCCAAGGATTCTGGGAAGTGTAGTTCTTCGTAACTGTCTGCCAGGAGAGGCCGGGCTGAGTCTGTCCCATGCCCAGACGCATTCTGAGCTGATGCTGGTGCTTCCTGGGCGGCTGGGTCGTGGGTTCCTGGTTCTTCCGGGAGGAAGCAGTTTTGCCAGGATAGTATCGTGTAGCTCTGCATCTTTGTAAATGATAGTAAGGCAAGTAGACAACTGACAAGAGCAAAACTATTTTCTCTTCAGTCTTTCAACAAGTATATTGAGCACCTGTTGGAGATAAGCCCTACCTCAGTGAGCAAAACAGAGATCACTGCTCTGGAGAACTTTTTTCTGGGTCAAGGGTCGGGGAAGGAGGTGTTGCAGGAAGGGAAACCCCTTCCAGGGCCCCAAAGAGGGCTCTTGTCTAACACTTGGAAATGATATGTCCAAAGAGGCACACATGCTGACAAAGCAAGAGACTATTGAAAAAGTACCCTGACCCCACCCCACAGTCCCCCAGAGAGCAGTAGCGTAAGGGAACCCAGGAGAACTGCTCTGCCATATGGCTCACAGTCTCAAGCATTATGGTAGTGGGGGATTACTTTCCAGGTGGTCTTTGGCCAATTATTCTGACTCAGAGTCCTTCCTGGTGGTGTACATGTTGCTCAGCCAAGATGGATATCAGGGAGAAGGATTCTGGAAGATGATCGGACATGTGGTGTTTCCTTTTGACCTTTCCCGAATTCTTCTGGTTGGTGGTGGCTTATTAGTTGCTGTTCTTTACTAGGACCTCCTCCTGTCGTGAACTAACTCATGCAAATGGTTACTATGGTGCCTGGCCAAGGTGGGTGATTTCAGTCAGTATGCTTTCCCTAACAGAGAGATTGGGCAGACAAGAAGTCATGAACAAAATTATATAGCATTTTAGAAAATAAGCATTATGGGGGAACGCAAAAGAAAAGAACGGTAGGAAGAATCTGCAACAGGTATGGAGGCAGGTTGCAGCAAGGAATAGGGTCACAAATACCATCCTTTGTTAATATAGCAGGACACAATCTTGATAAGGTAGAATAAGTATCCTTCCGTAAGTTCTTTCTTTATTTTTTATTGAAGGATAATTGCTTTACAAAACTTTGTTGTTTTCTGTCATACCTCAACATGAATCAGCTATCGGTATACATACATCCCCTCCCTTTTGAACCTCCCTCCCATCTCCCTCCCCATCCCACCCCTTTAGGTTGATACGGAGCCCCTATTTGAGTTTCCTGAGCCATACAGCAAATTCTCGTTGGCTATCTATTTAACAGGTGGTAATGTAAGTTTCCATGTTACTCCTTCCATGCATCTCACCCTCTCCTCCCCTCTCACCATGTCCATAAGTCTGTTCTCTGTGTTTGTTTCTCCATTGCTTCCCTGTAAGTAAATTCTTCAGAGCCATTTTCCTAGATTCCATATATGTGCATTAGAATATATTTATCTTCCTCTTTCTGACTCACTTCACTGTGTATAATAGGTCCTAGGGTCATCCACCTCATCAGAACTGACTCAGATGAGCCCCTTTTTATGGCTGAGTAGTATTCCATTGTGTATATGTACCACTGCTTCTTTATCCATTCGTCTGTTGACGGGCGTCCAGGTGGCTTCCATGTTCGAGCTATTGTAAATAGTGCCGCAGTGAACAATGGGATACATGTGTCTTTTTCAACCCTGGTTTCCTCAGGGTATATGCCTAGGAGTGGGATTGCTGGGTCATATGGTGGTTTTATTCCTAGTTTTAAAAGGAATATCCATACCATCTTCCATAGTGGCTTCTGTAAGTTCCTGTTCAACTGTCTTGGCTATGCTCAACTCAAATGAATAACAGTCATCATGACAACTTATAAATAAAAATGCTGAGACTTTGATGGGATTCTTTGAATCCTTAAATCTACTTGAGAAAAAATATTATCTAACATTATTGATTTTAATAATCCATTACCATGGTATAGCTCTCCTTTTATTTTGGTCTTATTTAGGTCTCCCTATATTTAGGTCTCTATGTTTTTTCTCCATGGCAGTATTGCATATTTTTGTGAGTTTTATTTGAGGATGTTACATAATTTTTGACCCATTCATGGATGACAGCCTTGTCGTGGTGAAGGGGTTTGCATAACTCAATGAAGCTATGAACCATGCTGGGCAGGGCCACTCAAGACCAATGGGTCACAGTGAAAAGTTCTGACAAAACATGACCCACCGGAGGAGGACATGGCAACCCACTCCAGTACTCTTGCCAAGAGAACCCCATGACCAGTATGAAAAGGAAACAAGATTTAACACCAGAAAATGGGCCCCACAGCTCAGAAGGTGTCCAGTGTACTACTGGGAAAGAGCAGAGGCAGTTACTAACAGCTCCAGAAAGAGTGAAGCAGCAAGGCCAGAGAGGAAACAACATGCAGTTGTGGATGTATCTGGTGGTGAAAGTAAAGTTCGATTCTGTAAAGAACAATATTGCATAGAAACCTGGATTGTTAGGTCTATGAATCAAGATGGATTGAACATAGTCAAGCAGGAGATAGCAAGAGTGAACACTGACATCTTAGGACTCACTGAACTAAAACTACAGGAATGGGTGAATGTAATTCAGATGACCATTATATCTACTACTGTGGGCAAGAACCCTCCACAGGAAATGGAGTAGCCCTCATAGTCAACAGAAGAGTCCACAATGCAGTACTTGGATGCAATCTCAGAAATGGGAGAAGGATCTCAGTTCATTTCCAAGGCAAACCAATCAGCATCAGAGTAATCCAGATCTATGTCCCAGTCACTAAAGAAGCTGAGGTTGAACAGTTCTATGAAGACTGATAAGACCTTCTAGAACTAACACCCCAAAAAGATGTCGTTTTCTTCATGGGGATTGGAATGCAAAAGTAGGAAGTCAAGAGATACCTGGAGTAACAGGAAAATTTGCCCTTAGAGTACAAAATGATACAGGGCAAAGGCTAACAGAGTTTTGCCAAGAGAACATGCTGGCCATAGCAAACACTTTCTTCCAATAACACAAGAGGTGATGCTACACATGGACCTAATCAGATGGTCAACACCAAAATCAGAATAATTATAGCCTTTGCAGCCAAAAAGGAGCTCCTTATTTGAAAATTCAGACTTACATGGAAGAAAGTAGGGAAAACCTCTAGGCCATTCTGATATGACCTAAATCAAATCCCTTATGATTATACAGTGGAGCTGATGAATGATTTCAAGGGATTAGATGTGGTAGAGTGCCTGAAGAAATATGAACAGAGGTTTCTAACACTGTACAGGAGGCAGTGCCCAAAACCATCCCCAAGAAAAAGAAAGGCAAAGTGGTTGTTTGAGGAGTCTACAAATAGATGAGGAAAGAAGAGAAGCAAAAGGCCAATGAGAAACGTAAAAGTAAACCCAACTGAATGCCAGAATTCCAGAGAATACCAAGGAGAGAAAAGAAAGGCTTCTTAAGTGGACAATGCAAAGAAATAAAGGAAAACAATAGAATGGGAAAGACTAGAAATCTCAAGAAAATAAAAACAGTAAGGACCTAACAAAAGAAGAGATTAATAAGAGGTGGCAAGAATACACAAAAGAACTATACAAGAAAGGTCTTCATGACCTGGACAACCACGATGGTGTGTCACTCACTTAGAGCCAGATATCCTAGACGGTGAAATCAAGTGGGCCTCAGGAAGCATCACTACAAACAAAACTAGTGGAGGTGATGGAATTCCAGCTGAGCTAAAAGATGATGCTGTGAAATTGCTGCTGTCAATATTTGTCAGCAAATTTGGAAAACTTGGGAGTGGTTACAGGACTGGAAAGGTCAGTTTCCTTTCCAATTTTCCAAAGAAGAACCTCTTGGTGAAAGAGGAGAGTGAAGAGCTGGCTTAAAACTTAACATTAAAAAAAAACTAAGGTCATGGCATCTGTGGTGACCCAGGGATGAAAGAGTAAATAAAACCAGGGAGGGTCTTGAAATGCAGGAACAGAAAAACCAGACCCTTATTATCCTTCCCTCCCCCATGCTGTAACTGTTAACAGATTTCAGGTCCTCCTGAGCATTATAACCTGTCTCCCCTCTTACCCCATAGGGAGAAGGTATTTCCTTACTCTTCCCTCCAACCAGTATACGTGCCTCATCCAATCAGCAAATAGCCCTCAAGACCTCATCCCACTCCTTGCACCCTGAGTATAAAAGTGAACTAAGGACCCCTGTTCAAGGTCGGTTCTCCCTTGAGCTGGCCCCTGTTCTAACAGGGCCTCCCACTCTAATAAACTTCATTTCCTTCTCATTCTGTCTCATGTCTGGAAATTCTTTTCTGACCCACATCTGGACCACGACATTTTTGGTGGCCCGTACAGGGACCTTGGGGCCTCTTTCCTCACCTCCTTTCTCATAGGGACCCTCTGTGCACAGGCAAGTGCTGTGGAAGCAACTGAAGAACTCTGGCCAGGGTTACCCTCTGGTGTGTTCCAAAGGCCCCACGGCTTACTGTGCCCAGTAGTTGCCGCCCAAATGGGTGAGGGTCTCTCCTGTGTCTTTTTTCCAACTGAGGACCAGGCCAACTAATTTTGTGTGGGCACGGGTCAGGCACTTAAAAGCCATTAGGGGGCCTGCCACACGAAGACTCCCATGTGAGGATAAGGGGGACACGGAATGGATCCGGCCACAAGGGCATCCGCCTGCAGCAAGACAATTTCTGTGTGCCATGTCAGGCACACAGTGATTGAAGGAAAATAGAGACCATTGTCCCCTGGCCACCGCCTCCCCAATAGGATTGAAGGCAGATTCCTCAGCTTTCTTCCCTATCACTTTCACTTCTTTCCCTTTCAGTCCAGACTGATTTACAGGAGCCTAGGTGTTGCCTCTGAGCCATCCCAAGAATGGCTTCCACGTTTCAAGGAATTGCCAGTGAATCACCTGGTTGCTCCCAGGAATCTCTTATCTGTCTCTGCACAGGTCACAGGTGCTGTCTTTCTCTGCCCAGGTCACATGGTACCTTAGCCGCATGGTTCTCAGGGGTCACCTCTCACTGTCGGATGCGACTTGGGATGGTTGGCCATTGTTGTGCCATTAGTCACACGGAGAGATCCCTGGAACAAAAGGGACGCCTGTCTGTCAGCCAGTGTCTCTCAGTACCCACATCCTATGAAAGATAGGCTAAGAGTGGATTCTGGTACATCTTGGGAGCCTCTCTCAGACTCACCCCTTGGCTACATTCTCAGAAACTGGAAATTTTTGACCCTGCAAAAGTCCTGGCCCAATACAAACTGCTGCTGCTGCTAAGTCACTTCAGTCGTGTCCGACTCTGTGTGACCCCATAGACGGCAGCCTACTAGGCTCCTCTGTCCCTGGGATTCTCCAGGCAAAAATGCTGGAGTGGGTTGCCATTGCCTTCTCTGAATACAAACTGGGAGACCCCCCCCCCCCAAAAATGGCCTCTGAGTGGCATATTATCTTTTGCCAAAAGCAGGGAAAGGACTCAGAATTTCCTTACATTCAGTCCTTCATGGTCCTCAGTCAGAATCCGAATTTGAGGGACTCATGCCCCATGTGTCTTTCTGTTGCATTCCTATCACCTGTCCCCCTCTGTCTCTCTCCATCAGATTTCCTAGATGGTCCCTACTTGATCTTGCATATCCACATAATCTCTAAGAAAGGATTCTGAGGGACCCTTTGGTCCAGGTCTTTCTCCTATATTCAAAAGCCTGAAAAGGTATGCTTATCTCTCAGGTGGGGAGGGAACCAAGTTTCCCCTACTCCTGAACATCCTAAAGAATTCCCTTCTAACTACTGCTAAGAGTGGGGAAGGATCAAGCCTCCCCCTTCAAATTCCCTTAATCCTTCAGATTCTTCTGATGGAACAAAGACCTCACGTCCCACCAGAGGGACAATCCAAGATTTTTATCAGCTGATCTGCCCCTGATATCAGAGTCAATTTGAGCACTATTTGGTCTATGATTTAGGTATAAAACTATGACTATAGAAAGGAAAGATGATTTTTTGACATAGGATGACCATGATATTCTTTAGACTCTGGAGAAAACTGGCTAAAGTGAAATTTTTTTTCTTCAGAACGGCAAAACCAGTCTTTTTGCATATGCAGTTAAAAACAACTAGCTTGACAAAAGGTATGTCTAGGGAAAAGCTTGAAGTTAACCCTTTCCATGTCCTTGAAATACACAGCCCATTTTACCTGAGACCTAGGCCTTGGGCAAATTAGCACTTCCAGCCAAAAAAAAAAAAAAACCAAAAAACAAACCACACACACACACACAAACACAAAAACAAGGGTTCAAAGAGACATTTTAGATCTCAAGTGGAAAACTATGAGATCTCTGTCTGTCTGTGTGAGTTTATGTATGTCTCAGTGTGTGTCTTTTTTTTAATAATACTGCTGAAGTTGTAAATGAGTTCTAATTTAATTGGCCTAAAGAAAAGTAGTTCTCTTTTGCCAAGAGAGTGCACTGATCATAGCAAATACCCTCTTCCAACAACACAAGAGAAGGCTCTACACATGGACATCACCAGATGGTCAACACCAAAATCAGATTGATTATATTCTTTGCAGCCAAAGATGGAGAAGCTCTATACAGTCAACAAAAACAAGACCAGGAGCTGACTGTGGCTCAGATCATGAACTCCTTATTGCCAAATTCAGACTTAAATTGAAGAAAGTAGAGAAAACCACTAGACCATTCAGGTATGACCTAAACCAAATCCCTTATGGTTATACAGTGGAAGTGAGAAATAGATTTAAAGGACTAGATCTGATAGATAGAGTGCCTGATGAACTATGGACGGAGGTTCATGACATTGTATAGGAGACAGGAATCAAGACCATCCCCATGGAAAAGAAATGCAAAAAAGCAAAATGGCTGTCTGGGGAGGCCTTACAAATAGCTGTGAAAAGAAGAGAAGCAAAAAGCAAAGGAGAAAAGGAAAGTTATAAGCATCTGAATGCAGAGTTCCAAAGACAAGCAAGGAGAGATAAGAAAGCCTTCCTCAGCGATCAATGCAAAGAAATAGAGGAAAAGAACAGAATGGGAAAGACTAGAGATCTCTTCAAGAAAATTAGAGATACCAGGGGAACATTTCATGCAAAGATGGGTTCGATAAAGGACAGAAATGGTATGGACTAACAGAAGCAGAAGATATTAAGAAGAGCTGGCAAGAATACACTGGAGAACTGTACAAAAAAGATCTTCACGACCAAGGTAATCACAGTGGTGTGATCACTCACCTAGAGCCAGGCATCCTGGAATGTGAAGTCAAGTGGGCCTTAGAAAGCATCTCTACAAACAAAGCTAGTGGAGGTGATGGAATTCCAGTTGAGCTATTTCAAATCCTGAAAGATGATGCTGTGAAAGTGCTGCACTCAATATGCCAGCAAATTTGGAAAACTCAGCAATGGACACAGGACTGGAAAAGGTCAGTTTTCATTCCAATCCCAAAGAAAGGCAATGTCAAAGAATGCTCAAACTACCGCACAATTGCACTCATCTCACATCCTAGTAAAGTAATGTTCAAAATTCTGCAAGCCAGGCTTCAGCAATACGTGAACCGTGAACTTCCAGATGTTCAAGCTGGTTTTAGAAAAGGCAGAGGAACCAGAGATCAAATTGCCAACATCTGCTGGATCATGGAAAAAGCAAGAGAGTTCCAGAAAAACATCTATTTCTGCTTTATTGACTATGCCAAAGCCTTTGACTGTGTGGATCACAATAAACTGGAAAATTCTGAAAGAGATGGGAATATCAGACCACCTGATCTGCCTCCTGAGAAACCTGTATGCAGGTCAGGAAGCAACAGTTAGAACTGGACATGGAACAACAGACTGGTTCCAAATAGGAAAAGGAGTGCGTCAAGGCTATATATTGTCACCCTGCTTATTAACTTATATGTAGAGTACATCATGAAAAATGCTGGACTGGAAGAAGCACAAGCTGGAATCAAGACTGCCGGGAGAAATATCAATAACCTCAGATATGCAGATGACACCACCGTTATGGCAGAAAGTGAAGAGGCACTAAAAAGCCTCTTGATGAAAGTGAAAGAGGCAAGTGAAAAAGTTGGCTTAAAGCTCAACGTTCAGAAAATGAAGATCATGGCATCTGGTCCAAACACTTAATGGGAAATAGATGGGGAAACTGTGGAAATAGTGTCAGACTTTACTTTGGGGGGGCTCCAAAATCACTGCAGATGGTGATTGCAGCCAGGAAATTAAAAGACACTCCTTGGAAGGAAAGTTATGACCAACCTAGATAGCATATTCAAAAGCAGAGACATTTCTTTGTCAACAAAGGTCTGTCTAGTCAAGGCTCTGGTTTTTCCAGTGGTCATGTATGGATGTGAGAGTTGGACTGTGAAGAAAGCTGAGCGCCGAAGAATTGATGCTTTTGAACTGTGGTGTTGGAGAAGACTCTTGAGAGTCCCTCGGACTGCAAGGAGATCCAACCAGTCCATTCTAAAGGAGAGCAGTCCTGGATGTTCTTTGGAAGGAATGATGCTAAAGCTGAAACTCCAGTACTTTGGCCACCTCATGCAAAGAATTGACTCATTGAAAAAGACCCTGATGCTGGGAGGGATTGGGGGCAGGAGGAGAAGGGGACGACAGAGGATGAGATGGCTGGATGGCATCACTGACTCGATGGACATGAGTTTGGGTGAAGTCCAAGAGTTGGTGATGGACAAGGAGGCCTGGTGTGCTGCAATTCATGGGATCACAAAGAGTCAGACACGACTGAGCGACTGAACTGAACTGAAAGAAAAGTAAGCGCTTACAAATCAGACAATACTAAATAGAAGAGAAATTAACCTAAATGAATTTCAGATTTTCGTGAACTGGGGAATTTTCAGTATTAAATATCTAGTATTAATATTTGTTTGCTAATCTAATATAGGCATGTCTAAGAGTCATTGGTTTCCCTGATGGCTCAGATCGTAAAGTGTCTGCCTGCAGTGTGGGAGACCCGGGTTCCATCCCTGGGTTGGGAAGATCCCCTGGAGAAGGAAATGGCAACCCACTCCAGTACTCTTGCCTGGAAAATTCCATGAACTGAGGAGCCTGGTAGGCTATAGTCCATGGGTCGAAAAGAGTCGGACACGACTGAGCCACTTCACTTTCACTTTCAAGAGTCATTAAACGTAGTATTTTCATTGTGCCTATGTTTATTATAAGTTAAATATTGTTATATTGTTATATATGTTACAAGTTTGTCAGCAAGGAAAGTAAGTTGAGTGAAGAAACTTTTTAAAAAGAAAAATATAAATGAGACAAGAGCTTTTAAATTATTAAGAATAATTATGCTTTAGAAATGTCTGTCTAAAATAGTCTCTTCAGATTGGGGTAACTTGAATTTCTAGGGTTGTGCTAAACTAAGTGATGGAAGTTTATTGAATAGTTATGTCATTTCTAAATAAAATAAGATTCTGAAACATTCATTACTGAACACTAACTTCCTTTTACAGAGAAACTGGTGATTTTGGACTATTGTTGAATAATGTTTAATGCCATCCTGAGATGTTCTCTAAACTTTTTTTTAGAATTTATCACTGGTATTTATGTTCACCAATCTATAGAATGCTAATATAAAGGTCAGTTCTTGGTTCCTTAAGGAAAGTAGGATGTATGTTTTCAGTAAAGAAAGTATGATGAATGAAATTACATTTTATGAAGGGAAAAGGAAGTAGGTCTGACTTACAGATGGCAGTTTCAGGATGGGAGAACAGAGTAATGAGTACAGAAAGTGATAAGAAGGTTTTATGGAAAGTGGACCCCAAAGGAAGAGATTTGGGCATAAATACAAGTTTTATTGAGATGTTGAACTGCCTTTGATAATGGATTTTAAGTTTCTTTACTTCTGAAGTAATCTGTTCTATGTTTACCTTTGAAATGTTCTTTGTTACTTTGGCTAAGTGAACATATTTTTTCGCAATGATCTATATGATTCTATCTGACTGAGTGTTATATACCCTTTCGATATTTATCGACAAAACTTCCTAAATAACTTGATTTCTAGCTAACTTTGGGATGCTTCAGAGGGCCCCTGAGACATCCCAAAGAGCTATTAAACTACCTGGGTTCACTGGACATGTTAAATTACATGGGAAGTACTGTTGAAGGGGTGATAAATTTTCTCAGAGTATATTGTATGGTTGATGTTACTAATATAGATATCTTAGAAATTATGTGAAATTCATGAAAATCTGATATGTCCTGGTAAAATGTTGTCAGTTATAATTCTAGTTATCATGTTAAAGTGTTACAAGTCACAGCAATGACCAGGTTACTTTGTCAATTACAATTTAATCAGATTTTAAACCTGCCTTCTATGGTTTCACTCTGATGCCTTTGCAAGAATACTGCTACTTCAAGATTTATGGAAAAGACTTTTCTAAGATTAAGTGATAAACAAATTTTGTTTGTTGTCTGGTAAACAGGTAACAGACTGGAGTTTAGTCTACTCTGTATGTTAAGTGAACACAGTTTTCTTAGAAAGCAGCTTTTGATAACAGATTATTAATTTCTTTGCCTCTAAGTAGTTTATATTTGTTTTTAAAATCTTTCGTTACTTTGGTAAACTAAATAAACATTATTTAAGATTATGGTACATGTAGACAAAGCTTATTCTGCTTCTACAAAAAAATAAGCCCTCATGGTTAGACTTTTGCTATCCTGATGTCCTTAAAACATGGCAACAGTCTACTCCTGAATTGGGGAATTAAAAATGGGTGAACAGTAGCTGTAAATCAAAGCGTTAGGGCTATGGGAAATCCAAGACGGCTGCTTGGCTTTTCCTGGCTCCCTGACAAACCTGATTTTTATTTGATGGGTTAAAGCCTTCCCTGGCTACAGGGTTAATGCCCCCATAATGAAAAATTATGTTTCACTGAATGTTAAGTTTTGTTAATTGTTAAACTAAGTTTCTAGTTTTGTTAATTAAGGTCTAATGTTTACTAAGACTCACTTCTGAAATAGTTCCTTGTTGTTATGTTATATTGATAAAAGATTTAATAAAGTTATTAAGGACACTCTAAGTTTGTTTCTAAAGCTTATCTCAGTAACCAATCTTCAGATAAAGATCAGATGCTCCATGATGTACAACCAGGAGATTAACACCAGGCTGTAGTCATTTAATATGCCAGCAAATTTGGAAAACTCAACAGTGGCCACAGGACTGGAAAAGGTCAGTTTTCATTCTAATCCCAGAGAAAGGCAATGCCAAAGAATGTTCAAACTACCACACAATTGCGCTCATCTCACATGCTAGCAAACTAATGCTCAAAATTTTCCAAGCCAGGCTTCAACAATATGTGAACTGTGAACTTCCAGATGTTCAAGCTGGATTTAGAAAAGGCAGAGGAACCAGACATCAAATTGCCAACGTCCACTGGATCATGGAAAAAGCAAGAGAGTTCCAGGAAAAACATCTACTTCTGCTGGATAACAAGAAACTGGAAAATTCTGAAAGAGATGGGAATACCAGACCACCTGACCTGTCTCTTGAGAAATCTGTATGCAGGTCAAGAAGCAACAGTTAGAACTGGACATGGAACACTAGACTAGTTCCAAATAGGAAAAGGAGTACGTCAAGGCTGTATATTGTCACCCTGCTTATTTAACTTCTATGCAGAGTACATCATGAGAAACGCTGGGCTAGATGAAGCACAAGCTGGAATCAAGATTGCTGGGAGAAATATCAATAACCTCAGATATGCAGATGACACCACCCTTATGGCAGAAAGTGAAGAAGAACTAAAGGGCCTCTGATGAAATTGAAAGAGGATCATTGTTACCATCTTTCTAAGTTTCATATGTATGCATTAGTATACTGTATTGGTGTTTTTCTTTCTGACTTACTTCACTCCGTATAATAGGCTCCAGTTTCATCCATCTCATCAGAACTGATTCAAATGCATTCCTTTTAATGGTGATTCATGTCAATGTATGGCAAAAACCACTACAATGTTGTAAAGTAGTTTGCCTCCAATTAAAATAAAGAAATTTTAAAAATAAAAACCTAAAAAAAAGTGAAAGAGGAGAGTGAAAAAGTTGACCTAAAACTCAACATTCAGAAAACTAAGATCATGGCATCTGGTCCCATCACTTTATGGCAAATAGATGGGGAAACAGTGGAAACAGTGGCAGACTTTATTTTGGGGGGGCTCCAAAATCACTGCAGATCCTGACTGCAGCCATGAAATTAAATGATGCTTACTCTTTGGAAGGAAAGTTATGACCAACCTAGACAGCATATTAAAAAGCAGAGACATTACTTTGCCAACAAAGGTCTGTCTAGTCAAAGCTATGGTTTTTCCAGTGGTCATGTATGGATGTGAGAGTTGGACTATAAGGAAAGCTGAGTGCCAAAGAATTGATGCTTTTAAACTCTGATACTGGAGAAGACTTTTGAGAGTCCCTTGGACTGCAAGGAGATCCAACCAGTCCATCCTAAATGAGATCAGTCCTGAGTGTTCGTTGGCAGGACTGATACTGAAGCTGAAACTCCGATACTTTGGTCACTTGATGTGAAGAACTTACTCATTTGGAAAGACCCTGATGCTGGGAAAGATTGAAGGTGGGAGAAGGGGATGACAGAGGATGAGATGGTTGGATGGCATCACTGACTCAATGGACATGAGTCTGGGTAAACTCTGGGAGTTGATGAGGGACAGGGAGGCCTGGCGTGCTGCGGTTCATGGGGTCGAACTTGACAGAGCAACTGAACTGAACTGATAGTCATTTAACAAGTGACGTCAGATGACCTGGGGGTATACTGGACTATACCTAATGAAAGTTATTGACTAAATTCTTGCTTATGACCTTACTAATAACTGCTAGCTATAATATTTTCTATGTTGCTTGTTTCAGAAGATTGTTTCTTACATTACTGAATGTGTGACTGAGCCTGTGATAAAATGTTGATATGCTATTCCATATGAGATCAATGATTGTAATAATTTAACTCTAGATATGGGAAGAAGCAATAGGAGGGAATATTTTCCTGGACCAAGAGGCTAGTAAGACAGGTATGGTCCAAAGACTTTTGCTGCTTTCAAGGCCTTGCCTAGTAACAGCACATTGAGTGGCCTGTCAATGGAATCTCCAGTAGACCTGGGAATGAGCCTTCCCAGCACTGTGGGATACAGTGGCCATGAAATGCCCCCAAAGCATGGTCAGATATGTGGCTATGAAGGGACCCTGCTGACTGGAATTTGGCACTGGCCAGCTGCCTCTACAAAGATTACATCACGACCACTGCAAGCTACTGACCTTCAACACCCCCTGGAAGGAGTTCAAGGTGGAGATCAGAAATAAGGCACTCTGTGCTCTGGGAAAAACTCAGAAGAACCGGCCTTCAGATAATCAGATGTTTTCAGGTAAAGATTCTATGAGCCCAAATTCTTGTATCTTCTTGTACCTAGAGAAACATGAATGTCACAAACCACTGTCTGGTCTTGGTTCCCCTGGCTAACCCCTGAGCAGTTTTTCTACTTCTATTAATCTTTGGGCCATGTACCTTTAACTTTCTTGTTAAACTTATTTCTTCTAGAATACAACAAATCTCCAAGTGATAGTACGACAAGAATATTCCTTGACCAATGTCTAGACAATGCTGAAAGAAGCTGCCTTATCATTCCATGGATTCTCCCTCCATAAATGCACCTTGACAGAGAGCAGGCAAAGGGAACCCAGAGCCCCACGATGCCCCTATCCAGCCTGAGGAAGTCAGAGCGGTCATCACCCCTTTTCCTTTGAGACCGGGTTCTCAAATGTCTGAGAAGAGAAATAGGTAGATAGTTAGACATGAGCAGGGTATCAACAGGAGCCAAAGAATTGGCCCTAAAGATAGAGAGGGGGGAATGTGGTAACCCAAGGACAAAAGAGCAGATAAAACCAAAAAGAGTCTTGGAATGCAGGAACAGAAAAACCAGACCCTTACCATCCTTCCCTCCCCCATGTTGTAACTATTAATGGATTTCAGGTCTCCTGAGCATTATAAACTGTCTCCCCTCCTACTCCATAGGGAGAAGTTATTTGCCTTACTCTTCTTCCCTGGTGGCTCAGACTTTAAAGCGTCTGCCTACAATGCAGGAGACCCGGGTTTGCTCCCTGGGTCGGGAAGATCCCCTGGAGAAGGAAATGGCAACCCACTCCAGTATTCTTACCTGGAGAATCCCATGGAAGGAGGAGCCTGGTAAGCTACAGTCCACGGGGTCGCAAAGAGTTGGACACGACTGAGCGACTTCATTTTCACTTTCACTTTCCTTTCACCCAGTATATGTGCCACATGCAACAGCAAATGACTTGTAAGACCACTATCCCATTCCTTGTACCCTGAGAATAAAAATGAACTAAGGACCGCTGTTCAAGGTCGGTTCTCCCTTGAGCTGTCCTGCTGTTCTAACAGCATCTCCCACTCTAATAAACTTTATTTCCCTCTTATTCTGTCTCATGTCTGGAAATTCTTTTCCAATCCATGCCCAAACCATGACAGCATCCAGTCCCACCACTTCTTGGAAAATAGGATGGGAAAAATTGGGAACAGTGACAGACTTTATTTTCTTGGGCTCCAAAATCACTGCAGATGGTGACTACTGTCATGAAATTAAAAGACACTTGCTTCTTGGAAGGCAAGCAATGACAAACCTAGACAGCATATTAAAAAGCAGAGATGTCAATTTGCTGATAAAATTCTGTAATGTCAAAGCTATGGTTTTTCTAGTAGTCATATATGGATGTGAGAGTTGGTCCATCAAGAAGGCAGAGGGCTGAAGAACTGATTCTTTTGAATTGTGGTACTGGAAAAAACTCTTGAGAATCTTTTGGACTGCAAGGAGATTGAAAGGTTGTTGCTGAGCCATGAAAGATGCTGGGATTCTTGGCCTTTGGGGGAGAGGAATTTGATCCAGGGCCAGTGACAAGGCTTGATCACTCAGAGTTTCTGTGTAATAAAGTTTTATTAAAGTATAAAAGATATAGAGAAAGCTTCTGACATAGACATCAGAAGGGGGCAGAAAGAATGCCTCCCTGCTAGCCTTTAGCAGCATGTTATATACCTATCAGCAGGCTGCTAATTAGAGAAAGGAAATATCTCAAAACTCAGAGTGGCACAGACCCCTCACCCACAACATGCATTTTGAGATAACATTGGCACAAGGTGAGTTGTCCCAGGCAATAAGACGATTGACGTGGATCTTGAACAAAGGCGGGTTTCCAAGCAAATACATAGTTTCGTTAATATAGATTAGGAGAACAATTGTATGAATAAAACATACTGGTTTGTTGAGCCCTTACAGGTTCTGAGTCTTAAGCGAACCGACTTCGTGTCGGACTCTGTGCGACCCCATCGCAGCCCACCAATCCCCTGTCCCTGGGATTCTCCAGGCAATAACACTGGAGTGGGTTGCCATTTCTTTCTCCAATGCATGAAAGTGAAAAGTGAAAGTGAAGTCTCTCAGTCGTGTCCGACTCTTAGCGACCCCATGGACTGCAGCCCACCAGGCTCCTCCATTCATGGGATTTTCCAGGCAAGAGTACTGCAGTGGGTGAAGAAAGGCAGAGTCTAGGGTAAATACATAGTTCATTAACATAGCTTAAGAAAAACATTTCCATAAGAAAAACGCATTGGTCAGCTCAAGATCTGAGAAAAGTTAAGTTCAGGTGGAACCAGGAGTCATCATGGCAACACAGAATTTTAAGAGAAACTTCCTTTTAGTTTTGTATAGAGAAGGAAAAAATCTGACACTTGTAGTTTGTTTCCTCCTACTGCTAAAGAGAGAGAGAAAAAATGTCTGACACTTGCAGCCTCTTTCCTCAGTTTGGAGACCCCTAGCCTTCCTGCCTGTTACATTCTCAGAGATCAAACCAGTCAATCCTGAAGGAATCAGCCCTGAATAGTCACTGGAAGGACTGATGCTCCAATATTTTGGCCACCTGATGCAAAGAGGTGAATCACTGGAGAAGACCTTTATGCTGGGAAAGATTCACGGCAAAAGGAGAAGAGGGCAGCGGACGGTAAGATAGTTAGATAGCATCACTGACTCAATGGACATGAGTTAGAGTAAACTCTGGTAGATAGCAAAGGAAAGGGAAGCCTGGTGTGCAGAAATCAAGACAGTTGCAAGGAGTCAGACACAACTTAGAGACTAAGCAACATAACTTTTGATGCTATTGTAAGCGATATCTTTTTAAGTTTCATTGTAAACTACTGGTTTTATGTATAACTTACTGCCTCAAGTCTTATAAATTCCAGTAATGAATTTACTGTGTGTTTCAGATTTTCTGTGTAATGTCATATAACATGTGAACGATAGTTTTGCTTCTTTCGTATTTTATTTCTTTCAGTTGCCATACTGAGTGGGCTATAGTTTCTAGAACTGAGACAGTAACAGGCAGGAAGGCTAAGGGCCCCAGTCAGAGGAAACAGACTGCAAATGTCAGACATTTTTTTTATCTCTCTCTTAAGTGGCAGAAGGAAACACACTACAAGTGTCAAAGACTTTTTTTCCCTTCTCTATATGCAATTAAAAGGAACTTTCTTGGGAATTCCCTGGTGGTCCAGTGGGTAAGACTCTCAGCTCCCAGGGCAGGGGGCCCAGGTTCGATCCCTGGTCAGGGAGCTAGATCTCACATGCTACAACTAAGACCCAGAGCAGCCAAATAAATAAATAAAAATTAAAAAAAAAAAAAAGGCAGTTTCTTTTAAAATTCTGTGTTGCCATGATGACACCTGGTTCCACCTGAACTTAACTTTTCTCAGACCTTGAGCTGACCAATGCGGTTTTTCTTATGGAAATGTTTTTCTTAAGCTATGTTAATGAACTATGTATTTACCCTACACTCTGTTTTTCTTCAAGTCCATTCTGCCTAAGACTCAGAACTGATAATGGCTCAACAAACCAGTGTATTTCACTCATGGAAATGTTCTCTTAAGCTATGTTAATGAGACTGTATTTGTTTGGAAATCTGCCTTTCATCAAGATTCATATCAATGGTTTCATGGCCAAGGATGACTCCTCACCTTGTGCCAATGCTATCTCAAAACGCATGCTGTGGATGAGAGGCCTGGTGCCACTCTCTGAATTTTGAGACATTTCCTTTCTCTAATTAGCACCTTGCTAATAGGTATATAACTTCTTGCTAACAACTAGCAAGGGGGTACTCTTTCTGCCCCCTTCTGATGTCTATGTCAGAAGCTTTCTCTCTTTTATAGTTTAATAAAACTTTATTACACAAAAGCTCTGAGCAATCAAGCCTTGTCACTGGCCCCAGACTGAATTCCTCTCCTCTGGAGGCCAAGAATCCTGGCATCTTTCATGGCTCATTGCAACAGCCTTTCAGAACAATGTTAATATAAAAGAGCCAAAGTAGAGGGCCATCAGCAAAAGTTGACTCAGCAGGGAACTCCAAGCCCATATCCCCCCAACCCATGTAAACATAAAAAAAAACCAGAAACTAACTGAAATAACCATATGAAAGCTCTGCAAAACAGTAGATCTACGAAGAAAAAAAAAAGAAAACTCAGTCAAAGAGAAAGCCACATTTGAAATCATGGGAAATTTTGTGGGTTTTACTTACCCTTGCCCCATCCCTGTCTCATTTTAGCAAAATCTTTGCCTGGAGTAGCCAATTCCCTTGCTCCAACATAGTGGGAACAAAGGAGCTTTTATTGTAAAGTTCCACCCTGTCTGAGGGCTGCCCAAAGTACTGGGCTCTGTCCTGTCTATCTCAGAACACAGGTGAGGAGAAGTGGCAGGCACTGCTCATGGAAGATGTGGGTGGACTACCCATAGACTACCCATAGACACTTGGGGCAAGACATTAAGGATAGAAACATAAGATAGACCATCTAAAACTCTGAGGAGAGGCTGTGGTTGTCCTTGTTCAGTTCAACTCTTTGCAACCTCATGGACACGAAGACATTTGCACATTAGGATCCTCTGTCCTCCACTATTTCCTGGAGTTTGCTCAGATTCTTCTTGATTGATACAGTGATGCTATCTAACCATCTTATACTCTGCCACCCCCTTCTCCTTTTCCCTTTGTCTTTCCCAGCATCAGGCTTCTTTTCCAATGAGTCAGCTTTTTGCATCAGATGGACAAAGTATCGGAGCTCAGCAACAGTGTTTCCAATGAATATTGAGGCTTGATTGCTATTAGGAGTGACTGGTTTGGTGTCCTTGCAGTCCAAGTGACTCTCAAGAGTCTTCTTGAGCACCACAGTTTAAAAGCAACTATTCTTCCACACTCGGCCTTCTTTAATGACCAGCTCTCATATTCATATGCAACTATAGGAAGAACCATAGCGTTGACTTATATGGACCTTTGCTGGCAAAATGATGTCTCTACTTTTTAATACACTGGCTAGTTTTGTTGTAACTTTCTTTCCAAGGAACAGTTCGTTCAGTTCATTCTCTCAGTTGTGTCTGACTCCACTTTGTCTGACTCCAGGTAGCTCTTGACTTCCTACTTTTGCATTCCAGTCACCTATAATGAAAAGGACATCTTTTTTGGGTATTAGTTCTAGGAGGTCTTGTAGGTCTTCATAGAACTGTTCAACCTCAGCTTCTTCAGTATTCCTGGTTGGGGGCATAGACTTGGATTACGGTGATATTGAATGGGTTGCCTTGGAGACGAACAGAGTTCATTCTTTCATTTTTGAGACTGCATCCAAGTACTGCATTTCAGACTCTTCTGTTGACTATGCTGGCTACTCCATTTCTTCTAAGAATTCTTGCCCACAGTAGTAGATATAATGGTCATTTGAGTTAAATTCACCCAATCCAGTCTGTTTAAGTTGACTGATTCCTGAAAGGTTGATGTTCACTCTTGCCATTTCCTGTTTTACCACTTCCAATTTACCTTGATTCATGGACCTAACATTCCAGGTTCCTATGCAATATTGCTCTTTACAGAATCAGACTTTATTTCTATCACCAGCCACATCCACAACTGGGTGTTGTTTTAGCTTTGGCTCCATCTCTTCATTCTTTCTGGAGTTATTTCTCCACTCTTCTCCAGTAGCATATTGGGCACCTACCCACCTGGGGATTTTGGCTTTCAGTGTATTATCTTTTTGCCTTTTCATAAACTGTACATGGGGTTCTCAAGGCAAGAATACTGAAATGGTTTGCTATTTCCTTCTCCACTGGACCATGTCTTGTCAGAACTCTCCACCATGACCCGTCCGTCTTGGGTGGCCCTACATGGCATGGCACACAGTTTCATTGAGTTAGACAAGGCTGTGGTCCATGTGATCAGTTTTTATTAGTTTTCTGTGATTGTGGTTTTCATTCTTCTGCCCTCTGATGGATAAGGATAAGAGGCTTGTGGAAGCTTCCTGATGGGAGAGACTGACTGAGGGGAAAACTGGGCTTCCCTGATATCTCAGTTGGTAAAGAATCCAAGGAACAAGTGCCTTTTAATATCATGGGTGTATTCACCATCTGCAGTGTTTTTGGAGCTCAAGAAAATAAAGTCCTTCACCATTTCCAATTTTTTCTCTTCTATTTTCATGAAGGGATGGGACCAGATGTGATGATCTTCATTTTTGAATGTTGAGTTTTAAGCCAACTTTTCCACTCTCCTCTTTCAACTTCATCAAGAGGCTGTTTAGTTCCTCTCTACTTTCTGCCATAAGAGTGATGTCATCTGCATATCTGAAGTTATTGGCATATTTCCCAGCAATCTTGATTCCAGCTTGTGCTTCATCCAACTGGGCATTTCACATAATGTACTCTGTGTAGAAGTTAAATAAGCAGGGTGACGATATACAGCCTTGACATACTCCTTTCCCAGTTTGGAACCAGTCTGTTGTTCTATGTCCAGTTATGACTGTTGCTTGTTGACCCACATAGAGTTTTCTCAGGAGGCAGGTAAGGAATTCCTATCTCTTAAGAACTTCCCATAATTTGTTGTGATCCACATAGTCAAAGGCTTTAGTGAGTCAATGAAGCAGAAGTAAATGCTTTTCTGGAACTCCTTTACTTTCTCCATGACTCAGCCAAAGTTGGCAATTTAATCTCTGGTTCCTTTGCCTCTTTGAAAACCAGCTTGCACATCTGGACATTCTTGGTTCACATACTGCTATCAGTTCAGTTCAGTTCAGTTCAGTTCAGTTCACTCACTCAGTCGTGTCCAACTCTTTGTGACCCCATGATTCGCAGCATGCCAGGCCTCCCTGTCCATCACCAACTTCCGGAGTTCACTCAGACTCACGTCCATCGAGTCAGTGATGCCATCCAGCCATCTCATCCTCGGTCGTCCCCTTCTCCTCCTGCCTCCAATCCCTCCCAGCATCAGAATCTTTTCCAATGAGTCAACTCTTTGCGTGAGGTGGTCAAACTTCTGGAGTTTCAGCTTCAGCATCATTCCTTCCAAAAAAATCCCAGGGTTAATCTCCTTCAGAATGGACTGGTTGGATCTCCTTGCAGTCCAAGCGACTCTCAAGAGTCTTCTCCAACACCACAGTTGAAAAGCATCATTCTTTGGCGCTCAGCTTTCTTCACAGTCCAACTCTCACATCCACACATAACCACTGGAAAAACCATAGCCTTGACTAGACGGACCTTTGTTGGCAAAGTAATGTCTCTGCTTTTGAATATGCTATCTAGGTTGGTTATAACTTTTCTTCCAAGGAGTAAGCGTCTTTTAATTTCATGGCTGCAGTCACTATCTGCTGTGATTTTGAAGCCCCCCCCCCCCCCCCCCCCCCCCCCGCCCAAGTAAAGTCTGACACTGTTTCTACAGTTTCCCCATCTATTTCACATGAAGTGATGGGACCAGATGCCATAGCCTGACTCAAAAAATTTTGAGCATAACCTAGCTAGCATGTGAAATTAGTGCAATTGCATGGTAGTTTGAACATTCTTTGGCATTGCCTTTCTTTGGGATTGGGATGAAAACTGACTTTTCTCAGTTCTGTGGCCACTCATGAGTTTTCCAAATTTGCTGACATATTGAGTACAGCAGTTTCACAGCATCGTCTTTTAGGATTTGAAATAGCTCAGCTGGAATTCCATCACCTCCACTAGCTTTGTTCATTGTAATGCTTCCTAAGGCCCACTTGACTTCACAGCCCAGGATGTTTGGCTCTAGGTGAGTGAGCCAAGTCATTGAGACCTTTCCTGTATAGTTCTGTGTATTCTTGCCACCTTGTCTTAATCTCATCTGCTTCTCTTAGGTCCTTACCTTTTCTGTCCTTTATTGTGCCCATTCTTGCATGAAATGTTTCCTTGATCTCTCCAGTTTTCTAGAAGGCATCCCTAGTCTTCCCCATTCTATTGTTTTCCTCTGTGTACTTTTTCTTTTTTAAATTTTTTTGGTTTATAACTACCCTTTCATTTTATTTAATTAATTTATTTATTTTCTTGTATTGGTTTTCCCATACATCACCATGTATCTGTCACAGGTATACACGTGTTCCCCATCCTGAACCCCCCTCCCTCCTCCCTCCCCATACCATCCCTCTGGGTCATCCCAGTGCACCAGCCCCAAGCATTATTCATTTAAAAAGGCTTTTTATCTCTCCTGCTATTCTCTGGAATTTTGCATTCAGTTGGGTGTATCTTCTCCTTTCTCCCTTGCCTTTTGCTCCTCAGCTATTTGTAAAGCCTCCTCAGATAACTACTTTGCCTTCTTGCATTTCTTTTTCTTGGGGATGGTTTCGTCACCAACTCCTATGCAATGTTAGGAGTCGCTGTCCATAGTTCTTCAGGCACTCTGTCTACCATAACTAATCACTTGAATCTATTTGTCACTTCTGTATAATCACAAGAGATTTGATTTAGGTCAGACCTGAATGGCCTAGTGGTTTTCCCTATTTTCTTCCATTTAAGCTTGAATTTTGAAATAAGGAGTTCATGACCTGAGCCACAGTCTCCTTCAGGTCTTGTTTTTGCTAACTGTATAGAGCTTCTCCATTTTTGGCTGCAAAGGACATAATCAATCTGATATTCATATTGACAATCTGGTGATGTCCATGTGTAGAGTCTTCCCTTGGGTTGTTGGAAAAGGGTGTTTACTATGACCAGTGTGTTCTCTTGACAAAACTCTGCTAGCCTTTGCCCTGCATCATTTTGTACTCCAAGACCACACTTCCCTGTTACTCCAGGTATCTCTTGACTTCCTACTTTTGTATTCCAGTCCCCTATAATGAAAAAGACATCTTTTTTGGTGTTAGTTCTAGGAGGTCTTGTAGGTCTTTGTAGAATTGGTCAGCTTCATCTTCAGAATCAGTGTTTAGGACATAGATTTTCATTACTGTGATGTTGAAAGGTTTGCCTTGGAAACGAACTGAGATCATTCTCTCATTTCTGAGATTGCATCCAAGTACTGCATTGTGGACTCTTCTGTTGACTATGAGGGCTACTCCATTTCCTGTGGAGGGTTCTTGCCCATGGTAGTAGATATAATGGTCATCTGAATTAAATTCACTAATTCCTGTTCATTTTAGTTCACTGATTCCAAACATGTCAATGTTCACTCTTGCGATCTCCTGCTTGACTATGTTCAATTCATCTTGATTCATAGACCTAACAATCCAGGTTTCTATGCAATATTGTTCTTTACAGCATCGGACTTTACTTTCACCAGCAGACACATCCACAACTGCATGTTGTGTCCTCTCTGGCCTTGCTGCTTCATTCTTTCTGGAGCTGTTAGTAACTGCCTCTGCTCTTTCCCAGTAGTACACTGGATACCTTCTGACCTGTGGGGCCCATTTTCTGGTGTCATATATTTTTTCCTTTTCATACTGGTCATGGGGTTGTCTTGGCAAGAGTACTGCAGTGGGTTACCATGTCCTCCTCCAGTGGACCATGTTTTGTCAGAACTTTCCACTATGACCCATTGGTCTTGAGTGGCCCTGCCCAGCATGGCTCATAGCTTCACTGAATTATGCAAGCCCCTTTGCCATTACAAGAGTGTAATAGATTAAGGGGTGACTGCAATTAGCCTTGGGAAATCAGTACATTTAAAAGCAGCTGAGAAAGCAACACAAGGCTCAACCGAGATTCATGTGCACAGGAGACATAAAAGGATCTTAAGTTTTCACCTCCATCTGATTCCTAGGCTGAGAGCAAGCCAGATAATTAGTAAAGGACTTCCCTATCACAGATCCAGTCTGCAAAGACTGGGACTGGTGACTAATTTCTTGTTTTGCTCCGTCCCCCCCCCCCCCCCCCCCAAAGGGTAATTGCTTTACAAAGTTGTGGTGGTCTCTATCGTATATCAATATGAATCGGTCATAATTTTATCAAAGGGCAGACACACTGCAACCATAATCACGGAAAGCTAGCCAATCTGATCACATGGACCACAGCCTTGTCTAACTCAATGAAACTAAGCCATGCCATGTGGGGCCACCCAAGACGGATGGGTCATGGTGGAGAGGTCTGACAGATTGTGGTCCACTGGAGAAGGGAATGGCAAACCACTTCAGTGTTCTTGCCTTGAGAACCCCATGAACAGTAGGAAAAGGCAAAATGATAGGATACTGAAAGAGGAACTCCAGGTGCCCAACATGCTACTGGAGATCAGTGAGGAACGAATCAAGGGAAGGAGCAAAAGCAAAAACAGCACCCAGTTGTGGATTGACTGGTGATAGAAGCAAGGTCCAATGCTGTAAAGAGCAATATTGCATAGGAACCTGGACTGTTAGGTCAATGAATCAAGGCAAATTGGAAATGGTGAAACAGGAGATGGCAAGAGTGAATGTCGACATTCTAGGAATCAGCAAACTAAGATGGACTGGAATGGGTGAATTTAACTCAGATGACCATTATATCTACTACTGTGGGCAAGAATCCCTTAGAAGAAATGGGGTAACCATCATAGTCAACAAAAAAGTCTGAAATGCAGTACTTGGATGCAATCTCCAAAACAACAGAATGATCTCAGTTCATTTCCAAGGCAAACCATTCAATATCACGGTGATCCAAGCCTATGCCCCAACCAGTAACACTGAAGGAGCTGAAGTTGAATGGTTCTATGAAGACCTATAAGATCTTTTAAAACTAACACCCCTGAAAGATGTCCTTTTCATTATGGGGGACTGGAATGCAAAAGTAGGAAGTCAAGAAACACCCGAGTAATAGGCAAATTTGGCCTTGGAATATGGAATGAAGCAGGACAAAGGCTAACAGAGTTTTGCCAGGAGAACGCACTGGTCATAGCAAACACCCTCTTCCAACAATGCAAGCGAAGACTCTATACATCACCAGATGGTCAACACCGAAATCTGATTGATTATATTCTTTGCAGCCAAAGATGGAGAAGCTCTATACAGTCAGCAAAAACAAGATCCGGAGCTGACTGTGGCTCAGATCATGAACTCCTTATTGCCAAGTTCAGACTTAAATTGAAGAAAGTAGGGAAAACCACGAGACTATTCAGGTATGACCTAAATCAAATCCCTTATGGTTGGAAGTGAGAAATAGATTTAAGGGACTAGATCTGATAGATAGAGTGCCTGAGGAACTATGGACGGAGGTTCATGACATTGTACAGGAGACAGGGATCAAGACCATCCCCATGGAAAAGAAATGCAAAAAAGCAAAATGGCCGTCTGGGGAGGCCTTACAAATAGCTGTGAAAAGAAGAGAAGCAAAAAGCAAAGGAGAAAAGGAAAGCTATAAGCATCTGAATGCAGAGTTCCAAAGACTAGCAAGGAGAGATAAGAAAGCATTCCTCAGCGACCAGTGCAAAGAAATAGAGGAAAAGAACAGAATGGGAAAGACTAGAGATCTCTTCAAGAACATTAGAGATACCAAGGGAACATTTCATGCAAATATGGACTCAATAAAGGACAGAAATTGTATGGACCTAACAGAAGCAGAAGATATTAAGAAGACATGTCAAGAATACACAGAAGAACTGTACAAAAGAGATCTTCACAACCAAGGTAATCACAATGGTGTGATCACTCACCTAGAGCCAGGCATCCTGGAATGTGAAGTCAAGTGAGCCTTAGAAATCATCACTACGAACAAAGCTAGTGGAGGTGATGGAATTCCAGTTGAGCTATTTCAAATCCTAAAAGATGATGCTGTGAAAGTGCTGCACTCAATATGCCAGCAAATCTGGAAAACTCAGTAGTGGCCACAGGAGTGGAAAAGGTCAGTTTTCATTCCAATCCCAAAGAAAGGCAATGTCAAAGAATGCTCAAACTACTGCACAATTGCACTCATCTCACATGCTAGTAAAGTAATGCTCAAAATTCTGCAAGCCAGGCTTCAGCAATATGTGAACCATGAAATTCCAGATGTTCAAGCTGGTTTTAGAAAAGGCAGAGGAACCAGAGATCAAATTGCCAACATCTGCTGGATCATGAAAAAAGCAAGAGAGTTCCAGAAAAACATCTATTTCTGCTTTATTGACTATGCCAAAGCCTTTGACTGCGTGGGTCACAATAAACTGGAAAATTCTGAGCGAGATGGGAATACCAGACCACCTGACCTGCCTCTTGAGAAACCTATATGCAGGTCAGGAAGCAACAGTTAGAACTGGACATGGAACAACAGACTGGTTCCAAAGAGGAAAAGGAGTGCGTCAAGGCTGTATATTGCCACCTGCTTATTTAACTTCTATGCAGAGGACATCATGAGAAACGTTGGGAAGAAGCATAAAGTGGAATCAAGATTGCCGGGAGAAATATCAATAACCTCAAATATGCAGATGACACCACCGTTATGGCAGAAAGTGAAGAGGAACTAAAAAGCCTGCTGATGAAAGTGAAAGAGGAGAGTGAAAAAGTTGGCTTTAAGCTCACCATTCAGAAAACGAAGGTCATGGCATCTGGTTCCATCACTTCATGGGAAATAGTTGGGGAAACAGTGGAAACAGTGTCAGACTTTACTTTGGGGGGCTCAAAATCACTGCAGATGGTGACTGCAGCCATGAAGTTAAAAGACGCTTACTCCTTGGAAGAAAAGTTATGACCAACCTAGATAGCATATTCAAAAGCAGAGATATTACTTTGCCAACAAAGGTCTGTCTAGTCAAGGCTCTGGTTTTTCCAGTGGTCATGTATGGATGTGAGAGTTGGACTGTGAAGAAAGCTGAGTGCTGAAGAATTGATCCTTTTGACTGTGGTGTTGGAGAAGACTCTTGCGAGTCCCTCGGACTGCAAGGAGATCCAACAGTCCGTCCTAAAGGATACCAGTCTTGGGTGTTCATTGGAAGGGCTGATGCTGAGGCTGAAACTCCCAATCTTTGGCCACCTCATGCAAAGAGTTGACTCATTGGAAAAGACTCTGAAGCTGGGGGGGTTTAGGGGCAGGTGGAGAAGGGTTCGACAAAGGATGAGATGAATGGATGGCATTACCTACTCAACGCACATGAGTTTGGGTGAACTCCGGGAGTTGGTGATGGACAGGGAGGCCTGGTGTGCTGCAATTCATGGGGTCGCAAAGAGTCAGACACGACTGAGTGACTGAACTGAACTGAACTGAATTGATATATATAATATCCCTTCCCTCTTGAGCCTCCACCACCTGCCCCCCGATACCACCCCTCTTGACCATCACAGACTGACAACCTGGGCTCCCTGTGCTAATCAGCAGCTTCCTACTAGCTATCTACAGCTATCTGTTTTACACATTGTAGTGTATACCTGGCATCACTGACTCAATGGACGTGAACTGGAGCAAGCTGCAGGAGATGGTGAAGGACAGGAAAACCTGGTGTGCTGTAGTCCATGGGGTCACAAAGAGTCAGACACGACTGAGCGACTGAACAGTGACAATGACAAGTGTATGCACGTCAGTGCTACTCTCTCAATTTTTCTTATCCTCCTTCTCCCACTGTGCCCACCAGACCTCTGGTTTTTTTTTTTTTTTTTAATTTTGAAAAAAGACAAATAAGTATTAAAGAGCAGTTTTAGGTTCACAGAAAGATTGAGAGGAAGATAGAATAATTTTTCACTTATTTTCTACACCAATGTATCATAGCTTCCCTCAACATCATTTGCCACAGTGGTATGTTTGTTACAACTGATAAACCTACAGTGACATCCCACTTGCTCAAATTCTGTAGTTTACTTTAGGGTTAACTCTTGGTTTTGTATATTCTATAGGTTTGAACAAATATGTAATGAATGACATATCTATGGTTACAGAGTAGCTTCACAGCTTTAAATCCCCTGTGCTCTGCCTGTTTATCTCTCCCTGTCCCCTAACTGGCAACCACTGATATTTTCACTGTTTCCATAGTTTTGCCTTTTCTAGAATGTCACAGAGTTGGCATCACACAGTATGAAGCCATTTCAAACTGGCTCCTTTCATTTTGTAATACACATTTATGTTTCCTCTGCATCTTTTTGTGACTTCATTATGACTTGATTTTGTTCACTGAGTTTTAAAGCTGAATGATATTCCATTGTCTGAATGTACCATATTTTTTTTTACCTTTTCACCTACTGAAGAGCATCTATATTGCTTACGAGTTTTGGCAATTATTAATACAGCTGCTCTAAATGGCCAAGTGCGAGTTTTTGTGTGGACATAGCTTTCAAATTCTCTTTTGAGCATGACTCTTTGGTCATATGAATAAGGAAATGGCAACCCACTCCAGTATTCTTGCCTGGGAAACACCATGGACAGAGGAGCCTGGCAGGCTATAGTCCATGGGGTCATGAAGAGTCAAGCATGACTGAATGACTATTACTTTCACACTTGGATCATATGGTAAGAGTATGTTTAGTTTTGTAAGAAACTACTAAACTGTCTTCTAAAATGGCTGTCCCACTTTGCATTCCCTTCAGCAAAATATGAGACTTCCTCTTGCTCCACATCCTTGACAGCATTTGGTATTGTCAGTGTTCTGGATTTTGGCCATTCTAATAGGCATGTGAAGGAACCTCATTGTTATTTTAATATACATTTCCTTAATGACATGTGATGTAGCGCATATGATGATCTTTTCACATGCGTATTTGCCATATATCTTCATATGCTTATTTGCCATAAAAGTCTTTGGCCCATTTTAAAAAATCTTATTATTTTCCTACTACTGAGCTTTAATGGTCTTTGTATATTTTGGATAATATCTGATAAGTCCTTTGTGAGGATTTCCTCCCATTCTATGACTTTTATTTTCATTAGATTGATGGTGGCTTTCACAGAACAGACATTAAAAAAAATTATATTATTTTTGGCTATACTAGGTCTTCATTGCTGCATGCAGGCTTTCCCTAGGTGCAGCAAGCGAGGGCTACTCTTCATTGCAGTGTGTGGGCCTCTCATTGTGGTGGCTTCTCTTGGTGCAGAGCACAGACTCGAGGTATGCTTCGGTAGTTGCGGTACTCAGGGTCAGTAATTATGGCCCGTGGGCTATAGTTGCTCTGTGGAATGTGGAATCTTCCTGGGCCAGGGATTGAACCCATGTCTCCTGCACTGGCAGGTGAATTCTTATGCACTGTACCATCAGAGCAGACATTTTTAATTGTGATGAAGTCCAACTTTACAATTATTTCTGTCATTGATCATGTCTATGGTGTTGTATCTAAGGTTATTACCTTACCCAAGGTCGTCTAGGTTTTCTCCTATGTTATCTTTAAAAATTTTACATTTTGTGCTTTCATATAGGTTGATTTTGAGTTGATTTTTGTGAAGGATGTAAGATCTGTGTCTAGATTCATTTTATTTGTGCATGTGTGGATGTTCAGTTCTTCAGCACCATTTGTTGAAGAGACTGTCATTGCTCCACTGTATTTCCCTTGCTCTTTGTCAAACATCAATTGGCTGTATTTATGTGGGATTTCAAGAGTGAACATCAACATTTTAGAAGTCAGTGAACTAAAATGGACTGGAATGGGTGAATTTAACACAGATGTCCATTATATCGACTACTGTGGGGAAGAATCCCTTAGAAGAAATGGAGTAGCCATCATAGTCAACAAAAGAGTCCAAAAGTCAGTACTTGGATGCAATGTCAAAAATGACAGAATGACCTCTGTTTGTTTCCAAGGCAAACCATTCCATATCATAGTAATCCAAGTCTATGCCCCAACCAGAAATGCTGAAGAAGCTGAAGTTGAACAGTTCTGTGAAGACCTACAAGACTGTCTAGAACTAAGACCCAAAAAAGATGTCCTCTTCATTATAGGGGACTAGAATACAAAAGAAGGAAGTTAAGAGCCCCCTGGAGTAACAGGCAAATTTGGCCTTGGAGTACAAACAAAGCAGGTCAAAGGCTAACAGCATTTTCCAAAGAGAATGCACTGATCATAGCAAACACCCTCTTCCAACAACACAAGAGAAGACTCTACACATGGGCATCACCAGATGGTCAATACTGCAATCAGATGGATTATATTCTTTGCAGCCAAACATGGAGAAATTCTATACAGTCAGCAAAAACAAGACTGGGAGCTGACTGTGGCTCAGATCATGAACTCCTTATCGGCAAATTCAGACTTAAATTGAGGAAAGTAGGGAAAACCACTAGACCGTTCAGGTATGACCTAAATCAAATCCCTTATGAAGCAACAAATAGATTCAAGGGATTAGACCTGATAGACAGCGTCTGAAGAACTATAGATGGAGGTTCATGACATTGTACAGGAGGCAGTAATCAAAACCATTCCCAAGATAAAGAAATGTAAAAAGGCAAAACGGTTGTCTAATGAGGCCTTGCAAATAGATGAGAAAAGAAGAGAAGCTAAAGGCAAAGGAGAAAAGGAAAGATATAAGCATCTGAATGCAGAGTTCCAAAGGATAGCAAGGAGATACAAGAAAGCCTTCCTCAGTGATCAATGCAAAGAAATACAGGAAAACAATAGAATGGGAAAGACTACTGATCTCTTCAAGAATATTAGAGATAACCAAGGAAACGTTTCATGTGAAAATGAGCACAATAAAGGACAGAAATGGTATGGACCAAACAGAAGCAGAAGATATTAAGAAGAGGTGGCAAGAATACACAGAAGAACTGTACAAAAAAGATCTTAATAACCCAGATAACCACGATGATGTGATCATTCACCTAGAGCCAGGCATCTTGGAATGTGAAGTCAAGTGGGCCTTAGGAAGCATCACTATGAACAAAGCTAGTGGAAGTGGTGGAATTCCAGTTGACCTATTTCAAATCCTAAAAGATGATGCTGTGAAAATGCTGTATTCAATGTGCCAGCAAACCTGGAAAATGCAGCAGTGGCCACAGGACTGGAAAAGATCAGTTTTCCAGTCATTCCAAAGGTCATTCCAACCCCAAAGAAAGGCAATGCCAAAGAATGTTCAAACAGCTGTACAACTGCAATCATCTTACACGCTAGCAAACTAATGCTCAAAATTCTCCAAGCCAGACTTCAACAGTACTCAAACCGTGAACTTCCAGATGTTCAAGCCGGATTTCGAAAAGGCAGAGGAACCAGACATCAAATTGCAAACATCCACTGGATCATCGAGAAAGCAAGAGAGTTCCAGAAAAACATCTACTTTGGCTTTATTGATGAGAGGGTAACAGGCAGGAAGGCCAGGATTCTCCAAACGCAGAAAATAGCCTGCAAGTGTCAGACATTTTTATCTCTCTTAAGTGGGAGGAAGAAACAAACTAGCGATATTTTTCCTTCTCTATACAAATTTAAAAAGAGGTTTCTCTTAAAATACTGGGTTGCCATAATGACACCTGGTTTCATCTGAAGTTAACTTTTTTCAAACCTAGAGATAACCAATGCCTTTTTCTTATGAAAATGTTTGTCTTAAGCTATGCCAATGTACTATGCATTTACCCCAAACTCTGTCTTCAAGTCGGTTCTGCCTTTTGGCTCAGAACCTACATGACAAACCAGCATGTTATACTCAGATATTGTTCCTCCAATCTATGTAAATGAAACTATTTGTATGGTGATCTGCCCTTCTTCAGGATTCAAGTTAATCATTTTATGGCCCAGGATGAACCATTTGGTACCAAGATTATCCCAAAATGCATCTTATGAGTGAGGGGCCTGGTGCCATTCTGAGTTTTAAGACATTCCTTTCTTTCATTAACAGACTGCTAGTGACTATATTTCTGCCTTATTGACTATGCCAAAGCCTTTGACTGTGTGGATCACAATTAACTGTGGTAAATTCTGAATGAGATGGGAATACCAGACCACCTGACCTGCCTCTTGATAAACCTATATGCAGGTCAGGAAGCAACAGTTAGAACTGGACATGGAACAACAGACTGGTTCCAAATAGGAAAAGGAATACGTCAAGGCTGTGTATTGTCACCCTGCTTATTTAACTTATATGCAGAGTACATCATGAGAAACGCTAGACTGGAAGAAACATAAGCTGGAATCAAGATTGCTGGGAGAAATATCAATAACCTCAGGTATGCAGATGACACCACCCTTATGGCAGAAAGTGAAGAGGAACTAAAAAGTCTGTTGATGAAAGTGAAAGAGGAGAGTGAAAAAGTTGGCTTAAAGCTCAACATTCAGAAAATGAAGATCATGGCATCTGGTCCCATCACTTCATGGGAAATAGATGGGGAAACAGTGGAAACAGTGTCAGACTTTATTTTTTGGGGCTCCAAAATAACTGCAGATGGTGATTGCAGCCATGAAATTAAAAGACACTTACTCCTTGGAAGGAAAGTTATGACCAACCTAGATAGCATATTTAAAAGCAGAGACATTACTTTACCGACTAAGGTCTGTCTAGTTAAGGCTATGGTTTTTCCAGTGGTCATGTATGGATGTGAGAGTTGGACTGTGAAGAAGGCTGAGCACTGGAGAATTGATGCTTTTGAACTGTGGTGTTGGAGAAGACTCTTGAGAGTCCCTTGGACTGCAAGGAGATCCAACCAGTCCATTCTGAAGATTAGCCCTGGGATTTCTTTGGAAGGAATGATGCTAAAGCTGAAACTCCAGTACTTTGGCCACCTCATGAGAAGAGTTGACTCATTGAAAAAGACCCTGATGTTGGGAGGGATTGGGGGCAGGAGGAGAAGGGGACGACAGAGGATGAAATGGCTGGATGGCATCACTGGCTCAATGGACATGATTCTGAGTAAACTCCCGGAGTTGGTGATGGACAGGGAGGCCTGGCATGCTGTGATTCTAGGGGTTGCAAAGAGTTGGACACGACTGAGTGACTGAACTGAACTGAACTGAGTGACTATATAACATCCAGCTGAAGACTAGCAGGGGAGTACTCTTTCTGCCCCCTTCTGATGCTTATGTCAGAAGATTTCTCTATCTCCTTTATACTTTAATAAAACTTTATTACACAAAAGCTCTGAGCAATCAAGCCTCATCTCTGGCCCCGGATTGAATTCTTCTCCTCCGGGGGCCAAGAATCCCAGCGTCTTTGCGTGATTCAACCTCAACCTTTCATTGACTATGTCAAATCCTTTGACTCTGTGGATCATAACAAACTCTGGAAAATTCTTCAAGATATGGGATTGCCAGACCACCTGACCTGCCTCTTGAGAAATCCGTATGCAAGTCAAGTAGCAAAAGTGAGAACTGGACATGGAACAACAGACTGGTTCCAAATTGGGAAAGGAGTACATCAAGGCTGTATATTGTCACTCTGCTTATTTAACTTCTATGCAGAGTACATCATGAGAAACGCTGGACTGGAAGAAGCACAAGCTGGAATCAAGATTGCCGGGAGAAATATCAATAACCTCAGATACACAGATGACACCACCCTTATGGCACAAAGGAAAGAAGAACTAGAGAGCCTTTTGATGAAAGTGAAAGAGGAGAGTGAAAGAGTTGTTCAACATTCAGAAAACTAAGATCATGGAGTCCGGTCCCAACACTTCATGGCAAATAGATGGGGAAACAATGGAAACAGTGACAGACTTTATTTTTGGGGCTCCAAAATCACTGCAGATGGTGACTGAAGCCATGAAATTAAAAAGTGCTTGCTCCTTGGAAGAAAAGCTGTGACCAACCTAGATATCATATTAAAAAGCAGAGATACTCCTTTACCAACAAAGGTCTGTCTAGTCAAAGCTATGGTTTTTCAAGTAGTCATATATGGATGTGACAGTTGGACCATAAAGAAAGCTGAGCGCCAAAGAATTGATGCTTTTGAACTGTGGTGTTGGAGAAGACTCTTGACAGTCCCTTGGACTGCAAGGGGATCCAACCAGTCAATCGTAAAAGAAATCAATCGTGAATATTCATTGGAAGGTCTGATGCTGAAGCTGAAACTCCAATACTTTGGCCTCCTGATGCGAAAAAATGACTCAATGGAAAAGACCCTGATCCTGGACAAGATTGGAGGTGGGAGGAGAAGCGGATGACAGAAGATGAGATGGTTGAATGGCATCACTGGCACGATGGACATGAGTTTGAGTAGGCTCTGGGAGTTGGTGATGGACAGGGAAGCCTGGCGTGCTGCTGTCCATAGGGTCGCAAAGAGTCGGACACAACTGAGCGACTGAACTGAACTGATGTGAGATTTCTATCATATTTCATTGATTCCCTTCTTTCACTAAAATGATGCTATATGGTTACTGTAGTTTACACATGCACATCTTGCTTTATTGTGCTTTGAAAGTGAAAGTGAAGTCGCTTAGTCTTGTCTGACTCTTTGCAGCCCCATGGGCTGTAGCCTACCAGGCTTCTCAGTCCATGGGATTTTCCAGGCAAGAGACCTGGAGTGGGTTCCCATTCCCTTCTCCAGGGGATCTTCACGACCCTGGGGTCAAACCCGGATCTCCCACATTGTAGGCAGATGCTTTACCCTCTGAGCCACCAGGGAAGCCCCCTACAAGAGAATGTACTTACCATCTAGAGAAAGTGAAAGTTGCTCAGTCATGTCTGACTCTTTGCGACCTCATGGACTCTCCAGTCCATGGAATTCTCCAGGCCAGAATACTGGAGTGGGTAGCCTTTCCCTTCTCCAGGGGATCTTCCCAACCCAGGGATGGAACCCAGGTCTCCCGCATTGCAGGAGGATTCTTTACCAGCTGAGCCACAGGGGAAGCAGTTTATTGCAATTTGCAGATATTTTTATTTTTTACAAATTGAAGGTTTGTGGCAACACTGACTGAAGCAAGTCTATCAGTGGCATTTTTCCAACAGCATTTGCACACTTTGGATCTGTCACATTTTGGTAATTTTCACAATATTTCAATTCATTATTAATTCACATATTCATTATGATTATATTTGTTATGGAGATCCCTGATTAGTGACATTTAATATTACCATTGCAAAAAGATTATGAATTATTGGAGGCCCAGATGATGATTAGCATTTTTTAGCAATAAAGTATTTTTTACTTACATTATTTACATTTTTTAGACACAATGTTATTGCAGACTTTTGGACTACAGTATAATGTAAACATAACTTTTATGTACACTGGAGAACAATAAAAGTTCATGTGACTTACTTTATTGTAGTATTCAGTTTATTGCTAGGGTCTGTAATATCTGAGATATGCCTGTTGTAAGTCTTTAAGTCAGGTAGCATCAGTCTTCAAACTATTCTTCTCCTTCAATAGTCTGTTAGCTATTCTGGATCGTAAGCCTTTCCATATAAAGTTCATAATCAGCTTATTAATATGCACAAAATAATTTGCAGTGAGATTGCATTGAATCTATAGATCAATCTGGGAAGAACTGATAACTTGACAGTATTCAATCTTTCTATCAATGAACTGAACAAGAAATATTTCTCCATTTATTTAGTTCTTCACTAATTTTGTTCATCAGAGTTTTATAGTTTTTTTCACACAGATATTACACGTATTTTGTTAGATTTATACCTTGGTATTTCATTTTGGGGATGTTAATATAAATGGTATTATATCTTTAATCTCAAAGTTCGTGAGTTCGTTGCTGGTATAGAGGCAAGCAGTTGCCTTTTGTATGTTAACCACACATCCTGTAATCCTGCTGCAGTTGCTTATTCTACGAGCTGTTTGTTATTTCTTCCAGATTTTCTACATAGATGGTCATGTTGGGGGAGATCATCAAGAGGATGTGACTGCTAATTGACCTATGAACAGGAATCAGGTGATCAGAGGCTCCTTAACCTCTCCCCTGTCCTTGGAAGGTATGTTCCACCTACTATTTCCACACCAGCAGCCACTTCAAGGATGCAGCCTTGAGAGAGTAGTGTGTTGTTGAGACCATCTGAACTGGATGTGTGACTAGACCCTATTGTAGGACTTCTCTGGTGGTTCAGTGGTTAAAAATCCACCTGTCAATGCAGGGGACACTGGTTTGACTTCTGGTCCAGGAAGATTCTACGTGCCATGGCACAACTGAGCCATCACACCACAACTACTGAAGCCAGACCATGTTAGAGGCTGTGATCTGCAACAAGAGAAGCCGCCATAATGAGAAGCCTACTCATCGCAACTAGAGAGTAGCTCCCAATTGCCACAACTATAGAAAGCCCACGCAGAGCAACAGAGACCCACCACAGCCAATAAATAAATAAATAAATAATAATTTAAAGGCCTCTCTACAAATTTTTAAGATTGTGGCAGGAGGATGGAAAGATCTACTTGTCTTGAGACTGACAAAGACAAACCTTGTATGTAAGCCCCTTTATTTATTAAAACTGCCTCCTACTAGCCATCCAGCTGCTCAGCATAGCTGGATGACATGCCCGGTGCCCTGGTTGTCCCAATGCTGGTCCTTGTTGAGCGTGTAAACCTTCACTGGCCATGGGATGTCGGTCAATGTGTGGCTAGGGGACAAGGAAAAGACCCTGGTGGAGTGGCTGGGAAGGGGGTCTGGGAAAAGCTGGAGCTGATGTTGGAGGACACCCAGGAGTGGAGGGCACCCTGGCCTTACCTCTGCCCACCCTGGAACCTGTCCACCACCCAGGAGTCACTGCCTGCCCGTGGAGCCATTCTGCCACCCAGGAGTCTATGTCTGCCCACGGAGCTGATCCGCCAGTGGTGGTGGCAGACCCACCACAGGGAGACCAACGCAGAGGAGAGGCCGGGGTACTGTCCACTCCTAGGTGGTGGATTGGCTCCAGGTCGGGCAGTTCGTAAGGCCAGGGTGCCCCCTCGGATGCTCCTGGCATCGTCCAACACTGGCTCCAGCCTTCTCCAGACTTGCTTCCCAGCCACTCCCGCAGGGGCTTTTCTTGACCCCCAGGTATATGTCGACTGACACACTTCAGCCGTGAAGATTTTCACACTCAACAAGGACCAGCATTGGGACAACCAGGGCACTGGGCATGTCATCGAGCTACAATGAGTAGCTGAAAGGTATGTCCCTGTTCAGTTCAGTTCAGTTCAGTCAGCAGAGTCCGACTCTTTGCGACCCCATGAATCAACATCTGCAGTGATTTTGGAGCCCCCCAAAATAAAGTCAGCTACAATGAGTGGCTGAAAGGTATGTCCCTGTTCAGTTCACTTCAGTTCAGTTCAGTTCAGTTCATTTCAGTCACTCAGTAGAGTCCAACTCTTTGCAACCCCATGAATCACCATCTGCAGTGATTTTGGAGCCCCCCAAAATAAAGTCAGCCACTGTTTCCACTGCTTCCCCATCTATTTCCCATGAAGTGATGGGACCGGATGCCATGATCTTCGTTTTCTGAATGTTGAGCTTTAAGCCAACTTTTTCACTCACTTCTTTCACTTTCATCAAGAGACTTTTTAGTTCCTCTTCACTTTCTGCCATAAGGGTGGTGTCATCTGCATACCTGAGGTTATTGATATTTCTCCCAGCAATCTTGATTCCAGCTTGTGCTTTTTCCAGCCCAGCATTTCTCATGATGTACTCTGTATATAAGTTTAATAAGCAGGGTGACAATACACAGCCTTGACGCACTCCTTTTCCTATTTGGAACCAGTCTGTTGTTCCATGTCCAGTTCTAACTGTTGCTTCCTGATCTGCATATAGGTTTCTCAAGAGGCAGGTCAGGTGGTCTGGTATTCCCATCTCTCTCAGAATTTTCCACAGTTTATTGTGACCCACACAGTCAAAGGCATAGTTAATAAAGCAGAAATAAATGTTTTTCTGGAACTCTTTTGCTTTTTCGATGATCCACCAGATGTTGGCAATTTGATCTCTGGTTCCTCTGCCTTTTCTAAAACCAGCTTGAACATCTGGAAGTTCATGGTTCACATATTGCTGAAGCCTGGCTTGGAGAATTTTGAGCGTTACTTTACTAGCATGTGAGATGAGTGCAATTGTGCAGTAGTTTGAGCATTCTTTGGCATTGCCTTTCTTTGGGATTGGAATGAAAACTGACCTTTTCCAGTCCTGTGGCCACTGCTGAGTTTCCCAAATTTGCTGGCATATTGAGTGCAGCACTTTCACAGCATCATCTTTTAGGATTTGAAATAGCTCAACCAGGATTCCATCACCTCTACTAGCTTTGTTCGTAGTGATGCTTTCAAAGGCCCACTTGACTTCACATTCCAGGATGACCGGCTCTAGGTGAGTGATCACACCATAGTGATTATCTGGGTCATGAAGATTTTTTTTACCATTCTGTGTCTTCTTGCTCTTCTTAATATCTTCTGCTTCTGTTAGGTCCATACCATTTCTGTCCTTTATCGATCGAGCCCATCTTTGCATGAAATGTTCCCTTGGTGCCTCTAGTTTTCTTGAAGATATTAGTCTGCTGCTGCTGCTGCTAAGTCGCTTCAGTAGTGTCCGACTCTGTGTGACCCCATGAAGTGACCCCCACCAGGCTCCCCCATCCCTGGGATTCTCCAGGCAAGAACACTGGAGTGGGTCACCATTTCCTTCTCTAATGCACAAAAGTGAAAAGTGAAAGTGAAGTCGCTCAGTCATGTCCGACTCTTAGTGACCCCATGGACTGCAGCCTACCAGGCTCCTCCATCCATGGGATTTTCCAGGCAAGCGTACTGGAGTGGGGTGCCATCGCCTTCTCCAAGATATTAGTCTAGGGTGTCCCAATTTCCCAGACTTGGCCTTGGTTGCTGGGATTTCAGGTTGACCACTTATCAGTCTTGCGGTATCATGGAACTTGGCCTTGTCCACCAGGTCTTGGGGTTCGCCAGCTGTCAATCTCTGGCATCCTAGACTTGGCTTTGGATGGCAAGGGTATTGAGTTGACTAGCTTACTCTCCAAGGCATCCAAGAATTGGCTACCAGCATTGGGTTATTGACTCCATTGGTTGTCCATCCCAAACATTTCAGCCTTTTCATATTTGTTTTCCAGTGTCAGGTTGCTGTATCAACTAACTGCGTCCTAGGCATCTTGGTTGTCTCAGACTTGGCCATGAAGAGTGGGTTGCCTGGTTAACCAGCTATCTGTTCAGAGGATCCTGGATTTGGTTTCTCAGTGGGCTGCCAGGTCAAACAGCTGTCCATTTGGGGGTTCCCAAATGTTGCATTGGGAGAAGGCAATGGCACCCCACTCCAGTACTTTTGCCTGGAAAATCCCATGGACGGAGGAGGCTGGTAGGCTGCAGTCCATGCGGTCTCGAAGAGCTGGACACAACTGAGCAACTTCACTGTCACTTTTCACCTTCATGCATTTGAGAAGGAAATTGCAACCCACTCCAGTGTTCTTGCCTGGAGAATCTCAGGGACGGGGGAGCCTGGTGGGCTGCCGTCTATGGGGTCGCATAAAGTCGGACACTACTGAAGCGACTTAGCAGCAGCAGCAGCAAACGTGGCATTTTGCATCTGTCTGCCAGGTCAACCAACTGTCTACCCCTAGATCACTTGGCCTCTGGCACTTGCTGTCAGGTTGACCATCTGTTCCTCCAGGATCCAAGACTTGGCCTCTAGCATTGGTCTGCCACATCATCCACCTATCTGACCCAGGATGTCATAGACTTAGCCTCATATATTAGGCTTCTGGGTCTACCAGCTGTTAATTTGTGGCAACCCAGACATGGCTTGCTGGGTCAAACAGCTGTTTGTTCAGGGTTTCCCAGTCTTGGTCTTGAATGCCAGTGTGCTGGGGTGACCAACTGTTCATCTCAGGCATCCTTGACTTGTCCTTTAGCATCACGCTTGTGGGTTGAACATCTGTCCAACTTAGTGATGTCCATGCATCACTGACTGGCCTCAAACACTGAGCTGCCAAGTCAACCTGCTGTCTATTTGTAAGGTCCCAGCCTTGGCCAATATTTTGGTCACCTGATGCAAATAGCTGTCTTATTGGAAAAGACTCTGATGCTGGGAAAGATTGAAGGAAGGAGAAGAGGGCATCAGAGGAGAGATGGCTGGATGGCATCACTGATGTAATGGACATGAACTTGGGCAAACTAGGAGATGGTGAGGGACAGGGAGTGCTGCAGTCCATGGAGTCACGAAGAGTTTGACTTAACTGGGCAACTGAACAACAACAAGCCTTGGCTTAGGGTGTTGACCTACTATGTTGACTAGCTGTCCCTTACGGAGGTTCCTGATTTGATCTCCATGGTTGCAATGCTGGGTCAACTGACTGTCAGTCCAAGGTTTTCTGGACTATGCCTCAAGCACTGAGCTTCTGAGTTGACCAGCTGTCTGTTTGGGGTGGCCCAGAATTAGCTTTGGTTGCCAGACTGCCTGACTGACAAGTTGTTTATTTCAGGCATTCCAGATGTCCCAGATTTAGTCTTAAGGCTCCAGGTTGCAGAGTCAATCAGCTGTTCTTTTCAGACATCCCAGATTTTGCCTTGGGTGCTGGGGTGACCAAATATTCATCCTAGAAGAGCCAGGCTTGACCTTGGGGGGTGGTAGCCAAGTCAACTAGCTGTTCATTCAGGAACTTGGCACCAGGCTACTGAACTGTCCAATTATTCATCCCAGGTGACCTGAGCTTGGCCTTGGATTCCAAGCTTCCAGCTCAATTAAGTGTCCATTTCAGACTTTCCAGATTGACCTCTGGTGTCAGGCTGGCAGGCCCACCAACTCCTTGATCCAGGTATCCCAAAATTGGTCTCAGGTATCACTCTGCCAAGTAACTAGCTGTCTTGTAGGGCATCCTGGATTTGGCCTCAAGTGTCAAGTTTCTGGATCAACCAGATATGAATCCCAGGCATCCCATGTCTAGTACTCAGACTCGGCCTAGCGTACTAGACTGTCAAGTAAACCAGCTGACAATCCTAGGAATCCCCGACTTGACATCAGGCACTGGGCTGCCGGGTTGATTTGTTATTCATCTTGGATGTCTCATGTGTCTTGGAAGGTCCCAGACTTTGCCTTGGGCACTGAGTTGTCAGGTCAAGCTATCACTGGTATCTCAGGTTTCCTGAACTCACCCTTGGACATTGTTGGTCAACCAGTGTCCTGGACTTGGCCTCTAGTGCCAGATTTCAGTTGATCATCTGTATGTCTTGGCCTCTCAGACTTGATCTTGGGTGCTGGATCATCCAGCCCTTTGTCCTAGGTGTTCTAGACTTGACCTTGGGCACTGAGCTGCTGTGCCTACCAATTGTTTTCCCCAGGCCTCCCAGACTTGGATTTGGGTGTTAGTCTTCTGGTTTGAAGAGCTGTTCATCCTGGGCACCCTAAACTTAGCCTTGGCCATCAGGTTGCTGGGTTGGCCTTCCCTTTCCAGGGTGTCCCAGACTTGGTCTTTTGTGTCAGGCTGCCATGTCAACAACCAATCTAAAGTCTCAGGCATCCTGACCTTGACCTGTAATACTAATGTGCCAGACCAGCTGTCCTTCACAGGAGTCCTGGAGTTGGCCTCAGGCATTAAGCTGCCGTGTTGACCTTTTGTCTGACCCGATCATCCTAGACTTGGCCTCAAGCACCTGGCTACTAGCTCAGTCACCTGTCTTTCTAAAGTGTTTCAGCCTTGGCCTTGGCCTAGGATGCCTACCTTCTGGGTTGACTAGCTGTCTGTCTGAGGTATCAGTGACTTGTCCTCAGGTTCTGAGTTGCCATTCAATTAATTTCTATAACAGTTGTCTCAGATTGACCTTGGCTGGAAATAAAGATGTTTATAACAAGCTACTTGCAAGGTGCCTTCAGTACAGTGTTCTTTCAATGAATTAAATAATACCCATTTTGTAATGCATGTGGTGAAATGTTTGAGACTTCAAATGGTTTTTAAACAGTCACTGAAATCTGCAATCGGTATAGTGTTCCATCAGTAAATGGAAGTGTTATCCATTCTATAATGCCTGTAGTGAAGTATTTAAGGGACTTGAAATAAAGGTGTTTCTAGAAGCTACTTACAAGCTGTGTTCCAAAGAGTGTTTTGTTAATGGAAGTGATATTCTGTAATGTGTGAAGTGTTTATAGAAACTTGAAATTGTTTCTAAACCTAACCCTGACCCTAATTCAAATCCCTAACCCCCAATCCATCTCCAAATCTAAAATCTAATCCAAACTTTGACTCTTCTCCTGATCCTAACCCTACGCTCAAAGCCAAAACCTGACCCTGACTTTGACCCTATTATTAATTCTGACCCTAACCTACATCCTGACCCTGACCCCCAACCCAATTACAAACCGAAACCCAAGCATAAACACAAACTCAAATCTTAATCTCAGATCTCAATCTTGATCCAAATTTCAAGACTGACCCTGACTCTAATATCCTACACTTGATCCCTAATCCCAACCTCTTAGGTCCAACTCTTATCCTGATACCCTTAATCAACCACTCCCATGGGTTATGTTTTAAGAATGAAATTCCATAGGAATCTGGTGGATCCCTGTTCACCCTCTCCTTAATGGGCCATATTCCTTCAAGTATCCTTCCAATACACACAGAGACTTCCAGGTGGGCACCATAAGTATGGGGGCAGAGGAAGGGTAGACACCTGAAGGTGGTAAGAGGAAAAAGAGGTTGGGGGAAGCTCTCTCATGGGGTAGGGACATTTAATCTCCTAGTAGCATGTCCACAGGCCCACAGCATGGGGAGGGGGAGTGATACCAGGCTGATAGGCAGAGGTCCCCCAGGGTTCTGGAATGGGACACTGGTAGAGCATCCTGGACAGGACAGTGCCTGGGGTCTTGTGTCTACTGATATAGGCACTTGGAACTCTTGTTGTTGGGGTCTTATGTCTACTGATATAGGCATCTGAGCAAAATCCCTTAGTGTGGAGGGGATACAGAAATCTTTAGTTTCCTCCTCTATAAGTTGGGTGCATGGAGTGACCCCAAGAGTTCCACTTCCAAGAGAAGTATCTTTTGGACTTGGTCCTTCATTGATGGTCCACTGTGCTGAGGACACTGGCAATCCTCCAAGCAGAATAGCTTGAGGGCATGGGTGGTTGAGGACCAGATGTAATTCATAACATAGTTAAGTCCAGAGACATGACCACCTTTGCTGGAGGCTTGGGGTCCTCATTTGGAAGTGGAGTTAGGTTTACCATCCAGGCTTGGTGAGGTGTCATGAGTGAACTGGACATCCAGGGACAGAGGAAGCTAATACGGAGACAAGGGAGGACTGAGGTTCTCACCACTCCTGGAGTCTGTGAAGGGCCCAGGGAACCACTGTCTGATGACATCCAAAATTGTGTTCTGTTCTCTGGTTTCTTGTCTGGATTATAGTTAGAGCACTGACTTTACCAGTGGAATGGGCTGTACCCACTGCACTCAACAAAGCAACAGCAGCACGGATGGGACACCCAGGGTCATTCTGGGTAACCCCAAACTTTGTTTCTGACTTTAGTTGAGTCTTCTCTACATTTTTCTTAGTCAATTTATCTAAATGTTTGTCAATGTTTTCATTTCTCCAGAGAAACAAGTTTTAGTTTGTTGACTTTTTCCATTGTTATGTTGTTCTCTTATTATATTCATCTCTGCTCTTAAGTTTTTAGCCTTACTTTGCTCTTTCTCTGGTTCACAAAGGGCATCTTCTGACTCCTGACACTAGCCAGCCTCAGGGTCACCCTCTCCAGAGTGAATTAAAAACTTCCAGACTGAAGTGGCCCAGTCAACCAGACACCGTGCTCCCAACCTGACAGCCCAAGCCACCTCCAGGCTTGTTTCACCACTGAACCTGTTTTCTGGCTGGGAAGTTCACAGGCTAACCTGGCTTCCCATGGGTTTTACTGCCTTAGGTGCCTTCTGCTCTCTGGGAACCAGAAGGCTAGTTAACTTTAGCTGAGCACTGCCAATGGGCACAGTGCCCTGCCTGCTGCCAGACACTGCCCTCTGTACAGTGCCCTTCACAGTACCACTCACTGCTAGCTGTGCCCACAGGCTGCCCAGAACCCCATTCACCCACTGGATCAGACGACTGCAGTTCTCTCCTGTTTCACAGCACCTCCCTACGACCTTCCCAGGGATCCTGGTCCTACCTCCCTCCACTTTCTCAGGCTAGATGGAATCTCAGAGATTCCATCATCAGGGCCAACTGAGAGTGACAGTCTTACCCACTCCCCTTCCCCAGGAGAGGAGAGACCCCACTTCACATACCTTGCTCTTCATCTTCATCCCACTGATGTTGTCTGGTGCCACTGCAAGTGCCAAGCACCAAGGACTTACAAGACCACAGGAGAAGGGGTCAGTGGGAAGATTTCAGAGGAGGTGAGAGAGTAACTGCTTTTTTTGTATAAAAGGTGAAAAAAAAAAAGTTTACTATTGTAAATAGCCAAAGCTGCACTTGAATATTGTACTAAAACCTGATTTTCTACTATAGCCTAGGAGTTGTGATTCTTTCATTTTTGTGTGTGTTTAGAAAGAGACAGAGACTCTCATTCCTCATTCAGTAAATCTTGCAAGGCCATCAGTTTATTGTATGTGGAAGAAGAAGCAACAGTTATCCTTCTCTGAAGGACATGTCCACATCCATCTTTCACAGAGATGTTTGTTTCAGTATCATTAAACTGAACAAGGAGCTGAGAAAGCCCCTCAGAACTTGGGAAATTTGGAAGCTGAGGGTATTTTCACAGGCATACCAACAACCACTGAAATGTGGGCATCTTTGAAAGTTAACTCTTGCCAGGATCACTTCCTACCCCAGGACAATGGCTGATTTCTACACTATGGAGGGAGAGCTTTCTGCTTCTGTTATTGAGGTATCTTTTGACCACCAATTAGGAAACTGTTGGTCAAACTCTGCAATTCTGTAAGCCCTAAGTGGAGAAACTTGTGAAAAAGAGAAAACATACAACATGGAAAAGAAAAAGGCAGAGGAAGGTTATTAGCAAACTGAGGGTAGGCAAGATTTTCCATCACCTCACTTTCCCAAGGTCAGTATTTCAAAAAGGCAGAGGAAGGTTATTAGCAAACAAACTGAGGGCAGGCAAGATTTTCCATCACCCCACTTTCCCAAGGTCAGTATTTCACATAAATTGGAATACTCCTCTGACCTCAGGATTCCTTTCCCTGCTTATTTCTTTTCCAGGGAAAGATCTGTGATGTCATTCTACCAGCACTCCTGCTGCCTGTGTACAAGGATTCCCAGCATCCCTGCAGTGCCCTGCAAACTTTTAACGCAGAAACGTCCTAGATGGTTTCCAGTCCCATATCAGGCACATTAACGGCTGCTCTTCTCTGCCTGGGGCTTGGTTATATCATGGAGATGTCAACCTTTCCTGTAGGAAGGGCTCAAAGATGCAGCCTGATAGGCAGGGAGGAGGTATACCACCAGGACCAACAATCCATGGACAGCGCAGACACAGCTCTACCAATTAAACACTAGACTGCTTCCAACCTGGATGGGAAACACACATTGCCCTGCCCTCACCTGAGTCCCCTCCTGAGGCTTCTCCTAGGACTGGAAACTAAAGGGTTAATGTCAGGCACAGTAAAGGAGCCACTGGGACCCTACACAGCCTTCAGACTACACTGTCACGGATTTTCAATACCCTCCTCTGAATATATAGGCTTTAAAGGCAAGAAACAGATGAATTGTGGGGCAATTCTGAGTTACCTTTTCCTTTCTGATGGTTCTGTCACTCAGACACACATTAGGGCTCACCTCTGGCAGGCCCTAAAGGATTTGTGCAAGTGACTGCTGAATGCAAGTGGGAGTGCAAGACACAGGATGAGCAAGAGAGCTCATTCTATGTCTGATGGTTGAACTATATATAATGACCGTAACGGAGTTGATTATTGATGAATCTGGATGGTGCAGAATTAATGTGCAAGGAAAGACTTAATACATTCACAGAAATGTGCACAGTAGTTGTTTTGCAGTGAGTGTGCAAGCATTGTTAGATGGCACACAATGGCTGTGTAGGAGGGGAAGCTGGAAGAGTGAGGGGCATGAGGGGAAGTTGATAACCTGGCCCCAGTGTGTGTGCAGTCTTGCACAATGTGTGTGCAATAATTTTGTGGACGCACACAGTAGTGTGTGAGAATAGAAAAATTTGATGGTGAGCATGGGAGGAGCGGTTGTTAATGTTACAAGAGTGTGCTGGAGTGAAAGTGGGACGCATGTGCATAGACTGGTGAACTGCACGTGGAGTATGCAGTGACTCCAGATGGCAAATAGATGTGCAAAGTGACCTGGAAATGAGTCACTGGCTCTTTAATTACATAGTGAGTGTGCCAGGAGGTACTGGTGAGTCTGGATGGGCATGTAAGAACTGGGCACTGGATGAAGCAGAGTGACTGTGAATATATGAGGAGTGATTACAGTGGTCCGTTTTATGTGCCAGTGTGGTTAGGCCATGGTGCAGTTACTTGGCTAAATGCCAGTGTCTGGATGTTGCTGTGAAGGCATTTTTAAAATGTGGTTAACATTCAACTCAAGAGATTTCAAGCACATGACCCTCCAAAATGTGGGCAGACCTCATTAAATCAGTTTAAGATCTTAACAGCAAAGGACCTTGGTTTCCCAAAATTCTGCCTCTAGATTGGATCACAGAAGCCCTGCCTGAGTTCCCAGCCTCTAGACTCAAGACTGCAGTGTCAGCTCTTCCCTGGGTCTGCAGCCTATCATGCAGATTTCACTCACCAGCCCTGGTTCCATTTCTCTGGAGAATCCTGAAACTGTGACTACTGCATATAATATAGGTGTGCAACAAGTGGAAACTGGATGGTACAGGCACATGTGAAAAGAGTGCAATGATAAATTCTGGACAGGGCAGAATGAGTGCACAAAGAGTGGTTGCTCACTCAGTTTGCAAAGTGACTTTAGATGGCCAATAGTGGGTGTGCAACAAGTTGAAGTTGGATGGAGACCCAGGTTCCAGCTGGCCTTTGGGTCCTACCTGGCCTGCAGGGAGACCTCAGACAAGGCATTCTCCCTCACTGGGTGTGCAGCTGCAAGGGTAGGCTCAGTCTCTGCAGGGGAAAGGTACTGCTGTAGCAAGCAGGAGGGGGACAGACTTTGCCTTGCCCTATTGCCAGGGCCCAAAGAGCACCCGAACGATGTACCTATGACATCTGGGAGACCTGCAGGAAGGATAGCACATGAGGCCTGGAGCTCTGACTAGCAGACATCTCAGGATCCTGCTGGGGAGAAGAGGGTCACAGGCCAGAAGAGGGAAGGGATGCTCTAAACAGTGATTCCAATGTGGGACGGAGACACAGGCCTTGGGTCTGCCTTGGGCCCCAGTCTTTGCCCTACACTGAGGGCCCTCTTCTAGTGGGAGATCTGTGGACTCATGCAGGGATGTGGTGCTACTGCAGAGGGGGCCCTGCACTGCTGAGGGTGGGAGGCTGTCAGCATGGGTGCTAGCCTTTGCTGAGGGAAGGCTGGTGGGGGGAAGAAAACCTGGCCATATGCCACCCCCACCCCTCAGTCCCCAGCACATTCCTAACCTCCTTGCTCTGGGTCCAAATGACCAATACTTCCCCATGCACTCCCTCACAAGATCCAGTTCCCAGTCCTGGCTGAGCCTCACAAGGACAAGGAGCCTGGACCTTGTGGACAGGCGTCAGGGCCCCAGGGATGCCAAAAGAGAGCCAGGACACACCAGACCCCTAAGAGCAGGAACTCTGCCTGGGACACTGAAGTGACAGTTCAACGGGGAGGTGACAGATCCCAGGCCACACAGGAGGGCAGAGCTTTATTTCCAGAAGGGATCCTGGAGCAGGCTAACCGCCTTCCGCACTGGTGCCTCCAGCATCCCCCAAAGACGTGCTTCACCCAGTCCTCAGAGCATGCACTAAAGGCACGTGGTGGCAGCTACAGCCTCTTCCAGCTGCCGCAGTAGTACCTCTGGCTGTGGTGAGAATGTACTAGTATCCACCCTCTGGAAGTCAGGGTGGACCACCACGGACTCCAGCACCTCAGCTATGCGGCCAATGTCAAATGCGGCCTGCTGGGGGCCCAACCCAGTGTCCTCGCCACCCTCTACCTGGCCAGGGCTCATCCCCTTCGCGAGGAGGAGAAGCCTCCTTTCAGCAATGATCTTCAGGAAGTGATAAAATTCTTCGAAATTAATCCCAGAGCAGGACTTCATGATGACCTGGGTCAGAAAGAAACAGCCAGTGAGCTGCTGCTCACTCATAGCTCTGGGCAAGCTCTGTTGACCCTATACTGAGTCTAGGCTACAAAGGGCCCTGACACACAGTCCAATCCTTGAGGATGTGGAGACACACCTGGGGGTCGGCCAGTGATCAAAGGGGTCTGAGTGCTGCAGCCTGGAAGCCCCAGACCCTCACTCACATAAGTAGGCCCAGTTGCCACTGGGCCCCTAAGACTGCAGCTCTGACCTCAGAGACCACACCTCCCTTTAGATTGCAGGCTGTCCCGGGGTTTTTTCCACACCTTTCCCTGACTGAGGCCTTGGCCTAGTAAGCATATTCTTGCCCCGACTGTGGCCCTACCCAACTCCTACTCCTACATAGCTGTGGCGAGCCTCACTCACCCCGTGCCCCCCTACAGCTCAGACTAGTTGTCCCACCTGGCAGTGGTGATGCCAGTCAGGCATGGTGTCCCTCCACTCAATGACCTCTTGCTGCACGGCACTGAGCTCCTGCTGCAGGAAGTGCCACATATTGGCCAGGTTACAGCCGTTGACCCAGTTGTGGTTGATGGAGATGGTGTCCTCCTGGAAGGGGCAGGGTGCAGGCTGTCCTCATGATCCCACAGGGGGCACTGTCCCCTCCCCCTGTCCTGAGATCCGCTCAGACTTCCTCAGCTGGGAAAAGGCACTCCTATCTCCCAGTGGGAGCCAGCAGAGAAAGGGAGCTGGGGGTGGGATCATTCTAATCCACAATTACTAACCCATAGTGGGGCTCCCCAAAGGCTGGGACAACCCCACGTGTATGGATCCCTTGCCCACTGTCACCCAAGAAAGTAACATGTAAGGGAGGCAAAGAGGCTGGGGGCCGTCAGCAGCGCTGCGTGCAGGAACCAACATGGCTACATGCAGCCATGTCTTGCCCATGGCCTGCCCCATCCCATACCCAGGCTCTCCCTGCCCACTCCGCAGGAACGCATTCAGGAAGGTGCTGAAGGCAAGGAGAGCTGCTGGGCAGGCCAAACTGCCCAGCTCAGTGGGGGAAAGAGTCAGCCCAGTGTAGTAGCGTGGCCTGTTTCCCTGACCCGTCTGGCATAGGTCATGGGGTGTGGAGTGCCATCCTACCAGGTTGTGGACTTGGTGGTGCCACCCACTGGGCACAAATACCATCTCGCCTGCCTCCTGTGTGACCTCCAGTGGCGGGCCACAGCGATCTCGCATGGGGTGCAGGCGGCTATCCAGGAGGGTGGGGGAGGTCACGTCGTAGGGTAGGCCACCATGGCAATCCCGCAGGGCTTCTTCTTGCCCTGGTGGGAAGAAGAACCACTTTTTCCTCCCGCAGATGTTGACGGACCAGCTGAAGGAGCGGAAAATGTCGGCATGGAACGGCGACCTGTGCAAGAGCTCCTGTTGGTGCCATGTGGCTCGGGTGTGGACTACACTTCTTCTGAATAGACTGGCCAGGCTCAGAGGCCTCAGTGGTCCCCAGTTCTCACACCTGGCCTGTTGAGCCAGGTGGGAGGACCAAACCTCCCCAACCCCAGAACATCACAAAGGAGGTGCAGGAGCTCTTTCCATTTGGCTAACGGGGACCTCTGAGAGGCTTTGGGCAAGAGCCAACAGACCAACAGGAAGGTTCAGGAGAGTGACCGGGGACGGGGTGTAGGACGGTGGATGGGAGCAGACAGGCAGTTACCAAGTGCCGGTGGGCCCCATGTAAACGAAGCGGTAGTCATCCACGTCTAGGGCATCCCAGTACTCGTTGAGCCAGTCAGATGAGAAGTATATGGGCAGGGTGAACACGCCTTCTGCCGAGAAGTCCCTTTAGAAAGTGGCATGAAGCTGCAGCGTAAGTGGCTACAAGCCAACCTCCCAGCACCCACACCCTGAGTACATGAAATACCATGAGAGTTTTGAAATTATGTACATGACCCTGACCTGCCTTCTGGAGTCAGCACCAACCACCAGGAGTGGGGCCACCTCAGACCATCCAGCCATCAGATGACTACAGCCCCAAGTGACCCTAGCTGATCCCTGCCCAAATGACTGAACCAGAGATGTAAGCAGACAAAATGGCTTTGGGGGTGCTATGACAGAACCTAGACAACTTGTACAGGCAGTGACCTAGATGTTCAGGGCCCCTTCCACACCCATTCCAGGATTTCAGCCTCTGGCTGAGCTGGGGTTATAAATGCATCATTTGCATCACGGCAGCTTCCCAAATTTGGGGGCTTCCACTTTTTTACCCACACCAGTGACCATGACTATCAAGCAGATTCAAAGCCATAAGCCCAGACATGAAGACAGCTCAGGTACACCAAGGTCCTTTTTGCCTTGTTTCTCCATCCCTCACTCTCCTGGTTCACCCCCACAACCCAACCAATGGGATCCCAAATAAAGGAACATTCCAAACCAGCGCAAGGGAGAGTGCGCATCTATCTACAGTCATACAACACTGTGGGTCAGAGGCCATGCTATGGAACAGCCTTAGTAGTACCAAACCACTGGTAGTTTCCCCACCACCATGCAGGTTTCTCCGCTGCCATGCCTCTGTACACTAACGGACGCCTGCTTACCCTTCAAAACCCTGCTCAGATATTATCTCCCCTGTGGCTACCCCTGCCTACCTGATGCAGGTCTTCCTCTGCTCTTTTTATTTTTGGGTTGCCCAGGAAAACGCAAGACACTCTGTCAAAACTGAATTTCAAATAAACAGTGAACAAGCTTCTAGGATAAGTATGTAAAAATCACTCATTGCTTATCTGAAGCACAAATTCACAGGACATGAGCGTCTGAGTCTATGAGTCCATCTGGGCTGCTGGAATATGAATCCCTGAGGCCAAGGCCAGCATTTGGTTGCATCTTGGCTTCTGTCTGTCAGGTAAGAAACTGTGTGGCAGGTAGTACCAACGCAAGCTATGAGCAGAATGCTGCTGATGCTTTTCATGGGAATCACAAGGGCCTGAACTCATTTTTTTTTTGAGTCTTAATTCCTGTGTCAGTGAAACAAGAACTCAATTGTTCACTCACTTATTAAATGAGCACCTACTCTGTGCCAAGGCCCTGTGCCAGAGAGTGGGGGTCTGGGTAGGACCCCTTCTCTGCTTGTGAAAAGCATAACCCTGGCAGGGGAAATGGCTACAAAACCCGAGGACCACCTCAGAGCATGGGAACACCACAGAAGGGGTGGGGTTGCCCACATGAGTGAGATGTTTCTGAGGACAACATCCTTTGAGCTCTCCAGGTGGAAGAAGTGTGCGGTGGGTGGGGACAAACCTTGGAAGCCCTCATGAAACAGTTGCCATTGCTTGTTAGTGATGGAGATTTTTAAATGGGAGGGACACAGTCCTGCTGGAAAGCTCATCTGGACTTTAGTGAGCCTAGCAGTGGAGTGCAGGACTTGAGGCAGGGCAGTCTGGTGACTGGCAGCAACCAAGGTGAATGACAAGAGGCCCGACGTGGAGAAGTAGGTTTGGACACGGGAGGCTGGTCCCAGGGGCGCCTGAGCAGACAGGCAAAGGCTGGGTGCTGCCAGTTAGATGGAGGTGAAGCTGACAAGAAAGGTTCTGGGCAAAACTGACAACAAAGAGGTGGGTAACCACAGCCATAGGCACCTCTGCCAAGCCCACATTCTTCACAGCAGCCAAGCCTGTGATGGCATAGTGAGATGGCTATGACTGGAGAGAATGACACTTTCAACCAAGTTGAAGAGGTCACCTTAAATTCCTAAATGGGTTAAAGCCCAGTTCCTCTGTGTGCAGCCAGGGCTCACTCAGAACTGAGAAGCAGTGCTGTGGCCAGCATTCCAGGCCCCTTTACCTGCACAGATGCCAGTCTTTGAGATATAAACAGCCCCGTGAAGAGTAGTTTCCCTGAATGTACTCTTTCCAGTAGCTGATGTAGTCTCTGAGGGGCATGTGTTCTTTGGGGTTGGAGTTGTATTCCTGGACCCCACAGTTTGCAACAGGTACAACCACGTCTCCTGAAAGGAAAGGTTCAGGCACAAGACTTTTCTGAGAGTCCTCCAGCCTGTCCATCCTCCCTGACCCTGTCCGCCCTCCAATTCACTGCTACACCGTCTCCAGTGAATTCTTCTCACGCCCTGCCTCCCTCAAGCCCTCTCTGGCTCTCCTCATCTGCGCCCTCACAGTCTGACTTAGGCCAGAGTCAAGGCCCGTGCTTGCACTCCAGGGTGTTCCTGCCCAGTCCTTACCATAGTTCTGAAGCAGATAATCGAAGTTGGGCTTTCCGCTGGGTGTCACCCAGAGCCTCCTGCTGCCCCAGTCCTCGGTGAAGGCGCTGGAAAAAACACAGGGCAAGTTGGGGAGCAGGTAGCCCTTGAAAAAGTCGGCGTAGGAAAAGGAGTCCGGCTTCTCGATGAAGTCCACGCGGTCCAGTTTTGGACAAACCCTGCCGGGGAGACGCCCCTCGAAGCCTCTGAAGTGGCTCTCGGCGACCACGCGCGTCTCCCTGTCCATCCCGGGCCAGGTTCTGCGTCCGTGGGATGCAGGGTACCCCGGGCTGGGAGTCTGCCGCGGGGGGACGGGGAGTCTGGAGGGCCGCTGGGAACCGGGCACGGCTCGGGGGATGTCGAAGGAGCAGCGGGGACAGAGGGGCTGGTACGGACGATGGAAACAGCGCTGAAGCCTCCCGGCTGCGGACCCGCGAAGGGCGGAAGCCCGGAATCCCACTTGCGCATTCCCGTCTCTGCTCTTCAAACTGGGAGGAGAAAAAGGAAGTGTTCGCTAAAACTGCTTCCGGAGTGAACGCTCTAGGCGTCCGTGGCTCACAGCCCACAGCCGGCCAGAGAGAAACCGGCGAGGTACAGACAGCAAAGCCGGCGGTAGCCCCAGAGCAGTCAAGCGGAACCAAGAGTCTGCACTCGGAGTTCCTGCCGGAGCCTGAAACACGGCGAGCCAGGCCCTGCGCGCATGCTCGCTTCATGCTGCGGCCCGCACCCGGTACTGGAACGGCCTGTGGCGGCTTCGACCCAGCTTCGGGTACCCCAGGGCTTCAAAGGTTGTCGAACGGTGCTGGCCCCGAGTCTCGCTGTTTTCTCGTCTTCCCAGCGACTCAGGTAAGCGGTGTCTCCAGTCTGTAGCTGGGCTTGTGCCTTTCCGGCATAATCCCTCCTGACGCTCCCAGCGAGGCAAGGACTCCTCTTCTTTCCTTTCTCAACCTTCAAGGACTGCGGAAGGTTGATGGGATGTGGGCAGGGCTAACAGAGAGGTACAAGGGCCAAAGGTGGGATCTGAGGGATGCTGGGGGTCTTTAAGGGATGCTGGGGACCTGGAGGGGATGGAGAGGCCCTGGCTAGGGAGATGGTGGAGGCCTAGGGAGATGATGGGGACTTGGAAGGAATGCTGTAATTTGCCGGTGATGGTGGCACCTGGTGGGGATGCTGAGGGTTAGGGGAGTGCTGAGGGCCTAGGGCGATGCTGGGAACATGGAGGGGATGTGCAGACCAAGATAGGAAGATGGGACCTGGAGTGGGTGGTGGGAACCTGGAGGGGATGCTGGGGGAATAGCGAGGGTCTGAAGTCAAGGTGTGGGGGTTCAAGTGTGGCAATAGGAGGCTGTGCACACCAGCAGACCTGAAATGAGGGACAAGAAAGGGGGACTTGAGTGGGGATGACACGTCAGGGTCTCAGCATGTTGGAGAAGCATACGTCCTTCCAACTGAAATCTACCCGTATCAGTATGGAGAGAAGAAAACAGTTTCATTAGTGTGTGAGCAGATACATTTAAGGCATCTGCAAGAGAGTAGAGTTGGGCAGAACTCCACACATTGCACACACAAAAAGCAGAGAAAGAATTGTGAAGCCCTCTGTCATCGCCTTGAGGGAAAAATAGATGCATCTGTGTAGTCTGTGCCTGACGAGAGACTCCTGCCTGGGTTCTGGAGGTCCCTGTTTATTTACAGCTCTGAGTCAGCAGGTGGTGACTGTGCCCTGTAAAATCTGAACACTGAGTCTGTTTCATTCCTGACCAAAAGAAACACTCAAAGGGTAGAGAAGGGCCAGCTTCTTCCTCTTTATTGAACAGTGAAGATGTAATCTTGTTTATCCTTATAGGTGGCGTGAGGGGAACTGGGGATATTGGGGCTCTGAGCTTTGGAGAGGGGTTTGGGGGTGGAGACTCTTCTCCAAGGGGTTTAAAGCTTATGCAGGAGAACAGCAAGGACCAGAAGTGGGGTAAGGCAGAGGAGAGGACTAGGAAGAAAGTGAGTTAGGGAGAGTCTGAAGTCCAGGTAGAGGATGGGTCTAAAGTGGGAGCTGAGAACACGGGTGAGATGGGACAGGTGGTGGAGAGTTTGTGGTGAGCAGAGCAGTGTGAGGGGTTGTGTGATTCTGCGTGCACTGTGCGCTCTTCCCAGTCTGTCTTACTGTACCTCACATGGTCAAGCTGTGGAATTCTTCATTGGGCCAGAGTTGGGCAGAAAGTTAGAATGCCTTGGGAAGTTAAAATGGAGAAAAAGAGTCACCCTTAATGCCATCCAGAGATGAGCATTTTTTCGTTTCTTGATATAGAGTTATCCTTCCAGGCATGTACTCATTCATTCGTTTTTTTCCCTCTATGTCCCTCTCTGTACACACACACACACAGTCTTTCTTTCTGTTTTACCTATAAGTGAATTTAAATATGTAAGCTTTTGCTGCTTTTAACTTTTTAAAAAAGATTAACAGTTGTCAGTTTTTTTTTTTTTTGCCACATATTGACTGGATGATCCTTAGTTATTTGATTTTAGTTGTGATAAGTGCAGATCATGGAAGGCAAATAGGAAAAATATGGGAAGCAGAATGTTCATAATTATCTAAAGATTTGGGAAATATGGTTCAAAGTTTGCCTCATAAGGGAAATATGGAGTTCAGAGAGACATTGCCTGGGAAGAATTCCAGAATTTCAGCTTCTGAAGCTGTGTGGTTGTGACTAAGTTTTAAAAGTAAGGGGACGCTTTAGGCCAGCAGGTCCCCATGCTTCCCAGGATTGTTGGGGCAACGGAACGAGTAGCTCAGGGTAGGAGAGAATGTCTCCTTTCTTGAGCATGTGCCCAGGGCCAGGCATTTTGTCCTGTATTTTCTCTAGTTTGTATGATGGCTCTCTAGTGTTGACCCTATTACCACCACTGTATGCATGAGTTTCTGACATAGCTATTGAGAACAGGATTGGGACTGGAACACAGGTCTGTGTTCCTCCAAGGCCCCTAGACAACAGCCCTGGTATCACCTGGGCACTGGTAGGGAATGCACATTCCTGAGCCCCACCCAGACCGGAATCAGATCTGGGAGCGTGGCATGCCTTATCACATCCCAGTGACACACCCCACAGAGGACCAGAGGAAAAACAGCAGGAGGGGAGTTTAAAAGTTAGCATTCGTAGAAAATGCAGTGGGAATACATAAACTCCTAGTTCTCGGCTCTGAGAAGTTCCGAAGATGGTGCATGCCGTGTGAATAGGCTGTGTTATTGCAACGAAACACCCCAAACCTCCCAGGTTGAAAGTGGGAGCCTCTGAGGAGCAGGAGGTGAAGGTAATGGAAAAGGCTGACTGCTGGTGCCTGGAGACACTGCTCCCACTGTTCTGACTCTAATCCTCCTCATGGCCAGGAGTTATTGGAAGGTGTGTAAAACGTTGCTTGGTCTGTTACATTGGAAATTAACTAAAAATAGGGTGTTTACTTGATACTGAGTCTACCCCAGGACACAGGTCTGATGGAAGTGCTAAAAGAGATCCATTATACCAACTGCAGTGTGCTGTAAGTTCAGTCCCTGTGACCGTTCATTTCTTCCCCAAGAGCATCACTGTGTGGGTTAGTCTCAGACACTCTTGAGGTGCCTTGGTGGGACCGCCCCTCCCTAATTCAACTCTATCCATAGGTCAGCAGGTGTGTTGTGTTTTCACTGGAGATGTGGGTTCCAGGTTACAGCAGGCGAGGACCAAGTAAGGACTCCAGGAACTTAGCATAGAATGGGGACCTAATTTAGCATACAGAAAGAAGAAGACTGTCCCCAGTGGACACAGCTGGTGTTTTCACATCATATGATTTGTAGTTCCCTGGTTCCTTTGACGCACCAGTATTGTCCCCAAGGCACCCTCCTTGTAGTGTTTGCCTTCTCCAGTGTTTTGACCCAGCTGGTCAACATGTAAACACATTCACAGGCTCTTTGGAATTATCGTGAGTGCTGTGGTTGGTGAAGAGGCAAGGATGCCACTGGAACAGAGACCTGGAGAGGTGGAGTTGGCCATTCAGAGTCCAAAGAGCAGCAGGTGGGGAGCCCTGAGGAAGAGAGCAGAGAGAGAGAGGCTGTCTCTACTGGGCCGGGTGCTGTGGCTGTAGTCACTAAAGCCTACCTGGTGACTTTGCTCAAGGAACATGGGGAAGGGTTTCAGCAGAAGAGTGACGTTTTCTCATTTTATTTTATGGTGTTCGCATTGGCTGCTGGATAGAGAATGCGTGGTGGGGGCAGAATGAAACAAGGAGGTCAGTTGGGAAGTTGTCCAGGAGAGTAGTGACAACATTGCCTAGTGGTGTGGCTGTGGGGGTGGGGAGTGCAGAGGGCAGGTGTGAGGTACAGCTGCCAGGACGTGGTGATGGACTGAGAGGGATAAGGGAGAGGGCATCTATGAGAACTCACCTGGCACTGCCTTCCCTGAAATGCAGGAGCAGATGGAGGGGCTTGCTGAGTTGGAAATGTCTATTAGATGGTCAGGTGGAAATGCCCAGGCAGTACTCAAGTCATAAGAGAGTCTGGGCTGGACAGGAAAGTTTGCCAGGCAGCAGCTGGAAGGTGTATTTAATGCCATGAAACTGTGTTGTCTCACTTAAGAACAGAGTATTGATGAAGAGGACCAAGGTTGTGACTGGTGATTCCGGCATTTGGCAGTCAGGTAGAAGAGGAAGAACCAGCAGAGCAGACTGAAAACACGCTCTGGGGGTGGGGGACCAGGGGAGCTTGGTACCCAAGAGTCCAAGACATGATGTCTCTCGGGAGGTGGGCAGGCGTGTTGGGCAGAGGTTAGAGCAGACGTGTGCATTAGATTTGGCCACCTGGAGGCCTGGGCTGAGAAGTGTCCGTGAGCAGTGGGGATAGGAGCCTGGCTGGAGGGGGAGATTCCTGGCTGGTGGCCAAGCACGGGGCCGCATTTGGAGTCTCTTGGAGGAACAGTGCGTAGACTGTGGGGATTGTCTGGCTACTTATAGTCTGCAACAGCAGAATAGTTTAACAGAGACCATGTGCTCACAAAGCCTAAAATATTTACTACTTGGCCCTTAGGGGGAAGAAAGTGTGCCCTCTCCTAGTGGTAAAGGGACAGAGAAGTTATTGCTGCTGGAGAGGGAGGGAGTTGGGATCAAGAGAAGTAGAACCTGATCTTTGAGAGAGTGGGGACACTGCTTCCTACAAACTGTGCATGGAGAGAGGAAGGGCAGGCACCCAGGGACAGGTGTGGTATCCGAGTCCTAGCTGAGGCAAAGGGAGGGTGTCTGTGGGGTCATTCTAATGCACACGGGAATGTTGTTCCTTTGGCTCTTCCACTTCTTCGTCATTTATTTTGGTCTGATTGGAAGGCTTCCATGGAAATCTGTTGTAGGAAAAGTTGTGGCCACAGGTTTCTCCTTTTGCTTTTTCCTTGGTATTTGTCAAACCTGAGTATTTTTCTCATATTTCTTCTATATACTACAGGAAAGAGAGGTGTTTTTGCTCTTCTCTTAAACTTTCTTTCCTCTTTTCTCTCTCTTTGAATTTTAGAATAGTTTAGAGCTGCTGTTGTCCTTGGGTCTTTTAGTGATTTTAATGGTTAACAGAGACCCAGAAGGTGAAATAACTTTTCCACAGTCATTAAGTTTGTGATGGAGCTGGCATTGGAACTACAGCATGGTTCCTTGGATGCTGCAGTGCCAGACTCAATAATTCTTTGGGGGATTTGTGCATAATCTCAGTGTTCAAGGAATACCTCCCAGAGTACGTACTCAGGAATGACGGCTCAGGTCAGGTAGCTTGTTAATGTGAACTCAGTTTTCATGCTGAATCAATCTCTTAAGAATGGGGAGGAGCAGTAAACAAGCTCCGGCCCCTCATCAGCTCTCTTGGGGCTTATGGCGGTCACAGAGTGGCCAGGTGGCGGGAGGCTGTTTCCAGTCAGAAGGTCCAGGGTCCTGCCAGTTTTCAGAGCTGGAGCCTGACCAGAGCTGTGAGCACACTGGTGACTGAGGCCAGAGGCACCTTGTTTTGGGCGTGGAAACACTGAAAAACATGGTTAAATTGTTGGGGTTAGTCGTCCCCTAATTCTCAGAGCAAAACTCTTTTCTCTTATTCACATCTGAATGACTGCTCAGTGGCTTCAGGGCAAGATGGTGCTAGCGGGTTGTGCAGGTGGCTTGCCAGGGTCCTAACTCAGGAAGGACGGCAGATGTATCAGTCGTAACAAGCTGAAGGTCTGCACCTCCCTTGCTTCCCTGTCCTGTGAGAGGCCCCAGTCAAGCGATGCTCTGTAGTCTGTTTTATGTCTGTTTCAGAGTGCTTGGGTGAGTGTCCTTTCTAGGGAGAAAGGTCTGATGAAGACCCTTTGGGTTTGCAGTTCCTTTGTCCGGTGGGAACCACTGTTTAAGAGGAAAGGCACCCTCCCAACTGCTCTGCCCCTTGCATTCTGCTTCTCCACAATGCCAGCGTGTGCCGGGAGGACGTGGGAGGGAGCTCACGGATAAAGCCTGCAAAGAAGATGACACCAGTCTTTGGTACAGAAGGTCAGGAGTTTCAAACAGCTGAGGAGATCTTCGTTAGCTTTCCAGTGACATAAGAGCATGGATTTCCTGGATCACTTACAGAGCCCTGCCGAGTTGGGAGTATGAGCTTGTTTGTTTGTTCAGTGTGTTTTTAGTGTTGGTCTGGCATTCATCATCATGTTGGCTGAGAAGATGGATTCTTGGGCTCATGTCTCCTTAGATATGTAGATCATAAGGCTATTGCTTTCTCAGAATTGACACTCTGAGAAAACACTTGAAGATGCTAATACTCCTGAAAGTATTAGCCAAGCCATCAGTGGACTTTGAATATTTTAAACAATTATTTATTTATTTATTTTTGGCTAAACTGAGTCTTCCTTGCCGTGTGTGGGCTCTCCCAGTTGTGATGGGGGTGGGGGCTACTCTTCGTTGCTGTGCACAGGCTTCTCCCTGCAGCGGCTTTTCTTGCTGCAGAGCATGGGCTCCAGGCACAGTCGTTGTGGTGCTCAGGCTGAGTTGCTCGTGGCATGTGGGATCTTCCCAGACCAGGGATCGGACCTGTGTCCCCTGCATTGGCAGGTGGGTTCTTAACTACTGGACCTCCAGGAAAGTCCGGTCAGTGGACTTCTAGAGCTTTTGCCATGATAGGACTGTGTTCATTCATTTGCTGAATGAAGTGAATTGGAGGTGACCTCTGTGGTCCCTCCAGCCCTGATACCTTTATATTTATTACTTCCAAGTGCCATGTCTTCTTTTGTAGTGATGACAAAATTCTCATCCTTAGTGTGGCAGCTTTCTTCTAGGGTTGTCCTAATTGCAGGTTAGTAATTAGCAGAGCTAGTAAACTGGGCTGCTTTGTAGTTGTAACAGGGCTTGATTGGCAAATACGCATATCTGGGAAGTTTGGGCCAACCCTTGCTGTTGTGATTAAGAGAAGTTCCAGAATACATTTGGAAAGTGCTTCAGTTTGCTTCACATAGTAAATGTATTCCTCTTGTAGTGGAATCAGGTTGTTTTGGCACCTTACTTAATTTTGTGTGTCTATGCACGTCCTCCTTTCTTTTCTTCTCCCCTTTTCCACTATCGTGTTTGTCTCTCTGTTCAGATGCTGTCTGTAGCCAGCTCTGATCAGATGGTGAAAACTGGTGAGACCAAATGACAGCTTCCGAGTATAGTGATGTTTTAGCGGTCATTCAAGAGGCGGGCTCAAGAGAAATCTGTAGACTGTTCACACCTAACAGATGAACTGAGTGAGTTCTGTAGATACTTTGTAGTATTCGTAATCACACTTACAGCGAGTATTAGGTGCCAAGTACTCGTCTAAGCACCTTTCACATATCGGTTCAGTTAAGCCTCACCACTGCAGTATGAGATAGCTACAGTTACCTCCATTTAGAGACCAGGAAGTGGATGCAGGAGGGCTGAGTCATGCACGGAAGGGGTCACACGCAGATGAGCGGGAACTCCGGCCATTGTCTGTAGGAGAGGCTGGCGTTGTAGTCTTCCAGGTGTACTGCTACCAAGGCAGTGGTTTCAGATGTTTTTCAAATTGTGATACCCAGCTGAAATTTAGTTTTGGTACATCTCTCGTGTGTACGTACATTTATTATTTTTAATAGAATTTTATTTTATTTGTAAATCCTTCATTGAAGTGTTAATGCAGAAAAATTAGCCAATCATAAGAACAGAAAAAGCACAAATCTTGAATTATCACAAAATGAATACACTCGGGGCAATAAGCAGAACATTACCAGTACCACAGGCTCCTCCTCAAGGCCTCCTTCTCCCCGGCTATTGACGCCTGTGTTTGAGCTTTTCGTGTACTTATTTTTAAAATGAGTTAATGTTTGGGGAAAGTCTTGATTCTCTTAAGTCAGATAGAAACATCTTAGGGTGTTATGAGTTGATAGAGTTGACTTGTGGAATTTACTTCCTAAATACTTATTTTTAATAGAGATTCTGGTATGAAGAACCCGTACCCCAAAGTAGAATGATCTTGTGGTGCACATCACTGCCGGGAATCAAGAAGGGTCTGAGACTTTGAGGTTTAAGAGTGAGCCTGCCTTAGTTTTGCAGATGTGGAAGAAGACAGGAGGCCCTTGCTCAGAGAGGAAGGGCCTGTTGTGTGTGGCACAGCAGGATTCTTGTGTACAGCTGCCCCCTTTGCCCCTGTCTTCTAAGGCCCAAGTGGATGCTGCACATTCCGTGGGTTTGTGTCATAACTTACACGGGGACTGCTAGCAAACCTGCCTAACCCTTGCCTCAGAGGGGACACTCACTTACTATCCTGGTCAGGAAACAAATCTCTCAGCCAGGAGGAAGACACTGTCCACAGTTATAAGGAAGATACTCCTGGACAGTTTTCATGACATCAAATTTCATATCAGTTTTTGATATAGTATGTGGAGAAACACCGTGAAGAATTCCCTCTCAGTAATGTCCACACCTTGTATGGAGAGCATTAAGCAGCAGGGTGAGGCCAGCCTGAGCGCCGACCACAACCATGCTGAGGGCCACAGCTGGACAGACGCCATAAGCCACGAGTGTCTGCTGCGCTCGTTCAGTCTCAAGTGTGTCCTGAGTCAGGGTTATGAGTAAAAGACGACCGTTGCCCTTTGAGAGCCTGCGGTCAAATAACAAGCAGTCATCCTACCATTGAACATGTACTATAAGTGTGCATAAGTTCTGTACGCCTCTGCAAGGTAGAAAGAGGGGAGGAGAGGCCGAGGGCGGGTAGGGCCTCTCTTACTCTGCAAAGAAGATTTCAGCAGCAGCAGCTGGTGTTTTGGAGTACCAAAGGCAGGAGACCAATTAGATGCCACTATAGTCCAGTTAAGACTTCCTTACGTCTCTTTTTATGCCTGTACCCTGTGAGCTTTGGGTTTCTTGTTTTCTCGCATTAACTCACTTCATAGTTGATGATGCTCTTCCTAATCTCAAGCCACTTTATTTCTTTATAACCGGGACTCTCAATTCAGTGCAGCCTCTTCAGGTGCAGCTACTCCCTTTTTCGGTGTCCAGCCTTGTGGTGTTTGATGTGGCATGTAGTGCAGTAATTGCTTTGAAGAGTCTTGAGTCTTTAGAGTATAACTCAGTGAGGAAGTTTATAGAATTCCAGTGGACTCTTAAGCTCTGTGAACCAAGGATGTTGCTGTTTCTTTTCTACTTGCAGCCCAGTGTAGTATGTTGGGGGACTTAAAACTTGTGGTTTGACCCTGTACAAAGTCTTCATCCTTTTTCGGCCTTATATTCTTTATCTGTATGATGAGAGGGTCGGACTGAGTGTTCTACAAGGGCTGTTCAGATCTGTCATTCATGACTTTTAAATGCTTTGATAACAAATTCCCTGCTGGTCCAGTGGCTGGGACTCTGCACTCTTCACTGCTGAGGGCCTGAGTTCAGTCCCTGGTTGGAGAACTAAAATCCCACAAGCTGTGGGGTGTGTCCAAAAAAAGAAAAAAATGTATTGATAAGGAATTCCCTGCTGGTCCAGTGGTTGGGACTCTGCACTCTCACTGCTGAGGGCTTGGGTTCAGTCCTTGGTTGGAGAACTAAGATCCCACAAGCTGTGCAGTGTATCCAAAAAAAGAAAAAAATGCATTGGTAAATGCAAACTGTAGATATGAGTAGTATCCCTTTGTTACCTGTAACTATATAAAACCATATATAAATATGTACATATGATTATATGGAACTCTATAAAATTAGTTGGGATTACACAGATGACAAAGTTTGTAGGATTATTTTCTATATGAACCAAACTTAGAGAAGTGTCTAAAGAAGAGTGTTGGTTTGAACACGCGTAGAACGTCTAGCGGTGGTCCTCACAGCCAGAGTGGTGTTCTTGTGAAGACTCCTCGGGCAGTCGTTCCCAGTGATTTTCTCCCCTCGGTCGCATCCCCACAGATGAGCACCGAGAGTGCTGTGGTGCAGAGCCCCCGGGGACCGTGGTGCTCTGGGACCGCTACAGGCCTGGCCCCAGCCCTTGCTTCTCTTCCAAGTCGGGCGCAGTCTTCATCCTGCCTGTCACGGGCGGTGTGAGAGCCTGGCCCCTGCTGGAGTCTCCCGTGGGCTCGAAACCCGGATCACGCCCTCAGCATCTGTGTCCTGCTGTCTCTGATCCAAGTGTCCAGGTCCTGTTTCAGGCTCGTCCGCCCACTAACGTGTGCCCTTTCCTTCAGAGGCAGAGCAACCTTGGCCGTGGTGCAAACCGACCCGGGAACCAGATGAGCAGAGACACCTGCGTCCAAACCTGGCCGTGCTCCTATTATTTAGAGCTTGAAAAGCGGTGGGTCCCTGGAAGACTGTCATTAACTCCTCTCTCACTAAAGTTTACGACTGATAAAACTAGAGAGACCCTTGTCAGCTTTCCCCTCTCTAGTATAAATGAGGTCAAGAAAGAAGCTTCTCATTTTATCTTCAGTTCCATTACCATCCTGGAGAGGGACCACAGGAAGCACTGGTTCAGTTCCTTGCAGCCTAGTCGAAATGCCGTTTTCAGCGTCATTGAGCATTTCTGGAGAGAGCTGCTGTTGTCTGAGTCAGGAGCTGCCGCTGAGGCCTCCTCCTCCTCCATGACCAAGGGGAAGGAGCTGACTTGTCTGATGGCCTGTACTCAGAAGCGTCTGGAAGACACAGCCAAAGTCCTCCACCATCAGGGCGAGCAACTCGACAGTATCTCCAGAGGCCTGGACAAGATGGAATCTGATCTGGATGTGGCTGACAGGTAAGCAAACACTGTAATCCTAACCTGACCTTGGGATGGCTGTGGTATGATATCTTTTCCATCCTCTTCTATTTATTTCACATTCAGCTTCTGAAAACACAAGCTGTACCCCTGTTCTGGGCAGTTGTGCTGAGCTGACTGCTGAGGGCATACACATAAGTGAGGGCCAGCATTCACTGAGCGTGCACTCTGTGCCGAGTACAGTTTCAGGCGTTTATGGGGATTACCTCATTCCGTCCCCAGACAAGCCAAGAAGAGCATGTGGTTCCTCATTTTGTCCATGGGGAAACTGAGGCTGAGAGGCCAGGTAATTTGTTCAAGGTCACATACACTAAGTTTGTTAGCACAGTTTATCTTAATTTCTTTTTCATACCTATACAGCAGCAAGGTTTGAGCTAAAGCGTTTTGCTTCAGAGGCTGCCATCGTAGCCACTGCACCAAACCACTCTCAAACCTTCAGTCTTGGGGGTCATCTCATCTTCTTAAAAATTGAGTACCCAAAGAGCTTTTGTTTATGTGGGTTGTATATACCAATATATACCATATTTTTTTAAAAAACTAAGGCATTAAATAATTATTCCCTTAAAAAGTACAATGATAAATGCATGTCCTCAGTTCAGTCGCTCAGTCATGTCTGACTCTTTGCGACCCCATGGACTGCAGCATGCCAGGCTTCTCGTAAAATAACATTTTTTTTTTTTATGAAAAATAGCTTTTATAAAGCAAAATGTGTAGTGAGAGGAGTGTCACTGTTTAAGATTTTTTGCGCCTCTCTTTAAAGTAAAGCTTAGTATAAAACAGCTGGATTCTCATGCCTGCTTCTGCAGTCAGTCTGCTGTGATATCACAAGTCACCTGTGATATCACAAGTCTCTGGAAACGCCACTCTACACTTGTGAGAGAATGAGAGTCAAAAGCTACATAGCATTGTGGTATTGTATGAAGTAATTTTGACCTCCCAGACTCTTTTGGAGGGTCTCAGAGACCACACTTTGAGAAGTGCTGTGCTAACTATATGACCTGTAAAATATGTCAGGGATCTTTGAGTCTAGTAGGAGTAACCTCTCCCTCCCTGATGTCTGGAATTGTTGCTTGAGAGCTCAGGATGAGGTAACAGTCTCATGATGGACCCTGAGTGTGGGTCCTCTGTCTCTCAGACCAGGGGTGCATGGCTGCTATTTGTGAGACCCTTGTTTCTGAGTGACCACACTCTGGACTCACCACCTGTTGCTACTTCTAAGCCCTATGTGGTAAAGGGCTTCGTGCTGGAGCTACAGGGAACTGGGCCCTGCTTCTTATTCTTAAGAGGAGGTGCTTATGGTGAATGAGATGTATCATCATCAGACCTCTGTGAGCTTTCCTCATGGGAACAAGGCTAGACATTTTCCCACTCTTCCTCCAGGAGTTATACGACTGAGTTGTAACTGAAGTGATGTTGGTCACGTGCAGGCCTAGACTCTAAAAGCCCTCCTACCCAATCTCTAAGACTGTCTTCCCCTTTATCTGCTGGAATCCTCCAGGGCTGGAAGGCGCTAGGACAGGAACATTAGTTAGATAGAGTTTAGGGCCCCAGGTGGCCTCCCAGAGCAGAACCCTGATCTGAGCCCTCAATTGGACTGCAATGTGAACAAGCGATAGTCCTTTACTGGGGCTAGGCCCTAAAGATCCTGGGAGTTGTTTGTTGGAGCAGGCAACCCTCGTAGACTAACACAACAGTCCTGTAGGAAAGAGAGACACCTATTAAATAGCTTCAACATAGAACATTGATTTAGAACATAGATCAGAGATTTAGAAGAATGTTCATCTACACTGGAAATCAAAGAAATGTACTCTAAAATAATGGAAATCTAGGTTTTAATGATCAGATTAGTAACAACTAAAAGTAAGAATTTTGTTGTTCTGTTGCTAAGTAGTGTCTGACTCTTTGCGACCCCATGGACTATAACAGGCTGGGCTCCTGTGTCCTCCACTGTCTCCCAGAGATTGCTTAAATTTATGTCCATTGAGTTGGTGATGCTATCTATCCATCTTATCCTCTGCCGCCCCATTCTCCTCCTGCCCTCAATCTTTCCCAACATTAGGGTCTTTTCCAGTTACTTGGCTCTTCGCATCAGGTGGCCAAAGTGTTGGAGCTTCAGCTTTAGCAGCAGTCCTTCAGTGAATGTTCAGGATTGATTTCCTTTAGGATTAACTGGTTTGATCTCCTTGCAGTCCAAGGGACTCTCAAGAGTCTTCTCCAACACCACAGTTCAGAAGCATCAATCCTTCAGCACTTCTCTGGTAGCCCAGAAGGTAAAGAATCTGCCTGCAATGTGGGAAACCCAAGTTTGGTCCCTGGGTTGGGAAGCTCCCCTGGAGAAGGGAATGGCTACCCACTCCAGTATTCCTGCCTGGAGAATTCCATGCACAGAGGATCCTGGCAGGCTACAGTCCATGGGATTGCAAAGAGTCAGACATGACTGAGCGACTTAACACTTTCTCACTTAGCCTTCTTTGGGCTTCCCAGGTGGCACTAGTGGTAAAGAACCAACCTGCCAATGTAGGGGGCATAAGAAACATGTGCTTAATCCCTGAGTCAGGAAGATTGACTGGAGGAGGGCACTGCAGCCCACTCCAGTATTCCTGCCTGGAGAAGCCCGTGGACAGAGGAGCCTGACAGGCTGTAGTCCATGGGGTCGCAAACAGTCCGGCACAACTGAAGCACCTTAGTACACACACGGGCAGCCTTCTTTATGGTCCAGTTCTCACATCTGACTACTGGAACAATCATAGCTTGTGGACCTTTGTTGGCAAAGTGATGTCTCTGCTTTTTAATACGCTGTCTAGGTTTGTCATAGCTTTCCTTCTAAGGGGCAAGCACCTTTTAACTTCATGGCTACAGTCACCGTCTGCAGTGATTCTGGAGCCCAAGAAAGTAAAAATCTGACACTGCTTCCACTTTTTCCTCTTCTGTTTGCCATGAAATAATGAGACAGAATGTGATAATCTTAGTTTTTTGAATGTTGAATTGCAAGCCACCGTTTCACTCTCCTCTTTCACCCTCATCAAGAGGCTCTTTAGATCCTCTTTGCTTTCTGCCATTAGAGTGGTATCATCTCCATATCTGAAGTTGTTGATATTTCTCCCAGCAATCTTGATTCCAGCTCGTGATTTATCCAGCCTGGCATTTCACACGATGAACTCTGCATGTAAGTTAAATAAACTGAGTGACACAGTAGAACCTTGTCATACTCCTCTTCCAGTTTTGAACCAGTCCATTGTTCATGTCTGTGTTGCCTCTTGACCTGCATAAAGGTTTCTCAGGAGACAGGTAAAGTGGTCTGGTATTCCCATCTCTTTGAAAGTTTTCCACAGTTTGTTGTGATCCACACACTCAAAGGATTTAGTATAGTCAGTGAAGCAGAAGTAGATGCTCTGCTGGAACTCCCTTGCTTTCTCCATGATCCAGCAAATGTTTGCAATTTGATCTCTGATTGCTCTGCCTCTTCAAAACCCAGCTTGTACATCTAGAAGTTCTCAGTTCATGTACTGCTGAAGCCTGACTTGAAGGATTTTGAGCATAACCTTGCTAGCATGTGAAATGAGTGCAGTTGTAGAGTAGTTTGAACATTCTTTGGCATTGCCCTTCTTTGGGATTGCAAAGAAAACTGACCTTTTCCAGTCCTATGGCCACTGCTGAGTTTTCTAAATTTGCTGACATACTGAGTGCAGCACTTTAACAGCATCATCTTTTAGGATTTTAAATGACTCAGCTGAAATTCCATCAGCTCTACTAGTTTTGTTCATAGTAGTGCTTCCTGAGACGCAGTTGACTTCACACTCCAGGATGTCCCGGTCTAGGTGAGCAGCCATACCATCGCGATTATCTGGGTCACTAAGAGCTTCCTTGTGTGGTTCTTCTGTACTGTTGCCACTCCTTGCTCTCTGCTGTTTCTGTTGGGTCCTTACTGTTTCTGTCCTTTATCATGCCCATTCTTGCATGAAATGTTCCCTTGATATCGCCGCTTGTCTTTCCAATTCTATTGTTCTCCTCTATTTCTTTGCATTTCTCATTTAAGAAGGGCTTCTTATCTCGCCTTGCTATTTTCTGGGACTCTGCATTCATTGGATATGTCTTTCCCTTTCTTGTTTCTCTTCTTTCCTCAGCTATTTATAAAGCCTCTTCGGATTACCACTTTGCCTTCTTAGATTTGTTTTTCTTGGGGATGGTTTTGGTCACTGCCTCCAGTACAGTGTTCCAAATCACCATCCATTTTCAGGCACCGTAATTTTCAGGCACTCTTTGTACCAGATCTAATCCCTTGAATCTGTTTGTCACCTCAACTGTGTAATCATAAAGGATTTGATTTAGGTCATCCTGGAATGACCTAGTGGTATCCTCTACTTTCTTCATTTAACCCTGAATTTTGCCATAAGGAGCTCATGATCTGAGCCACAGTCAGCTCCAGGTCTTGTTTTTATTGATTGTATGGAGCTTCTCCATTTTTGGCTGCAAAGAATATAATCACAACGGCAATTGGTATAATATTTTTGGAGAACAGTTGGGTGGTTTGTAAATCTTCTTTTGACAAAAGACAAAGTGAAAGGATGACCCTGAGGCTGGAAGAAAGTACTTATGATACCTACCCGTATCCCAACAAAAGATTAACATCTGGTTCGTTAAAGGCCAAATGAGAAAAAGACAATTCAACAAAAAAGTTAGGAAAAGTAGTTGATTGGATTTTAGACTAACAAGCCACTATAACAGAGATCCAAAAATATTGTAGTTGATAAAAGCTAGAAGTTTAATATAATGGTCCAAAGGAAGGTAGGTATCCCAGGCAGATATAAAGCTCTGCTTTACCCCGTCACTTGGGGCTGCATGTTGACTAGAACGTCCTCCTATCTTATCACATGGCACCATTACTACATCAGAAGTTGGTGGCATTAGTTATTCCCAGCCAGTGGGGAGCGGGGACAGAGAGGGAGCCCAGGGTGTGCAGCCGTGTCTTTAAGAAGATGACCCCAAAATTGCCCTTATCAGTTCTGCTCATATCCTACTGGTAGGGCTTAATCTCATAGCTGCACTTATGAACAAAGAGGCTGGGTGGTCATCAGAGGTTGCTCAGATATTCACTCTCAAAGGGAAAACAGGAGAATGGATAATAGGGGTCATGAGTAGTCTCTGCCACAGTGTCTCGCAATTTTGAAATCCCAGAAGACCAGTGAAAAGGGAGTTCATCATCCCTAGTAATAAGGAAAGGTAAACCAACAAGTATATTAGTGGGTAGCCGCAGCTGTTAGTTCAGATGTGGGGTGATAATAACTCTGATTTTTATGTCAAGAATGTAAATTGGCTCAGCCACTTAGGAGAGCAGTTGTCAATACCTGGTGAAGCCAGAGGTGCACAGACCCCATACTGTGACCTTTCCCTTTCAGATGTGTAACCTGGGAAATGTTGGCTCTTGAGCACAGCATGTGTGGACATGAACTTTCATAAAAGACTCTGGACAGTAGTGAGCAATTAGTCAGTTGTTTCTCAAGGGGATTGGGTATATAAGCTATGTCACAAAATAGACTAATTTTTCATATTAACTGTTATATATTAGATACCAACTTCAATAAATCCCAAAGCACTGTTTGAAAAACAAAGCAAGTTGCAAAGAGATGTGTACAGCAGGATACCATTTATATGATTTTTTAACATGCAAATAATACTGTAGGAAAAATATAGAATTAAAATATGAATACCTGAACAGGAAGGGTGCATGCAGGCACCATACTGTGTAGCTCTGTGGTGGTTTACCCAGAGAGCAGCTGACTGGTGTTCCTAGAGTGGTGGTCTTGTGCTTCCTGATTCTGCTCGGCATGGGTCCTTTCAAGCTGATTGTGGTAGACCCTCAGGGAGCCTATTATTTCCGGTATTATTTCTTTGAGTTTTTTTTCACCTCAGTTTCTGAAGTGTGTTTCTTTTGAAACTCCCCCTTTTTTGTTTCTGACTTCTTGAACTCTGAACTGATCTTCTAATATTGTTCTCATTTTTCCTTTTCCTCATCCTTTTGTTCTGCCTTTTTTTTTTTTCCACATTTTAAACTTTTTGTTTTGTATTGGGGTATGTGTGTGCTAAGTTGCTCAGTCATGTCCAGCTCTTTGTGATGCCATTGACTAGCCTGCCAGGCTCTTCTGTCCATGGCATTCTCCAGGCGTGAATACTAGAGTGGGTTGCCATTTCTTTCTCCGGGGGATCTTCCCAACCCGGGTATTGAACCACTGTCTCTTACATCTCCTGCATTGGCAGGCAGGTTCTTTGCCAGTAGTCCCACCTGGGAAGTCCTACTGGGGTATAGCCAATTTAACAATGTTGTGGTAGTTTCAAGTGAACAGTGGAGGGACTCAGCCATACATATACATGTATGCATCCTCCCCTAAACCCCTCCCATCCAGACTGACATATAACTTGAGTAGAGTTCCATGTGTTATACAGTAGGTCTCTGTTGGTTATCCATTTTGAATATAGCAGTGTGTACATGACCTTCCCAAACTCCCTAACTATCCTTTCCCCCTGGCAACCATAAGTTCCTTTTCTGTCTGTGAGTCTCTTTCTGTTTTGTGAGTAAGTTCATTTGTATCATTTCTTTGTTGTCCTTGTTGTTTAGTCACCAAGTTGTATCCAACTCTGCAGCCCCATGACCTGCAGCACACCAGGCTTCCCTGTCCTTTACCATCTTGCAGAGTTTGCTCAAAGTCACGTCCATTGAGACAGTGATGCCATCCAACCAACTCATCCTCTGTCGTCCTCTTCTCACCCTCAGTCTTTCCTGGCACCAGGGTCTTTTCCGATGAGTCGATTCTTTGAATCAAGTGGCCAAAGTATTGGAGCTTCAGCTTCAGCATCAGTGCTTCCAATGAAGGACTTGTCTTTTTTGATTGTACACATAAGGGGTGTCATGCAGTGTTTCTCGCTCTCTGTCTGGCTTCCTTCACTCGGTGCGACACTCTCTGGGCCCATTCACGATGCTGTGATGGCACCATTTCATTCTTTGTGGCTGAGTAGCACTCAGTTGTGGATGCGTGCCACACCCTCTTTATCCGTTCTGCTGTTGGGGGACATTTAGGCTGTTTCCAAGCCTTGGCTGTTGTAAACAGTGCTGCAGTGAACGTTGGAGTGCACCTATCCTTTGGGGTCATGTTTTTCTCTGGATATATGCCCAGGAGTGAGATTGCAGGGTCATATGGTAGCTCTACTTTTAGTTTTTAAAGAAAGCTGCATGCTGTTCTCCCAGAGAAGGCAATGGCAACCCACTCCAGTGCTCTTGCCTGGAAAATCCCATGGTGGAGGAGCCTGGTAGGCTGCAGTCCATGGGGTCGCTAAGAGTCAGACCCGACTGAGCAACTTCACTTTCACTTTTCACTTTCATGCATTGGAGAAGGAAATGGCAACCCACTCCAGTGTTCTTGCCTGGAGAATCCCAGGGACAGGGGAGCCTGATGGGCTGCTGTCTATGGGGTTGCACAGAGTCAGACACGACTGAAGCGACTTAGCAGCAGCAGCAGCATGCTGTTCTCCATGGTGGCTGTACCAATTTATATTCCCACCAACAGTGTAGGTATTTACATTCCCACTTCACTCTCCAGCATTCATTGTGGATTTTTTGATGATAGCCCTTCTGGTATGAGGAGTAGCTCCTTGTAATTTTGATTTGCGTTTCTCTAGTAACTAATGATGTTGAGCATCTTTTCGTTGCCTTTTGGCCATCTGTACGTCCCCTTTGGAGAGATGTCTGTTCAGGTCTTCTGCCCATTTTTTGAGTGGGGTGTTTGTTTTGATGCTGTTAATCATCATATGCTGTTTGTACATTTTGGAGACTAATCGCCCATCGGTCACATCATTTGCAAATCTGTGGGTTGTCTTTTCATTTTGTTTGTTGTTTCCTTTGCCATGCAAAACTTTTGAGTTTAATTAGGTCCCATTTGTTTATTTTTGTTTTTGTTTCCATTATTCTGAGAGAGAGATTGGAAAAGATGTTCCTGTGATTTATGTCAGGGAGTGTTCTGCCTATGTTTTCCTCTAGGAGTTTCATAGTGTCTGGTCTCACATTTAGGTATTTAATCCATTTTGAGCTTATTTTTGTGTATGGAGTTAAAGAGTGATCTCATTTCACTTATTTTACTTGTGGCTGTGCAGTTTTACCAGCACCATTTGTTGAAGAGATTGTCTTTCCAGCGTTGCATAGCCTTGCCTCATTTGTCATAGGTCAATTGACTGTAGGTGCATGCGTGTATTTGGGGGTGTTCTATCCTTTTCCATTGATAAATATTTCAATATTTCTATTTTTTTGCCAGTACCATATTGTTCTGATGACTGTAGCTTTGTAGTATAGTCTGAAGTCAGGGAGCCTAATTCCTCCAGCTCTGTTTCTCTTTTTCAGGATTGCTTTGGCTATTTGGGGTCTTTTGTGTCTCCATTAAATATTGAGGTTTTTTTGTTCTAGTTTTTTGAAAAATGCCATTGATAATTTGATAGGGATTGCATAGAATCTTTAGATTGCCTTGGGTAATATAGTCATTTTGACAATGTTGATTTTTCCAATCCACAAACATGGTATTTCTTTCCATCTGTTTATGTCCTTTTTGATTTCTTTCATCAGCATCTTATGGTTTTTGGAGAACAGGTCTTTTGTCTCCCTAGATAGATTTATTCCTAGGTATTTTATTCTTTTTGTTGTGATAGTAAATGGAATTGCTTCTTGAATTCCTCTCCCGGATCTTTCATTGTTAGTGTATAGAAATGCGACAGGTTTCAGTGTATTGATTTTGTAACCTGCAGCTTTACCAGATTCGTTGATGAGCTCTGGTAGTTTTCTGGTAGCATCTGTAGGATCTGCTATGTATAGTATCATGTCATCTGCAGTGGTAGTTTAACTTCTTTTCCCATTTGGGTTCCATTTACTTCGTTTTCTTCTCTGATTGCTGGAGCTAGGACTTCCAAAACTGTGTTGAATAAAAGTGGCCAGAATGGACACCCTTCCCTGATCTTAGAGGGGACGCTTTCAGCTTTGACCGTCGGGCGCGATGCTAGCTGTACGTCTCTCATATATGGTCTTCATTATGTTGAGGTATGTATTCTCTATTCCCACTCTCTGGAGAGTTTTCTTTTATCATAAATGGGTGCTGAATTTTATCAAAAGCTTTTTCCGAATCTATTGAGATGATTATATCGTTTTTATTCTTCAGTTTGTTGATTTGGTGTTTCACATTGATTGATTTGTGGATGTTGAAAAATCCTTGCATCCCTGGAATGAATTCCTCTTGTTCATGGTGTGTTATCTTTTTAATGTATTGTTGGATACACATTGCTAGTATGTTGTTGAGAATTTTTGCATCTGTGTTCATCAGTGATATTGACCTGTAGTTTTCTTTTTTTGTGTGGTATCTTTGCTTTTGGTTAGAGTGATAGTGGTCTCGTAAAAGGAGTTTGGAAGTTTTCCTTCTTCTCCAACTTTTTCGAACCATTTCAGAATGATAGGTAGGTATTAACTCTTCTCTAAATGTTTGATAAAATTCACCTGCGAAGCCATCACGTCCTAGACTTTTGTTTGTTGAAAGTGAAAGTGAAGGCCACTCAGTCATGTCCAACTATTTGCAACCCCATGGACTATACAGTCCGTGGAATTCTCCAGGCCACAATACTGGAGTGGGTAGCCTTTCCCTTCTCCAGGGGGTCTTCCCAGCCCAGGGATTGAACCCAGGTCTTCTGTCTTACAGGCAGATTCTTTACCAGCTGAGCCACCAGGGCAGCCCAAGAGGTTTTTTAATCACAGTTTCAATTTCAGTGGTTGTGTTTATTATATTTTCTATTTCTTCCTGGTTCAGTGTAAGGAGACTGTACCTTTCTAAGCATTTGTCCATTTCTTCCAGGTTGTCCATTTTATTTGCAAACAGTTGTTCATAGTATTCTCTTATGATGTAACTTCTTTTTCATTTCCAATTTTGTTGATTAGAGTCTTCCTTTTTTTCTTGGTGAGTCTTGCTTAGGGTTTATCAATTTTGTTTATCTTTTTAAAGAACCAGCTTTTAGTTTTCATTGATCTTTGCCACGTTTTTTGTCTCCATTTCATTTATTTCTGCTCTGATCTTTATGATTTCCTTCCTTCTACTAACTGTAGGTTTTGTTTGTTCTTTCTCTAGTTGCTTTAGGTGTGAGGTTGTTTGAAATTTTTCTTATTTCTCGAGGTAAGATTGTATTGCTATAAACTTCCCTCCTGGAACTGCTTTTGTTTCTTCCGGTACATTTTGGACTGCTGTGCTTTTGTTTTCGTGTGTGTGCGCGCGCGCACGCGTTTTATCACTCAGTTGTGTCTGACTCTTTGTAACTCCGTGGACTATAGCCTGTCAGACTCCTTCGTGTAATTCTCTAGGCAAGAATACTGGAGTGGGTAGCCATTTTCTTCTCCAGGGGATCTTTCCAACCTAGGGGTCAAACAGTGGTTTCCCACATCACAGGCACATTCTTTACCATCTGAGACACCAGGGAAGCCCTTCCCTTTCTCTAGGTGTTTTTTATTCCTCTTTGATTTCTTCAGTGACCCAGTGGTTGTTGAGTAGCATATTGTTTAGCCACCATGTGTTTGTGGTTTTGAGAGTTTTTTTTTTTCCCTCATAATTTTTTTCTAATCATGTAGTGTTGTGATCAGAAAGATGCTTGATGTAATTTTGATTTTCTTAAATTTACCAAGGCTCACCTTGTGGCCCAGGGTGTTGTCGGTCCTGGAGAATATTCCGTGTGCACTTGAGAAGAATGCATAGTCTGCTGCTTTTGGGTGAAATGCTCTATAAGTATCAGTTAAGTCCGGCTCATCCAAAGTGTCATTTAAGGCTCGTGTTTCCTTGTTAATTTTCTGTCTGGATGATCTGTCCATTGATGAAAGTGGGGTGTTAAAGTCCTCCACTATTACTGTGTTACTGTTAATTTCTGCCTTTATATTTGTTAGTATTTGCCTTACATACTGAGGTGCTGCTATGCTGGGTGCATATATATTTATAGTTGTTACATCTTTTTCTTAGTTGAACCCTTGATCGTTATGTAGTGTCCTTCTTTGTCTCTTACAACAGTCTTTGCTTTAAAGTCTATTTTGTCTGATATGAGTATTGCTGCTCCAGCTTTCTTATGAATTCCATTTGTGTGGAATACCTTCTCCTATCCCCGTACTTTCAGTCTGTAAGTATCCCTAGGTCTGAGATAGGTCTTTTGTAGACAACTATACATATGGGTCTTGTTTTTGTATTCACTCAGCCAGTCTGTGTCTTTTGGTTGGTGCATTTAATCTATTTACATTGAAGGTGATTATTGATATATGTGATCCTATTACCATTTTCTTAATTGTTTTGGGTTTGTTTTTTGAAGATCTTTTCCTTCTCTTTGTTTCTTGAGTAGAGAAGTTCCTTTAGCATTTGTTGTGAAACTGGTTCGATGGTGCTGAATCCTCTTACCCTCGCTTGTCTGGAAAGCTTGATTTCTCCATTAGATCTGATCAGGAGTCTTGCTGGGTAGTGTTCTTAGTTGTAGTTTCTTCCCTTTAATCACTTGGAATATACCATGCCATTCCCTTCTGGCTTGTAGAGTTTCTTTTGAGAAATCAGCTGATAACTATATGGATTTCTTCTCTGTGTTATTTTGTCTTTTTTCCCTTGTTGCTTTAAATATTTTATCTTTGTCTTTAATTTTGGTCAATTTGATGACTATGTGTCTCGGTGTGTTCCTCCTTGGGTTTATTCTTCCCGGGACTCTCTGTGCTTCCTGCACTTAGTTAACTATTTCCTTTCCCATCTTCAGGAAGTTTTCAGCTATTATTGTCTTCAGATGTTTTTTTGGGTGCCTTCTCTCTCTCTTCTCCTTCTGGCACCCCTGTAATGTGAATATTGGTGCATTTAATGTTGTCCCAGAGGTCTCTTAAGCTGCCTTCTTTTCTTTTCATTCTTTTTTTCCTGTATTCTGTTTTGGGGCAGTGACTTCCAGCGTTTTGTCTTCCAGATCTATCCTTTCGTTTGCCTCAGTTATTCTCAATGTATTGTGTATCTCTGTCTGTTCTTTAGTTCTTCTTTGGTAGACATGTCTTGCATCTTGTCAGTCTTTACCTTCATTCTTTTTCCGAGATCCTGGATCATCGTCACTGTCATTATTCTGGATTCTTTTTCTGGAAGCTTGCCTATTTCTACTTCATTTAGCTGTTTTTCTGGTAATTTATCTTGTTCCTTTACCTGGGGCATAATCCTATTTCTTTTCACTTTGGTTAGCTTTCTGTGATTGTGGTTTCTAGAGGCTATGGGATTGTAGTTCTTGCTTCTTCTGTCTTCCCTCTGGTGAATGAGGATGAGTCTTGTACAAGCTTTTAGATGGGAGGACTGGCTGTGGGGAAAACTGGGTCTTGCTCTGGCGACAAGGCCATGCTGTGCTCCGCAAATCTTTAACCCAGTTGTCTGCTGATGAGTGGCACTCACCCCCTCCTTTTTAGCTGTTTGGCCTGAGGTGACCCAGTGTTGGCGTCCACAGGCTCTAAGGTAGGGCTAATGGCCACCTGTAAGAGGACTCGGACCAACACGCACCTCCCAGGACTGCTGCTGCCAGTGGCCCTGTCCCCGCGGCAGGCCACCCTCACTCACTCACAGCTAGGTCTGTCTCAGTCTCTTGTGGGGCCACTGCTCCAGCCCCCTGGGTCCTGGTACACACAAGGTTTTATTTGTGCCCTCCCAAGAGGGGAGTCTGTTTGCCTCAGTCTTGTGGAAGTCTATCTCCTTTGTCCTTGGACATAGGGTATCTTTTTTCGGTGGGTTCCAGTATCCTCCTGCTGATGGTTGTTCAGCAGCTAGTTGGGATTTTGATGTCCTCTCAGGAGAAAATGAGCACATTTCCTTCTACTCTTCCATCTTGAAGCAGTCTCTGTTCTGCTTTTGTTTCTTGCATTTTATCTTCCTACCTTTTATTTCTGTTATCATATTTTTAATTTCCAAGAATTGTTTTTTGTTTTCGAAGTGTTTCTTTTGAATAGCAGCCTGTTATTACTTCATGGATGCCCTATTCTCTTTTTTCTTGGGTTGTTACGGATAGCCTTGTCTTATTTTTCTGTGTGGGAAGGCCTGGGGTGTACAGTGAAATTTTTGGTTCTGCTGAAAGGAGCGTGGTCACAGTGTTTGAGAGCAATGCTTTGTGGTCTGAGAATGTCAGGTTATCTTCCCATGACAGTCCTAGATCTATGCAACCCACTCCAGTATTCATGCCTGGAAAATTCTGTGGACAGAGGAACCTGGCAGGCTGCAGTCCATGGGGCTGCAAAGAGTCAGACACAACTAAGCCCATAGGGCAGTGCCTTCAGCAGTCTTTCCAAAATGCGGTCCCTTCCCTTTTTCTCCCCCATGGCCGCCACGTTTCTCTGCCCCTCTCTGCCTCCCTTTCTCTCTCCCTGTTCCCCTTCCTCTTTCATTCTCTTTTTGTACTGAGGGAAGATGAGTTTTCAGAATTCTACAGATTTTGAAATATAGTCTGGTTAGATTTAAAGTGACTAATGACCCTTATTTCAAATGGTATAGGAGGCACTGATGATGCGGCAGTGGCGATACATAAAATATCATCATGGGCTGTTCATAATCAGATATTCGTAAAAGGCTCTGAGTGACCATGTGTTTAATACCTAATAACTTTTGTTTTTTTCCTAATAACATTTTTGACACGCTGATAGGTAATGAGCTTGGCTGGCTGCTCTAACTGCACTGGACGAAGTATGGAAAGGAAGGGATGAGTTCAGGTGCCCCATAGTGACCTGAACACTGCTATATCTGCCCTGAAAGAAAACCTTAGCTCCCAGAGCTGCACAGCTGAGATCGCTGAAAATCAGATCCAGAGTGTCGTCCTGTGAGTGACTGAATCATAATGTAAATTGAAATCCCAGTTTAGCATGGTGTCTGCTGTTAAACCAAGAGTATTAATAGGAATGAAATGGGATCCTGAAAATTAGAATGTGGACACATGGAAAGGTCCTGATGAAACTGAAAGAATAGAACCCCTAAATTCTGATGAGTCTTCTTTGCCAGTAAAAGCAGCTCTTCCATCCCTATCTGAGGTGATTAACCACACTTTGCCTGGGGAATCCGTAATGGCCTCCCCTGAGGTAATTGCTTTGCAGGACAGTGCAGATTCTCCTCCAGACCTACCCTCACCATCCCTCTTTGCTTCTAGGTATATTGTTAGGCTTAAGTCTCAGCAGATCCCGAAAGATGAAGCACAAAGTGTGACCTACAAAAGGAGGTGCACGATACTTTAAAAGAACTACATGATTTTTCTAGTTTTTACAGACAGAGATCTTAAGAATATGTGTGGGGATATCTTGGGTGTGGCTCAATGGTGAGAGGCATATGAAGTTGGAAGAGAGGAATATGAAGTTGGATGTGGCTGAGTTTACTGAAATGGGGGCTTGCTAAACAGAGGTCTTAGATGTGTTGCTCAGCTCGAGAAGTTAAGAAGGCTCTAATGGTTGGTTGCATGAGATGTGGACTGAAAGGCAGCCTAGACTAAGTGAAGTTTGGAATGCCAGAACTGCCTTGGTGTACTCCAGAGGAAGCATCTCAGAGGCAGTATAGGGAGTATACTCAGAGGAAGACTGAGGGGGATTGGAACGGCAAGTAGATGTATCATGTGAGATCTCCTCATCTACCCTGACAGGGCCCAAGAAGACACACTTTTCACCTTGATGGTGGGAAGTAGATTTTTAAGAGGAGTCCCAGCGTCCTTGAAGAACTGTGTGGTTGCTCTTCTCTGCAGGCCAGAAATTACAGTGGGGACTGCTGCCACTGCCTTAAATGAGCAGGGATAATTGGATTTGGGGGTGACAGGGCAAAGTGATAGCACTTAAATCACCAAAGACACGTGGAGGTGGTTACCATAATGGACAGCAGAGTGAAAACAAGCAATCAGAATAATCTGATTCCCAGAGACCTGGGAATCAATTGGCCAATTGATCATGTGCCCCTAGAAGAGAAATAGTTGGGCAGTTGACTCAATTCTTTTTTTTTTTTTTGCCTCTTACAATTTATTTATTTATTTTTAAAAATTTAAATTTATTTATTTTAATTGAAGGCTAATTACTTTATAATATTGTATTGGTTTTGCCATACATCAACATGAATCTGCCACGGGTATACACGTGTTCCCCATCCTGAATCCCCCTCCCACCCTCCTCCCCATACCATCCCTCTGGGTCATCCCAGTGCACCAGCCCCAAGCATCCTGTATCCTGCATCGAACCTGGACTGGCGATTCGTTTCTTATATGATATTATACATGTTTCAATGCCATTCTCCCAAATTATCCCACCCTCTCCCTCTCCCACAGAGTCCAAAAGACTGTTCTATCCATCTGTGTCTTCTTACTCGATCTGTTAAGCAGAAGAGCTGTAGGTGATGTGAACAACATCTAAATTGAATTTTAAAAAAAAGTCATAGCTTCTTAATCGATATCTAGACTTGAACCACCTTGAATGATGGGGAAGGTGGGTCCATCACCTTGTGGAAGGATCTCAATATGCTATCAAATTGTATACTGTTCATCTTTATTCCAGCTTTCCCCCCGAGAGACCTATGGCATTTTACCAGAGTGACCGTGCACTGGAGAAAAGGAAATAATCAGATTTTCAGGGACTACTAGACACTTAGAGAAGGAAATGACAACCCACTTCAGTACTCTTGCCTAAAAAATTCCATGGACAGAGGAGCCTGGCAGGCTACAGTCCATGGGGCCTCAAAGAGTCGGACATGACTGAGAGACTCAGCACTTTCACACTAGACACTAGCTCTCAACTAAAACTGATTCTAGGGGACCCAAAACATCACTGTGGTTCATCTAGGGGCTCTTGGAGGTCAGATGATCAGTGGAGTTTTAGCTCAGGTTCATCTCGCAATGAGATGACCCCGACCCATTCTGTGGTAATTTTTCCTGGTTCTGAAGTATATAATTGGAATAGACATATTCAGGAACTGGCAGAATCCCTACACTGGTTCCATGACCTGTGGAATGAGAGATACTCTGGTGGAAAAGACCTAAGTAAAAACCAGTAGAACTGCTTATACCTAGAAAATTAGTAAACCAAAAGCAATTTTGCTTTCCTGGAGGGATCATAGAGATGAGTACCACCGTCAAGAACTTGGATAGTAAGTCCTACCCCATCTCCATTCAGTTCACTTATTTGGCTATGGAAAAGAATATGGGTCTCGCAGGACATCTTTACTTAACCAGGTAGTGACTGTAATTGCAGTTGGCATTCCGGATGTAGTTTTACTGCTTGAGCAAATGAACAAGCATATCCTCTGATGCCTGGTATGCAGCATCTGATCTGGTAAGTTTTTTTTTCCATCCCTGTTAGTAAAGACCACGAGAAGCAGTTTTTATCAGCTGACAAGGCCAGCAGTACACCTCCACTGTCCTACTTCAAGGGTATACCAGCTTTTCAGCCCTGTGTCATGATTTAGTTCACAAAGGTCTTGATGCCTTTCTCTTCCACAAGATGATGATGTTAATGCTGATTGTTCTTAGTGAGTAAGAAGGAGCAACTCCTCTAGACTCAGAAGACATCTGCCTCTCAGAGGATGGGAGATTGGACAGAAATTCAAGGGCCTTCTACTTCAGTGAAAGTTTTAGAAATCCCATGGTATATGGCTCACTGAAGTGTTTCCTCTACGGTGAAGGGTAGGTTGTTGCCTCTGACTCTTGCTACAACCAAAAAGGAGGTGCAGTGCTTCTTAGCATTTTTGAAGCGACATGTTCCTCATTTGGATGTCTTACTCTGGCACGTTTACCAAATGACTGAGAAGCTGCTGGTTTTGAGTAGGGCCTAGAACAAGAGAAGGCTCTGAAACAGGTCCAGAGCTGCTCTGCCACTTGGGTCATATGATCCATTGGTATATGATGTGTGAGTGGCAGACAGGTGTGCTCTTTGGAGCCTTTTGCAGACCTTTATAGGGAATTTCTGTACACACCTGTAGGATTTTGGAGCAAAGCCCTGCTATCCTCTGCAGATAACTACTTTCCTTTTGAGAATCAGCTCTTGGCCTGCTACTGGGCATTAGTAGAGACAGAGCACAGCCACGGGCCACCAAGCTACCATACAAGTTCAGCTGCTCATCTTGAGTGGTTGTTATCTGACTCACCATTCATGCAGTTGGGCATACTTAGCAGTACCCCATCATCAAATGTATCCCACAAAAAGTGGGATACAAAAGATTGGGCTCAAGTAGGCCCTGAAGACACAGGTTAGGATACAGGAGGAGTCGGCCCACACGCATGCTCCTCGCACCCTTTTCTGGTACACTGCCTTCTGTTACCCAGCCGTTTGTAATTCATTCCCCGCTTGGGGAGTGGCCTGCAATCAGTGGACTGAGGAGGAAACACTGGGGCCTGGTTGCCAGATATGTGGGCACTACCCCGAAGAGGAGAGTGGTAGCAGACGGTTTCTCTCTGGGTCATCCTAAAGGACAGTGGTGAAGGGAGATCCTCCCAGTGGGCAGAACCGCAAGCAGTGCTGCTGGCTCATCTGCGCGGGGAAGCGCAGTCTTGTGTATGCGGTCTTTTCACCCCTGCTTTGCCTCCTAAGAGTGGGCCTTGGGCTAGAACACTTTATCATCAAGAGGCAAAACAACCCCACAACCCATGCCATGCTTTTGGGGGAGTAACTTTCCTTGTTACAGTCTCTACCAGTGATCTTTTATTCTGCTCAAGCCTGTACATTAGTGGTTCTCAAGCATACCCAGTCTTTTGAGTGTTTCAGACTCCATGGGGGAAGGGGAAGGGTCCTTCCACTGTGGTACTGAGGGGTGTGCATGAGCCAGTTGCTGTCCATTGGCTGCTGGAGGGACCTGCTGGCCATGAGGGACCTGTGCCCATTATTGGAACTGATCTTGCTCTGTCTCTTTCCTATGTAAATAAAACTCAGTAAGGCGTTGCTCCATCCGGCGCTTAACTGTGTTGTGTTTCATGCTGACTCCAGCACCACGGTGCTGTGGGGAGGTGTTTGGAGTCCTCTTCTGGCATTAGTGATGATAAGTAGTATTCTGGTCAACAGTCTGCTTGGAAGGAGGGATGGCCAGAGGCTGAACTGTGTACTGATTGGTTGTGGCAAAGTGGTTTGGCTGGAGGTTCAGGGACTGGAAGAAACATGATTGGAAACTTGATGACGAGGAGGTCTGGGGTAGAATTGTATGAATAGATCTTTCTGAATGGGCAGAAAGATGAAGATATGTCCCACGTGAATGGTCACCAAAGCGTCTCCTCAGCAGAAGAGAATTATAGTAACCAAACGGATAGGAAGACCCATTCTCTGGACCCCAGTGAGCCTGTCTCTCCAGTCCATCCTGTTATTGCCCAGCGGGCCCATGGCCACAATGGCCATGGCAACAGGGTGGAGGAGGCTGTGTTTGGGCACTGAAGCATGAGCTCCGCTTACCAAGGCCAGCTTGGCGATTGCCACTGCTGTGCAGTCCAGTGGCAGCAGAGGTCAACACTGAGTCTCCAACATGGCGTCTTTCTCCAGGGGGTTGAGTCAGCTACTTGGTGGGTTGATTACAGAGCACTATTACTTATTGTGAATTCTTTGTATATGGCGAGTCACTCTTGCTGCTTTAAATTTTTGTTTTTGTCTTTAAGTTTCAGCAATTTGATCATAATGTGTTTCTTTTTTATTCTCCATGGAGTTTGTTGCACTTCTTGGATGTGTCTATTCATGGTTTTCACCAGATTTGAGAAGTTTCAAATCAAATATATTTTCTGCCTCTTTTCTGTCCATCTGGAATTCCTGTAATACATGTGTTGATCTGCTTGATGGTGTCCCATAGTTCCTTTAGGTTCTGTTCATTTTTCTTCCAGAGAAGGCAATGGCACCCCACTCCAGTACTCTTGCCTGGAAAATCCCATGGACGGAGGAGCCTGGTAGGCTGCAGTCCATGGGATTGCTCAGAGTCGGACACAACTGAGCGACTTCACTTTCGCTTTTCACTTTAATGCATTGGAGAAGGAAATGGCAACCCACTCCAGTGTTCTTGCAGGGAGAATCCCAGGGACGGGGGAGCCTGGTGGGCTGCTGTCTATGGGGTCTCACAGAGTCGGACATGACTGAAGCGACTTAGGAGCAGCAGCATTTTTCTTTTTTCTTTCTGCTCCTCAGACTAGAAAATTTCAAGTGTTTGACCTTCAAATTTGCTTATCCTTTATTCTCCCTGCTCAGATCTGCTGTTGACTTCCTGTAGTGAGTTTTTTATTTCAGTTACTGTTACTTTTCAGCTCTAAAATTTGTTTGGTTTCTTTTCATAATTTCTATCTTTTTATTGAGATTCTTTGCTCATATATTGTTATTCTGTTTCTTTCAGTTCTTTGTCCATAATTTCCTTTAGCTCTTTGAACATATTTAAGACAGTTGGTGCAATGTCTTTGACTGATAATTCAAATGTCTGGGCTTTCTTTATTTTCTGTGAATGGGCCATATTTTCCTCTTTCTTTGTATATTTTGTAATTTTCTCTTTAGAACTACACATTCTAAAGATTATGTTTTTGGAACTCTGTTATGGACTGAATGTATGTGTCCCTGAAATTCATGTATAAAGTCTAAACCACCAGTGTGATGGTGTTAGGAGGTGGTGCCTTTGGAAGGTAAAGTTTAGATGAGGTCATGAGGGTATAGCCTCCAAGATGGGATTAGTGTCTTTACAGAGGAGGAAGAAGCTAGAGAGAAAGTGACTGAAAGCCAGGGAAAGAGCTCTGAGCAAAAACCACATCTGTTGTAATGCTGATCTTGGACTTTTTAGCCTCTAAAACTGTAAGAAATGAATACTTGTTGCTTAAGCTAGCAGTCTGTTGCAGCCCAAGCTGACTGATGACACTCTGGAAATCTAATTCTGCTATACCTCAGGGGTTGGTGGTTTTTGCTTGTTGAGGGTTGGAACTGACTTTTTGTGACTACAGACTATTTTTGCAAAGTGTGTATTCCTTGTTAAGTGTGGCCACTGAAGCTCCCAAGAAAGAAAAAATAAATAGGTCTTGTTTCTTTAAATTCCCTCCTGACTGGGGAGCACTTCAGCCAATGGTGGTAGAGATCTCTGTGCCAACCTCTCAGCAATCGAAAGCCCCAGTCAAAACTCAACAATCTCAGTTTTTGGAGGAAAGGTCATTGTTGCCCACCCTGGCTCCAACAGGCCACACTGGGAATACTTGCTGCTGTTCCACAGCTGTGAGCTATGGTTTTGTGGGGTGGGAGATTCAGTGTCTCTGCATCAACTTCCTGCTGGATGCTGCAAATGTTCTCCTCAACCAGAGTTCCAAGGTAGTTGCTTCAGACAGTTCTGCCAGTTTTATTTGTTTTGCTGGAGGGACAGATTCCTGCAGCTTCCTATTCCACCATCTTCCCTGTACTCACTAACTATATGGCTTTTATGAATAGATGATGTCCTTCATGTGACCATTTCATTCTAGAGCAAATTTCGTTGTTTTTCTGTGTTTAGCAGTTTTCAAAGTAATGATTTTCTTCTTTATCATCATCAAAAAGTGTTGTTATAATTTTTAATATCCTTTTGAATTCCTGGATCTAAAAGTATTTGATGAGTTTCAGTCCATTGCAATTACTATACTACTGAACTTTAAGCTCTTCCATCTTTAAGCATGTTGTGACATTTTTAATCCAATAATTTAGCAGGTAGTAATATCTAGGATTGTAAACCTTAACTTATATAATCTCAGGTATTCAGGGACAGCTCCTGTCACCTTTTATTACCTTTTAAATATGACTGTTGGGTGAATGGTCTGCAGACAAATTCCAGGAAAAGCCTACACTGTAGAGCAGAAGCAAGGGGAGGCACAGAAGCTCAGAGTCACTGGAGAAAGTCTCGTCAGTGCAGTTGCCGTCCAGAGCCCTGGTTCCCTAATACTCATTTAACAGCCATGCCATTCGTCAATCAGATCTTTACCACTTCCTCACATTCTGTGGTAAAATAAGGATTACATAATGAATTTTTAGAATTCATAATGTTTTCATTGGGTTCTATGGGTAAGTAGCATTGTCTCAGTCTTCATATATCGGAATATGCCTTTACTTTACTGACACTCTGAATGGTAATTTGGCTCTTCACAGTTGAGCCAAATTTAGCTCGACATTTTGAAGATGTTTTCCATTGTCGTCTTTGCATATGTTATTACTAAAGAGAATTTATTGTTCCTTTGTGGCTAATGTGTTTTTCTCCCTATTCTAAATGTTCTAATGTTTTACTGCTGTTTGTCTGTTGTAGATGTTTTAGGACAGCTTTCTAACTTACATACCATAAAATTCACTCATTTTATGTGAACGATTCAGTGATCTTTAGTTACTTTACAGAGTTAAATGAATGTCACTAGAGTCCAATTTTAGGACACTTCTGTCACCCTCAAAGGTTGCCTCAAGCCTAGTTGCTGTCACTCTCTGTTCTTAACCATGGCCCAGGTCACCACCAATCTGCTCTCTGTATATTGTATGGATTTGTCTCCTTTCAGCTAGCATTATGGTTTTTGAGATTCATTCATGTTGTAGGATGCACTTTATTACTTTGTATTTCTGGGTAATACTCTGTTTTGTAGATCTGTCACGTTTTGTTTACCCATTGACTAGTTTTTAGTCTTTTGTGGGGGAGGGCACCACGTGGTTTGTGGAATCTCAAGTTCCCAGACTGAACCTGGCCACGGCAGTGAAAGCGCCGAATCCTAACCACTAGACTACCATGGGACTCCCTACCCAATGGTACACGCGTTGTTTCTACTTTGTGGTTATTATTAATAATGCTGCTATGGATACTCATGTACAAGTGTTTATGTAGGTACATATTTTCATTTCCCCTGGGAGAGAAGTTGCTGGGTCTTTGTTTAACATTTTTAGAAGCTGAGAAATTGTTTTCCAAAATAGTTGCACCATTTTGCATTCCTGCCAGTAATGTATGAGAGTTCTGTTTTCTCCACATCCTCACTAATACTTGTTATTGCCTTCTTTTAAAATTATAGCCATCCTAGTGGGTGTGAAGTGGTATCTCATTATGGTATCCATTTTCATTTCCTCACAATAGTGAGCATCTATCTTTTCATGTGCTTTTTGTTCATATGTATATATTGTTTTCAAGTCCTTTGACCATTTATTATTGTTATTCTAGAGTTATAAGAATTGTTTATATACTCTGGATATAAGTCCCTTTATCAGATATATAACTTAAGATATTTTCTCCTATTCTGTGGATTGCTGTTTCCCTTTCTTGATTGTTTTTTGAAATATGAAAATTTTTAATTTTGGTGAAGTGTGATATATCTATTTTTTCCTTAATATTGCTTCAGTATTGGTGTCATATCTAAGAATCTCTTGTCTAATCCCAGGTTGCAGAGATTTACTCTTGTGCTTTCTTCTAAGAGTTGTGATAGTTTTAGCTCTTATATATGATTAATTTTGAGTTCATTTTTGAAAAAGGCATAAGAAATGGGACCAGTTTCTTTTTTTTTGCCTATGGATATCCAGTTGTATCAACAACATTTGTCGAAAAGACATGTTTCCCCACTGAATTGTCTTGTCACCCTTGTTGATAATCAATTGCCCATAAATGTCAAGGTTTGTTTCTGAACTCTGAATTATATTTCATTCATATACATAACTTTAGACCAGCACTACACCATCTTCATTTCTATAGCTTTGTAGTAAGTTTTGCAATCAGGTAATAGGAATCTAACTTTGTTCTTCTATTTCAAGATGGTTGGCTGTTCTGGGTCCCTTGCATTTTCATGTGAATTTTAGGATCAGCTAGCCAATTGCTACACAAAAGCCAGTTGGGCTTTTGATAGAAATTGGGTTGAATGTGTCATTTTGGGAGAGTTTTGCCATCTTAACAATGTAATAATTGATGAATATAAAATTGCATAAGCCAAAATCAAAGAGGACATTAATAGATGGAGAAATATACTGTGTTCACGGATTGGAAGAATCAATATAGTGAAAATGAGTATACCACCCAAAGCAATCTATAGATTCAATGCAATCCCTATCAAGCTACCAATGGTATTTTTCACAGAGCTAGAACAAATAATTTCACAATTTGTATGGAAATACAAAAAACCTCGAATAGCCAAAGCAATCTTGAGAAAGAAGAATGGAACTGGAGGAATCAACCTGCCTGACTTGAGGCTCTACTAAAAAGCCACACTCATCAAGACAGTATGCTACTGGCACAAAGACAGAAATATAGATCAATGGAACAAAACAGAAAGCCCAAAGATAAATCCACACACTTATGGACACCTTATCTTTGACAAAGGAGGCAAGAATATACAATGGAGAAAGACAATCTCTTTAACAAGTGGTGCTGGGAAAACTGGTCAACCACTTGTAAAAGAATGAAACTAGAACACTTTCTAACACCATACACAAAAATAAACTCAAAATGGATTAAAGATCTAAATGTAAGACCAGCAACTATAAAACTCCTAGAGGAGAACATAGGCAAAACACTCTCCGACATAAATCACAACAGGATCCACTATGACCCACCTCCCAGAATACTGGAAATAAAAGCAAAAATAAACAAATGGCCATTAAAAAGAATACATTTGAATCAGTTCTAATGAGGTGGATGAAACTGGAACCTATTATACAGAGTGAAGTAAGCCAGAAAGAAAAACATCATTACAGTATACTAACACATATATATGGAATTTAGAAAGATGGTAACAATAACCCTGTATGCGAGAGAGCAAAAGAGACACAGATGTATAGAACAGTCTTTTGGACTCTGTGGGAGAGGGAGAGGGTGGGGTGATTTGGGAGAATGGCATTGAAACATGTATAATATCATATATGAAACGAATGGCCAGTCCAGGTTCGATGCATGATACTGGATGCTTGGGGCTGGTGCACTGAGACAACCCAGAGGGATGGTACGGGGAGGGAGGAGAGGGGGGCGTTCAGGATGGGGAACACGTGTATACCTGTGGCGGATTCATGTTGATGTATGGCAAAACCAATACAATATTGTAAAGTAATTAACCTCCAATTAAAATAAATAAATTTAAAAAAACAAATGGGACCTAATTAAAATTAAAAGCTTCTGCACAACAAAGGAAACTATAAGCAAGATGAAAAGACAGCCTTCAGAATGGGAGAAAATAATAGCAAATGAAGCAACTGACAAAGAATTAATCTCAAAAATATACAAGCAACTCCTGTAGCTCAATTCCAGAAAAATAAATGACCCAATCGAAAAATGGGCCAAAGAACTAAACAGTTCAGTTCAGTTCAGTTGCTCAGTTCTGTCTGACTCTTTGTGACCCCATGAATCACAGCACGCCAGGCCTCCCTGTCCATCACCAACTCCCGGAGTTCACTCAGACTCACGTCCATCGAGTCCGTGATGCCATCCAGCCATCTCATCCTCTGTCGTCCCCTTCTCCTCCTGCCCCCAATCCCTCCCAGCATCAGAGTCTTCTCCAGTGAGTCAATTCTTCACATGAGGTGGCCAAAGTACTGGAGTTTCAGCTTTAGCGTCAGTCCTTCCAAAGAAATCCCAGGGCTGATCTCCTTCAGAATGGACTGGTTGGATCTCCTTGCAGTCCAAGGGACTCTCAAGAGTCTTCTCCAACACCACAGGTCAAAAGCATCAATTCTTCGGCGCTCAGCCTTCTTCACAGTCCAACTCTCACATCCATACATGACCACAGGAAAAACCATAGCCTAACTAAGCAGACATTTCTCCGAAGAAGACATACAGATGGCAAGCAAACACATGAAAAGATGCTTAACATCACTCATTATCAGAGAAATGCAAATCAAAACCACAATGAGGTACCATTTCATGCCAATCAGAATGGCTGATATCCAAAAGTCTGCAAACAATAAATGCTGGAGAGGGTGTGGAGAAAAGGGAACCCTCTTACACTGTTGCTGGGAATGCAAACTAGTACAGCCACTATGGAGAACAGTGTGGAGATTCCTTAAAAACCTGGAAATAGAACTGCCTTATGACCCAGCAATCCCACTGCTGGGCGTACACACTGAGGAAACCAGAATTGAAAGAGACACGTGTACCCCAGTGTTCATCACAGCACTGTTTATAATAGCCAGGACATGGAAGCAACCTAGATGTCCATCAGCAGATGCATGGATAAGAAAGCTGTGGTACATATACACAATGGAGTATTACTCAGCCATTAAAAAGAATACATCTGAATCAGTTCTAATGAGTTGGATGAAACTGGAACCTATTATACAGAGTGAAGTAAGCCAGAAAGAAAAACACCAGTATTGTATACTAATGTATATATATGGAATTTAGAAAGATGGTAACGATAACCCCGTATGCGAGACAGCAGAAGAGACACAGGTGTATAGAACAGTCTTTTGGACTCTGTGGGAGAGGGAGAGGGTGGGATGATTTGGGAGAATGGCACTGAAACATGTATCATATGTGAAACAAATTGCCAGTCCCGGTTCGATGCATGATACAGGATGCTTGGGGCTGGTGTACTGGGATGACCCAGAGGGATGGTATGGGGAGGGAGGTAGGAGGGGCGTTCAGGATGGGGAACACGTACACCCGTGCAGATTCATGTTGATATATGGCAAAACCAATACAATATTGTAAAATAAGCCTCCAATTAAAATAAATTTATATTAAAAAATAAAATAAATTTACTTAAGCCTATTTTATCTTTTAGGTTGTTTGTTCCCTGTCTTGTTCAATTTTTTTCTTTATTATTTCTTGCTAGGGGTTTAATTTTTAAAATTACTTCAGAGAAAATGTTTTGTAATTTTTCTGTTTTCCTTTTCATTGTTTCCTACTTTTCCTTCTACTTTCTTTGTGTATAATTTATAACTTTTTGAGGTAGAGGCTTAGACCACTGATTTTTAACCTTCCTAAGAAGTTTTCATCATCTCCTGATTGCAAAATTCAGGCTTAAATTGAAGAAAATAGGGAAGAACCGCTAGGCCATTCAGGCCTGGCCTAAATCAAATCCCTTATGATTATAAAATAGAGGTGATGAATAGATTCAGGGGTTAGATCTGGTAGACAGAGTGCCTGAAGAACTGGGGGTGAACTGTGGGTGGAGGTTCCTAGCATTGTACAGGATGTGTTGATCAAAACCATCCCAATGAAAAAGAAATGCAAGAAGGCAAAGTGGTGGTCTGAGGAGGCTTTACAAATAGCGGAGAAAAGAAGAGAGGTGAAAGGCAAGGGAGAAAGGGAAAGATATATCCAACTGAAGGCAGAGTTCCAGAGAATATGAAGGAGATACAAGAAAGCCTTCTTACGTAAACAATGCAAAGAAATAGAGGAAAACAATAGAATGGGAAAGACTAGAGATCTCTTCCAAAAAATTGGAGATATCAGGGAACATTTTATGCAGAGATGGATAGGCATGGTAAAGGACAGAAACATCAAAGACCTAACAGAAACAGAGGAGATTAAAACGAAGTGGCAAGAATACACAGAAGAATTATACAAAATAGGTCTTAATGACCTGGATAACCATGGTGTGATCACTCGCCTGGAGCCAGACGTCCTGGAGTGTAAAGTCCAGTGGATCTTAGGAGGCATCACTGTGAACAAAGCTAATGGAAGTTGTGAAATTCCAACTGAATTATTTAAAATCCTAAAAGATAGTGCTGTTAAAGTGCTGCACGCAATATGTCAGCAAATTGGAAATCTCAGCAATGGCCACAGGACTAGAAAATGTTAGTTTTCATGCCAGTCCCAAAAAAGGGCAATGCCAAAGAATGTTCAAACTCTACAGTTGTGCTCATTTCACATGCTAGCAAGGTCATGCTCAAAATCCTTCAAGCTAACCTTCAACAGTATATGAACTGGGAACTTCCAGATGTATAAGCTGGGTATAGAAAAGGCAGAGGAACCAGAGATCAAATTGCCAACATTTGTTGGATCATAGAGAAAGCAAGGGAATTCCAGGAAAACTTCTGCTTCTGCTTCATTGACGATGCTAAAGCCTTTGTGTGGATGACAACAAACTGTGGAAAACTCTTAAAGAGATGAGAATACCAGGCCACCTGACCTGTCTCCTGAGAAACCTATATGCAGATCAAAAAGCAGTAGTCAGAAGTGGACATAGAACAATAGACTGGTTCGAAATTGGGAAAGGAGTATGTCAAGGCTGTATATTGTCACCCTGCTTATTTAACTTAGATACAGAGTACGTCGTGCAAAATGCCAGGGTGGGATGAATCACAAGCTGGAACCAAGATTGCTGAGAGAATTAGCAACAACCCCAGATAGGCAGATGATTCCACTCTAATGGCAAGAAAGTGAAGAGGAACTAAAGAGCCGCTTGATGAGGATGAAAGAGGAGAGTGAAAAAGCTGGCTAAAAACTCAACATTCAGAAAACTAAGATCATGGCATTTGATCCCATCACTTCATGGCAAATAGAAGGGGAAAAAGTGGAAACAGTAACAGATTTTTCTCTTCTTGGGCTCCAAAATCACTGCGGACCATGACTGCAGCCATGAAATTAAGATGCTTGTTCCTTGAAAGGACAGCTGTGACAAACCTAGAGAGTGAAAAGCAGAGACATCGCTTTGCCAACAAAGGTCTGTATAGTCAAAAGCTACGGTTTTCCCAGTGGACATCCTTGGATGTGAGAGTTGGATCGTAAAGAAGGCTGAGCATCGAAGAACTGATCGTTTTTAATTATGGTGCTGGAGAAGACTTGTGAGTCCCTTGAACTGCAAGGAGACTGAGTAGTCAATCCTAAAGGAAATAAACTCTGAATATTAATTGGAAGGACTGATGCTGAAGCTGAAGCTCCAATATTTTGGCCACCTGATGTGGAAGAGGCGACTCGTTAGAAAAGACCCTAATGCTCGGAAAGATTGAGGTCAGGAGGAGAAGGGGGCAGCAGAGGAAGAGAAGGTTGGATAACATCACTGACTCAATGAACATGAGTTTGAGCAAACTCCAGGAGACAGTGAAGGACAGAGAAGCCTGGGGGTGTGCTGCAGTCCGTAGGGTCTCAAAAAGCCGAACGTGACTGAGCAACTGAATTACAACAAGAGGTTTTCAAATATATGCATTGAGAGAGATGAATTTCCCTCTCATGACTGCTCTGTTTACATTCCACTATATTTTTGTATATCATGTTTTTAGTTTCATTCACTTCAAATATTTTATAGTTTGCTGGTAGGTGGTGTCTGGTCCCAGTACAGTTGACTTTGGGGCCTACGAGCCTTGGACTGCTGTCTGCAAGAGCTGGCAAGTCCCAGTAGTTGCTAGTATGTGAAGCAAGGACTCCTAAGGCTGGTGCCTGCCTGATTGAGTGGAACCTGTGCCCAGTATAGTTGCCTGTAGGGCCTGGGGTCCCAGAGCTGATTGTTATCCTTTGGTGGGTGGTGCCAGATTCTTGTGTGGCTGGCTACAGCTCTGTTGGTCCAGGACTGGGGTCTCTGCCTGCAGGCCTGTCAGGGTCATGGCTGTGCAGTGTGGGAGGTCCCAGGACTGTTGGCCACCTGCTGGTGGGTGGAGCCATGTTCCAGTGCTGATAGTCTAGACTCCAAAGAAGTACAACCACTGATGCACTTGCCAGCTTCAGTATCCTCATGATAGACCCTAACCAGCTCCCATAAATGGCTGCCACCAGCATCTGTGTCCCCAGAAGTTTTGGTGGCCTCCTACCTCCCTGGCAGTCTTCTCCAAGTGTAACAGGTAGGTCTGATCTAGACTGCTTTGAAATTACTCCCTCTTTGCTTGGTCTCTGAGCATGTGATACTTTGTATCATTTAAGAGAAGCATTTCTCTTTTCCTAAGCAATGGCACCCCACTCCATTACTCTTGCCTGGAAAATCCCATGGACAGAGGAGCCTGGTGGGCTACAGTCCATGGGGTCGCTAAGAGTCAGACACGACTGAACGACTTCACTTTCACTTTTCACTTCCATGCATTGGAGAAGGAAATGGCACCCCACTCCAGTGTTCTTGCTGGGAGAATCCCAGGGACGGGGGAGCCTGGTGGGCTGCCGTCTATGGGGTCGTACAGAGTCGGACACAACTGAAGTGACTTCGCAGCAGCAGTGGGAGGAAGTAAAGGTGTTCATTTTGTGCCATCTTGACCACTCCATTATATAACATATTCTTTTTGTTGTTATTGTTTATGTTCTGAATATACTTCAAAGAGTGCTTCCAGCATTTGGAGGTATCAGTTGAGATGGTTGAATAGTATTGTTCAAAATTTCTATCTTCTTACTAATTACCTTTGTCTTCTTGCTGTATCAGTTATGGAGAGAAATTTGTTAAAACCTGCAACTGCTTTTAGTTTTGTCAGTTTTTGCTTAATGGATTTTGAAGTTCTGTTTTTAGATGCATGATATTTACTGTCATCAAGTCTTTGTTTTTAGATTGACCCTTTTATTATTATGCACTGTCCCTCTTTTCCCAGTTACATTTCTTGTCTTAAAGTTTATTTCTGGCATGCTGTTTTTTATTTTACTTTTCCAGTCCCTTTACTTTCAGTCTGTTGTGTGTCTTAATATTTCATGTTGCTTCTTGTCGACAGGATAGAACTGTGTTTTATTTAGCCTGACCATGTGCCTTTTAGTTAGAGGATTTAGTCCACTTACATCTGGTATGATTACACATATGGTTGTGATAATTCTACTGTCTCGTTGTTTGTTTCCTGTCCACTTGATCTGTTCTTCTGTTCCTTTGCTTTTCCTTTCTTCCTCTCACTGTTTTCCTTTCTGAATGACTTTTTAGATACATCTCTTGATGTATTAGTGGTTAAGTTAGAGCTGTGTTGTCCAATATGATAGCCACTAACCACATTAAAATTAAGTTTAAAATTCAGTTCATCATTGCTTTGGCTATATTTCAGGTGCCCAGTAGCCACGTGTCTCCATTGCTGGATTAGGAAATACAGATTACTGCAGAAAGTTCTATTAGATAGTTCTCTAAAGGTTATGATCAGGATTTATTTTGGTCAAACTACCCCAGGTCAAGAGTGAAAAGAACAGTGTTCTAGTCAGAAGATGTTTTTGTTGTGTATCTACTCCTGGTTATCTATGTATCTGTAGACAAATGTCCCACTGCTCTTAGCCTCAGTTTTCTTTTTTTAAAACATGAGGATAATAATTCCTGCTTTTGCTGCTTCTTGGAATGCTTGTGGAAAAGAAAACTATAAAATGGTAACATTCTTTATAAAGGTCAAAGCAATTTTCCAAAAAGAAAAAAAAAAATTAACAACTGATTTTCTGCTTTCTGTGTGTTGTTTGCTTTTTTAGGTTGCTGACCGAACTGGAGTCTCCTTCTTGGTGGCCCTTTAGCTCCAAGCTTTGGAAGACGCCATCGGAGACAAAGCCCAAGTGGGACACCTCCATGGCTGATTCCAAAGCTCTCGGAAAAGAAGGGATAGTGATCCAAGTTCCTGCTGTTATTTCCCAAAGAACAGAATCTCATGTTAAACCAGGAAGACTCACCGTCCTTGTTTCTGGGTTGGAAATCTATGACTCAGATTCTTTGCTCATGCACAGATTCGAAAGAGAAGATGTGGATGATATCAGGGTCCACACACCTTATGAAATTAGCATCCGCCAGCGGTTCATTGGGAAGCCAGATATAACTTATCATTTGATATCTGCCAAGATGCCAGAGGTTATCCCCATTTTGGAAGTACAGTTCAGCGAGAAGATCGAGTTATTAGAAGTTGCCATGATGCTCAGAAGCACTAGAACCTCTTCCCTAGCAGAGAAAAGCTACTCAGTCTGGCAGGCAGGTGAGTGATCATCAAAACAGTCTGTGCACAAAACCTGTAAAGTCACAGTCGAACTCAGCCCACCCATGGTGCGTACTGACCACGATGCATCACACAGCAACTGCTGGTTTCAGCTCACTAGCGACTGCCCATTTGCTTGCAAATAAAAATATTTTCAGACCATTTTTCTTGGTATTTACCCTCTGAATATCAGATCACTCAGTTTTATCATTTCCTTTAGAGGTGTGGTTTCCAAGCAGGTCAGAAAGGTTTTGGTGACACTCTCAGAAGAAGGAAAGCTCCCAAGTTAGATGTTTTCACCTCTTTCCTCTGTTTGATTTGAGAACCAACACTTTCGGGTCTTAGCTAGCATCATCTCCACCTGCTCTGGTGTGTCTCCACCCGGACCCCACATCACTCTTGGTTTTCTTGGCACTTAGTTGAGGTCTTCCAAGCCCACCTTCCAGATGTGTGTTTGGATGTCAGAATTTTTGATAACTATGCAGCATAGTTTTTGTGTGATTTTTAGCGTCTACAAAGATTGTGAAAAACCTTTGCTTTTCTTGGCAGTGTGGCTTCAGTATCCTCTTGCAGGTCTCTGTGGGGTGTGGAGGGTACAGCTGAGTCTTGCCCCAGGGTCCAGTGTGGGTGGCAGGACACGTGGATGTGAGGGTGTCAAGTGGTATCTTGATGGCATTTTTATTTTTTTGATTTTGAGATGAAATATCAGACACCTTTTAGTTGCTTTTTGGCCTCGCAGATTTTTCTCTGTGGGTTGCTCGTTTGTTTTTGTTTTTCTACTAGGCTTTTTTTTTCTCTCTCTGATATAATTATAGGGGTTCATCATTCATTCTAGATATTCATCCCTCGTTGATTTAGAAACGACAGATATGTCTCCCAGACTGTCAGCCTCCATTACAGAAACCTCTAATCTTGCTGTAGTCAGATCCACCACTTTTCCCCATAAGTTTATTTTTGAGCCCTGCTTAAGAAATCCCAAAGTCATAAAATATTCTTCTATTTTCTAATACTAACATTACAGGTGACATTACTTCCTTGTTATAGTGATTTTTCTAATAAGTAATAATCTTTTCTTATTAACTTCAGTTGTTAGAGTTTGTTTGTAAGAGGTATGTTTGTTACTATTCCAGTTCCTTTCATTTCCTTTTCCTCTTAAGTGATTGATTTCAGTATGTAATCTGTTTACATAAAAGGGCCTAAAAGGGTAGATTGTATCGGCCAACATCAGATCCTGAGCAGAAGGACCCTTCAGGAAGGGCCATCTGCAAGCTCAGTCTGGTTAGCTCCTCTGATAACCCAAGTCTTTGAGTCCTCATCACTGCTGTTTTCCCCTGGGGAGCCTCAGCAGGGAGAGGAGGAAGGAGGGCCTGGCTGGTGGGACCAGATGCAGAGCACTGTGGGCTACTGGTTTTAACAGTGCTGTTGAAGAATCCATCTATACCAGGTATGATGCCAGGTACCTGTAGTCCTGAAAATCATCCTTCTTGTCATGGAGCTCTACCGCATTCGATTCATTGTTAGGCATGGTGGTTTCAGAGAGAGAACGTGGCACAGAATGTTACAAATGAGATGGCAGGTGGGAGCGTGTCTTGTGTGGCACAGAACGTCATACTGTGCAAGTGAGAAGAGGGCAAGCTTGCTGGGCCTTGCTGTCACGGAGGGCAGACCCCGAGGAAGGTGGGATGATAAGCTCTGGCTCTTGGTATACAGGTGGCAGATGGGGCTAGAGAGCAGCAGGGAGTGAGCGCCAGGGGCTCTGCAGCTGTGACCAGACTGCAGGAAGCTAAGCGACTGCAGATTTGCAGGGCCGCCCGTCTGGAAGGGGAAAGTGGACCTCTTGCTCACAAACTGAGGCTGCGAGCAGAGACTGAATGTCTTTCTTCTCAAGGAAGCTGCAGACATTATACCTTTAAGGTTTTTCAGCTGATTGAACCAGGCCCACCAGATTGTCTAGGAGAGACCCCCTCCCCTAAAGTTAACTGATTGAGAGCTTTCCCCACATCTACAAACACCTTCCCAGCAACAGCTTGACTAGGGTTGGATTGACTAACTGGGGACTATGGCCTCACCCATCCCAGCAACGGATTGTATATATATGGAATGAGCTGAGCCGCATCCACCGTGACAGATTGGTTTTCATTTCAGTGCTAACTTTAGCTTCTGAGTGGTATCCCTACAATGTGTCTGAGTCTGGACTGAGCGTGAAGTGCCATCCTCCCCTTGTGAAGCTGCCTTGCCCAGCAAGGCAGGTGTACCTTACAGCTGTGGATTTGGAGGAAGGCAGGGGATGAGGAGTTACGTTTGGAAGAAGCCAGCATGCGGAGTTCAGTGAGCAAGCGATATCTCATTTGCTTGGAACTTCATGGAGGTCCTGTCGAGCCCAGGATGAGAACTTACTTCTCACTGTTACCCTTCTTGGTGTTGCACCTGTCAGCACCTCTGTTTTTACTGTTCTATATGGGAAACAGCAGGAACAGCGGAGATAGAAACCATGACTTTGACATCTCAGGAACGTCCCTCTGTCTCCTCAGTGAGCTATTTTAGTACAATGTGTGGCCAGAAGGTGGCGGTCTAGTAACAGTGGACCAGTGTTTGTTAAGAACCAGAGTCCAGAAGAACTTTCCAGAGACCTTTGTTGTAATGCATAGTGTAGACAGATTGAGACCCTAGGTGGCCCGGCTGGGACTGGGGGAGGAGGAGAGTCTCCCGGGCTTCAAGGGCTGGAAACGATGCAGGTGGGAAGATTCCACCTTAGGAAAGAGGAGTTGCAAATTGCTGTTTGCTTGCGCAGTATCTTTAAAATAATCTTTTAAAGTTTCGAATAGTTTCAGACTTGAGAAAAGTTTTGAGGATAGCACAGAGTACCCGCGTCTCCTACACCCAGTTCCCCCTGTTCTTGCCATCTTACGTTAGTACTGTTCATTGTCTGAAGCTGTCTGTATTGATACATCTTTACTCACTAAATTCCCTGGTTTATCCAGATTTCCTTAAGTTTTACTGTTCCAGAATCCTATCCAGGATCCCACATGATATTTTGGAGTCTCATCTTGGACTCATCTTGCCTATTACGGATTCTCAGACTCCCCTTGTTTGATGATCTTGACAGTGGTCAGGTTTGTAGCCTTTTCCCAAGCTGGACCTTGTCTCATGTTGTCTCATGACCCACTGGGGTGATGGGTTTGGGGAGGAAGACCACAGAGCTCTTATCATAAGAACAAGGTCCGTGCGTGGCATTCTTAAGGAGTTTTTTGGTCCTGAGTTTTGTTTTTACTGTTTGCTAACTGTTGCCTTCTGAGAGGGGCCTTCTCTGACCATCTAATTTAAGAAGACTGGTTTCCCATTCACTGACCCTGTAGAAATCTTGCTTCGCACATGCATCTCTGTAAAATGGTAAGTAAACTTCTGGGGCATTGAAGTCTCTGCACAGGGCCATTAATGTAGGACCGTCTTTTGAAGCAGTGGGGTTCTGACCCTGGGACACAGCACCGTGCTTACCGCCAGCAGGGCTCCACGTGGCTTATGGGCCATGGCTGTCAGGGTCTGACCACCGACAGACCCCCATGTGCCCACTAGGACACGAGCACTGTGCTGACTTCAGACAGGCCCCGTGTGGTTATTAGAGCATGATGACTCCCGACTTAACAGGCCCTCAGAGAGCTGCTTGACCCTCAACCCCTTGATCCCTTCCGAGGACCCACAGGTCCAAGCCGTGTGCCATATAATTTTGTAAATTTGCAAAGTAAGTTTTTTTTAAATTGTAATTAGTTGAGACTACTTTCTCTCTCCATTTCAGCTTTCTCTCTCTTATACCTCCCGTTACATTGAGGACATGGGGCATTTTTTTCCTGAAAGGGCTTCCCACTCCAGTTATATAAGCTGCTGGATAGAGTAGGCATCCTGTGTCATCAGTGGGGCATTTGGGGCCCAAGGACAGGGAGAAGGATTTGCTCGTAACTGGACAGACTTGAAGCAGTTTTTCTGCTCACAGGGCAGGCCCTGGTGGTCTTTGCTCTGAACTTGCGTTGAGGTGACCAGTTTGTGTCTAATGCACAGAGGTGACTTTTGCGTCTGGTGCTGCCCCTGCCAGCCCGGTCCCTGCTCAGGGCTCCCCCTGATGCCTCCTTGTCCTTAGAAAGTGGGATCATCTGTAAATTCTCACGTAGCTGAACAGTTTGTGCTTATTTTGTTTAACTATTAATGCTGTTGACTTCTGAAATAAAAACCATCTTATACTGCATCAAATTAATTTTTTTCAGAAGATATTTCAAAGCATTAAAGTAACTGAGTCAGCAGCCCAGGTCTCAGCACACAGTTCTGAGGGTGGCTGAGTTTTGTCCTAGGCGGGACCCTGGTGATGCCAGAGCTCATTGTGAGAAACATCTCTGATTAGCATATTCCAGGAAGAAAAGTCCTCAGTTGTGATTTTCTGGTTTTCAGTCCCACTTGTTAAAAATTTAAAAGTAGTATGCTTCTGCCTGTCGTGCAGCTGTAGCTGTTGGAATGGAAACCAGGGTGATAGTGAAGGACCACAGCGCTGGGCGCAAGCGCACGAGTGTGGATCAGACGTGGGCCTTGCTCCTGGAGAACCCAGCTGGGGGGAGCCCAGTTCCAGCAGATGCCGAAGGAGACAAATAGCAGTGCAGCACCTAGCGAGTCACTGTCACTGTGCAAGCTGAATTGCACCAGGACAGATGACGGGAGAGTGCTGTAATTAATGAAAGGGCTGAGTGGAGAACATGTCTCCAGACTCAGGCTAGGGGACATCTGTCTGCATGGCATGTGCAGTGGGGTGCATGGTGGGCAGGGCCGGTGTGCGGGGTCCTGCCAGGGTGGCAGGAACAGGAGTGTGCAGGGTCAGGGAGCAGACTAGAGAGAAGGGTGCAGGCTGACCGAGGAGTTCACTTTCACCCACTAGGCCAGAGAACCACTGTTACATGGACACATGAAGTGCACTTGGCCGTCATGTTGCCACTGAGAACATTTTAAGGTCATGTGCATTAGTTCGCGTTTCCTTTAGGCTGATAACAGTTAGCAGAACACATCCTCTGTTGTCCAGTTTAGCTCTGATGGTGTTCTGTTGCTAATATCTTAGAAAAGTGCTTTTTATTAGGTAACCTCTTAGTGACATTTATGTCTTGTAAGACCAACCAACAGTGAGTTGTATGCTGTGGAAAGTTCTCTATTTAATAAGCCCTTAGGAGGATGGAGTAGTGGCACTTTGGAGGTTGTAGAACACGGGTTGTGAAATCAATTTGGTTGATTGCAAGCAGCTTTTATATAAAGAATAGAAAAGCAACCCGAGTGCATGGTATGTACTGAGGTTTTTGTGTTGTGACTCCCAAGGTATATGTGACGGTGTAGCAGTTCTGTGTAGGTTGCACTTCTCACAGGTGTGCACAGTTAAAAGGCAAGCAGCCTCGCATAGGGTCTTCCTTCCCAGGGGAGTGCTCGGGTCTGCAGTGTGGAACCCCTGCCCTTGCCTCCATGCAGGTTTTGCTTTGCATCAGCTGGTTCCTGAGCTCACTCTATCTGACCGAGACTCTAGTAAATACACTCTCATCCTCATGTCTTCTCTGCTCAGTTAGGGAATTTCAAGGAGTGTTAGTTTGTAAGAATTTTTTAAAGAAATAACAATAAGGGGATACTTGTGTACCTGTTGGAGGTGGCTGTTCTTTCCCCCGAGCAGGGACTTGTACAGGTAGCATACCCTAGAGTTACCAGCTGTATTATTCAGGCCCAGCAGGAACTGGGCCCCAAGATGAATTTCCTTTCCTAACAATGTACTTATCAGCTGCTCTAGGCCACTCTGCCAGAAGGCAGCGCTGCTTACTACCCTGACGGTCCTTGGAAGGAAGTGGGAGTGTCCCATCTCTGCCCTCCCATTCTGCTGAAGCAGAGCAAGCTGCTCAAAGGAGTTGGTCCTGGAATCCAGATGCTGGTTCTCAGACCAATATGCTTTCATCTTTCCACCATCCTAATAAACTGGAGAAGGAAATGGCAACCCACTCCAGTGTTCTTGCCTGGGAAATCCCATGGACAGAGGAGCCTGGTGGGCTACACAGTCCATGCGGTCACAAAAGAGTTGGACACAACTTAGTGACTAAATAATATATACTCCTGGGTAAAAGATCTTGCTTCTCAAAGTCAGTTATAGAACAAGATCCCGAGTATTTACTGTGTTGTACACTCCGATCAGTGTTGGGTAAGGAAGCAACCCTGGATTGGGATAGAAGGCAAGGCTCAGGCAGGTCCCACATTCAGTCAGCTAAGCAGAGGCTCAGCCAAGTGAGTTCACCACACTTACTGCCCTGGCAAGCACAGAGGCTCTGCGCACATAGATGACTGTGAAAACACTCTGTCAACCTAAAGAGCTCTGACGGTCTTAAACACCACTTTTTCTAAAGTTCTGAATGTGCTTGTGTTGTTCACACCTTCTGGAAGATGCCTCTGTGTTTGACTTTACATTTCAGCATCTGGACTGATGGACCAAGCCACGCACTGTGAATCCTCCTCAGGGAGTCAGGAAGGGAGGCCACTTCAGCTACAGACAAGCGAACCAGTAATTTCTGAGGAAGACACCCAGGAACTGGGACAGGTAACATGCATTCATAGTGTTATATCCTCCCCTGCAGGCAACTTCTCTTTCTTGCGTAAAAACAACTTTCCAGTGATTTATGCTTGCCCCTCACCTACACAGAAATGTTGGGATATCCACCTGATTTGCTCAGCTCCCTGTGGCTCAGAAAAGGAGAATAAAGGCATTGCCCATTCTGATTCCTTTCATTTTGTGGCATGCAGATACACATAGCATTCCTGTGCACACACAGTAGTCTTGCTTCTTGTATGTGTGTGTGTGCACACATATGCTCTGTACATGTACATGTATGCATGTGTATACTGTGTGCACACATATGCAGCACCCGTGTGTGTGCTCTCTGTGTATGCACTGCCTGGGCATGTATAGTTGAGGGCACTTGCCCTCAAGTGTTGGACACTGGTTCTTGAGAAGGCTTGCCACTGTTTGTCCAGGAAATTGAAATTTAAACAATATTTGATAGAAATACTTTCAATTTACCTTCCTATGTTAGTGCTGGACAACACAGGGGCCTTTTCTTCCTCCTTTTTTAATAATTATGTAGCAGATACCTAGACATTGTGTCATTTCATTCATAAATATTTCAGTAGCTTTAAAAGAAAGAACTGTTTTAAAAAATCAGCACATATATATGTGTTAGTATACTTATTGGTGTTTTTCTTTCTGGCTTACTTCACTCTGTATAATAGGCTCCAGTTTCATCCACCTCATTAGAACTGATTCAAATGTAAAGCAAAAGAAAGTAAAAATAAAAATTAAAAAATAAATAAATAAAAAAAATAAAAAATCAGCACAGTACCATACTCACCTTAAAAAAGTAAAAGGTAGATTCCTTGGTGTCATCAGACATCAAGCCAGTGCTCAGGTTTCCCTTAGTTCCCTCATTTAGAAAAACGGGTCACATGTTTGTTCCCATTGGAATCCTCATAAGGCCCCTGTGTTGCATTTAGTGAAGTGCCTTTAATTCACAACTTTCCTCTGTCATCTCTTCTTTTGCGCTTTATTTGATTAAAAAAAGCTGAATTGTTTCTCTGTCAAAATTTTGCAACCTGCAAGATATTACTTCCTTGATCTCCCCACCTCCCAGCAGGTGGTGAGCTGTCTACTCTCTGCCTTGGCGCTCCTGTAGGTCAGTTTGTAGCTCTAGAGGCTCCATCAGATCCAGGCTCCGTTTTGGAGAGACTATTTTGTTGATGGCACCCCACAAATGTCATCAAAGCCTTGTATGCCTTTTAAACCTGTTTTTAGATAATTTTATTCTGTGTGTCTACATAGGCATAGACTGCTTTAAGCTCAGCTTTTTCCTTTTGGGGGAAAAAAGTGTTCATCTTTTACTATGGGGTATTTTAAACATACATCATTTGTCACTTATTCCTTCTGATCTAACTGAATTGCTTTTAGTAATGACACGTAGACAATCTGTTTTCTAGCTGCAACTAGCAAAATTTGCAGCTTACTAATCCCTTCTTTGGATAGGCTTATTGACTCCAGAACACTGCAGATCTTGTCTATCTTGGGACTTGAGAAAGCTTTGTACTGTGAAGGCAAACTTAACCTGTTCTTGTGAAAGTGAATGAGAGTACATATAGGCCTCAGACTGGTAGGATCTGGGTCCCTTCTCTCACTCTCCAACGAAGATGTCTGTGGCTGAGATGAGCTCTCCTGTGTCCCACCGTTGTGCTGAGACTGGAGCAAGAACATGGCTTTTTCATGGGAAATGTAACAATCTTATCTGTTAATTCTACTGGTGGCCATGTAGTTGGAGAGGGCCCTTCCAATTTCAAATAAACAATCTCTGCTGTCATGTCCAGTGTGCCCTTCCCCTAAAAGCTGGATGGATAGAATGGAAGAGATGGAGATGGAGGCACCAACAGCTAAGAGTAGAAGATCCCTCAGTAACCACTGAAGTCGCCATTCTTCCCCACGAAAGCTGGTGTCTGTGTGGTTGGTCCTGACTGTCATCAGCAAGTCTCTGTGGGCCCTGTGGCGTCCGTGCTGGGAACAGCAGATGCCGTGGTCATGAATCAGGATGCTGGCTTTGGGGCAGAGGACGTGGTGATCCCTGAGCGGTTGGGCTGCAGGACCTACCCACAGGAGGGGCGGGACTTTGTGCTGGTTAGCGGTCTCATTCTCCTTCCCTGCAGGGAGAACGTAGTTTCATACGAGGTTGTCTTTTTGAGGTAAAACACATGTTTCATATTTAGAGAAGAATTTTGAGCTGTGTAGCTGAAGCTCGGGCATAGGTAGGAATGAGTTAAATTTCTAGGGAAAATGAAAATGCAAGAAAATCTCCGTCCATTCATCTGTGGTTTCTGCTGCAGATGCTATTAAAGTCATTACGTGAAAATGGATTTTGGTGACTTAAAGTGCAGTTGGGGTGCTAGAGAGAAGACGCACCGTGATTTCCTCATGGAGCAGCATGCTCAGCGCAGTGTGCCAGCTCCCTCTGTGCTGGGCCTCTGCAGCAGGCATGTGGGCTACAATTGGGCCCCATCTGCTGCGTAGCTGTGGCTGTCCACCATCCGCTGTGGGAGGGCACGTGGTGGAGGAGGCCGGGAGAGGAATCAGAGTCCCTCAGAGGGGTTTGGCAGAATCCCGTGAATCATTTCCAATGTCTGATGTGCTAACCTTTCCTGCCTCAGAACTCCTGCTCTTTCGTTACTAACTCTGTGGCTCCCGTGTATTTGATACAGCATTTGGAAGTGATAAGACAAAAACGGCACGGTTCTGTCCTCAGACAATCACTGTTGTATAAAGTTTCTTCATAACTTCTTAATCTCCACTTCCGTGTCTTGTGCTTGCTGTTTTTTCACCCTTTCTCCGTCTTTCACCAGAGGAGGGATCAGGGCGGAAAGCTGGCCCGGCTCTGGCCTTCCGGTTCATCGGGCTCTTCAGTGTCCCCGGCCGCGGAACAGCAGTGAAGGAAGACTCGCCCTGGGCGCATCGTCATTTCCAGGAAAAAGGGCTGCACACAGTGTGGGTTCATGGCAAGAGTGGAGGGCATAGTTTTGAACTTTCTGTTTGATTACATTTGGGCATTTAGCTTGCCTACTGTATGTGGTATCTTTATAAACAATAAGTGCAAAACACAAAAATGAAAAATGGAGGTGATTCATTCAGTTCAGTCAGAAAGTTGGTTTACTGGAAAACTTAGCTCGTCAGCTGGCATGAGGAGAAGAGTTTATTGAAAAGGCAGCCCTGTGGATGCCTGTGCTGGGGAGATGACTGAGGGCCAGGCCTTTTGTCTCTGCGTTGATTAGCCGAGCCAAGTTCCACACGTATCTGCACTGGTAATTCACTGGATCGTTCCTGAAATAATTCAAGGGCAGGAAGGATGCTGTGGCTCTCTCCTTGCTAACTATCTTAAGAAACTAGTGTCCTTTTCTCTCTCTCTTTCTATATGTTGTGTGTGTGTCTATTTATATTCTTTTTCACATTGTTTTCCATTATGGTTTATTACAAGATAATCTTATTTTCTTTTTCTTTTTTCTTTCTTTTTTGTAGAATTTATAAAATACATTTCGTCTTCAGTAACTCCACCTTTCTGGTCTTTTTCCTTGTACTTTCCCCCCAGTTATTTAAATTTGTCCCAATTCATGTCTCCTTTCCTAGTTAGGAAAAAAAAGAATCTTTCATTTCTTGCATAACTGATCTTTAGCCTAAAATAAATGTCTGAATTAGTGGGATTGTATAGCCCTGGCTTCAGTGTATTACTTGTTTATTTGGAGAAGACAACACATCTGGGTTTCCTTGAATAATTGTCAGGACAAAGTCATGAGATAATGAGTGAGGGGTGGTAATCCATGATGCTTCTCATCAGCTGTGGCGGTAGGCTAAACCACACCTCAGAAATGCACATTCTAGAACTGATACTTCTTAGGATGAAGGTGGGAATGGCTAAACTGGCAGGCCTTCAAAAGTAGAAAAGCAGTAACACATTCCACCAGCTAAAGGACCACTGACCAGTGCTGGGAGGGCGTGCCAACACCTTTGTTGGAGTGGGCTCTGTGGAGGGGTCTGGGGAGAGGGAGCTGGACATGTCCACTCAAAGGAGTCTGGATTTTGTCCTGTAAGTAACTTGGAATCATTGAAGATTTTTAAATAAGGAGAGACGAGATGATTTCAGGTTTTTACTCATTCTCCTCAGGTTCTCTTGTTGTCCTCTGCTTTCTTCTGAATCTTTTTCAGACAGTTCATTTCATTGTTAATTATGAGGCACAGTTAGAAGGTTAGTATTTTTATTTATGGTTTTGATACCAATCTGAATATTGGAAATGAAGTAGGCTGTTTATTTAAATATATGTTACTCTAATTGTGAATTACTAATAAATGTTTCTGACATCATATCCCATGTCATTTCTAAATGTTAAACCATTAAAAGAGGAAGAGGTACCTAGTAGCTTTTGTTGTCCACATACAGGGGGCATTTCAGTGGAAGGTCATGTAGCCTAGGATGAGCCCTGGCATAGGAAGCTGGCATCCCGGCGCTGGCCCCAGCCCTGCCTGTTCTCTCGAGTCCTGGGAAGTCTTTGCTCCCCTGGCCCCAGTCTCCACTTCTGAAAAGCAAAGGCACTGACCTGCAGTGTGTTCCAGCACCTACCATCTAATGCAGAATCTGCCGCAGTGAAAGGAAAGCTGAGCTACAGGAAAACGCCATGCCTTACTTACTCATTTCTGGTTTTCCTGTCTGCTCTGTTGGTTAGCTGGGTCACTGGTAACCATGAGCGCTGCTTTGACAGACAGACAGACACGTGGTGCCCCCACTGCCTAGCCCAGCCCTGCTTGCTGTGGTTTCATGTGCCTCCCACTGGTGGCCTCTGTAATTGCCTGGGACAACCAGCTCTTCTCCGTAGCAGCCTTTGGAATTCCCATCGTGTTGGGTATGGTCACCGTTCTAGCAGAGGCCCTTGTTGTTGTCTGCGACAGTGACTGTTCATAATGAGAGGGCCAGTCCAAGTGTGTGGCTATGTGTCCTCTGCAGTTGACAGAGAAAGCTATGTGGGCACATTGGACCTCCTCCACATAGAGGCTGTGGTGTGAACCTGAGCTGCATGGGGGAGACGCCTGTCCTTTGGGTCCAGATACCCACGCAGATGAATCTTGGGGATGTATTCTGTACTTTGTATTACCCCTGGGAGCTGTGGATAGGGAAGAAGCTGCAGATAAGGAACCCTAAGATTTTGTGATTCCAGAATGTACCAGCATCTCAGGGAACAAATTCTAGAGCAGCTGCTTGGTGGTGCAGAAAATAGAATGCCAAGGGGCAAGAAACAGATGGTCAGGCATTTCATTTTGGAGGATGACTTGTTCACCCTTCAGAACATTTTCCTGTGTTCTTGGTCAGCTTTTGAATGAACCTCAAGTCTTAAAGTCAAGTGTTTGATTATACTGTTATTGAGTACCTGCCTGTGGAAGGTTATGTATATTATAACCATGTTTTTTTATTGTGGTAGAATATGTAGAATAAAATCTTGTCATTTTAACTATTAAAAAAATTTTTTTTCTCTATTTTAACTATATAAATAGTATTAATTACATTCAAAAATGTTTCACAACCATCACCACTGATGGTTTTATTTCCAGAGCTCTCTTATCACCCCCAACGGAATCTGTTATAGTGAAACAGTAACTCCACATTGCACCTCTCTCCACTTCCTGGTAATGTCTAATCTTCGCTCTGTCTCTATGAATTTGCCTATTCTAGGACCCTCCAATGGGCTTTCCAGGTGGTGCAGTGGTAAAGAATCCACTTGCCAGTGCAGGAGATGCGGGTTCGATCCCTGGGTGGGGAAGATCCCCTGGAGTGGGAAATGGCAACCCACTCCATATTCTTGCCTGGGAAGTCCCATGACAGAGGAGCCTGACAGGCTACAGTCCATGGGGTCGCTACTAGTCGGATACGACTGAGCGACTTCACTTTCACTTTTCACTTTCATGCATTGGAGAAGGAAATGGCAGCCCACTCCAGTGTTCTTGCCTGGAGAATCCCAGGAATGGGGGAGCCTGGGGGCTGCTGTCTGTGGGGTTGCACAGAGTCGGACACGACTGAAGTGACTTAGCAGCAGCAGCAGCAAGGTGATGGTAAAGGACAGGGAAGCCTGGAATGCTGCAGTCCATGGGGTCACAAAGAGTCAGACACGACAGTGACTGAACACCAACCACCACATATGAACAATATCCTATGAAGTGTCAAAGAGAGACATTTGTCTTTGCTTCTCTGACTTGACTTAGTATAATAATCTCCAGGTCCATTCATGCTGCTGCAGGTGGTATTATTTCATTCTTTTCAATGGCTGAGTCATATTCCATTGTGTGTATATGTGTGTGTGTGTGTGTGTGTGTGTGTGTGTGTGTGTGTGTGTGTGTGCATATACAGATGTGTTCCACATCTTCTTTATTCAGTTCTCCGTCAGTGGACATTTAGGTTGCTTCTGTGTCCTGGCTGTTGTGAATAGTGCTGCAGTGAACTTTGGGGTGCATGTGTCTTTTATTTATTTTTAACTGGAGGATTATTGCTTTGCAAGGTTGTATTGGTTTGTGCCATGCACCCGCATGAATCAGGCATGAGCATACGTGTGTCCCCTTCCTCTTGAGCCCCCTCCTGCCGCCCTGCCCAAGCCCCCGTCCTTCCAGGCAGTCACAGCACACTGGACAGAGCTCCCTGTGCCATGCCGCAGCTCCCTACTAGCAGTCTGCTTTGCGCATGGCAACGTATAGATTCACTGCTCTTCTCAATTCATCCGGCTCTCTCCTTCCCCTGCTCTCTGCACACATCCGTTCTCGTCATCTGCATGTCTATTCCTGCCCTGTAGATAGGCTCGTCGGTACCATTTTCCTAGATTCCATATACATGTGTTGATACACAATAGTTGTCTCTTTCTGACTTACTTCACTTTGTAGAACAGGCTCTAAGTTCATCCACCTCAGTTCAGCTGACTCAAATTCATTCCTTTTAATAGCTGAGGTATTACCGTTCTGTAATATCAGTGAGCTGTAATATTAATATTAATTATTAATATTAATGAGCTGTAATATTCTATTACATATATGTACAACTTAAAAAACTTTATTTTGTATTGGGGCATAGCCAGTTAACAGTGTTGGGACAGTCTCAGGTGAACAGGGCAGGGACTCAGACATACATGTGCGTGCATCCATTCTCCCCCAGACTCCCCTCCCGTCCCCGCTGCTGCGCCACGTGGAGCAGAGTCCCCTGTGCTGCACAGAAGGCCCTTGTCGGATCTCTGTTTTAAATATGGCAGTGTGTTACCACAACTGTAACTGTGTCTGTATCTGTCAGTGGACATCTAGGTTGCTTCCATGCCCTGGCTATTGTAAACAGTGCTATAATGAACACGGGTTCACGTGTCTTTGTCAGTTGCGGTTTTCTCAGGGTATATGCCCAGTAGTGGGATTGCTGGGTCATATGGATGCCCACTCTTGCCACTGTTATTCAGCATGGTTTTAGAAGGCCTGGCTATGGCAGTCAGAGAAAAAAAAGAAATAAAAGGAAACCAGATTGGAAAAGAAGAAGTAAAACTCTACTGTTTTCAGATGACATTATACTACACATAGAAAACCCTAAAGATACCACCGGAAAATTACTAGAGCTAATCAGTGAATTTAGTAAAATCACAAGGTATAAAATTAACACATAGAAATGCCTTGTACTCCTATATACTAACTGAAAAATCAGAAAGAGAAATTAAACAACCCCGTGACACCACTGCAACAAAAAGAGTGAAATACCTAGCGATAAACCCGCCTAAGGAGACAGGAGACCCGTGTGCAGACAACGGTAAGGCCCTGTTGAAAGAACTCAAAGCCACACAAACAGATGGAGAGAGAAGGTCATGTTCTTGGGTTAGCGGGGTCAATATTGTCAAAATGACTGTGCTTTCCAAAGCAGTCTACAGGTTCGGTGCATCCTCGTCAAATCACCAATGGCAGTTTTCACAGAGCTGGAACCACCAATTTTAGAATTGTATCTTTTAGAGTTTTGATTCTTCTCCAGGCATGTGCTCAGGAGTGGGATTCCCGGATCATATAGTATCTCTGTTTTTAGTGTTTTAAGGAACCTCCAAACTGTTCTCCATAATGGCTATACCAGTTTATATCCCCACCAACAGTTGGTGGCGGGGCAGGGGGTTTCCTCAGTGGCTTAGCGGTAAAGAATCCACCTGCCTCATAGAATTAGTTTGGAAGTATTTCCTTCTTCTTTTTTTCTTTCTGAAGTGTTTCTTCCTCTGCAGTTTTTTGGATAGTTTCAGACGGGTAGGTTGGGTTTCTTTTATCAAAGAAGGAAGTTCTCTTTTAGTCCTGCTTTTCTTTTTTGTGTGTGTGTGTTTTAAGGTTTTTATTTTTATTTATTTTTTAAAATTTATTATTATTATTTACTTTACAATATTGTATTGGTTTTGCCACACATCAACATGAATCTGCCACGGGTGTACATGTGTTCCCAATCCTGAACCCCCCTCCCACCCCCACCCCCACACACCATCCCTCCGGGTCATCCCAGTGCACCAGCCCCAAGCATCCTGCACCCTGCAACGAACCTAGACTGGTGATTCATTCCTTATATGATATTATACATGTTTCAATGCCATTCTCCTGAATCATCCCACCCTCTCCTTCTCCCAGAGTCCAAAAGACTGTTCTATACATCTGTGTCTCTTTTGCTGTCTCGCATATGGGGTTATCGTTACCATCTTTCTAAATTCCATATATATGCATTAGTATACTGTATTGGTGTTTTTCTTTCTGGCTTACTTCACTCTGTATAATAGGCTCCAGTTTCATCCAACTCATTAGAACTGATTCAAATGTATTCTTTTTAATGGCTGAGTAATACTCCATTGTGTATATGTACCACAGCTTTCTTATCCATTTGTCTGCCGACGGATATCTAGGTTGCTTCCATGTCCTGGCTATTATAAACAGTGCTGTGATGAACATTGGGGTACATGTGTCTCTTTCAATTCTGGTTTCCTCGGTGTGTATGCCCAGCAGTGGGATTGCTGGGTCATAAGGCAGTTCTATTTCCAGGTTTTTAAGGAATCTCCACACTGTTCTCCATAGTGGCTGTACTAGTTTGCATTCCCAGCAACAGTGTAAGAGGGTTCCCTTTTCTCCACACCCTCTCCAGCATATATTGCTTGTAGACTTTTGGATCGCAGCCATTCTGACTGGCGTGAGATGGTACCTCATTGTGGTTTTGATTTGCATATTTCTGATAATGAGTGATGTTGAGCATCTTTTCATGTGTTTGTTAGCCATGTGTATGTCTTCTTTGGAGAAATGTCTATTTAGTTCTTTGACCCATTTTTTGATTGAGTCGTTTATTTTTCTGGAATTGAGCTGCAGGAGTTGCTTGTATATTTTTGAGATTAGTTGTTTGTCAGTTGCTTCATTTGCTATCATTTTCTCCCATTCCGAAGGCTTCTTTTCACCTTGCTTATAGTTTCCTTTGTTGTGCAGAAGCTTTTAATTTTAATTAGGTCCCATTTGTTTATTTTTGCTTTTATTTCCAGTATTCTGGGAGGTGGGTCATAGAGGATCCTGCTGTGATTTATGTCAGAGAGTGTTTTGCCTATGTTCTCCTCTAGGAGTTTTATAGTTTCTGGTCTTACACCTGCTTTTTTAAGGTTTTGATCATGAAAGGATGTTGGGTTTTGTCCTTGCTGTTTCTGCATCAGTTGAGTTGATTATATACGTTTTTTCTGTTTGTTCTAACAATATGGTATATTGCATGACTTGATTTTCTTTTTTTTTTTAATATATTTTATTTATTTTTAAATATAAGTTTATTTATTATAATTGGAGGTTAATTACTTTACAATATTCTGTTCTAAGTCTGAACCACCCTTGCATCCTGAGATAGATTCTACTTGGGTTCAGTTTGCTACTATTGTAGTATCTTGTGGTTTTATTTTCATTTGCCTTAGAGAGTTTACTAATTTCCCTGTTTGACCCATTGGTTGTTAAAGGGTGTTGTATTTCTACATATTTGTGAGTTTTTTTTTAATTTTTCCAGATTTCTAGTTTCATTCCACTGTGAAGGTACTTTCTATTACTTCGGTCTTAAGTTGAGGCTTATTTTGAGGCCTGCCATGTGGTCTGTCCTGGAGGATGTTCTGTGTGCCCTGGAGGAGACTGCGGGTTCCACTGATTCGAGTGGAGTATGCTTTGTACATCTGTTGGGTTCAGATGGTGTTCAAGTCTTCTGTTTCCTTATTGATTTTCTATCAGGATATCTCATCATTGCCAGCATCTTTTTTACCTTTTAAAAAATGGTTAACTAGTAGTAGGTGGTTTTTGGTTCAGGCTGGAAAGTTGGTCTTAGGCAGTATTTAAATGTAAAATTGGATGAATACATGGACACAGTATTGGGGAAGCTTCATGGCCTTGGGCAGCGTGCTTTGCCCATCCCATCTGTAGCACAGGGCTGGAGACTAATCGTTGGAAACATAGCTTCTCATGGCCAGTAAGTGCCTTTGGCAAGTGAGCTGTGTGGCCTTCAGCAGGCTGCACATTTCCCAGAAAACGTGCTGCTATCACGGTTTACAAAACGGCCCCTGCTTGAGGTTTGCTTTGAAGTGAAGGTGAGGCTGGTACTATATGGAGCAGAATTCTGTTCTAAACAATTTACCAGTGGGGCCCCAAATGTTTGTGACCCAGTCAGCTCTGAAGAACTTCCAAATTAATGCATTTTCTCTTTATTTCATATCCTGAGAAGTCCCCACTGAGGCATTTCCTTCAGTTTATCGAGCATTTCACTTGGTAGGGATTCCATTCCTCTCTTAAAAACATGGTTCTTATCATGGGAAGCTCTGTTTACAGTCTGATAGCAGCTTGGTTCCCAGGACTTCTCTATAGTCCTGGGAGGTGCTTTCCTTGCCCAGGCCGTAAGCTAAAGGGGCCATCTTTGCTGTGGGCCATTGCGGGTGTCTATAACCACACTATTCAGCAGACTTCAAGTGAGGGCTAACAGATCCCTGAAGACTCAGCTCTCAAAGTCTTGTTGTACAGACACAGCCCTGGTGCGTAAGGCAGGTTTCTGCTCAACTCTCTGTGCTGCGAGGGGGTTGTGAAGAGGGGTGCTCCTTAAAAGAGAACCCTTTCCTGCCCCTGTGCATCACAGGTCGCCCTCAAGACCTCAGGGAATGCAGAGAGGACAGAGTGGGGCACAGGGGTGGCTTGTGACTGCTGAATGTGACCGATTGTAGCCAAGAATATTCTATACGCCTCCAGAGCTTTGGTTGAGAGGGAGCCAATTTTTCCCTCTTTGACTTCTCTATAGCATGTTAATAGTCCCAAATGGTAGAACTGCAGACAGCTTGATTTATCCCAGCTCTATTCGTAAATGGTTGCTAGTTTCTTACTGCAAGAACATGCAGTCTTTCAGTGGGCCAGCCTAATAGCAAGATCAAGGCAGGCAGTCTAGCTAACATCAAACTGACTTTGTTCTGTTGTTCAGTCGCTAAGCCGTTTCCGACTTCTTGGTTGAGACATCCCCTCACGCCCATGGACTGTAGGCCACCAGGCTCCTCTGTGTATGGGTTCTCAGGCAAGAACACTGGAGTGGGTTGCCGTTTCCTTCTCCTACTCATTTTAGGGACTAAAATATACTAATAGTCTAAATCCTGGAGTTTTATTGTGAGGTAGAACAAAGCACTCTCTTTTTTCAGACTATAAGTGAGGCAGCAGCTAGCGTGTTACAGCTTTGTGGAAACATTAAGGCCATGTCCTGACGCAGTGAAAGCACAAGCCTACGTGTTCCAGGCCCTGCGTACAGCAGAGCTTGGGGCCTCTGATTCCCAGGCCTTCACACCTTGAGAGCTGGCGTGAGGCATATGTCTGTTTTGGTAAGGGAGCCTCCTCTACTGGGTGAGCCATTTTTCCATAATTTATTTTCTTTTTTTATAAACAAAGTGAAAATGGCTGGAAAGCTAAAGGATCTCTGTATCTGCTCTTCTGTCGACCCAGATGGTGTCTGTGCCGCCGTTCTGAGGTCTGTGACATTGCAGAGATGGAGGTCACCGTAGCATGTGGCCGAGCAGCAGGTCTTCCTCTTCCAGAGAAGACAGAAACTTCTGCTCTGTCCTGGGGACCATGTGGTGCCTCCCACTTCCTGCCTGAGTCATCACGGCTCTCCCACTTCCTGGTTCCTGAGGCTCATGGGTGAGGCCAGCATCCTGCCTGTGGGGAACCAAGCCTCCTGCTTTGGCTTTGTTGAGCGCCTGTGACCCCTGAGGAAGAGCACGGAGCATTTCTATGGTGTTTTCTCAAGATGCTGCTCCCAGAGATACTGGCATACATGTTATTTTGTCTTAACTTGTACTTATGTGCACTGTATATTTCTTGGGAATTTATCAAAGTTCTCCCTAAAATTCACTGTACTATTAATCACATAATTTCTGTGTAGGTACAAATGTAGCTGGATGATGGCTGGCTGCTGGGTTTATTTATTAGTGGAGCAGAGACTTGGGGAAGAGTCCATTTTGACCCTAGTCTTTGAGTCAGAGCCCAGTGAAGGTTCGTCTGAAAGCCCCGTTGATATTCCAGAGGCTGGCAACATCATGCATTGATGACTAGACAGCTTGTCATCCTGGGCCACAGAAGTAACAACTGTTTTACGGTTTGGCCAGACTTCATATTCTCCATTCTTTCCATCCCATGTTATATGGAATGCACACGATGCCGTTTAATTACTTCAATCCCTTTCTTAAAGGAAAAAGACACTGAACCAATATTCCAGAGGTACTAGTAGTTTGAAGGTTTACTCAGTAATTTTCTTTGCAGACTTAGTAGCTTTAAAGATCTCACTTTTGTTTTTGCAGTATTAATTAATTTCAAGTGCAGTTTTGGCAGACCAACCAAGGGTCTCAACAGGCTGCATAGAATGAGTGCTATTTTTAAGACCATCTCAGTGAAAATTTTTCCAAGTGAAACTCAACAGGAACCAGCCTTTATTTGGACTCATATACTCAGTTAAAATGCTCAACTTTTGTAGGCATGTCAGCTGTTCTTGTTCACAAAATAAGTTGTATGTGCCTTTTACTACTGTGTTTATTAAGCAGAGAATCAAGAATATAGGTGTTCTTGCTTTTGCCACTGTTTCATTTTGGAAAAAAGGCAGTTGATTCATCCGCTAGAGAAAGCTGGCTGTAGAAGTGTAGGACACACAGCATCTGTCACATGAAGTGGTCCTTGGTGAGAGTGCTGTTGCCTGGCGACACGGGCCTGAGCCGCCTGCAGCAGCCACTGGCCACGCGTGGGTCCTGAGCACTTGAAAAGCAGCGGGCCCAAGTTCTCGCAAGTAGCTTGTGAGAACTTCATATAAAAGAAGAATGCATATAAAACCTCTCATTAATGTTTGTTGACTTCATGTTTAAATGGGGGGCTTCTCAGGTGGCGCTCGTGGTAAAGAATCCACCTGCCAATTGCAGGAGACACCAAGGGCACGGGTTCAATCTGTGGGTTGGGAAGCTCCCCTGGAGAAGGGAATGGTAATCCCCTCCAGTATTCTTGCCATGAAGATTCCATGGACAGTAAAGTCTGGTTGGCTGCAGTCCTTGGGATTGCAGAGTTGGACGCAACTGAGCACCCACTCACGTGTTTAAATGAGAATATTTCGGGTTATTTGGTTTAAATAAAATATATTATTAATTATACTATTTACTTTTTATTAGAAAATTTGAAATTTCGAGTATGGCTCTCCCTAATTGGATATCTTTCCATAGTCACCCAGGGCTCTCAGAGCTGCGGGTGCTAAGATATGTGAATTGCCCGCCTATCCCTGACGAGAGCCCTGTCGCCATTTTCTAAGGGTCTCACGCAGTTTCTTTCATTGTCTCAGTGATGCGATTTCTGAGTCATGGCCATGACATCTCTTGTCCGTGCAGCGGTTGTAAGGGCCACAGCACCCCACTCCAGTACTCTTGCCTGGAAAATCCCATGGACGGCGGAGCCTGGTGGGCTGCAGTCCATGGGGTCACTAAGAGTCGGACACGACTGAGCGACTTCCCTTCCACTTTTCACTTTCATGCATTGGAGAAGGAAATGGCAACCCACTCCAGGGTTCTTGCCTGGAGAATCCCAGGGACGGGGGAGCCTGGTGGGCTGCTGTCTGTGGGGTCGCACAGAGTTGGGCACGACTGAAGCGACTTAGCAGCAGCAGTAGGAGCTAGACCCCAGGAACTCAAGCAAGTCACCCACCCTTCTCAGCTTCATCTGTGAAACAGAGTTAGATTGAGGATTAACAGAGAATAGTTAGGGCACATGGCAGGGGTCCCCTAAATTCTATTCTTATTTCAGATAACAGGGGAATGAGAACCGAGAACACAAAACCATATACACACACACATGCCTATAGATCATATGTCCATGTGGCTTCCCCAGTGGCTCAGCAGTAGGGATCTGCCTGCAGTGCTGGCTCAGTCTCTCAGGCAGGGAGATCCCCTGGGGGAGGAGTGGCTGCCCACTCCAGTGTTCTTGCCTGAAAAATCCCATAGACAGAGCAGCCTGGCAGGCTACAGTCCAAAGGACTGCAAAGCGTCAGACCCAGCTGAGCTCACACGCATATATATACATACACACACTCTAATCCCCAGTTTTACTTTCCTCTGAGAGTGTTTGGATGTTGGGACGAGAAAGCAATATTATCAGCAGTGCTTGTCTAACAGGCACTAATTTGGATTTGGGTTTTGGAGGACTTTTATCATCTCTTCTGAGTTCTGGTTCCTGGTTTTCTGTGTACACTGTTAATATCAGAACAGAACAGTTGACTACCTGCAGTGAAGGGAACATGTGGCTCCCTTGCCGAAAGCCCATCTCCTGCCGTCAGTGCATGTGCAAACAGTGCTTGTTTACAGTTTAGAACCTGGTAGTCCTGGAAAACAGTTCAGTTGAAAATAGACCTGACCACGTTTTGATGTGATTGACAAGGATGTAGAGGTTGCAAAGAGAGGGGTCTGTGTGGCCTAATCACTCAGCGTAGGAGAGAGACCTCCTCAGAGGCGTCAGATGGGACGCAGGTGTCTAACAAAGGGGGCCTTTTGTGCAAGTTTCTGGTAGAATGGCCTTGTTATCACACTGAAATGGAGGTAAGAAGGAGGAACCGCTGACCAGAGAGAACAGCATGGAAGGGCCTGCCTGACACAGTGGTGAGTGGCGACTTTTTTATTATGCTGTCTGGGCCTCAGCCATATGAGATCATAGAAGTGAGGGATGGAAAAGACCTCCTGTATGAGGTCATCCGGCCCGTCCCCTCCAGAGCTGACTGACCCCACAGGATACTTTCCAGAGCTCTGTCCAGCTTTTCAAGTGACTCAACGCGTGGAGTTTCCACCAGCTCCCAGAGGGCGCAGAAAGGCAGTGTCTCAGACTGCTAACTTGGATCAGGATTCATTCTTCTTTCTCATGACGAAGGTCCCTGTGATGATGCTTTGTTTGAAGAGAGATGGGGTAAGTCCTGCCTCTGTCACTGACTTGCGTATAACTGCGGATGACCTCAGCAGGCCTCATCTCCACATCGCCCTCCAAAAAGCGGGGGTGTTTTGCTGGGTTCCTTCAGTCTGAGCGCTCGAAGACTTGGCGGCAGCACCTTACATAGCACTTTATAGTTTTCACAGCTTGTTCACATTTGTGATCTCATTTGAGCCCCACCGTTCTTAGGGAAGGAGTTGATCTTATTCTCCTCCTGACCATCTCCCTGCCTATTCTGTTTCTTGTTAATCAAACGGAGGAGTTCTCCCAGGCAGTGGGTGGTGGGCCAGGTGCTCAGGCATTCCTTTTTGATTCGTTTGACCTCACAGGTACCACTGTGCCTTCTGAGACACCATGTGGGTGCTCTTTACTCTCCTTGAGGTGTGGCCTCCTTTCCCAGGCAGTAGCACTGCTCAGAATTATCCCAGGCCGCCTCTGGAACCCAGAGCTTTCCTGCCCGTGTCTCTGGGTGGGACCTGCGGGGGGAGTGGCTCTCGGGTCTGGAGTGTGATATGTGATCGGTAGGACTGCATTCGGGGTCCTCCTCTGGTGCTCACCCGGGCTGCTCATCGTCAGACCCACCCTCCTGTGATAAAGGACTTTGCATGGATCCATAGGCAGGCTGGTCCATCGGGAGTTAGTAAACCGGGCACCAAGGGCTCGTCTTAATTCAGATTGGGCAGTTCCTTCCTTCCCTGAACCTTTCTCTAAAAGAGGAACAGTATTGATGTTTATTGCAAGTAGTTGGTCATTAAGATTTCTCTCAAAATCATTTCTTTTTGTTGTCAAAACATTAAATTTTTAAACCCTGGTTCAGTAGGTATATAATTAAAGTCATTTCACGGTGCAACTACTCTCAGATAGAGTTGTAATACAGTGTTGCTCTCAACTAGTTTATAAAACTATGTGAAGTATGACAAGAGTCCCAGAAACGGGGCAAGGAGCTGCCGTCCAGCCTGGGCGACTCCCTTGGTCTGGGACGCCGTCCTTCCCTGTGGCGTCACTGCGCGCTCCTGGCGTCTCTGCGTGTCCTCCTCCGTGTCTGCGCTCACTGGTGCCTCCTTTGCCTCCCTGGAGGACGCCAGGGCCTGCACCTACAGGGCTGTCTCCCAGCACTTCTGAGTAGGCCCATGGGGCTGTGTTGAGTACCTGCTTCATCACCTCTGGCTATTTCTCCTGTTTTGTTCTGCCTTTTGCATTTGTGTGTGAAATATATCAAACATACAGACAAAAAAGGGGGCTTGCCTTTCTTTTTAAACTTCGGTTTTCCAGCTTCAGTCTGCAGTTAGGCCCTTGGATGCGGAAAGGCGAATGAATCAGTGATCAGGTGAGAGCTGGAGCTCAGGCCTGAGTTCTGGCCTCGGGATTCCCGGTCCTGCCCCGTGCCACTACCGTTGCAGGAATTCCATGTGGATGTGGTAACATTCTCAGCAAGGCGGTCAGCGTCAGAATCGTGGGTTAGAAGCAGCAGTGCCTCAGGGACATATCTCCTGGGGCTGTGTGGTCAGTCTCCTTGTTTATGGCCTGGAGCAGGGCCAGACAGCAGATGCATCATCTCCCGACAGCCCTACCTCGCTGAAGGTCAGTGCCAGAAAACAGCAGCGCTGAGACCCACAGCCGGGTCAGAGCTGGAGGCTCTGTGCTCAGAGTGTGGTTATCCCCATCAGCTACACATTTTCTGAAGTGTTATGAAAATAATGGAAAGATATATTATCTATTTTTGAGAGCATGAGAAAAGGCAGCCCCTCCTATCATTTGTGCTTCTCTTGCAGATCCTGAGGAAGCTCAAAGGTCTTGCGTTAGACACCGAGACAGAGCTGGAGAGACAGGATGAGGCCTTGGATGGCATCACTGCAGCTGTGGACCGGACAACCTTAACCATCGACAAGCATACCCGACGAATGAAAAAACTGACTTAGAAGAATAGGAAAGCCTAGGGATGACTGCTTCTGATGAGAATCACTTCTGAGTGCATTGTTCTCAGATCCTGCATGCTTCCTTTGAGATGAAGACCCTGGGAAGTCAGTCCAAGTGCCTGTCCCGGGAGGTGCACAGCTGCCTCAGGATGAAGGGCTGCCAAGAAAGCGGCTTGGGGTGATTGTAGCTGCCGCCAAGGGATTCCCTTGTAGGGAGCTGAAAGTGCACAGGAGGAGTTCTGCCTACAAATGCAGGGACCTGCCTACCCGCAAGGCCCTCCCTGGCTGCCTGGGGAGTCAGGAGCACACACACGTTCACACAGGCTGAGCCCTACAAGGAGGCCACGGCAGCACGGCGTCTTCATTCTGAGGGTGAAGCTGGACCCAGGCCTCAGGGACCACTTTGCCTGGCCAGAGTCCCGGGTCTCCAGTGCACAACTAGCTGTATTTTCATCCTGTCTCCATTCTTGATAACCATAAAAAGGATGATTTATGTCTCTATGAAAGAAACTGCTTATTTCTAACCCTCTGCCTGTTTGAACACTGCAGGCATATCCTTTGTCAGGAAAATCTCTTCTCCAGAATCACATTCAGTCCTGAGCCTGCCTCTCCTGCATGCCCTGCTCAGCACAGACCCCAGTGCCTTCACATTGTTCCATTTTTCTCTGATGGACAGGTCAGTTTCTTTTTGGTTGTACTGTAAGTTCTAACAAAAGCTAAGAGTACACCTGGTACACCTGGAGCTCATCCTGTAGACACCTGAAATATTCTTTTACTGCTCAGTTTTTAGTCAAACATGAAAGCAGTACAAATTGCACCTATTTTATTTTTTTATTTGTTATTATTTTTTAATATATATTTATTTTAATTGGAGGCTAATTACTTTACAATATTGTATTAGTTTTGTCATTTATCAACATGAATCTGCCACGGGTGTGCACGTGTTCCCCATCCAGAACCCCCCTCCCACCTCCCTCCCCGTACCATCCCTCTGGGTCATCCCAGTGCACCAGCCCCGAGCATCCTGTATCCTGCATCGAACCTGGACTGGCGATTCATTTCTTATATGATATTATACATGTTTCGGTGCCATTCTCCCAAATCATCCCACCCTCTCCCTCTCCCACAGAGTCCAGAAGGCTGTTCTATACATCTGTGTCTCTTTTGCTGTCTCGCATACAGGGTTATCGTTACCATCTTTCTAAATTACATATATATGCATTAGTATACTGTATTGGTGTTTTTCTTTCTGGCTTACTTCACTCTGTATAATAGGCTCCAGTTTCATCCACCTCATTAGAACTGATTCAAATATATTCTTATTAATGGTTGAGTAATACTCCATTGTGTATCTGTACCACAGCTTTCTTATCCATTCATCTGCCAATGGACATCTAGGTTGCTTCCATGCCTTGGATATTATAAACAGTGCTGTGATGAACATTGGGGTACACGTGTCTCTTTCAATTCTGGTTTCCTTGGTATGTATGCCCAGCAGTGGGATTGCTGGGTCATATGGCAGGTCTATTTCCAGGTTTTTAAGGAATCTCCACACTGTTCTCCATAGTGGCTGTACTAGTTTGTATTCCCACCAACAGTGTAAGAGGGCTCCCTTTTCTCCACACTCTCTCCAGCATTTATTGTTTGTATACTTTTGGATAGCAGCCATTCTGACTGGTGAAATTGCACCTATTTTATTTTATTTTATTTTTGCACCTATTTTAAATAGTGTTAATTTTTGCTTTTCTGCCCCATTTCTATCCAGAGACAGAAATGCTAGTTTTAGAATGTTGTTTGAAGCTATACATTGATGCCTTTTCACTTGGTTTGGGGTGCCTTAGTGTGTTCCCTGGTGGATCAGACAGTAAAGAATCCACCTGCCATGTGGGAGACCTGGGTTCAACCCCTGGATTGAGAGGATCCCCTGGAGGAGGGCATGGCACCCCACCCCAGTACTCTTGCCTGGAGAACCCCATGGACCGAGGAGCCTGGCGGGCTGCAGGCCGCGGGGTCGCACAGAGTCGGGCACGACTGAGCGACTGAGCGCAGCACAGCGCAGTGTGTGCCTGGGAGAGCCCCCATGGGAAGACGAGGGGAAAGCAGAGAAGTGGGTGGTGTCCTCCCACTCTCACAGCAAGCCACGTTCAGGCTGCTTTGAAATAGCATCCCAAGGAGGCCGGCCCGGAGAAGCTCACTTAGGCCTTGCATGGGTGTTGCTGTGAAGCGCCGTTGCTGCAGCCCTCCTGGGATGGCGCCTGCAAGCCCCGTGCTGCCATGGTGCACCACTCCCCTTGCGCACTGAGTCCTGGGTGGTTTTAAGAATTAATTCGCAGTGTGTTTTCTGGGGCTGCCAGGAGGCTTACAGCAGTAGGAATGCACGTTCGGAGGCCACAAATTCAGGACTGAGGTGTGGGCAGTCTGCGACCCTTCTGGTGTCTCTAGGAGAGGATCATTTGTGCCACTTCAGGTCACTGGTGCCTCCAGGTATCCCTGGGCTTGTGGCCACATCACCCAGGTCTCTGCCTCCATTGTCATGTGGCCATCTCCCCACGTTTCTGTGTCTCAAAACTCCCTGTCCTTTCTCTTACGAGGATCCATCCTAATCCAGGGTCATCCCACCTCAAGATCTTTTTACCTTGATGATGTCTACGGAGACCCCATTTCCACATTAGGTCTGAGGTTCCCAGTGGGCATGGATTTTGGGTCACCTAGGGATGCCCAGCCTTGTGACAGCTGATCCATTCCAAAAAGATATGGAAAGTAGCATTTCTAGAAAGTAATGGTCATAAGGGTCTTTCAGTTCTTTTCTTTATTCAGTTTGGTAAATTATATTCCTAGTCTCTGTCTTACTTGGTTTGTACTTACTAACCTCCAAAGTGAGAAGTGGGCCTGTTCTCAAGGTTTCTCATACCAATGCAGGCATGTGAAGAGTTGCTCTTGACCTTTCCTGTGCATCAAGTGATGGATGCGCTCAGAGCTCATGCCCATTCCATGGGGTCTGAGCCCCATGCCGCACTTTCTTGTGCATGATACCAGGGAAGTCAGGGAGAACACAGCAGATGTGAAGGGGTGTCAGCAAGGACAGTTACTGAGAGTTCATGCCTAGAAGCAGCCGCAGCAGGATCACATCCCTGTGGAACTTGGAGGAACACTTGAGGAAAGGCAGCCTGTGCCCTGGGCACGGGCTCCCCAGGTAGTACTAGTGGTAAAGAACCTGCCTGCCTGTGCAGGAGACTTAGGAGAGACGGGTTGGATCCCTTAGTTGGGAAGATCCCCTGGAGGAGGGCATGGCAACCCACTCCAGTATTCTTGCCTGGAGAATCCCATGGACAGAGGAGCCTGGCAGGTTACAGTCCATGGGGTTGCATAGAGTTGGACGCAACTGAAGCGATTTAGCACATGTGGGCATGGGCAAGTGCAGGTGGGCAGGCTGCACCCAAATACCATAGCTTCTCATGGCAGCCCTCGAAGAGTGTGTCCCCTGGGGTAGAGTACGTGGTTCTCACGATGGCCACGCACTGGGCTCATGCCTGGGACTCAGAAAATACAGACATACACGCACACAGCACACACTGACCTCAGGCCCGGAGTCAGGACATCGGAGGGTGCATGCATCAGCCAGATGCCTCTAATGATCAGGTGACTTCCTGCCATCAGACCTGCGATCTCTGCATCTAGCTCTGGAGAGCCCTGAGCAGCGGACGTGAACACGAATCTGTGCCACTCATGATGCTGTTCTGAATACTGGTGGGCACTGGTCAAAGGTCCCCAGCTTAGTCTCCAGCAGCCAGCCAGCCTCTGCTCATCCTGAAAATAGGTAACTCCTCTGGCATCGGGGCCATAGACACCTCGGCTGCTAACAGGCCTCTGGAAAGCAGGGGCCAGGGCTCTGCTGGTGATCCCCTGCCAGGAGCAAGCCCTGAGCTCCGTGGGCCTCACCCTCTCCTTATCCATCACCAGATACTCTTGAGCATGAAGGTGTGTGGCACAGAAGACATTGTACTGTTAGAGGACAATTCTCTGGGCCCTTTCTCGCCCATGAATAGCTAAATTGAATTGATGTGGAGGCTTAGAGGGTTTTTCTTTAAAAAAAGCCCATCGAAGACCATTTCATGCTATTTTTTTTTAAACCTTGACACCTTCCTGTAGCAGAAAATCCATCTGCCAAATGGTTAGTCACCAAGGCCGAAGCAAAATTGCCAAGAACTCTATGAAACCAGGAGCTGACTCCCATGACACACTTCTCCCAGGGGAATAATTCCACCTCCCTCTGCTCCCTGCAGCTATGGTGCACTGGCTCTGCCTCCATGTTCTAGACACGGGGAGGCCACGAGGGGGACAGCTGTTGAGATGCTCCCAGAAGCAGTGCCTAGGGAAGGGGACGAGCAGGTCGGCTGGTGATCGCTCCTGCCATCCACAGGCGGCCCAGGTGGTAAGGGTGACGGCTGGAACCAAGTGGATCCTACCAGGTGAGGAGACCCTCTGGAGAGTGGCAGGAAAGGCGTACCGAGCCCGCTGTCATCACCACTGGTGTTTGGATCAGGACCTGTTGTGTATTGTGTGTTTTATTTTCCTGATGTGGAGTTTGTCCTCTAACACTGACTTTGGGTTTGTGTCGGTGGGTCAGGCTCATGCACGTGAGTAACAGAATCTACCTGCCCTTTAACCTCTGACTGAGGGAATGGATTGGGTTCAGTTTGTTGTTACCCCATAAAGAGTTTGCAGTTCTTAAAACACGTAATTCTTTAAGTTCAGTTTTACACTGTATAAAGGTGGGCAGAGGATTAACCCACATCTAATGGAGCTGTGAGGCCCATACTGAGCTGAAATGAAACTGCTTTGACATTTCATCAAAAACGGCTGATTCTTTTGTTTGTTTAGGGCAGAGGTCAGCAGACTTTTTCAATAAAAGACCAGGTAAAAAATACTTCATCTTTCAAGTCATGTGGTATCTGTTGAAATGTCTCAGGTCTACTGTTAAATGAAGGCAGCCTGGACTTAGGAACAAATGGTCAAGCTATGTCCCATCAAAACTACCTGTGAAGTTAGAATTTCATATATTTCATGTGTCCCAAAATGTTATCCTTGTTCTGATTTTCTTTCAACCGTTTGAACATCTAGACATGTCCCCAGCTTGCAAGCCATAGGAGAACAGACTGCAGGGCTTTGCACTCACCTGCCCACATGGGTGTGTTCCTTTGAAGCTTCACATCAGAGTCTCGGAGCATTGTCTGGAGGGCATCTCCCTTCCCTCCTTAGCCCCAAACTCAAGCGTGGCTTGAGCCCTTCATGTGGCACTGCTGCTGGCGGCCAGCACTGAGCCCAGGGTTTAGGCTGGGAGGGTTTTGGGTATTTTTGCCATAAAAGATAAAAAGGCAAAAACGGCATAATGAAACATGAAAAGCGAACGACAGAATCTTTAAAAGATTTTGTTTTGGAAAAATGAAAATGCTAAAAATGTTTGAATGCCATGGAAGTGTGTAGATTCACGGTTATAGTTGTATTTGGGTATAACTTAGAAAGTGATGACACTTCCTTCTTCACAGTCAGTCATTTAAGGATTCAGGATCTAATGTCAGTTGTAAGTTCTCTATGATATAAAAAACACCTGAAATCTCTTGACGTTTTTCTGGAAGTAAAATGAACAGATGAAAGATGCTATTATCAATATATTGTGTATCATTGGTAGTACATACCTGGACTATATTTAAATGTTCCATTACATGGCCAGTCCTTATATTAATATTTAACCAGATCATCTAAGCCAGATTCTGTGCCAAATTCCAGCTACAGCATGTACTCTGCTATCAAATAACGTCACCATTTTTAAGAAACTTATGCTGATGAGGAATCACATAACCATGTATTTTGGGGTTGGGGGAATAGGAGGTCCTTGATTCTTCTTTCCCTCCAGCTTCTAATATTGGATAATTTGGTTAGGAAAGCATTAGAGAACAAGCTGCTGTATCTAAATTAGCTAAAGAATCGATTATTAATGCTCTGCAAGACTGTAGTAAATTATCTTTTATGGAACAATTGCCTTACAGCCAATTGTGAGACCAAACTGCTCGCAGCAAAGTTGCTTCCAGCACAGGTACCAGTCACAGTCTGGGAGACACCCTCCGGCTTGTTTCCTGACTCTGCTCAGCTGTTCAGAGCTTCAAAGCCTGCATTGATGGCACTAGTCCCGTTCCTTTATAAGGCAGAAATGGGTGGGGGGGTGGGGGGGTTGTAGAGATAGAATGAGATGGGAAATGGCAGGTAATGTTTTCCACAAGTAATATCTGGAGGCTCCAAAACAGTACACACGGATTTTAGGAGAGAAGGAGATAGAAGTCAATCTTAGAGACGTTTTCAAATAACACAGGAAACTTGACTACAGGCAGTTAGTTGGGGTGGGGGGCTTTGGTTTTGGGTTTGATGAAATGCCCTCTTGGAGGAAGTTGTATTGATTGGGATGTCAGCCGTGGCTTGAGACCATGCTTCAAGCTTCCAAGGCCCCACTGGCCTCACCTATGAGGAGCCCCCTCCCCTCTCACTGCTCCTGATTCAATTATTAGTTATGGGTTTGAATACAACTTGCAAATTGTAATCAGTGTTCGCATTTGCAGCTTATTTCCACAGCCACATAGTATCTCAAGCTTTTGGCACCCATCTGGAAACAGAACAGCAGTGGGTTTGCCCAGGAAGTAATTTTCCCTGATTCATATTGAAAGTAAAAAGCCACAAGGTTGGTCCTTCAGCTAATCTGAAGACGAGGGTGGTCCTGCTTCCCAGAAGGACTGCTCAGTCTCATCCCTCAGCCTCCTCAGTGAGAAACAGACCGGCAGGGGCAGAGACGGCATCAATTCAAAGACAGCAGGGGCTGCTTGTCAACCCAGGCGCCACTCAAGGCCCTTGTGCAGTGTCCAGGTGAGGAGATCCTGGCTTCAGGAGTGGGGAGCTGTGAGCACGACCATGGTCAAGGCTGTGTTCTATGAGTCTGGCTCACGTCCTGGGCTCTCGCTGGGTAGACAGCCATATTCAGGCCGTCCCACCATGAGCAGCTACTGTCCTGGGGCGCAGTAGTGCCGCACTGTCCCACATGCTCTCCCACCAGCTCCGAGGCAGCACTGGTTCCTCAGTGACCTCTGGCTTTTCCCTTCATCTTCTATCACAACCTCTGTCCCTCCCTCTCACCCTGGGGAGGGAGGTGTGAGCTAGGGAATGGCAACTCATTTCCGCCATCTGTCCCTTCTGGAGGTTGGAGGGTTAGTAGGTCGAGGGCATGTTCCCTAGGATGAGTAAAGGGCAGGGTGCAGAAGCCCAGCTGTCCATAAAGGAGGCTCGGGCCCTCCCAGGATGCGCAAACAGCCCAAGCCTGCTGCCCATGCCTCTTCCTCCATACTCAGCTGGCTTCCCCCATGCAGTGGCTGTTCTGTTCCCGCTTCTGGTCAATGGAGCTGGTGCTGGGATTAATGAGGCTGGACTCCTTTTTTAGAGGCTCGGGGCAGACGCCCTGGAAAGGAGTGGCAGGTGGGGTGCAGGCACTGGGTTCTGCTACCATGGAAGGTGAGGACAAGCAGAGAATGCACAGCCTTGTGAAGTCCCTTATATGTAGTTGTTTGGGCCTTCTGCATTTTCCAGTGGAAGTGATGCTCTAGAGGGCGGTTTGTTTCCTAAGGTGATGGCAGCATAGAGATACACAGTTTGGGAATGGAGGTTAGGAATGAAGATGATGGAAGTGGGTCAGAAGGCGAGACCAAGGATCCCATTCCGAAGTGCCCAGTAAGTGGTTTGTCTGTGAATCAGACGCACAAGCCCACTGGCTTTGCAGAGTGCTCACAGAAGTTCCCCAGAGAGGAGTAGTTTATCTTTCCGACAAGTGAGGAAACAAATACCTAACACCCACCCAGGGTCTGTAGTCAAGGCTCTGCTGAGACCCTGACTGCCCAACAGGAGTGAACCCACAGGAGGAACAGTGTGGAGAGAAGGGAAGTGCCCCAGCTCACAGGGTGTGGTCTGAACGAACCAGGATTACTTACAGATTCAAACCCACCCATTTTTGCCCCATGTCACAGAAAATTGGTTTCTTTTTGGAAGCAGTAGCTGCTTGCTAAACTTAGAGACCACCTCTCTTCCCAACTGGCTTATTCATGTAGAACATTGCTTCAGCACAGGAGGGTCACAGAGGGGGTTGAAGCAATAGCTGGGGAGGCAACAAGATGCCTTCTCGGTCACTCACTGTCCTGTCAGCTTAACCCAAAACGAGGAGATGCCTGAAGCTGCAGCCTCACTTGCCCTGTGTGCTTGTTGGAGTGGGCTCATAAGAAGAGACACCGTGCATCTTGCTCGAGCCCGCTCTGCCCTCTGGATCCTGTGAGGCAAGCACTCTGCCCTCTTGGCCTCATAAACTAGCCTGAGGCTGCTCACAGATCCACCCACTCCTGCTTGCTCAGCTCTCCCTTGTCGCACTGCCCAGCACAGGAACATCGTCATGGGTGGGGTGCTGTCACAGTCCACAGACCTCAGCGTGGGTGGGGTCTCCGCATCACCCGCCCTTCACTCACAGACCTCACAGCATGGAATAGGGTCTCCCCATTACCTGGCCTGTCTGCAAACTGTACGAAAGAGTAGATGGAGGTGTATGGTCTTCTGGGGCTGCTGTAGCAAAATACCCCAGACTGGGTGGCCTGAAACAGCAGAATTTGAGCTCTCTCAATTCTAGAGTTCAGAATTCTGAAATCAAGGGGTCAGCAGAGGCCTGGTCTCCGCAGAGGCTCTAGGGGAGAATCTTGGCCTCTCCACTTTCTGAAGCCACATTTCTCCATTTCCACTGCATCTTCCCGTTACCTCTTCCTCTTCTGTGTGTCGGCCTCAAAATTCCCGGTGCTGCTTTCTTAAAAGGACGCTTGTCAGTGGATCTAGCATCCACTAAAAATTCCCATATGATCTGGTCATCTCAAGATTTGTAACCTAACTGCATATGTAGAGACGCTTTTTCCAAGTAGGTCGTATTTACAGGTTCCTGGAATTAGGACTTCAACATATCTTTTGAGGGCAATAGTTCAGCCTATTATAATCTGTCCCATGTTCCTCCTAAATTCACATTCATCCCACATAGAAAATATATTTGTCCATCCCAACATCTGCAAAAGTCTCAACCCATTACATAACAGCTCTTCATCCAAAATCTCATCTAAATATCATCAGCTCTGATCTCATCATCTGAATCATTCACATCTAGTATTGGTGAGACACTTGGTACGGTCCATCCTGGGGCAAAATTTCCCTCCGTCTCTGACCTGTGAAGCCAGAAAACAGATCATCTGCTTCTAAATACAGTAGTGGGACAGGCATATGATAAGTGATAGGCTGTTCCTACTCCAAAAGTGGGAGAGGTGATATGGAAGTTAGAAAGGGTCACTAGAGTTCCTGTTTCCTGTCTGGCATGAGAGGAGCTGGGAAGTCAGTTCTCCATCCTAACAAGTTAAAAGCTGAACAAACTGAAAAGAAACAACCCTTCTTATATCTATTAAATGAGTTCACAGGGCAAACTTCCTAACTCATTCTATGAGGTCAGCATTTCCTTAATACGAAACCAGACAAAAGTATTACAGGGTACCAATACATGCAAAAATCCTCAGCAAAATGTTAGCAAACCAAATCAACATGCATAAAGTGATTATACACAATGACCAAGTGGGATTTATCCCATGTTTGCAAGGCTGGTTCAACATTTTAAAAAGTCAATATAATCCATCACATCAACAGATGAAGAAAAAATCACATGATCATGTCAATAGATATAGAAAAACCATATGATAAATCCTATACTCATGATAAAAAAAATCTTCCAACAAACTAGGAACAGAAGGGAATTTTCTCAACTTCATACGGAACATCTATGAAAAAATCTAAGGAAATACTATACATAATAGTGAGAAGCTTGAAGTTTTTCTGCTAAGATCAGGAACAAGGACAAAGTGTTCCTTCTCACAATTCCTGTTCAACATTGTTCTGAAAGTTAATGCAATGAAACTAAAAAAGGAAATAGAAAGTATAGTGATTGGAAAGGAAAAATAAAACTTTTTTTGCTTGCAGAGGTTATGATTTTCTATGTAGAAAATCAGAATTGACCAAAACAAATAAACTGCTGAAACTAATAAACAATTATAGCAAAGTTGCAGGATACAGTGTTAATATGCGAAAGTCAATCACTTTCCTAGATACCATTGATGAACATGTGGAGTTTGAAGTTAACAATGTCATTTACTTTAGCACAGCCCCCCAATATAATACTTAGGTAAAAATCTAACAAAATATATATAAGAGCTCTATGAGAGAAATTACAATATACTAATGAAAGAAATTAAAGAAGAGCTAAATAGACTCTATGTTCATGGATAGGAAGAGTCACTATTGTTATGATATCAGTATTTTCCAACTTGATCTATAAATTCAATGCAATTCCAATCAAAATCCCAGTAAGTCATTCTGTGGATATCAGCAAACTGATTTTACAGTTTATCTGGAGAATCAAAAGACTCAGAATAGGCAACTCAATACTGAATGAGAAGAACAGGGTCTGAGGACTGACTTCAAGATGACTATAATGCGATAGTAATTCAGACGGTGTGGTATTGTTGAAAAAATAGACAAATCAATGAAACAGTAGAGGGCCCGGAAGTAGATTCACCTGAATATAGTAAGTGAATCTTTGACCAAGGAGCAAAGGCGACACAATGCGGCAAATATACTCTTCAACAAATGGTGCTGGAACAACTGGACACCCACAGACCTTGTTCACAAAAATTTAACTCAAAATGGATCACAGGCTTAAATGTAGCACACGAAACTATACCTAGAAGATAACAGGAGAAAACCTAGATCTTAGGAAAGATACACCACCAAAGTCATGATCCATGAGAGGAAGAATGGATAAGCTGGGTTTCGCTACAATTTAAATCTTCTGCTCTGGGAAAGATACTGTCAAGAGAATGAGAAGTCAAGCCACAGACTGGGGAAAAAAAAGTATTTGCAAAAGACATATCTGATAAGGACTGTAATCCAAAGGACAAAACGAACAAATAAACTGTGGTACATCTAGACAATGAAATGTTACTCAGCATTAAAAAGAAATGAGCTGTGAAGTATGAAGTGACATGGAAAAAGCTTAATTGTATATTAACTAACTGAAAGAAAATCTGAGAATATACGTACTATATAATTCCAACTATATAATGTTCTGGAAAAGGCAGGACCAAGGAGGCAGTAAAAAGATCAATGGTTCCCAGGGATTGGGGATGGAGGGGAGAACGGGATGGATAGGCAGGGCACAGAGGATTTTTAGGGCGAAACCACTTTGTATGATACTGCTAAAAAATAGGGTTATGTTTGTCAAAACCCATCGAATGTATAACACCGAGAGGGAACCCTCACGTGAGCTTTGGATGACAGTGACGTGTCAGTGTAGGCTCACTGCCTATAATGGATGTGCCCTCTGTTGTGGGATTGTGGCGGCAGGAGACGCTGTGTCCAGGAGGCCAGGGATTACTTTCTCTATACCTTGCACTCAGTTTTGCTGTGAACCTAAAACCGCTCTAAGAAACAAAGACCACTGGAAAAAAATAAGGGAAAGAGGGAAGGAGATAAAGGAAGGAAAGAAAGCAGTCTCTGGTCCAAGCAGTACTAAACTCCAGCGAGGCAAATCCCACTCCGTTTCAAGGCCCAGCACTCTTCCTTTTTTTTTTTTTTTGTATGGTGCTATTGACTTTGCCTTTTTATTTATTTATTTGTGTGTGTGTGTGCTCTTTATTTTTTATTTATTTATTTTTTTTACTTTACAATACTGAACACGCCAATAGCTCAGGAGCTCTATCAGCCTGTGTCCTGCCTGTAGAATTTTAGAAGTGCAACAGCCCTTTTTTCCCTTCATCCTTTTCAGTCCCAGCTGGCAGTGCTTCTGCTGGTTGACATTCTCAAAACACGTGTGGGTCTCCTGTGTTTGTCATGGGAATCCACACCACAGACAAGAAGATCCCTCCATTAGATCTTTCCCGGGTAACCCCCTCTCTGTTCCTTGCTTCTGCTGAGATGGTTGAGTCACACCCTTAATCTCTTCAGCCACACTCGGCTTTCTCCCTAGTGGATAACTTCCTCACCACGAATCTCCTAATTTTAGCCTCTTTTGCTATCTGAACAGGCTGAGAGTTCCCCACATCATCAGATGCTCATCATTTCTGTTTAACAAGTCTTACTATAAACAACAAGGAGGTACCAGGCTGCACCTTCGAAACTTTGCTTAGAAATCTCCTCGTGTTTGTTTACAAGTTCTGCTTTTCACCCAACAGTGGAACACAGTTCAGCCGAGTTCTCTGCCACTTTATAGTAAGTTTCCTTCAGTTTCCAATAACATGTTACTCATTTCCTTCTGAGTACTCACTGGCAGAGTTTTTAACCTCCGTATTTCTACCAATAGTCTCTTCGAGGCAGTTTACGCTTTTTCTATCATGCGTCTCTAAACTTGTCAAGGCATTACCTAATTCTAAAGCCACTTCCATATTTTTAGGTATTTGTTGCAGTGGCGTACCACTCCCAAGTAATACAATCTGTGTTTGTTTCCCAGGGCTGCCATAACAAAGTGCTACAAACTGGGTGGCTTGAAACAACAGAAATTTCCTCTTACCGTTTTGGAGGCCAGAATTCTGAAATCAGGGCGTTAGCCAGGCTGCATCCTCATATGGGCTCAGCTGGGGCTCTTCCAGGCTCATCCAGGTTGCTGGCAGAGTTCGTCTCCTTGCAGCAGTGAGACCGAGGTCTTTGTTTCCTTTCTGGCTCTCAGCTGGGCTGCTCTGAGCCCCTAGAGGTGACCCATGTTCCTTGCCCCATGGCCTCCATCTTCATACCAGCAGAAGCAGGCCAAATCCTTTTCATGCTGTGAACCTAGGACTCTTCTGCTGCAACCAGGTAGAGAAAAATACTTTTAAAGAAAGTCATGTAATTGGGTCAGGCCCACATGGATATCTTCCTATCTTAAGGTCTGCTGATCCTATCTACAAAATCTCTATGGAGCAACACCTTATCAGTGTTTGATCAAATAGCTGGGTGAGCCTGTGTGAACACAGGGCAGGAATGTTGAGGGTGTCTTAGGATTCCCCTGTCTGTTTCCTGCATCCAGGGAAGCAGTGGTGCAGCCCTCATTCCTCACCCACAGGGCTGATGCATCAGCTCACAGTGCTGGTTCTCCTTGCTGTCTGTCTGTAGGACTTCTGTAAGTTACTTCCCACCTCTGAAGATTCATTTCTGCATCGATAACATGGATTCTAAAGCCCCACTGTTACAACCAGCCAGAGGCCCTGGCCTAAGCCATTACCTCCTATCTGCTTATCTGTGAGACTCCGCCACCCCTGGTGGCTGTGAGATGTCCTCACAGTGGCTTCAGGAGCTAGGAGACAGCGAACAGAGGGCTTTGTGAAGACACTCCTTTTCCAGGAGGTCTTTAGTGCTGAGGTCCTGGGAGAAGTCCCCTTCCTCTCCATCACACATTTGAGGAGACAGAAGGAGCACGAGGAAGGCAATCATAAGCTATGGGGAGGAAACCCCCTCACCCTCTCAGCCTGGTGACCAGGTGCCCTTGTCATCGCAAAAGGAACCTCTTGCTGTGGTTCCAGCAGGCTATTTTCAAGGTGACGGCCAGACCAGAACCTGCAGTGGGCCAGGGAGCTGCAGCAGGGGACTTAAAATGCGAACGGCCAGCTGGACACCAGCCCCATCTATGGAAATGTTCCTGTTTGTTCCCCACGTGCAGCATGTTTTTAGTTTGATGGTTTCTATTGTGGTGCCTGCTGTTTGCAGGAGTAAAGTCAGGAGAGACAGGAAGTAATAGTGGAGCCAGGACCCCATAGGGTGAGTAGGGCGCTGTCCAGTTACCAGTGACCAGTGGAGTAAGGGTCTGAGAGGGGACATCACGGTTTGCTGCCGTTTGTGGGTGCAGCGTGCCCCCTCGGCAGGGGTGTAAAGGGAGACGACAGCAAGAAGAGTGATGAGTGCTCGATGGAGCTCTCTCTGCTCAGGTGGGGTCCCTCCACTCTCTGCACACTGTAGATGTGTGGCTGAGACAGGCAGGCTAATGCTGGCCAAGTGTTTTTGATGCTGCCCGCTTGGAGAGCAAACTCAGAGCACCCTGCCCTCTGGGGCTTGCATCTTGTCTGTTTTGAAAGCAGGGTCCCCTGAGTTTAGTTCCTTTCCTCTAGGGACATTAAGCATTTCTGACATGTTCCCATCACTGGAGGTGTTCCGGAAGCCAGGGCACTCCTGACAGTGCTAGAGATGGTCTCGCTTTTTTTTTTTTTTTTCCTGAGAAATGGCCATAGGGACCTGTACACCATGTAACGTCATGTAATGCTGTGGCCCAATGGCCCATCTTACTGCCTGCTTGTTACCAGAGGGTATTTGTTGTTCAGTTGCTGTGTCCTCCACTATCTCCTGGAGTGTGTTCGAAGTCATGTCCGTTGAGTTGGTGAAGCTCTCTAGGTAACCTAAATGCCCATCAGCTGAGGAACGGATAAAGATGTGGTACGTATGTATATTACTCAGCCATAAAACAGAACAAAATTGTGTTGTCTGCAGAGACGTGAATGGACCTGGAGGCTATCACACAGAGTGAAGTAAGTCAGAAAGAGAAAAATGAATACCATGGATTAACACATATATGTGGAATCTAGAAAAATGGTATTTTTGTTGTTCAGTCGCTAAGTCGCGTCCGACTCTCCGTGGCGCAGTGGACTGTAGCATGCCAGGCTCCTCTGACCCTCACCATCTCCCGGAGTTTGCTTGAACTCATGTCCTTTGAGTCGGTGATGCCATCCAGCCATCCCACCCTCTGTCATCCCCTTCTCCTCCTGCCCTCAGTCTTTCCAGCATCACAGTCTTTTCCAATCAGTCAAGAGGGTCCTTGACTCAAATTGCTCATGTTTAAACCTGAGACAAGTCTGGCCCTCCTGGCTTGTCCTGAGATCAGGAATTTGTTCAGCAAAAACCCTTTGGCTTCCGGGAGGGAAGAGAGGCTCTTCCATCCATGGAGAGAGGGGGCGAGGCCAAAATGGGGCAGAGATCGTCTGATGGCGCCCAGGGCACTAGGAAGCTCCCTCTGAACGATGCAGAATGGAGAGAGCAAGCCGGGGTGTCTGAACTTCTGTGCATGACAACGACTCAGTGCGGTTGACAGATCTTGTGATGAATTGACTGACTGCACGGAGCAAAGCTCACCTGTCCAGTGCCTGGGAGACTTTCTGGAAATTGCCATGAAGCGCGTCTCTGGAAGACAGAGAGGGAGACTCTCAGGCCCTCAGGACTACAGTCTTCCCTCTCCTCTTTGCACCAGGACTACAGGAAATCCATGTTGGGGGGCAGGAGATCGGGCAGGTAGCTTGCAGCTTGTTGGCATTCGGGGTGAGCCCCAAGCAGGCCCAGAGGTGATGCTGGAGCCCTCATTAGGATCCGGATGTATCAGCTATACCTGCCTGCAGCTGGGCTTCTCCACCCTTCCAGTGGGGCCTCCCAGGGGTCAAGTAGGCACCGTTTGCACCCATAAGGGCATGCCTGGCACACAGTTTGTACCCAAACCCATTTAGGGTCCTGGCTACATGAAGTTCAGATGGATGATATAGGGGAGAGCTTCTGAGGGGTATGCCACTGGGAGAGGTTACTTTTTATTGCTCCATGCCTTAAGCCTTCAGCTTGGGTGTGTCTCTGAGCAGGGGAATGGTGAGCATGCAATGGCAGGAGTGAGGAGGCAGAAAGCAGAAGGCCTGGGATAGGGTCCTGGGGAGAGGGCAGGATAGGCATTCCTAAGGCCCCTTCCTGTAAAGAAGACCCATTGCCTGGGACAAGCTCCGCCACAGGAGGATGGGGAAGGATTCCGCACTTGGCTCCCACCTCTGACCAGTCTCTTATTTTAGAAAGAGGGCCAGATATTTTGTGCGTTTGCATGACTGAAGTTGCTGTGCGCCTGGCATGACTAAATTGCAGACTCTCACCAAAAGCAGATGTTTATCTCCAGATGCCATCCCAGCCAGCACATGGCCTGAATAAATAAATAAATTACTCTGCAATTTCACAAGAAAGCGTGCCTGTCAGTTTTGGCTTTTGGTAATTTTCAAGGGAGAAAGTTCCAAAACAAAAATCTGCTTAAATTTGGAAATGATACCTCCTTCAAAGCTTAATTCTTTCCTTATGTTCAGAGTCTGATAAAAATTAGGTACAGTCTGAGGCCTATTTTAATACAGTCCTGCTATCTGTATAGTGCTAACAGATCCAGATGAAAATTTTGTGCGGGGAGTATTAATATTTTCCTCATTCGTATGTTGAGCTCTATCATCTCTGCTTATGAGCTTGCCTGGGTCTCCAGACCACTGGGAAGGTTGAGAGTGAGCTTACAGCCACAGCGAGGCAGAAGGGGCCGAGCAGTGTGGGCTGAGCGATGGATGGTCAGTGGCAGGGGATTGGGGCATGGCAGAGGGAGGGCATCCGAGTGGAGAGAACAGGTGATAGAGGGGCAGCAGGTAGTGCCGGGGTGGCATCTCCCAGCAGCTGGAGTCTGAAGGTGGGAAGGGACGATGCACTGAGCTCCCTTTCTTTAGGAGGGAGGTCTTCGGTAAGCAGCAAAGGATAGGGGGAGGGGGAACAAAGGATCCGCAGCCTCCAGGCACCAAGCCTAGGCAGGGAGACAGGGTGAAACCCTGACGGTGTTCTGGAAACAGTGCCTGAGGTGACACAGTGGTGCCTGAGCACACTCTGGAGCCCTCCCGACAAGCATGTCTGCATGGAGGCTGCCCACAGCCCGGGCAGATGTCAGCTGACCGAAGGAGGCTCCCGCTCCTCCCCGAGGGCCCCACCTCCTGACGAGCCCCGTGGCCTCCTCAGCCTCTGACCTCCAGCCGCTCAGGCTGTGGCCACCAGGATCTGCATAGGATACTGACCAGCAGCCCTGCTCAGCGTTGGCTTCTTTTCCTCCTTGTTCCGGAGCTGGGTTTGGCCTTGGGATGCATGCCTAGGGCTGTCCAAGGACGCAGTGGGAGCAGCCTTGTGAGGCAGAAGAGGAAGGGCTAGCCTGGCTCCAGGGCAGGGGAGCCAGTGGGAGAGAGTGCTCTGACCTGTAGCTCACCAAGCTCCCTTGGCGCTGTTGCTGTCAGTGTTCCTGATCCTGGATGAAGACACACCACAGGACAAGTGGTGTGGATACATGAGCGTGTGTGTGTACACACCACAGGACAAGCGGTGTGGATACATGAGTGCGTGTGTGTGTGTACACACCACAGGACAAGTGGTGTGGATACATGAGTGTGTGTGTGTGTGTGTGAGGGTGTGTGTGTGTGTGTACACACCACAGGACAAGAGGTGTGGATACGTGAGTGTGTGTGTGTGTGTGTACACACCACAGGACAAGAGGTGTGGATACGTGAGTGTGTGTGTGTGTGTGTGTGTACACACCACAGGACAAGCGGTGTGGATACATGAGCGTGTGTGTGTGTGTGTACACACCACAGGACAAGAGGTGTGGATACGTGAGTGTGTGTGTGTGTGTGTGTGTGTGTACACACCACAGGACAAGAGGTGTGGATACGTGAGTGTGTGTGTGTGTGTGTGTGTGTGTGTACACACCACAGGACAAGAGGTGTGGATACATGAGTGTGTGTGTGTGTGTGTGTGTACACACCACAGGACAAGCGGTGTGGATACATGAGCGTGTGTGTGTGTGTGTGTGTGTGTACACACCACAGGACAAGAGGTGTGGATACGTGAGTGTGTGTGTGTGTGTGTGTGTGTGTACACACCACAGGACAAGAGGTGTGGATACATGAGTGTGTGTGTGTGTGTGTGTGTGTACACACCACAGGACAAGCAGTGTGGATACATGAGCGTGTGTGTGTGTGTGTATGTGTGTGTGTGTACACACCACAGGACAAGAGGTGTGGATACATGAGTGTGTCTGTGTGTGTGAGGGTGTGTGTGTGTGTGTACACACCACAGGACAAGAGGTGTGGATACATGAGCGTGTGTGTGTGTGTGTGTGTGTGTACACACCACAGGACAAGAGGTGTGGATACGTGAGTGTGTGTGTGTGTGTGTGTGTGTGTGTACACACCACAGGACAAGAGGTGTGGATACATGAGTGTGTGTGTGTGTGTGTGTGTGTGTACACACCACAGGACAAGCAGTGTGGATACATGAGCGTGTGTGTGTGTGTGTATGTGTGTGTGTGTACACACCACAGGACAAGCGGTGTGGATACATGAGTGTGTCTGTGTGTGTGAGGGTGTGTGTGTGTGTGTACACACCACAGGACAAGAGGTGTGGATACGTGATATTGTGTGTGTGTGTGTGTGTGTGTGTGTGTGTACACACCACAGGACAAGAGGTGTGGATACATGAGTGTGTGTGTGTGTGTGTGTACACACCATAGGACAAGCGGTGTGGATACATGAGCGTGTGTGTGTGTGTGTGTGTATGTGTGTGTGTGTACACACCACAGGACAAGCGGTGTGGATACATGAGTGCGTGTGTGTGTGTACACACCACAGGACAAGCGGTGTGGATACATGAGTGTGTGTGTGTGTGTGTGTGAGGGTGTGTGTGTGTGTGTACACACCACAGGACAAGAGGTGTGGATATGTGAGTGTGTGTGTGTGTGTGTACACACCACAGGACAAGTGGTGTGGATACATGAGCATGTGTGTGTGTGTGTGTGTGTGTGTGTGTGTGTGTGTGTGTACACACCACAGGACAAGCGGTGTGGATACATGAGTGTGTGTGTGTGTGAGGGTGTGTGTGTGTGTGTACACACCACAGGACAAGCGGTGTGGATACATGAGTGTGTGTGTGTGTGTGAGGGTGTGTGTGTGTGTGTACACACCACAGGACAAGCGGTGTGGATACATGAGCGTGTGTGAGTGGTGTGGATACATGAGCGTGTGTGTTGGGTGGTGTGTGTGCACTATGTGTGGAGTCAGATATGTGCAATGGAGGGTGTGTGAGTGGATTTGGAGGTGTGTGTGCAAGGATATGTGTGTGAGTTTAGGCGTGTATGTGTGTGTATGTGTGTGAAAGTGCAAGTCGCTTAGTCATGTTAGACTCTTTGAGGCCCCATGAACTATACTGTCCATGGCATTCTCCAGGCAAGAATACTGGAGTGGGCAGCCGTTCCCTCCTCCAGGGGATCTTCCCAACCCAGGGATCAAACCCAGGTCTCCCACACTGCAGGTGGCTTCGTTACCAGCTGAGCCACAACAGAAGCCCAAGAGTACTGCAGGGGGCGGCCTGTCTCTTTTCCCCCAGATCTTCCCAACCCAGGAATTGAACCGGGGTTTCCTGCACTGCAGGCAGAGTCTTTAGCAACTGAGCTACAGGGAAGCCCTACACGTGCATGTGTGTATGTATATGTGTGTGCAAGAGTTGGCTGTGTGTGTGCATGTGAATGAATGTACACATAAGTATGTACTTGGGTTTGGGTGTGGGATATGTGCATATGAAGGCGCTGGGGTGTGACTGTGTGCACATGTGTGTGTGAGAGTCTGGGTGGGTTGGGAGCCTGGCCCAGGCTGCCCCGTGCCAGGGCAAGGAGTTCTGCCTCCCAATAGCTGAGGTCAGCCGTGCCCCATCCTGTCATCAGGCAGCACCTCCCCTAGAAGATGTGCACAGCCCTGGGCAGGGATAGATCTGGGGCTGTCTGCTCCAAAATTTCCCCTCTACCACCCACAGCACATTAGTCGCAACATCTGAATTAGGAAATGTGAGTGTTCTCAGCCAGGGCAGTAAAGGGACTGGAGCTCTTTTGGGTGGTGTGCCCAAGACGCCTCGCAGCCACCGCTCTCAGCTGCACGTGGTGTCCCTAGGGAGATGGAACCCATGCCTGGGCAGAAGTGCTGCCGTCTGAGGGGCTGGACTGTGGTCTCCACGTGTGTGGCCAACTCTTGCTCCTCGCCCATTTCAGACCCAGCATATGGTGCGTGTGCTCTGGATGAGCCCCGGCTTCTCATCCAGGTGTGTGGTCTGACTGCTGAAGCCTTCCTTTTGGTGATAGCCAGGCTGTGCTGGCGCTAGCAAGCATCATGCTCTTTTTCATCCTCTGTGATTCCCCGTGCAACAGTTAACTAGCACCGCCTCAGCACAGGGTGCAACAGCGAATGCTGGGACTGCGTCACTGCAGCCAAGGGGCCCGGCAGTGTGAGTCCCAGGTCGCAGCGTCCTGTCCCTGTGAAAGATCAGCAGTCTATGCCCTATCCACTAGGCACTAGACAGTGCTCCTTTCACCACATTTGGGGCCACCCTATGACCTTTTTACTCTTCTCCCAGTCTTCTGCTCCAGTCAAAGACCCTGCCCCTTTCACACACCTGGGAGAAGCTTCCCAGCATGTGGGACTTTAACGTGTCATCCTGGGACCTGAGGGACCCTAGTGAATGCACCGTCCACATAGTCCCCCTGGAGGGGCACAGTGGTAAAGAAATCATTAGCCAGAATGACTTCACAGAATTCAAACCTCCCACCTGCGTTTCTCAAGAAAGGCACACCCTCTGTGGGGCAGGCTAGTTTCCTGCGCTCTCCCAGCTCCACCCCAGCTGCTTCCTCCCTCCAAGGGGGAGGGACTGTGTCCTCATCAGAGCACCCGAAGGGTTAGCTAGGAAGGGCGCAGGGTGTGTACACCACGGGGCTGGCTTCGAGAGGCCCAAGGCCCCAGGTGATACCAAGGAGCCCTGTTCTCAACGCACCACCCAGGGAAACTTGGGGCGAGTGGTGAAAGACTGAGGAGGCTGGGTCAGATGTGGAATTTCTCCTGGAAGGACAGGAGCTGTGGCACCCCAGGTTTCCTGCAGGCCAGCAAGAGTCCATCTTCCTCAGTCCATAGAGTGGACTGGCCACAGGCGGCCCAGGGCCTCGCCGTGGTGAGAGTCAAAAACATACAGTCTTAGCTGAGACGGAGCATGGGGCCGACAGCCTCTGAGTCCACCCTCCGTATCATTCTATCCTCCTGCCCCCCCGAGGCGGCTGCCACTCCGAGCTGCTCAGGCCGGTTGAGAAGCAGGGATGGGAGAAGGGAAGGTCCGATGAGGCCGTTACACTGTTGCCCAGACCCAGGCTCCGGTCGAGATGGTGACCGCTACAGGTGGGCCTCCACCCAGCTCCTCGCTTCAAGGGGCGGCAGGACACTCACACCCGCGTCCCTCAGACCCTGTCCTCCCCGAGTGCTGTCAGCTCCTCTCCAGGTCCTCGCTTCAGCCCGTGCAGTGCTTTCTCACAGCCAAAGCAAGGCTTTGGGCCAGGTTTCCACTGAGGAAAGGGAGGCTGCTGCCCACCCTCCTTTCCTAAGCCTGGTTCATCTTGTCTTTGAGTGACGGACAACACTGCAAGAGCTGAAGGAGAGGCCGCCCAGCAGGGTTGAGGGGGCAGAAAGGCACCCGGTTTAACCCCCACCCTTGGCAGCGCTGAGGCTCCGCAGAGGTGGAGCGAACTGTCCCAGGGCGGCCCAGGGCCTCGCCGTGCTGAGAGCCAAACACACAGTCTTACCCGAGAAGGAGCATGGGGCCGATGGCCTCTGAGTCCACCCTCTGGGCACCATCCAGTCCACCGTCCCGCCCTGGTCAGGCGCTGCTCCCAGCCCTGGTCCTGTGTCTTCAGGCCTTCACTGCAAGGGGCCAAATAAGTTTCAAAAAGGGAAACCAGCACTAAAAAGTAGGAAAATTCACAAATACAGAACCTGCAAATAATGAGGGGCCACGATAACCAGATAACGTACCAGTCAACAAATTAATGGTTTGTGTTTACTTTCTCTCAGAAAGGATCATGCTGACTTAAAATAAAAACATGTATATGGAACACTTAAAACTGGAAAAAGGCTTAGGAAACTCTGTCTTGTGGAGAAGGAAACAAACCAGGAAACTGGGTGAAGTCACCTCAGGAGGCTGGGCCAAGGCCAAGTGGGCATGTAAATACCCACTTTTGTCATATCTCTGGATGGATGTGGGCAAGCTGAAGAGTTTATGGGAGAAATGGTTTTTTTTTTTTCCCCCACCTGCCACCTTCCACGCAGAGCTGTCTGGAGTCTTCCTTTAAGGTGCTAACTGCGTGCTGCTTTTCTGGAGCTCTCTTGGTTCTTCCGTGACCCACAAACATTGGAACTAAATGTGTGCATGGATTAGGGATGGTTCCATGGTCCTTGCAAGTGTTGGGTGCTTCTTGCTGACTTTTGTTATTTATAATTAAAAATACAAGGAGCTGTGTGGAGCTTTGCAACACAAGTTTTCCTTCCCTGGAGTTTCTGGATCAGTGTTTTGATATTGCAAGGCAAATTTAAAACACTGAATTTACTGTAAAACCAACAAAATAAATTGTAGCTGAGACTGGCCCTAAAACAGCCTCTTCCTTGACTACCTCTGTGAAAGTCACAGTTTAAACATATGGTGGTAAGTGCATCATTAGATTTATTTGAAATCAAGCTTGAAATCCATAACCTCCTCTCTGGGATTGTTCCTCAGTTGCAATTTTTATCTTATTTATGAGCTGACTATTAAACACTAATTCCCGAAGAACCATCTGCAGTAGTAACCGTGCAGACACATTCTCACCAGGTACCCTTGCAGGGTGGGAGTCTGCACACCTCCTCTCCAAAACTGATGTTTGCTTTTTAGTACACCTTGGAGCGATATTCTCAAAACCTATGTTAGCAGATATTCTTTGTGAAAGGAAAGAAGAGGGGAAATTTATGCTGGAAAAATAGTTTTCTTCCCTAGTTACTTTTTAATCTTTATAAGGAAATGGAGGTTATTTTCAGACAAAACTCTGACTTGTAGACACAGCTAGAGTGTGTGAGTCTAGAAACCCATGCTCCAAGGACCGTAAGAACCTTCTGGCCACGCATGCCCTGGGGAGCAATGGCCACCGTGGGCTGCTGGCCAGCTTCCTGTCTTCCTATGATGTCACGAACATTTGTAATGTTGTGCAATGTTTCTGTGTATTCAAGCTTTTGTCACACGAACTTTCTTCCCTTGGAACTGGGCCCAGAAGGAGGAGGCTGTGTCTCAGTTGCCTTTGGTGGCCACTCCATGGAAGCAAGCCTTCCATCACACAGGCTCCAGGAGCACGTGCTAACTCACTTAGATCAGTGTGGGAGAGTTGCTTGGGGACTTCATCCCCAGCAACTCAGATGTAATTACACAGTTATTTCTTCACATGTGTGTTTGTGTGTGCACACAGAGGCATACATACACAGAGGCACACGTCTGCAGGCAGACTCAGGCACGGGATGCTCATGGAGACACACACATGGAGAGACCTGCAGACACACACAGAAACGTGCAGACGCACACAGACACATGGAGACCTGCAGGGACATGCAGGCAGGCATGCACACAGCACATACTCCACGCACCTTGTTGTTTAGTTTTGGGGCAGCTTGTAAAGGATGCATAAAATATCTCACAAACTAAATAAGTTACAAGAAAGAACATTTGGGGAAAGTATAATGGCATCAGATCGGAGGTAGGAACAAGTTAACAGAAAGCATCACTCACCGTGTGCCTGGGTGAGACCTCCTGTGTGATTATCCTGCATGTCACAGGTGAGAAGCTGCATGCCCAGTCACCTGTCCTGGCGTCTTTAGATGGTGTCTCCATGTGGAGTACAGGCCCCTCCATCAGGAACCGCCCCACCCCCACCCCAAGCCCTGCCGGAGCATGGCACCAAGCAGTGCCTGGCACATGTCGGAGTCGCTTGGTGAGAGAACAGGATTCCTTCCCGAGGGCTCTGTGGGTGCACTTTGCTCCCATAGCCTGTGTCTGGTGTCTCTCGTGCCCCAGATGAATACGGAGGCTTTGGTGTCAACAGAGGCCATTGGTGGAGCATTGTGGGCTGTTCTCTTGGGCCCAGATATGGTTTGGAGATCAGAGAGGGTATTTTAAGGAGGGATGCGGGGGAGCTCATGTTAGGACACCCCCTGTGTTGCCATCTCTGCCCTTTCTGTTCAGAGCAATGATTGGTAGCCAAGAGACCTGTCCCAGCTGGACAGCCCTGTGCCAGGCATTTCCTTCCCTCTCCAGGCCTTCCCAGCCTGGCCATCTGGTTAGTAAGGGCCAGCTACTTCTTGGACCCTAAGTAAGCTTGTTTTCCTGGTCAGGCCAGCCTCCATGCTCACACAGGAAGAATAGAGACCACAGGTAGGACCTCAGACCAGAACAGGTACAAGTTCTCAACTGGCGGAGGCCATCTGACAGCCTGGAAAGTTATCGTAGAAGAGAAGAAAAACTAAGGTAGCTGCCTACCTAGTGAACAGGCTTCTCATGGGGCAGGCGCCTGATGAGGAGCCCGCCAGGGTCTCTGTAGCAATCATCCTGTCTGAGACTCCCCTGTTTGTTTAAATCCTTATCTGTCCTCACCCAACAACTGCAGTGTAAAACCCATAGGATCTGAGACTTTCTCCAAAATTATTGATATTATTTGATGACTGAGTTGGAGGCTCCATCTCAGGTGCACATAGGGTCTCATCGGCAGCCTGAGTGAGGAGGAGCAGCCCAGGTGAGGTGAAACAGGCGGTGAGACAGAGGCCCCAGAAGAGGAGAAGGCCCAAGGCCTGCGCGCATGTGTTTCACTCTCTGAGCAACAGCACGCTGAGCTGAGTCACGGCTGTAGCCCCCCAGGGGCAATATGGAGGTGCTCAGCTGTCCCTTTGGTTGTGTCCTTCCAAAGCTCATCAAACACTCAGTGCCCTTTAATTAGGACAAGAGCAGATCCTGTGAATCTTTCCCAGCCTCTCCAGTGGCCCCCGCGGAGTTGAATCGAACTGATTGTGGTCTCTGTTACCGCTACATACTTGACTGTGCTGCAGGAGAGTAGAAGCAGCCAGTGACAATATGGAAGCAAAGGGCTGCGGTTCTTCCAATAAAATTCCATTTGTGAAACAGGTGGCAGCCAGACGTGGTCCATGAGCCATAGTTCATCAGCCCCAGTCCTAGATCGCCTCATCAGTTTACACACACCCTTAGATCATCCTGAAACAAACACCCTTCCCACACCCTCACAGTCCTCTCCACTTGCGCCTTCTCTAGCCTCCCAACCGCCGCCCGGGAACCTCCCCCTGTAGACATGCTCCTATCCCCGTCATTCACGGATACCTAAGATCTACTGTGAGGTGCTTGGAGGTTCCACTCATGACAGCTACCTGTGATGTCTTTAGAAGGGACTGAGCAACAGGATCAGGATGGGCTCGCTCCTGCACAGAGGTGCACGCTCACAGTTGGGCTCTCTGCAGTGAGGAAGGGGAGGCCTGGGGGCTCCTGACCAGCGTGGGACTCTGGGTGCTGACCAAGGGCTGCAGCCCTGGATGCCCATGAACTGCTGACAACCTGCTGGGATGTGACAGGGCTTGCAGTGGGTGGCAGAGGGGCCTTGGCTCAGGAAGACATGCTGGAACTTCCCTAGTCAGAGACAGCAGGGGAGGCCAGGCCCAGGGACTGGGAAGTCACCTTGAATCCCAGTTCCTCTTGGCAGAATCCAGACTCAGGTCCCCAGATACTGGAGGGGCACCTGGTGGGCTCTGTGGGGGCAGAGCAGCAGCAGTGGAACCTCAGGGTCTGAGCTGTAGTCTGGAGGAAAGAGGGAAAGGCCCAGGTCCCGCCTGTTCCTCATGCCTCCTCTGACCCGGGTGATGGATCCAGAAACGTAATTTGGAAAAATCCTTATGACATCACTGGAACTAGACAGGCCTGCTGCTCCCAGGAAGGGTGGAGCTGCCCTCTTGTCCCCTGGGGTGGGCCAGGACCTTTGGGGCCACCAGAGATGACTCACAGGAGGGCCAAAGGCCCACAGCCAGGCCCAGCCTTGAGTTATGCTGCTTCCTAGGTAATCATGCCTGGGTTCTGCAGTGGAGGGTTTTCATTTGTTTAGGTAACCCCTGGGTTGGCTGGGGCTGACATACACATCACCTCCTTTAACTTGCCCCCTCTTGCTGTTGGAGGGGTTCCCATGCCCCAGGCTGATTGCACTCCCTCTGGGCAGGAATGGGACTCCCGAATGAATGAGAGGGTGGTGCATGAAAAAACCAACTGTACCAGAAGGAAAGTGAAAAGTGAAAGTGTTAGTTGCTCAGTTCTGTCTGACTCTTTGCAGTCCCATGGACTGTAGCCCACTGGGCTCCTCTGTCCATGGAATTCTTCAGGCAAGAATACTGGAGTGGGTTGCCATTCCCTTCTCCAGGGGATCATCCCAACCCGGGGATCGAACCTAGGTCTCCTGCATTGCAGGCAGATTCTTCAGCATCTGAGCCACCAGCTGGAGAGAGGCTCAAGTTTGCTCCAGGCTGTCAGGAGCTGGGATCTCCCAGGTACCCCCAGCATCTCATCCTTTGGACCAGTGGGTCTTGCAGCCCTAACTTGGCCACCATGTTCCACCCAGGCCCTGCCTCACTCTTGACTGGGTTCCACACACCAAGGATGCTAAACTCATCAGCCCCTCTTGGCCCTGCCCCACCTAACCAGAGACCCTTCCCAGGCAGGATCCTATCTCTCTCTACTAGCAGTTCCTGGCCCCCTGCTCCTACCCTCTCCTGCTATAGAGGCTTGGCCAAGACCCCAGCCTACCTGGACAGCTCCTTCTCTCAGAGCTTAGCTCAGATTGTTCCTTCGTGTAACCCCCTGGCCCACTGGACCCCAGAGTCTCATCCCTCAGAAGGCCTGAAAGGAGGTGGGCTGCTGTCTAGGGTCTCACTCAATGCTGCTGCCTCTGGCTCTGTATCATTTCTTGAAAGCCTTGGAAAGTCCTGAATGGTAAGATACTCAAAGTGTCTGATTTCACATATCCTCAACAGACTTCAAGAACAGGAGTGGCAGGACCTCTTCTTGCTTCTCTGGAGTAAGCCTGTCTTAGCATCCAAAGTGGGCTGCCTGAGGGCAGTGGTGGTTTTCTGGGTACCCTTCACTTAGAGAGTCAGTTGAAAGAGGAGGCTGAGCAGCAGCACCCAGCACAGCACCAGGAGCTTCTGGGTCACGAAGGAAAAGGCTTCAGGGATGTAGCGAAGATGGCAGAGGAGGGAGTGACGCCCTCCAGTCCCTGAGGCCCTCCAGTCCCTGAGGCTTAGCCCTTCAGAGTCTAGGGCTCAAGCTGGCCCCACTCCCTTCACATGGGTTTCAAGGTATAAATACAGATTCCTGGGCCCCACAACAGGCCAGGGCCAGAACCCTTGTTGGGACCTAACAAACGCCATGATAGGTTTCAGGGACTAAAGTAGGACTCACGGGAAAAGCTGAGTCATTGCCCAGTGAGGTCATCCCTGTGGATGCCAGGACTTGTCTAATCAGCATACTCCCCGTAACCTGGTTAGAGTTTATCAGGATGTAAAAGACATCCCCCTGCAGCCAATAGCCAATTAGTAAATACCAGGAAACCCCTGCAGCCAATAAAGATTAGCCAATTAATAAATACTAGGAAACTCCTGCAGCCAATCAGCCCTTTCCAACTCTCTATTCTAAAAACCGATGAATACTGCTGTAAATCTGGGCTTGGGGCTCCTTGCTCCACTCCACTGCGTTGGATGTGGCGGGAGCCCTAGCTCGAGCTAGAAATAAAACCCCCTCATGCTTTTGCATTGCTGTGGATGTCTTATTCTTTCAGTTTTGGGGACTCGGACTCTGGGCATAACATTTGGGGGCCCGTCTGGGATCTCTTTAACTGGGAAGAATAACACTCTCCCGGTAGAAGGGGTTTCCTCACTAGGAGGAAAGATATTTGAACACCGGTGTTAAGTCTGGTTAAGTCCAGTGTAAGGCCGAGGCCCAGCATACGCACTGGAAGGCAGCTGGCTCTTTTAAGGCCTAATCAGAGGTGAATTAGTCATCCTAGCCAGTGTAAGACAGAGGCCCAGTGGGCGCGCTGGAAGGCAACTGGCAGCCAGCATAAGACCGGGGCCCAGCATTCGCGCTGGAAGGCAGCTGGTTCTGTGAGGGATTGGGAAGGAACGTCTCTCCCGACTCCGAATCTGGTGGGCAGTGGACGCCCTTCGGTGAGATAACATTGGGAAGCAAGACAGCAGTAACCTGGGATAGACCTAGTTCTGTGTTTTCGGCCGATATTTGTTTGTCTTCTGTCTGTCGCCTTTCTTTGTGTGCTGGTGCCATGTGTTCATTGTGAGCTCCGTCATTATGGGTCAAAGCTCTTCCACCCCTTTGTCTGTAATGACTGACCATGAAGATTGGGAGAGTCAGAAGAAGAAGCTGATACTCCAGGAATCCTCTTTATATCCTAGCCTGATTGACTTAGACACTGAAATCTCACCTCCCCCATATATGCAGCCACCCTTGCCCCCACAGGTACCGCAGGTGTCGTCCATAGAACAAAGGAGGGACCCAGAACCCTCGGCTCTGCCATGGGAGGGGGGGCCGGCCCAAGGAACTCGTGGAAGGACTCGAAGGGGCAGAGACTTGTCTGAGGACGGAAGCCGAGAGGCTCCTTCATCCACCATTCGTGCATTCCCTGTCCGGGTGTGGCCAGCAAATCCTGGTGGGGAGTGAATATACCAGTACTGGCCGTTTTCTATGAGTGATTTATATAACTGGAAAACTCAAACCCCTTCTTTTTCTGAAAAACCCCAAGGTCTTATTGATCTCTTAGATTCTATCCTGTTTACTCACAATCCTACTTGGTATGATTGTCAGCAGCTATTGCAGGTGCTCTTCACCACGGAGGAACGGGAGCGAATTCTATCAGAAGCACGAAAACATGTTCTAGGAGTGGATGGAAGACCCACCACACAGCCCCACCTAATCGAGGAGGGGTTTCCTTTGATGTGACCGAACTGGGATTTTGAACGCGCTGAAGGTAGGGAGCGTCTCCAAGTGTACTGTCAGACTCTGATGGCTGGCCTCAGGAAACCAGCGAATTTGTCTAAGGTAAATTTGATAAGGCAGGAGCCAAATGAGAGCCTGGCAGCCTTTTTAGAGAGGTTAATGGAGGCTTTCAGGCAGTATACGCCCATGGACCCTCAGGCTGATGAGTCACGCGCAGCAGTCTTGCTAGCATTTATTAATCAGGCAGCTCTGGATAACAGGAGGAAGTTACAGAGGATAGAGAGGCTGGGAGAACAGTCAATACAGGATCTGGTGAGGGCAGCTGAGAAAGTGTTTAATAACAGAGAGACCCCTGTGAAGGTAAAGCAGTACCCCATGAGTCAGGAGGCCCAGCAAGGAATCACGCCACACATACAGCACCTCCGGAAGGTAGGGATTCTTAAAAAGTGCTGGTCCCCATGGAACACTCCCCTGCTGCCTGTGAAAAAGCCCGGGGGAATGGACTTTAGACCCGTCCAAGATCTTCATGAAGTCAACAAATGGGTGAGTGACATTCATCCCACTGTCCCTAACCCATACACCCTCCTGAGCGGCTTGCCACCAGACTACATCTGGTATACAATCTTGGACTTAAAAGATGCCTTTTTCAGTTTGCCTCTGGCCCCCCAGAGCCAAGAGATCTTCGCATTCGAATGGACTGACGAAGACAGTCAAACTATAGGACAGCTGACTGGAACTCGCCTTCCACAGGGATTTAAGAACTTGCCGACATTGTTCAACGAGGCTCTAGGCGAGGACCTCTGAGTACTGGACTAGCCACCCCGACGTTGTCCTATTGCAATATGTGGATGACCTCATGCTGGCCGCTACTACCAAGGAGGTATGCCTAGAGGCCACAGGCGACCTCCTTCAGACTTTGGGGACATTGGGGTACCGGGCGAGTGCAAAGAAGGCCCAAATTGCTAAACAGGAAGTCGTTTACTTGGGTTACAAAATAAAACAGGGGCAAAGATGGTTGACTCAGGCTATGAAAGAGACTATTTTACAGATCCCTGAGCCAAGGACTCCTTGGCAAGTGAGGGAGTTCTTAGGGACTGTTGGGTACTGCAGGCTATGGATCCTGGGGTTTGCTGAAAAGGCCCGGCCTCTATATGAAGGAAGTAGAGAAAATAAGAACTGGACTTGGACTGAGCCAATGAGGCGGGCGTTTCAGGAACTCTGGTGGGCATTGCTAGAAGCCCCGGCCCTAGCTTTTCCTGACCCGGCTAAGCCATTTCAACTGTTTGTGGATGAAAAGCAGGGAGTGGGAAAGGGAGTCCTGACACAGCAATGGGGACCTTGGAAGCGGCCTGTGGCATACCTCTCTAAACGGCTGGACCCGGCAGCTGCTGGATGGCCGCCCCGTCTCCGTATCATCGCAGCCACTGCTCTCCTTGTCCATGACGCTGACAAGTTGACTTATGGACAGCGCCTCCTGGTCTACACTCCCCATGCCATAGAGGGGATCCTCAAACAGCCACCGGATAAGTGGATTTCTAACGCTCGCTTAACCCATTACCAAGCCCTGCTGCTGGATGTTCCCTGGATACACTTTCAGACACCTTGTTTTCTAAATCCTGCTACTCTCTTGCCCATCCCGGAGGAGGATGGGCCTCTCCATGACTGTGTTGAAGTATTGGCTGAGGTAACCGCCATACGAAGAGACCTCAGCGACGTACCATTAATGGACAGTGAGCTGATATGGTTCACAGATGGGAGCAGTTATATAAAGGATGGGCAGAGAAAAGCGGGGGCAGCCATAGTAGATGACACTGGGAGGGTCGTCTGGGCCGAGGCTTTGCCCCCTGGAACATCCGCCCAAAAAGCAGAATTGATAGCTGGGACACAAGCACTAGAGAGGGCGAAAGGAAAAAAGATCACCGTTTACACTGACAGCCGGTATGCCTTCGGCACCGCGCATAGTCAAGGCCCTATATATAAAGAACGGGGGTTCTTGACGGCAGAGGGAAAAGAGATTAAGAACCTACCTGAAATACGCAGACTCTTGGCAGCGGTCCACTTGCACCGGGCGGTATCCATAGTACATGTCCCAGGACACCAGAAAGGAGAAGATGCCAGGGCCCGAGGCAACCGTGCTGCCGATGCAGCAGCCCGCGAGGTGGCCGCTGGATACTGCCAAGCTCGTGTGCTGGCTGTAGGATTACCACTGCCGGGGATGGGGACTCTCCCCCCAAGCCCCATATACTTCCCCTCTGATTTAAGCTGGATGCAGGATAACACCAACTGCCCTGTGGGCAAGGACAGATGGTATTGGGACCAGGATGACAACCTGTTGCTTCCTGCCGACCTGGGCAGACATCTCTGTACCCATTTACATCAAACCACCCATTTGGGAGAGAAAAAGACTTTGACGCTTCTACAAGCAGCGCAGCTGTGGTTTCCCAACAAAAGAAAACCATACAGGACATAGTCCGCACCTGCAAGGCCTGTCAGATGATGAGCCCGGGAAAAGGACAGCACACGGGTGTAAGATACCAGGGGGAAAGGCCGGGACAGCATTGGGAGATAGATTTTAGAGGTAAGGTCAGGCAAGTATGGCTATCGTTACCTGTTAATTTTGGTTGATACATTTTCTGGGTGGGTAGAAGCTTACCCCACTAAAAAGGAGACAGCAATAATAGTGGCTAAGATGCTCCTAGAAGAGATAATACCTAGGTTTGGGCTGCCGGCATCTATTGGCTCTGACAATGGACCTGCATTTGTGAGCAAAATTGTTAAAGGACTGGTCTCAGCCCTGGGGACCAAATGGAAGCTACATTGCGAGTACAGTCCCCAGAGCTCAGGACAAGTAGAAAGAATGAATCGGACCCTAAAAGAAACTTTAACAAAGCTGGCAATAGAGACTGGCGGGGACTGGGTAACCCTCCTTCCCTTTGTGCTTTTTCGGGCACGCAATACCCCCTATAAACTAGGTTTGACTCCCTTTGAAATTGTGTATGGAAGTCCATCCCCCCCCCCCCATTTGTTCAGTGTTTGAGGGAAAGACTAAACCATCTCTCTCGCTACGCACGTTCCAACAAGAGATGCTGGCTTTAAGTAAAGTGCATAAACATATCTGGTCACTGGTACAAGAAGTTCATGAGGCCCAGAGTAAAGGAACAATTCCGTCCCATGATATGGGCCTGGGAGACTGGGTCTGGGTTAAGGGACACCAGTCAAAAACCTTAGAGCCAAGATGGAAGGGCCCCTATGTTGTTCTCCTTACCACCCCCACTGCCCTAAAGGTGGACGGAATTGGACCCTGGGTGCACTGCAACCATGTGCGTTGTGCCACCCCAGAGGAACAAGAAAAGGCCCAAAGAGAATGGAAGGCGATGCCGCATCCCACCAACCCCTTAAAAATGAAGCTCGTCCACCAGCTGGCCCCAAACAAATCCCCCTGACTCTCCTGTTGGTGGCCCTCCTTTTCCACTCCGGAACTGCTGGTGCTAACCCACATCAACCTGCTAAGATCACCTGGATGCTTCGTAATGGACTAACCCATGAGGTACTCAATTCGACTACTGGAATCCCCCCAATACTTGGTGGCCAGATTTATTCTTTGACCTTGGACCTTTGTAAAAAGAACATATCAGTACAGTTCGAGTGATGATGCTGAGACATCAGTATCAGGCAATGTCTCAGAATGAAGAGGAGGATTCCTCTCCATGATCAAAGGACAGGGGGAATGTTGGAACCTAACAAACGCCATGATAGGCTTCAGGGACTAAGGTAGGACTCACGGGAAAGGCTGAGTCATTGCCCAGTGAGGTCATCCCTGTGGATGCCAGGACTTGTCTAATCAGCATACTCCCCGTAACCTGGTTTGAGTTTATCAGGACGTAAAAGACATCCCCCTGCAGCCAATAGCCAATTAGTAAATACCAGGAAACCCCTGCAGCCAATAAAGATTAGCCAATTAATAAATACTAGGAAACTCCTGCAGCCAATCAGCCCTTGCCAACTCTCTGTTCTAAAAACCTATAAATACTGCTGTAAATCTGGGCTTGGGGCTCCTTGCTCCACTCCACTGCGTTGGATGTGGCGGGAGCCCTAGTTTGAGCTAGAAATAAAACCCCTTCATGCTTTTGCATTGCTGTGGATGTCTTATTCTCTCAGTTTTGGGGACTCGGACTCTGGGCATAACAACCCTATGGGTCCCAGAGACCTGAATGTGTAGCCTAATGATTCTGAGGCCTGTGACATGGGAACCTCCTTCTCCAGAAGCAAAAGAACCTAGCTGCTAAGACCCATCCCCTGAAGAAAGACCAACAGAAGTATTCCTTGTTCCATATGACCCGCACAGCCAGGGAGTGGTTGCCCATCATGGCAGTGGGCCGTGGCCATGGGCGTCAGCACTGGGGTCAGGGTAGAGTGGGCTAGAGGACTCACTTGCAGTAGGGGGTGGAGGGTGTGGCCTGGGGCCACGGGGTGCAGTGGAGGAGCCAAGGGAGATTGCTGGGAAGGCCACAGAGGGGCCAGGGCCCTGGGAGGGGAGGGCGCCTCAGAGTGCTGCCCAGTGTGGACACCTCTGAGCTCCCCTGAGGGTTGGCCCACAGGCGCTAAGACAGATAGCACTGAACTTCTGTGGGCCAGCTCGCCTGCCTGGGGTGGGAGGTGGCTCCTGGCAGGCCCAGATGGGCCTGACGCGGGGTACAGGGGCCAGGGGCTTCCAAGGCATGGGCCCCACCCTCAGGCAGCAGTCTAGTGTCCACTGGAGGAAGCCAACACTAAGGGAAAGCTGTGCTGACATGCTCCCCCCTCCATTCTGCCCCCTGGCTATCTACCCTACGCTAGGCAGTTGTGGCCTGGCCCTGTCTGACTCTTCTCCAGCTCCTCGCCTGTGGGGTCTGGGGTGCAGAGGTGTTGGTGAGGCCAAGGTGCTCGGGGAGAGGTCCCACCCCTTCTGGGACTCTGGTCCACGCTGAGAGGGCTGTCAGCAGTCTTTCTGAGGGGACCACTGGTGGTCCCCTCGCTCCTGCAGGACAGTTTCTGTTCTTCTCTGGTGCTCTCTCTCTGTGTACCCTGTCTTGGTCACCCCCAACTACCCCACATGCCCTTACATTTCTTATTGAGGTGCTCAGTTCAGTTTCTCACTCATGTCTGACTCTTTGCGACCCCATGGACTGCAGCACACCAGGCCTCCCTGTCCATCACCAACTCCTGGAGCTTTCTCAAACTCATGTCCATCGAGTCGGTGATGCCATCCAGCCATCTCATCCTCTGTGGTCCCCTTCTCCTCCTGCCTTCTCTCTTTCCCAGCATCAGGGTCTTTTCCAATGAGTTAATTATTTGCATCAGGTGGCCAAAGTCTTAGAGTTTCAGCTTCAGCATCAGACCTCCCAATGAACACCCAGGACTGATCTCCTTTAGCTTGGACTGGTTGGATCTCCTTGCAGTCCATTTTGTATAAAATGAAAGTAACTGTTTTTAGGTAACCATTTCAAGGTCAGTAGTATTTGGTGCATTCACAGTCTTGTGAAGCCCCATCTGTATCTAGTTCCAGAACGTTTTGTTACCCCCAGATAAAACACCAATAAGCAGTTTCTCCCTCTCCCTTTCCCTCTGGTCTCTGGCGGCCACCAACTTGCTTTCTGTCTTTGTGGACCTGCCTCCCCTGCACATTTCATATAAATGGAATCAAATAATATGTGGCCTTTTGCACCTGGTGTCTTTCATTTAGTACAATGTTCTTGAGATTCATCCATGTTATGGCATATGTCAGTATTTCATTCCTTTGTGTGTGTGTGTGTGTTAGTTGCTCAGTTGTTTCTGATTCTCTGCAGCCCCATGCACTGTAGCCTGCCAGGTTCCTCTGAAATTTTCCAAGCAAGACTACTGGAGTGGATTGCCACTCCCTTCTCCAGGGCACCTGCCTTACCCAGGGATTGAACCTGGGTCTCCGGCATTTCAGGCTGCTTCTTTACCACCTGAGCCATCAAGGAAGTTCTTTTACAGCTGAATGATATTCCATTGTGTGTTTTATCCGTTGGTGGATGCTAGGCTGTTTTCACTCTTGGCTATTGTGAATAGCGCTGCTGTGAACACGGGTGTATGTGTATGTGCTCAGGTCCCTGCTTTCAGTCCTAAGACTCCATCACCTAGGAGTGAAATTGCTAGATCATATGGTTATTCTCTATTTACCATTTAGAGAAACCGCCATGCTGGTTTCCATGGTGGATGCACCACTTTACCTTCTCACTAGCAGTTACACAGACTCCAATTCTTACGCATTCTTGCTGACACTTATTACTTTCCTCCTTTTTTTGTATCTCAGCAGGTGTAAAGTAGTATTTTGTCATGGTTTTAATTTGTATGACCCTAACCTTGCTTATTTAACTTATGTGCAGAGTACATCATGAGAAACACTGGGCTGGAAGAAGCACAAGCTGGAATCAAGATTGCTGGGAGAATTATCAATAACCTCAGATACGCAGATGACACCACCCTTATGGCAGAAAGTGAAGAGGAACTAAAAGCCTCTTAAAGGCTTAAGTTGGCTTAAAGCTCAACATTCAGGAAACTAAGATCATGGCATCTGGTCCCATCACTTCATGACATAGATGGGGAAACAGTGGAGACAATGTCAGACTTTATTTTTGGGGGTTCCAAAATCACAGATGGTGATTGCAGCCATGAAATTAAAAGATGCTTACTCCTTGGAAGAAAAGTTATGACCAACCTAGATAGCATATTGAAAAGCAGAGATATTACCTTGCCAACAAAGGTCCGTCTAGTCAAGGCTATGGTTTTTCCAGTGGTCATGTATGGATGTGAGAGTTGGACTGTGAAGAAGGCTGAGCACGGAAGAACTGATGCTTTTGAACTGTGGTGTTGGAGAAGACTCTTGAGAGTCCCTTGGACTGCAAGGAAATCCAACCAGTCCATTCTAAAGGAGATCAGTCCTGGGTGATCCTTCATTGGAAGGACTGATGCTAAAGCTGAAACTCCAGTACTTTGGCCACCTCAGGCGAAGAGTTGACTCATTGGAAAAGACCCTGATGCTGGGAGGGATTGGGCGCAGGAGGAGAAGGGGACGACAGAGGATGAGATGGCTGGATGGCATCACGGACTCGATGGATGTGAGTCTGAGTGAACTCCGGGAGTTGGTGATGGACAGGGAGGCCTGGCGTGCTGCGATTCACGGGGTCGCAAAGAGCCGGACACGCCTGAGCGCCTGAGGTGGACTGAACTGGACTGAATGGCTGATGATAATGAACTTCTTATCATGTGCTTGCTGACCATTTGTTATATCTTCTTTAAAGTGTCTGTTGACGTCTTTCGCCCATTTTTAACTGGGTTGTTTGTCCTTTTGTTGGTGAATTGAAAGACATCCTTTTAAATTCTGCATACAAGACTCTTTTCAGGTATATGATTTGCAAAGATTTTCCTATTCTGTGCATTGTCTTTGACTTTATTAATAACATCCTCTGATACACAAAAGTTTATTTTGATGAAATCTTATTTTTCTTTTATTATATATATGTCATACCTAAGAATTCATTGCCAAATCCCAGATCGTGAAGATTTATCCCTGTGTTTTCTCCTATGAGTTTTATAGCTTTACACCCATGATCCATTTTGGTTAACTGGGTGGGTGGTTAATTGAGATTGGGGTCCAACTGCATCCTTTGTGTGTGGCCATCCAGTTGTTTCTGCATCATTTGTGGATGAGATTCTTCTTTACCCTAAATGATCTTTGTATTTCTGGTGAAATCCATTGGCCATAGAGGCTTGGTGTGTCCCTGGACTTGCAGCTCCATCCTATTGGTCCTATGTCTGTCCCTGTGCAATGATCTGCCTTGAGTTTGAACCACGGCTGTTCCCTCAGCCTCACCAGGACTCCCATTCTTCCTGGGTATCTGGGTCCTGAGCTTCTGCTCAGCTTTACCTCTGATTCACTGACCCTGCCTGGACCTCAGTCTTCTGTCTGCAAGAAGAGGGGTTAGACTTGCTTCCCTCTAAGTCTATTCCAGCTGTGGCCTGAGGGTATCTGTGCTGGCTCTTCTCCACCACGGTTGCCTGTGTCCATCCCGAGTAGTGCCCCGCTATGAGGGCACTGAGTTCTCCCCCTGCCCCTCTCCTCCCGCCTTCATGCAGCTGGCCCTTTCCTGAGCAGGGCTGGGCCTGGGTCCCTGCTCCATGCACATGACCCAGAGCACAGGTCCAGCCACCCTCATCCATGACCATCCACTTCTTGGTTGGAAATGTGCCCCATCAAAGCCCTGGGGCTGTGGGGACACCCCAGCTCTGGGAATGCAGCACTTGTTGGTGAGCCTGTGTGTGCATACATAAAGGCTCAGTTCTGACACCCACACCCATGTGCTCAGCTCCCAGCCTGACCATTTCTGTGGTCTGACCTCGGCTGCTCACCCTGTAGTGGAGGGTGACCTAGTGCCATGAGGGGCTGAGCCCATCATTTCTACTCCCATCTGGGCCTGAGCCCCTGGGGAGATGGCAGTCAGGCTAAGTCACTACGGATTAAGCCAGGCAGGTATTTTCTGGGTAGAGTTATATGTCTGGAACACTCCTGTCCTCAAGAGGCATATGGGGACAGATAATCACTGCTATAGGGGCTCACATGAGAGGCTTGGCATTGCACAGTGGAAGCTCTTAGGAACTGGACCCTATGGGCTTACCACAAGCTGACCAGATAACAGGGGACAGGTAGGGTATGGGAAGCAACTGAAACTCAAAGTCCAGAGAAGGAAAGAGGATGGCTTGTATGGGAGAAGGTGGGCACAGCTGGTCTTGCCAGAGCACAAGTGAACCTGAATTCTTATGAGTTCTTGTGAGTGTCATCACATGTGTGTAAGTGGGCCTGTGCCTGTGCAAATGCATGCATATGTGTAAAGTGTGCATATTTGCAGGTGTTTGTGTGTGATTGCATGTGTGTGGGTGTAATGTATACATAGGATGGCATGTGTGCAAGCATGCCAGAGTGTGTGCAGTGAATATGTGTTCAGGCAGGTGAGTGCATCCATGAAAATCCTCACGTGTGTACGCTGAGTATTGTGTGCACTTGACTGCATGTGTGCTATTGTGCCCACACATGCAAGTGTGTTAGTGTGCATGAAGCTTGTGGGAGTGCAAGTGTGTGTGTTGTAAAAGTGCACATACAAGTGCATGTGTGTGCATATGCAAGTGTTCATTTGTTTGCACATGTGTGAGTGCAAGGGTGTGAATATGTGTGCACAGTGCATACATACGAGCATGTGTGTGCATTCCCAAGTGCCTGCCGTGTGTCCAGTATGGACCAATGCGCTAGATGGTTAATAAAGGGTAGGGGCTCCAGCAAAACCCTCCAGGTGTACATCCTGCAACGTCAGTGAGGCCTCCTAGGGTGTGGAGCAGAATCGCTATGGGTTGGTGCAGACAGACACCTAGGAGTCAGGGGGTGGGGACCCGGGTCAGATGGAGGCCGAGAGCCATGGTCCAAACAGTAAGAAGCACCTGCCCAGAGCACAAGTGAAATGGGCAGATAGGTGGGTACCCCAGGGAAGTGGTGATACTTAGTTGAACGTCAAGAGGTCTCAGGACTTGGGAGCTAGAGACCCTGCCCTGCCAGGTTCTGAGTAATCTGGAATCACAGAATGCAATGCCTAGGGTGGACCTGGGCCTGAAGAGTTCCACTCAAGGAGGGGTCCTGACTGGCTTGCATTGTGCAGTACTGTGGGCCAGGGCCAACCCCACCTCCTGAGTCCCTGGTGGTGTCAGCTAACGTTTGGGCCACTCCTTCAGCACAGCCTGGATGGCTCTTGTCTCCAGAGTCCTAAGCCCCACAACCTCCCAGGGTCACCAGTCACCCAATCTGTGCTGCCTCAGGTCCTCCCCTACAGCTATGAGAGCCCTGATGCCTGAAGACGAAAGGTCCCAGGACCTAAAACAGTCTCCAGCTCTCTCTTCCGTGAGACCTAGTGCAACACCAGGAGGCCATGGGGTCAGAAAGCCCTGGGGTTGTGCCCCAGGAGCAGCAGCATGCTTGGCCAGGTGCAAGCTTCATTTCCTGTTCAAGAGAATGAATACTCATGATAGTTTCCCTCGTGGGCCTCAGAAGGAGTGACTGAGGCCTCTGCTCTCTTGGAGGGACATGCCAGTGTGAACTTCCCCATTACCAGGGTCAATCGAGGGGCTGAGAGCCAGGGTCAAGGCACTAACTGCCCCTTCACAGTGCCCCCAAGAACAGCACACAAGGTACAACCCCTGTACCCACACACAGTTCACACATGTGTGTAAAGCATGACCACAATCCCTGCTGTGCACTTATGGCATGTCCTGCTGACCAGCTTCCCTAGGGTCAGTTCTCTGTCCCTTTAACCTTCACCTGTACAATGCCAAAGAGCCCCCACAGGGGTATGGGAAAGACGTAGCAGCCTCCAGGCATGGGGGGCAGGGAGCTCTGCAGCAAGCGAGGACACTGGCTCCTGGTCATTCCAGTCTGGGTGTCCTGGACAAGAGAATGCCCCGTGGCTTGGCCAGGCTGGGGGCAGACACAGGCCAGGTGGGTAGAAAGGGGAAAGAAGGCTGGGGCAGGTGGAGAGGTGGGGCTACAGCAAAGTGTGTGCAGAGCTGAGTTATAACTCTATAGGCACAAGAAGGGTGGGCTTCCAGGGCTCCTGGGGCAGCTTCTGCCCTTCCTTCTCACTGCGTGGGCCCTCTCAGAGTAAGGGGATGGATATATATCTCTCACAGCAGAGGACAGGGCGGTGTTTGTTTCCTGGAAGGGGGGCAAGCATCCCAGCCTCTCTTCAGTTCAGTTCAGTCGCTCAGTCAGGTCCAACTCTTTGTGACCCCATGAATCGCAGCACTCCAGGCCTCCGTGTCTATCACCAACTCCCTGAGTTCACTCAGACTCACATCCATCGAGTCATTGATCCATCCAGCCATCTCATCCTCTGTCATCCCCTTCTCCTCCTGCCCCCAATCCCTCCCAGCATCAGAGTCTTTTCCAATGAGTCAACTCTTCGCATGAGGTGGCCAAAGTGCTGGAGTTTCAGCCTCAGCATCATCCCCTCCAAAGAAATCCCAGGGCTCATCTCCTTCAGAATGGACTGGTTGGATCTCCTTGCAGTCCAAGGGACTCTCAAGAGTCTTCTCCAACACCACAGTTCAAAAGCATTAATTCTTCGGCGCTCAGCCTTCTTCACAGTCCAACTCTCATATCCATACATGACCACAGGAAAAACCATAGCCTTGACTAGACGGACCTTTGTTGGCAAAGTAGTGTCTCTGCTTTTGAATATGCTGTCTAGGTTGGTCATAAATTTTCTTCCAAGGAGTAAGCGTCTTTTAGTTTCATGGCTGCAGTCACCATCTGCAGTGATTTTGGAGCCTCTCTAAGAGCTGTAAAAAAAGTAATCAACAGAAACCTTAATTAAATAGTCAGGAGACCAGAAGGGGGAGCTCTTGTACCCTACAACTCTTCTTTCCTGGCAAGGACTCAGCCAAGGAAAGATCATAGACACTTTGCTTACTATAGCCCTCCCAAGTCCTTTCCCCCTCTATAAAAGTGTTCTCCTGCAGTAGCCATACAGGGACTTCCATGACATGGTTTCAGACCACAAAATTCAATTCCCTGCTGATTCCAAGTAAACATATTTTTGCTGGAGAAATAACTGACGGTCAATATTTTGGTAGCCCATATGGGGGTAGAGAAGGCTCCAGAGCTGGGAAGCAAACAGGTGCAGGACCCCACTGTCACTCATGGCTTTTCTTACTGACCTTGGGGCTTGAAGATACATCTTTCTCCTGGATCCAAATTCATGCTCTCTTTGTATTTTGAAGCTCTCCAGTTTTCATTTGAGATCAATTTAAAGTTTTATCCTTTCTGGTTAAGTCCTGTTCTGTACATGAGTACTCATTTTTGGCATCATGTGCTAGCCTTCAACAAATTCCCTTTGGAACAGGGAATTTTTCCCCTGGAACTGGCTAGTCTTCAACCCATTCCTTTGGGAATGAGGTGGGGATGGGTGGGGGGAGAGCGGGAGGCTAATTCATTGGAGCTGTGCCAGTTCAGCCTTTGGCCCATTCATTTGTGATAGGGGTTGGCCAGTGGGAACTGGGCTAAACCTTCAGCTTGGCTCCTTCAGGCAAAGCTGTTTCCTTAGAACTAGCTGGTATTAGGCCTGCAGGCCATTTGAGTTGCAAGCTGCCTGATCTATCTGAACTGTTTAAACTGTTTGAACTGTAAGCTGTTAGAACTGTAGGCTGTTTGGCCATTTGAAAATCATTCTTCCATTCTAGGGAAGAAATCCTAGTAAATGGGATGCTCAGTTCAGTTCAGTTCAGTCACTCAGTCATGTCCGACTCTTTGCGACCCCATAAATCGCAACACGCCAGGCCTCCCTGTCCTTCACCATCTCCTGGAGTTCACCCAGACTCACGTCCATCGAGTCCGTGAAATGGGATGCTAGTTATCTATATATTTTGAGCTTGTCCCCCTGACACAGGGACTTGGGCTAATTTTATGTTTAAAAACCACAGTCCTTCCTTCACAATTCTAACTAAATGGACCAACCTAACCAAGAAAATTTAGAAGATTAATAACCATTATGGGAAAATTTGAAGTCCCCAAAATTAATTTTCTTAAAACCAAATTAGACTACCATAGCTCTAAAATTTTCCAAACTGAATGGAATGCCTATTTCGATTGGTACTTTGAGGCCATCCTCTCAATTCTCCTATCATAATTCTTTCACCAAATTTCCCTTTTCTCTGAAACTCTCTCCACTCCCCTTTCCTTTGAAGTTGTTAGAATCTGTTCCTTTAAAATTAAGCCTTCTGAGGACCCAGAGGCTAAATCCTTAATTTCTTGTATTCCCTAGACTAAAGCCTAACTGTGAATCATAGTTAAGGAATTTCCCAAAGTAACCAAAAATCCTCAGATATTTTCTGAGGAATTTAATATAGTCATTCAAACTTACCAGCCTGGTTTCTCTGACTTACATTAGCTAATTCATGTGCTTGTCATTGAGGGTCAGACACAGCAATAGTTGAGAACTGCTAACTGGGAAAACCTTGAAAAGGCTCTAGTATTACAACCAGGAGCTCAGCCTGCTAACACTCACTAGGCAACTTCATCAAATAATTCCTAGGGCTTTTCCAAAGCCTTTTGATTGCAATAAAAGTCAGGTTTGAACACAAATATCTGAAGAACATCTTCATGACTATTATAATTCAGATTATTTTTAAAGAAAATTCTGGTCTTCCTTCAGATGTTGATTCCACGAGGGTAGCTTTTAATTCTATGTTTATTAATGGATTGAATCAAAGTCTTTCTTTTCTAGTCAAATGAACCAGGACAGAATGGGAAACTATACCTATCCACCTTTAGCTAATCTGGAAAACAAACTTTATCACACTCTAAATGAGTCACCTAAAAGGAAGACAGCTTCCCAGCTGGTGCTAGTGGTAAAGAGTCTGCCTGCCAATTCAGGAGCCTCAGGAGGATGCAGGTTTGATCCCTGGGTTGGGAAGATCCCCTGGAGGAGGAGATGGCAACCCACTCCAGTATTCTTGCTGGGATAAGCCCATGGAGAGTTGTCCATTGGGTCGCAAAGTGTCAGACATGACTGAAGTGACAGCATACACACACGATGTTGGAAAGAGATTGGTACAAATTTAAGGCTTCAGGCTCCTACAGCCCTTTAACCAATCTTTCCAATGTCCCTCCAGTTCTCAATGACAACATTGAAGGAACTACAGAGGCACTTCCTGACATATCCTCTTAATCAACTTGCAGAAATACTTCTTCAGATTAGGAATGTGTCTCTTCCAGTCCTAACTGTCAAGAGAACCACACTCTCAGTGCTCAACCTACTACAATAAAGCAAAACAGTTTAAAAAGAAGGGATCTCTAAAGAACCACTACAGGTTCCTGTTAATGAACCTAGTCCTTTTTGCTTCAGTTCAGTTGCTCAGTCGTGTCCGACTCTTTGCGACCCCATGAATCACAGCACACCAGGCCTCCCTGTCCATAAAGCACCGTGAAAGATCCACACCCTTTTCTCTTTAGTTTCTCTGCCCCTATCTATTTATTAGGCCAAGACTTTTTTTTTTTTTTTTTTACTTTTTATTTTGCATTGGAGTATAGCCAGTTAACAATGTTGTGATAGTTCCAGGTGAACAGCAATAGGCTGAGACTTCTTAAAGAAGTATCATGCTGGAATTTTCTCAAAAAAAGAGAGGAAATAATTCCAGAATTTGGCAGCAGTCATCAAAGTGGTCAATCAGGTAAATTAAATGACCTTTTGACACCTTTTATTTGCTCTGTCTCTGATGGCAGAGCTGATTCTTTGTCAGTCAAACACTTGACAATTTGTCCATATTGGATTTGGACAAAATGTCCAACAGATTTTGGAAAAATTCACATGTGTCTCCCATCAAGATTCAAATATATCCTTCACAACCTCTTCCCAGAAGGTATATATATAGCACTATGAAGTGAAGTGAAGTCGCTCAGTCGTGTCGGACTCTGCGACCCCATGGACTATAGCCTACTGGGCTCCTCTGTTCATGGGATTTTCCAGGCAAGAATTCTGGAGTGGGTTGCCATTTCCTTCTCCAGGGCATCTTCCCGACCCAGGAATTGAACCCAGGTCTCCCGCATTGGAGGCAGATGCTTTAACCTCTGAGCCACCAGGGAAGCCTCATTATAGAGACTTACAAAGTTCAAGGCCTTGTTATCTCCTGGACTAGCTCCTGTAGCACTCCTGTTTTATCAGTGATAAAACCTAAGAGCCAAGCGTGGAGGTGTGTCCAAACCTCTGAGCAATAAACAACATTGTCATTGTTATCCCTTGACACCCTGTTGTTCCTAACCCTCATCCTAAAGCCCATTCCTAACTTCCATTCCCCCTGGAAGCCAATTCTTTACCGTAATTGATTCGTGCTGTGCTTCAGTTCTTCCATACTTCAGTTGGTGAATGTGAACCCGAAGTCGCTCAGTCATGTCCGACTCTTTGCGACCCCATGGACTGTAGCCTACCGGGCTGCTCTGTCCATGGGATTTCCCAGGCAAGAATTCTAGAGTGGGTTGCCATTTCCTTCTCCAGGAGATCTTCGCGACCCAGGGATTGAACCCGGGTCTCCTGCACTGTAGGCAGACGCTTTACCGTCTGAGCCACCAGGAAAGTCCTCCAACTTCAGTTGGTGGAGCTAGCTGATACCTTTTGCCCTCACTTGGGAAGAAAATTAATTCACCTGGAACAGTAATGCCTCGGGGTTTTACTGGGAGTCTCACAAATCCTAAAGGCTGTATGACTCAGGTTCCCAAGAAGTTCTGTTCAATTGCAATATGCTCACGATCTGCATCGTTGCTCTCTTTCTCAAGCCTCCTCGCAGGAAGACACTCTCTACTTGCTAAAACTTTTAGCCTTAAAGGGATATAAGATCACCAAAGAAAAATTGCAATTTGATCAAACCCAGGTTTGATATTTAGGGCATCTGATATCAGAAGAAGGGCTACACCTTGATCCAGAGAGGCTTCATGGTGTCCTAAGTTTCCCAAAACCCAACTGCAAGGTTTTCTGGGGCGTAGTCAGTTATTAGTGAAAGTGGATTCCAAATTTCTGTTTTATGGCCAAACCTCTGTATTTTTTCTTTTAACTAAAGAATAATAACCCCTACCCAATTTTATGGGAAGAACTGAATAATATAACCTTTAAGGCCTTAAAGGAGAGTTTGATGAACCAACCTATTCTTGGGCATCGTAATTATCAGATTCCATTTTCCTTTTTTGTATGTGAAAAGAAAGGGAATGCCCTTGAGGTACTCACCCAAAAACAAAGGAACCATCATCAACCCACAGAGCATTTTTTTTTTTTTTAAACAAGAACCCAGTTTTTTAATTTCATCATTTCTTACACTTGAAGTACTCTTCGGTGACATCCTTGGCCTGAGACTCTTTGCCATAGTCCTTAACCACCGCACAACCGCAACCAACCACTTCACATGGTTTTTTTTCTCTCTGTCAGTTTTACAGAGGCCTACACATTCCCTTAGTTTATCGTTGTCATCAACCTTGATCAGGTTGATTTGGTGCTCAACACAAAGGGCCTCCACCAGCTTGACATCACAGTTGGATGCAAGCACACACGGATGGGCTTGGCGCTTATCTAAGGCTTTGGCAGCTATGCCAGGCCATAGTGGATGAGGGTGGTCTTCAGGCACCTCTTGCAGAGCAGTATGAAGGTCCATGACATCTCCAGCAGCAATGCCTTCCTTGGCCACGGCAGTAGTGACGGGTAGAGCTGAATCCTGAATGCACCGAAGCCTCCGGCCTCCAGGGAAAGAGCAACCCATAGAGTGTTACAGCCAGAAGCCGGACCTTGCCACTTGGGGATAACCCACTTTGCCTTAGGGCCATTAATGCCATTGCTTTTTTGATTAAGGGCACCGAGAAATCATTGTGGGATCTTCCTTAACCAATTTTGTACCTCAAACAGTAGACGCCCTCCTGAATTTTCATCACACTTACCATTTCTCAGCCAGCTGCCTCACATCCTGTGAAGTCCTCTTGCTGACTGCTCCGCTTGTACTGCTGTTATGCTGGGGTGACTTTAACCTTGTTACTCTTCTTCGGTTGCTTAATGCTGGTGAGTCACCTCCTGACTCCTGTGATGAAGCTCCTCTGGGTAATGCTGAGTCTCATGGTTGAGTTCTTATTTAAAAGGTAACAAGGGTCACCACAAAGCACTGAGTAGAGTTCCCTGTGCTATAGAGTAGCTTCTCATTAGTGATCTATTTTACAATACGCAGCAGTGAGGTTATGACAGACAGTCTTAATCTCCCAGTTCATCCCACCCCCCCTTCCCCTCTCGGTATCCATAAGTTTGTTCTCTTCATCTATGTCTCTATTTCTGCTTTGCAAATAAAGTCATCTGTATCATTTTCCTGCTGCTGCTGCTAAGTCACTTCAGTCGTGTCTGACTCTGTGCAACCCCATAGATGGCAGCCCACCAGGCTCCCCCATCCCTGGGATTCTCCAGGCAAGAGCACTGGAGCGGGTTGCCATTTCCTTCTCCAATGCATGAAAGTGAAAAGTGAAAGTGAACTCGCTCAGTTGTGTCCGACCCTCAGCGACCCCATGGACTGCAGCCCTCCAGTCTCCTCCGTCCATGGGATTTTCCAGGCAAGAGTGCTGGAGTGGGCTGCCATTGCCTTCTCCTAGATTCCATAGAAGTACTATTACACAATGTTTTTTTTCTCTTTCTGACTCACTTCACTGTGTATGACCGTCTCTAGGTCCATCCACAACAAATGGCATGATTTTGTTCTGTTTATGGCTAAATAACATTCCACTGTATACCTGTTCCACACCTTTATCCATTTCTCTTTGGATGGACGTTTAGGTTGCTTCCATGTCCTGGCAATTGTAAATCGTGCTACAGTGACTATTCGGGTGCATGTATCTTTCTGATTACGGTTTTCTTTGGGTATATGCTCAGGAATGGGATTGAAGGAAATCCAGAAGAGGGGATGTATGCATGTGTGTACCTGATTCATTTTGCTGTACAGCACAAGTAACACAACGCTGTGAAGCAACTCTGCACGCGTGCTCAGTCACTTCAGTCGTGTCCAACTCTTTGTGACCCAGTGGACTGTAGCCCGCCAGGCTCCTCTGTCCATGGGATTCTCCAGGCAAGAATATTGAGGTGGGTTGCCATTTCCTCCTCCAGGGGATCTTCCCGACCCAGCGATCGAACCCAGGTCTCTTCTGTTTCCTGCACTGGCAGGGAGGTTCTTTACCACTAGTGCCACCTGGGAAGCCCCTATACTCCAATAAAAATTAAGAAAAAGTAAATTTTAAAATGAGGTTTAATAGCATCTTAGAAGTAGTAACATCATATTATAATGGCAGATAGCCCTCAGTTTATACATGTTTCTTTCACCTTTCTGGGGATAATCACATACTTCAGGATTAAAATGTAGCAGCCTTGGGACTTCCCTGGTGAACCAGGGGTTAAGAATCTTCCTGCCAATACAGTGAACATGGGTTTGATCCCTGGTCCTGGAAGACTGCACACATGTTATGAGGCAGCTAAGCCTGTGTGCCGTAACTGCTGAAACTACAGCAGTTTTTTTTTTTTTTAAAGTTAAAGGTAACAATGGTGAGTATTGTGCTGGGTATGCCATTGCAACTCCTTTTGATGTTGTTGAGGCAGCATCGTTACCTATGGCTACCTCAGCCTGATACATTCTTACATGGGCTTGCACTTCAGCCAAGGACTAACTGCCAGTATCTATGGTGACAGTAGGTATGCTCTCACAGTAGCCCATGACCCGGGGATATTGTGGAAGCAATGTGACTTCCTTACTTCCAGCAGAAATAAAATTTAAAATGGCCCCTAGGTCCAGGAATTATTGGATAAAACATCGTACCTGATGTTTTAGCTATTATTAAGATTCTGGAACATCCTAAAATTGACTTCTGGAAGCTCAGGGGAATCACCTTGCTGACATTTCTGCAAGGAATGTTGTCCTTAAAGGAACCAACAGCAGCCAAACCTCTGTCGTGGTCCAAAGGAATATTTCCCCCAAAGGAAAACTTAGCAAAACTGGCTAGAGAAGCCCAATAATTGGCCTCAGAAAGGGAAAAATGAGATTGGAAATCCAACAACTGTTGGTTCAACAAAAAGGGAAAGCTCTGGTTCAACCCAAATAACAGCCCAATCCTACTAGAGACTCTAAAATTCTCACTCCTCACCACTGTACATGCAGCAATCCATCGATCTACTGAAGAAAAAATCATGAATCCATATTGGTGGGGAAGCATTAACAAGGCTGCAAAAAACACTGACCTCACTTGCCCTGCTTGTCCAAAACACAGCCCGAAGAAGCCTGCTCATACTGCTCCTGGGCATTTTAAACTGCCTAATGGACCATGTGAGTTCTGGCAAAGCAGTCACATATGGAAGTGAGAGCTGGACCATAAAGAAGGCTGAGCGCCGAAGAACTAATGCCTTCAAATTGTGGTGCTGGAGAAGACTCTTTTTTTAAAATTTATCTTAATTGGAGGCTAATTACTTTACAATATTGTATTGGTTTTGCCATACATCAACATGAACTCTTGAGATGTCCTTGGATTGCTGCTGCTGCTGCTACTGCTGCTAAGTTGCTTCAGTCGTGTCTGACTCTGTGGGACCCTATAGATGGCAGCCTACCAGGCTCCTCCATCCCTGGGATTCTCCAGGCAAGAATACTGGAGTGGGTTGCCATTTCCTTCTCCAATGCATGAAAATGAAAAGTGAAAGGGAAGTCGCTCAGTCGTGCCCGACTCTCAGCGACCCCATGGACTGCAGCCTGCCAGCCTCCTCCATCCATGGGATTTTCCAGGCAAGAGTACTGGAGTGGGGTGCCATTGCCTTCTCCTCCTTGGATAGCATGGAGATCAAACCAGTTGATCCTAAAGGAAATCAACCCTGAATATTCATTGGAAGGCCTGATGCTGAAGCTGAAGCTCCAAAACTTTAGCTACCTGATTCAAAGAGCTGACTCATTGGAAAAGACCCTGATGTGGGGAAAGATTGAAGGCAAAAGGATGAGATGATTAGATAGCATCACTCACTCAGTGGACATGAATCTGAGTAAACTCCAGGAGATAGTGAAGGACAGGGAAGGCTGGCATGCTGCAGTCCATGGGCTGCAAACAGTCAGACACATTTCCAACTCAGCAACTGAACAGCAACAGATGTTTTCTCTTTCATACAACTTTCTCTGTTGAGTGGATATAAGTATGTTTTAATCATGGTCTATTTTCACTTTGGACTGAAGCTTTCCCATGCAGACAAGCTACTACCTCTTGTGGCTAAAACTCTTTTGGAAAAAATTATCCTACATGGGGAATTCCTCTTGATTCATAATGATCAAGGTACCCATTTCATTGGTCAGGTGCTTCAACAGGTCTCTACAGTTTGGCTGGTTTTATGACACTTTTACTGGACTTGCTTGCCTGTGTGTGCTTGGTCATGTCTGACTCTTTGCTATCCTTAGAATTGTAGCCTGCCAGGCTTCCCTGTCCATGGGGTTTTTTTTCCCCAGGCAAGAATATTGGAGTGGGTGGCCATTCCTCCTCCAGGGAAATCTTCCTGACCCAGGGATCAAACAAGCGCCTCTTTCATTGTAGAAGGATTCTTCACCCGCTGAGCCACTAAAGCAGCCCCTTTCCTGCGCTTACCACCCTCAGTGCTCTGGTTTAGCTGAATGCACTAGTGGCATTATTAAGATGCAACTGGTAATGTTCATGGAGATTTTCTAAATATAAAGAGCATTTTGGAACTCATGAACTATTACCCACAGAGATAGTCACAGGATGCCCAATGTACTTACCTCCTCTTACTTTTTACCCACTACTGATAAAAGGAGAGATACTCCAGTATTGCAAAGATCTAATTGTTTCTATTTAAAATTGTCATATTTTGACAGAACAATCTTTTCACAGTATATTTTCAAGAGATGAAGACTTTAAGCACCATACCTTCAAACCTGGAGACTTTGTCTCTCGGAAAAGATACCTCCAGAAGGACTCTTTTCAACCTCATTAAAAAGGCCCCACTAAATATTTCTAACCAACTCTTGTGCCAAAAGTCTCCAAGAAACAGATCCTTGGATTCGCATGGTACACCTAAAGGAAGCAGCTGACTGGACCTGCACGTCGTCTGGTGACCTGAAAGCATTTCCTGGAATTGAAGCTGATGACATCTGAACAGACAACCTCCTGAAGATATTCAGCCTGGGCCTCGATTCAATCTTTTCTTGTTGCTGTTGTTGGAGTTTAGTTGCTTTAGAGTGTCGTGTTGTTTCAGCTACACAGCAAAGCGAATCAGCTCTATGTATACACATATCCCCTCTTTGTCACAACCCTAGCATCGAGTAGAGTTCCCTGGCCTATTCAGTAGGTTCTTATTAGTTATCTGTTTTAAACATAGTAGTGTATATATGTCAATCTCAATCTCCTTGATATACTCTTGATAACATATGGACTTTGGATAAAAAAGGCCTGAGAATTTCCACCTCTTACCCTCCCTTGTTACTCAAGCGTAACCTCAATAGGTTTCCAATCTGTGTTTCCAACCCTCCAACATGGGGCGCTAAATCCAGGAAAGGTCCTCCTTGGCACTGAGGGATAAAAAGCTGCTGAAACCGGAAAACCTGACTCTTGATCTGTGATACTTGGAAATTTCAAAAGTGGAGCAATGTGAAACACTAATAAACAGAAACCTGACTTAAATCGAGTTGGGACACCAGAAAGAGGAGCTCTCCCTCTCTGCGACAATACAGCCTAAGAGGAAGAAGAAAAACTCCTCTTTATTCCTGGCCAGGGCTCAGCCAATGAACAGTCATAGACTGCCGTTTACTGTAGCCCTGCAGACTTTGTTTTGCCCTCTATAAAAGAGTTCTCCTCCCCTGGCTGTGCAAGAACCTGCACATGGCCTGCCATGGTTGCAGACCCTGAATTTCAATTCTCTGTTGATCCCAAATAAACCCATCTTTGCTGGAGAAATAGCTGGCAGTCTATTTGTTTTAGGTCAACAGGACTCCAGTCAAAAGCCAGTCAAAAGCTGAGCTACAAAAATCTGTGCTATGCTCAGCCATGCCTGACTCTTTACGACCCCGTGGAGCTCCAGTCCACCAGGCTCCTCTCCATGGGGTTAAACTGGAGTGGGTTGCCATTTAGAGGAGGAGGCTATAAGAAGGGGGTCTCCAAATCGCTCTCTTACTGGAATGGGCCAGATCCAGGGCTCTTTTTCCTGAGAGTCCCTGCCTGCCCTCTGGAGCCGGCTGAGAGTCAAGGTCCAGAAGGGCAGGGTTGAGGAGACAGGAGCATGCTGCTCCTGCCTGCTCCCAAGGCTGGAATGTGGAATGAGCGAAGGATCAGGTTTCCTCATTTGCCTGACAAGTTCGCTTAACCAGTGGGATCCAAGCCTTGTTCTAATGGGAACCAGCTGTGGGAGGGGGAAGCTGTGTCTGGAAGGAGCACAGGCCACGTACTCTCTGCTCAAGTCATCTCCTGGGGAAGACTTGTTAGCCCTCCTTTTACAGCTGGGGAAACTGAGGTCCAGGGAGGTGAGCCACAAGAGATCCATGTCCAGGGCACCTCCACACAGACTGTAGCTGGGGATCCTTGAGCCAGGCCTCCAGATGGCTTCTCTTTGAGGTCACTGCCCAGGGGGACTGTCCTCAGGGCCCAGCAAAGCTTTCCAGCAGGGCTGACCTGGCTCCTGGTCTGGGTGCCTCCCACCTGGCCCTCCTTGCCCCTCTGGTTTCTGTGCTCCCCAGGGTGATGTTCTGCTTGTTCCTGTTTGCTTCACTTCCTTTTAGTACAGTCGCAGCTTCCCCTCTGGTTGGGGCACTCGGGAGTAATTCACAGGTGTGTCTGTGTAGGGGTGTTCCTGGGAAGGTTGACAGGCATGATGCAGGGGCTTCCCAGCAGGGGGCAGGGGGGAGCTGATGTGCCCAGTCTCTGTGTCCAGGCTCTGAGTAGAGGGGCAGGGATCAGATCTGGATCAGGCCTGAGGAGCGGTGAGGACCACTCCTGGTGCTCACGCTTGGACCTGAGACGCTCTGGCAACTCACAGTCATGCAGGACCTATTGCAGGACCAGGCCTCTCCTTCCTGGCCTCTAGGTATGTCCTGGGTCTGTCTGGCGTGGAGTTCATGGGGTGGAGGGTGGGCAGCGGACACTGAGATCAAGACCCATGGTGGGCCTTGGTCCCTGGGCAGGAGCCCAGTACTGTTTATGACATTTTCCTGCTATGCTGGCCTCAGATAATGACTTCGGGGGATCAGAGTCAGCCTGATCTGAGCCTTCCTTGCAGCTCATACACCCCATCCACCCTGACAAAGGCCCATGAGGCCCAGCCTTATCCTCAGATCTGGTCCTGGGAGAGGTTGCCTAGCAGAAAGCCTCCACAGGCAGGCTCCTGACGATGGCCTGAGTCTTCCCATCCAGGGGCACCATCTATACTAGCCGGAGGCCAGGGTGGCTCTGCAGAAACAGGCACGTGAAGCGGAAAGAGCAGTCAGGAGAGTCTCTGGAGCCACGGTGGTCTCCCAGGCCAAGGTGGGCAGCGGAACAGCCATACGCAGGGGTGAGAAGCGCTGGTAGGGGACAGCCTGGGGTGGAAGGAGCAGGTCTGTGGGGACAAGTGAAGGGAAGAGGAGGGAACATGGAGGAGGCAAGAAGTAGGCCTGTGGGTGAAAGTCAGAGGTTAGAAGGGGACCTGAGGGCAGAAGGAGTAGGTTGAGCATGACTAGGTTCAATAAAACCTTATTCATGCACACTGAAATTTGAATTTCATGTAATTTTCACACCATGATTTTTTTTTCATTCATTTAAAAACACAAAATCACTCTTAGATGGCAAGAAATCCCAAAGTGGGTGTAAACCAGAGTGTTCACTTGAGCTAGAATAGTAAATTTTTTAAAAATAATAACATGCAAATGTAACAATATGCAATACTCAGCTGGCCATGGAGATATGCAAGCGTATGCACTGCTGGTAAATGTTGTCAAGCAGCCCAGATTCTTCTAGGAAACTCCTTGGCAGCGTATTGGTGGGAGTTTAGGCTAGAACAGTCATTTTAGGGGAATTTGACAGTGCCCACCAACTTTTAAAGATGCTATCCTTTCAACCAGCAATTGCTATTTTCAAAAAAATCCATCCCACAAGAATATGTGTTGTGAGTGTAAGAATGTGGCATCATTTGTAAAAGTAAAAAACTGTGATTTTATTAGGGAGTTGAGATAGTATCTGTGAAAGGATGTCTTGGTTACGTGGAGCATACTTCTCTGTGTTAACTGGGTCCACATCCATTTCCACCTGTATCTACACATTATCCCCCTAGTGATGGGCGTGAGGGTTGGGGCCTCTGCCTGGTCGTGGAGGAACTGGGACAGTCTTAGCTGGGAGATGGTGGAGCTGGAGCAACGGAGGGGAGGGGGCCTCACCCGTGGCTGGCTAACCCGGAGGCGGATTAGAGAACATTCCGCGGATGCCGCTGCCCGGCCTTCCTAGCCTGCCTGGCGGCAGCCTTTTGAGACCTCTGGCTGACCCGGCTGCTGGCTCCTCCTCGGAAGGCAGCCAGGAGTTCCCGTCAACAAGCACCTGGCCGGGCCCCACCTCACAATGCGATGCTCATCTCTGAACGCCTTTGCGGAGGGAACTCTGCCAGGTGAGGGGTCGGGGGAGGGAAGAAGAGGAACTTCTTCAGGTCAGGCATGCCTGGACAGCCTATCTGTGCGGCCCCTAGGGAGAGTAGTCTCTGATAGCTCCGTGAATAGTTGCCCGGTGTCCTGGGTGAGGGCAGCCTCTCAAGTCCCTCTGCCAACCCCAAAGTAGCAGACGTCTTTGGAATGATGCTGTATTTTGTCGTCACTGCCGCTCCGATCCCAATCCCCAGGACTCATGGAGGCTCAATGGAAAACAGGGATGAAAGCACCAGAAAGCAGTCAGCATAGCCAGCCACTGGCCCTCAGTATCCCACCATTAGATACCTTTTTGATTGCAGATGTTTGCTCCCTGTTTTTCCAAGTTCAAAGGCAGGTGGCTGATCTGCGTGTGTCTGCCCCTGCTGCCTTTGGCTTCCAGGCCTTGGTCACTGGCCTGCGAGGCAGGGCCTCTGCTGTGTGCTGTCCATTGCTCTGCTCTGATCGAAGGATTCTGACCCATGAAGGTGCTGCAGGAGCCCTTTGACCAGGGTCCTAGCAGCAGACTTGATTCAGGTTCTGAACTGGGTGGAGCAGCTCTGGCTCAGCTGCACCCGGAACATGGTTCTCTGTACTGACTCAGTTCCTGGCTGACCCACATTTAGGGCCTCTGAGCTCTCAGGTCTTCTCAGCAGATCCTCCCATAACCTCTGTGCTCACCTAAAATTCAGGGTTCAGGCCTCCACAGTTCCGCTCACCCATGGCCACCTCACCAATAAAAGGATATTTACGTGGTGTCCCCACAAGGCAGGTGCAAGGTGGACCTACCATGCTGGGAGCTTGAGTGGCCTGCTTTTCCCCCAACTCTTACCTTAACTCTAAGTTTGAACGAAACAAAAGCCCTGGTTGCCTCCCAGGAAAGTTAAGAGGTCTCTGCCACCCTCAGGCCTCAGAACTTACTGCCTCTCCCAAGCTACCCTAGAACTCTCTGCCTCAGGTCAAAAAGTGAAAACAACCCAAGTGTCCATCAGTTGATGGGTGGATAAATAGAAAGTGGTATATCCATATGATGGAATATCTTTCAACCTTCAGTTCAGTTCAGTTCAGTCGCTCAGTCGTGTCTGACTCTTTGCGACCCCATGAATCGCAGCATGCCAGGCCTCCCTGTCCATCACCAACTCCCAGAGTTCACTCAGACTCACGTCCATCGAGTCAGTGATGCCATCCAGCCATCTCATCCTCTGTCGTCCCCTTCTCCTCCTGCCCCCAATCCCTCCCAGCATCAGAGTCTTTTCCAATGAGTCAACTCTTCGCCTGAGGTGGCCAAAGTACTGGAGTTTCAGCTTTAGCATCATTCCTTCCAAAGAAATCAAGATAAAATTCTGATACGTTATACTGTTGATAAACCTTGAAAACATTATGCTAAATGAAAGAAGCCAGACACAAAAGGGCAAATATTATATTATCTCACTTATACGGAGTTCCTAGAAGAAGCAAATTCATAGACATGAAAGCAGAAGAAAGGTTACTAGGGATTGGGAGGAGGAGGAGGGTGATAATAATTTAATGGGTACACAGTTTCTAGTTGGTGTGATGAAAAAGTTTTGGAAATAAATGGTGGTGATGGTTGCACAGCATTATGAATGTACTTAATGCCACTTAATTGTGGCATTTCCATTTAAATTGTTAAAAATGATTTAAAAATTATGTATATTTTACTATAATAAGAAGACATATGATAAGAAAATTCACTAAAACATTATTTGTAGTGGTGATATATTAAAATAAATGTATATCAATCAATAAACTGTGAACAAGCATGCAACTGGACATTAAACATTAAAGGGGAGGGAAAGCTAGAAACACTTGCATGCTTCATACCCCAACATTTCATGATATCTGTTATTACTGGCACTGCATTCCTAATAATATTTTTTCTAATTTTATGAGATTAATTTTAATCCCATGAATAGTATGAGCTTTAACTTATGCCACTTTATGACCTTTAAATATTTTGAAAATTTAAAAGTGAACCTCTTTGTTTACTTTTTTGCTTTCTTATTTTCTGATAATATAGGCATTTTAATTTAATTTTATTTTTTAGGTTTAAAAAATTAATTTATTTATTTTAATTGGAGGCTAATTATTTTACAATATTGTAGTGGTTTTTTGCCAAACATCAGCATGAATCAGCCACGGGTGCACATGTGTTCCCCATCCTGAACCCCCCTCCCGCCTCCCTCCCTATCCTATCCCCAAGGGTTATCCCAGTGCACCAGCCCTGAGCACCCTGTCTCATGCATCAAACCTGGACTGGCAATCCACTTCACATATGATAATATACATGTTTCAACACTACCCTCTCAAATCATCCAACCCTTGCCTTCTCTCACAGAGCCCAAAAGACTGTTCTTTACATCTGTGTCTCTTTTGCTGTCTCGCATATAGGGTCATCGTTACCATCTTTCTAAATTCCATATATATGCCTTAGTATACCGTATTGGTGTTTTTCTTTCTGACTTAATTCACTCTGTATAATAGGCTCCAGTTTCATCCACCTCATTAGAACTGATTCAAATGTATACTTTTTAATGGCTGAGTAATACTCCATCGTGTATATGTACCACAGCTTTCTTATCCATTCGTCTGCTGATAGACATCTAGGTTGCTTCCATGTTCTGGCTATTGTAAACAGTGCTGCAATGAACATTGGTGTACACGTGTCTCTTTCAGTGCTGGTTTCCTTGGTGTGTATGCCCAGCAGTGGGATTGCTGGGTCATAACGCAGTTCTATTTCCAGTTTTTTAAGGAATCTCCACAGTGTTCTCCATAGTGGCTGTACTAGTTTGCATTCCCACCAACAGTGTAAGAGGGTTCCCTTTTCTCCACACCCTCTCCAGCATTTATTGTTTGTAGACTTAAAAAAAAATTAAATTTATTTATTTTAATTGGAGGCTAATTACTTTACAATATTGTATTGGTATTGCCATACATCAACATGAATCCACCATGGGTGTACACATGTTCCCTATCCTGAGCCCCCCTCCCTCCTCCCTCCCCGTACCATCCCTCTGGGTCATCCCAATGCACCAGCCCCGAGCATCCTGTATCATGCATTGAACCTGGACTGGCGATTCATTTCTTATATGATATTATACATGTTTCAATGCCATTCTCCCAAATCATCCCACCCGCTCCCTCTCCCACAGAGTCCAAAAGACTGTTCTATACATCTGTGTCTCTTTTGCTGTCTCACATACAGGGTTATTGTTACCATCTTTCTAAATTCCATGTATATGCGTTAGTATACTGTATTGGTGTTTTTCTTTCTGGCTTACTTCACTCTGTATAATCGGCTCCCAGTTTCATCCACCTCATTAGAACTGATTCAAATGTATTCTTTTTAATGGCTGAGTAATACTCCATTGTGTATATGTACCACAGCTTTCTTATCCATTCATCCGCTGATGGACATCGAGGTTGCTTCCATGTCCTGGCGATTATAAACAGTGCTGCGATGAACACTGGGGTACACGTGTCTCTTTCAATTCTGGTTTCCTCAGTGTGTACGCCCAGCAGTGGGATTGCTAGGTCATAAGGCAGTTCTATGTGTAGTTTTTTTAAGGAATCTCCACACTGTTCTCCATAGTGGTTGTACTAGTTTGCATTCCAACCAACAGTGTAAGAGGGCTCCCTTTTCTCCACACCCTCTCCAGCATTTATTGCTTGTAGACTTTTGGATCGCAGCCATTCTGACTGGCATGAGATGGTACCTCATTGTGGTTTTGATTTGCATTTCTCTGATAATGAGTGATGTTGAGCATCTTTTCATGTGTTTGTTCGCCGTCTGTATGTCTGCTTTGGAGAAATGTCTATTTAGTTCTTTGGCTCATTTTTTGATTGGGTCATTTGTTTTTCTGGAATTGAGCTGCAGGAGTTGCTTGTATATTTTTGAGATTAGCTGTTTGTCAGTTGCTTCATTTGCTATTATTTTCTCCCATTCTGAAGGCTGTCTTTTCACCTTGCTTATAGTTTCCTTTGTTGTGCAGAAGCTTTTAATTTTAATTAGGTCCCATTTGTTTAATTTTGCTTTTATTCCCAGTTTGTAGACTTTTTGATAGCAGCCATTCTGACTGGAGTGAGATGGTACCTCATTGTGGTTTTAATTTGCATTTCTCTGATAATGAGTGATGTTGAGCATCTTTTCAATGATGTTTGTTAGCCATCTGTATGTCTTCTTTGGAGAAATATCTGTTTAGTTCTTTGGCCCAGTTTTTGATTGGGTCATTTATTTTTCTGGAATTGAGCTGCAGGAGTTGCTTATATATTTTTGAGATTAATTCTTTGTCAGCTGGTTCATTTGCTATTATTTTCTCCCATTTTGAAGGCTGTCTTTTCACCTTGCTTATAGTTTCCTTCATTGTGCAAAAGCTTTTAAGTTTAATTAGGTCCCATTTGTTTATTTTTGCTTTTATTTCCATTACTCTGGGAGGTGGGCCATAGAGGATCCTGCTGTGATTTATGTCAGAGAGTGTTTTGCCTATGTTTTCCTCTAGGATTTTTATAGTTTCTGGTCTTACGTTTAGATCTTTAATCCATTTTGAGTCTATTTTTGTGTCTGGTGTTAGAAAGTGTTCTAGTTTCTTTCTTTTACCAGAGGTTGACCAGTTTTCCCAGCACCACTTGTGAAAGAGATTGTCTTTTCTCCATTGTATATTCTTGCCTCCTTTGTCAAAGATAAGGTGTCCATAGGTGCATGGATTTATCTCTGGGCTTTCTATTTTGTTCCATTGATCTATATTTCTGTCTTTGTGCCAGTACCATACTGTCTTGATGACTGTAGCTTTGTAGTAGAGCCTGAAGTCAGGCAGGTTGATTCCTCTAGTTCCATTCTTCTTTCTCAAGATTGCTTTGGCTATTTGAGTTTTTTTGTATTTCCATACAAATTGTGAAATTATTTGTTCTCGTTCTCTGAAAAATACCATTGGTAGCTTGATAGGGATTGCATTGAATCTATACATTGCTTTGGGAAGTATACTCATTTTCACTATATTGATTCCTCCAATGCATGAACATGGTATATTTCTCCATCTATTTGTGTCCTCTTCGATTTCTTTCATCAGTGTTTTATAGTTTTCTATATATAGGTCTTTTGTTTATTTAGGTAGATTTATTCCTAAGTATTTTATTCTTTTCATTGCAATGGTGAATGGAATTGTTTCCTTAATTTCTCTTTCTGTTTTCTCATTGTTAGTGTATAGGAATGGAAGGGATTTCTCTGTGTTAATTTTATATCATGCAACTTTACTATATTCATTGATTAGCTCTAGTAATCTTCAGGTGGGGTCTTTAGGGTTTTCTATGTAGAGGATCATGTCGTCTGCAAACAGTGAGAGTTTTACTTCTTTTCCAATCTGGATTTCTTATATTTCTTTTTCTTCTCTGATTGCTGGGGCACTCACACTTATGGATAGATCAACTGAACAGAAAATAGCAAGGAAATACAAACTTTAAATGATACAATGGACCAGTTAGACCTAATTGATATCTATATAAGCATTTTAAAAGTGCTTCTTTGGGAAAGACATTTTTTTTCTTTTATTAATTTTTTAAAATTTATTTTTAATTGAAGGATAATTGCTTTACAATATTGGTTCGATTTCTGCCATACATCAACATGAATTAATCAAAAGTGTACTTATGTCCCCTCCTTCTTGAACTTCCCTCCCACTTCCCATTCTCTTAATTTTTATTGTGCAATTAAAGTGACCCAGGTACCTTTCATCAAAGACTGACATTTTTTTACTAGTATAATATCAAAACCAGAAAATTGATATTGATACAATACAGAGCACTAGACTACAGACTTTAATCAATTTGGCCTTTAAAAACCCTACATTCGTGTGAGTGAGGTTCACGTGTGCATGCATCTAGTTCTTTGCAATTGGATGTCATTAATAGACTCACAATAATCATCAGTATACAGAACTGCTTTGTTACCACTAAGGAGCTCTAATACTGTCCCTTTAGACTTCAGTATCACAGTAACCCAAGTCTGTGCTGAAGAAGCTGAAGTTGAACGGTTCTATGAAGACCTACAAGACCTTTTAGAACTAACAGCCAAAAAAGATGTCCTATTCATTATAGGGGACTGGAATGCAAAAGTAGGAAGTCAAAAAACACCTGGAATAATGGGTGAATTTGGTGTACAGAATGAAGCAGGGCAAAGGCTAATAGAGTTTTGCCAAGAGAACGCACTGGTCATAGTAAACACCCTCTTCCAACAACACAGGAGAATACTCTACACATGGACATCACCAGATGGTCAATACTGAAATCAGATTGATTATCTTCTTTTTAGCCAAATATAGAGAAGCGCTATACAGTCAGCAAAAACAAGACTGGGAGCTGACTATGGCTCAGATCATGAACCCCTTATTGCCAAATTCAGACTTAAAATATAACCTAAATCAAATCCCTTACGATTATACAGTGGAAGTGACAAATAGATTCAAGGGATTCGACCTGATAGACAAAGTACCTGAAGAACTATGGATGGAGGTTCACAACATTGTACAGGAGACAGGGATCGAGACCATCCCCAAGAAAAAGAAATGCAAAAAAGCAAAATAGCTGTTTGAGGAGGTCTTACTGATAGCTGAGAAAAGAAGAGAAGCAAAAACCAAAGGAGAAAAGGAAAGATATACCCATTTGAATGCAGAGTTCCAAATAACAGCAAGGAGAGATAAGAAAGCCTTGTTTAGTGATCAGTGCAAAGAAATAGAGGAAAACTAAGAATGGGAAAAACTAGAGATCTCTTCAAGAAAATTAGAGATACCAAGGGAATATTTCATGCAAAGGTGAGCACAATAAAGGACAGAAATGGTATGGACCTAACAGAAGCAGAAGAGGTGGCAAGAAAACACAGAAGAACTATACAAAAAAGATCCTCACGACCCAGATAATCACGATGGTGTGATCACTCACCTAGAGCCAAACATCCTGGAATGCAAAGTCAAGTGGGCCTTAGGAAGCATCACTACAAACAAAGCTAGTGGAAGTGATGGCATTTCAGTTGAGCTATTTTAAATCCCAAACGATAATACTGTGAAAGTGCTGCACTCAATATGCCAGCAAATTTGGAAAAGTCAGCAGTGGCCACAGGACTGGAAAAGGTCAGTTTTCATTCCAATCCCAAAGAAAGGCAATGCCAAGGAATGCTCAAACTATGGCACAATTGCACTCATCTCACATGCTAGCAAACTAATGCTCAAAATTCTCCAAGCCAGGCTTCAACAGTATGTGAACCATGAACTTCCAGATGTTCAAGATGGGTTTAAAAAAGGCAGAGGAACCAAAGATCAAATTGCCAACATCCGTTGGATTATCAAAAAAGGAGAGTTCCAGAAAAACATCTACTTCTGCTTTATTGACCATGCCAAAGCCTTTGACTGTGTGGATCACAATAAACTGTGGAAAATTCTTCAAGAGATGGGACTACCATACCACCTGACCTGCCTCTTGAGAAACCTGTATGCAGGTCAGGAAGCAACAGTTAGAACTGAACATGGGACAACAGACTGGTTCCAAATTGGGAAAGGAGAACATCAATGCTGTATATTGCCACCCTGCTTATTTAACTTCTATGCAGTGTACATCATGAGAAATGCTGGTCTGGATGAAGCACAAGCTGGAATCAGGATTGCAGGGAGAAATATCAATAAACTTAGATATGCAGATGACACCACCCTTATGGCAGAAAGTGAAGAAGAACTAAAAAGAGCCTGTTGATAAAAGAAAGAGGAGAGTGAAAAAGTTGGCTTAAAACTCAATGTTCAGAAAACGAAGATCATGGCATCTGGTCCCATCACTTCATGGCAAATAGATGGGGAAACAATGGAAACAGTGAAATATTTTATTTTGGGGGGGCTCCAAAATCACTGCAGATAGTGATTGCAGCCATGAAATTAAAAGACGCTTGCTCCTTGGAAGAAAACTTATGACCAACCTAGACAGCATATTAGAAAGCATAAATAAAGCTGAGAGCTGACGAATTGATGCTTTTGATCTGTGGTGTTGGAGAAGACTCTTGAGAGTCCCTTGGACTGTAAGGAGATCCAACCAGTCCATCCTAAAGGAAAACAGTCCTGAACATTCATTGGAAGGACTGATGTTGAAGCTGAAACTCCAATACTTGGCCACCTGATGCGAGGAACTGTCTCATTGGAAAAGACCCTGATTCTGGGAAAGTTTGAAGGCAGGAGGAGAAAGGGATGACAGAGGATGAGATGGTTGGATGGTATCACTGACTCAATGGACGTGAGTTTGATTAAACTCTGGTAATTTGTGATGGACAGAGAGGCCTGTCATGCTGCAGTCCATGTGGTTGCCAAGAGTCGGACATGACTGAGCGACTAAACTGAACTGAGACTCATACCTTCTCGAAAGTCGTCTTCTCCATAAAGCAGCATCAAACGCTGTCAAAATCAAGTTTTTCAGTACAATCAAAATTATGCCACAACCCAAGGAGCATTTAATAAAGAAAAATAATATTAAAAGGATTATATACCATAATGAAGTGTGATTTATATCACATTTAAGAAAACATTGACAAACCCCAAATCATGAAGATTTAATCTTATGTTTTCATCTAAAAGTTTTAGACTTTTAGCTTTTACAGTTAGGTGTTTATAATCATTTTGAGCTAATTTTTGTGTGTGGTATCTTTATGCCAGCACCACACTGTCTTTGTACAATTTTGTAGTTTTAAAATCAAATCAAGAAGTATGAGTCCTCCAACCTTGGGTTTTTGAAAAAAATTTTTTTTCAGTTCTGAATCCTTAAGTTTTTGTATAGATTTTAGGATCAGCATCATCATCATAATTCATTTTGAATTATGAAAAAAGCAGCTAGAATTTTGATAGACATTTCATTGATTCTATAGATCAATATGGAGACTATTGCCATCTTAACAGTATTAAGTCTTCTGGTCCATAAACGTTGAATGTTTTTATATTAACATTTATTTAGATATTCTTTAAACTCTTTCTAAAAGGCTTTATGGTTTTCAGTGTACAAAGCTTCCACTTCTATTTAAGTGTTTTATTCTTTTGATGCTATTGTAAATGGAATCATTTTATTAATTTTATTTTAGTTGTTCAGTACTTCAAATTTTCCAGTCTGGATACCTTTTATTTCTTTTCTTGCCCAAGTTCCTTGGCTGGAGCATCCAACAAAATGCTAAATAGGAGTGACAATACTGACAATCATACATGCAGTGGAGCAAAGAGACACAGATATAAAGAACAGACTTTTGGAGTCAGCGGGAGAAGGCAAGGGTGGAATGAGTTGAGAGAATAGCATTGAAACATGTACCCTACCATATATAAAATATGTGACCAGTGAAAGTTCAATGCATGGAGCAGGGCACCCAAAACTGGTGTTCTGGAACAACCCAAATGGATGCAGTGGGGAGGGTGGGAGGGGGGTTCAGAATGGAGGGGAAACACGTATACCTGTGGCCGATTTATATTTGATGTATGGCAAAACCATCACAATATTGTAAAGTAATTATCCTCCAATTAAAATAAATAGAAAAAAAAAAAGAAGTGGCTAGAGCAGACATCTTTGTCTTGTTCCTCATCGTATGGAGAAAGCATCCAGTAAGTCATTCACCATTAAGTAGGATGTTCACTGTGGGGGTTTTGCAGACAGTCTTGATCACATTGAGGAAATTTTTTATATTCTACTAGGCTCCTATAGGAAGTCTTCTATATTCTACTAGTTTGTTGAATATTTTATTATGAAAAGGTATTGAATTTTTTCAAATGGTTTTCTGTATCTATTGAGATTCTAATGTAGACTTTGTTCTTAACCTATTAACATGATTTATAAAATTAATTGATTTTGGAGTATTAATTTGACCTTGCATTTCTGGCATACATCCTACTTGGTCATGGAGTATAATTCTTTTCTTTTGTTGCCAGATTCAGTTTGATAGTATTTTACTGAGAACGTGTATAAATATACATATAGTATATATATATATATATAATTTTTTCCTACATAGTGGCATGGGGATCTTAGTTCCCCAAACAGGGATTGAACCCATGCCCCCGACATTGGAAGCACAGAGTCTTAACCACTGGACCACCAGGGAAGTCCCTTTACTGAGAATTTTTATGTATATGTTTTATGAGACAATAATCTGTAGTTTTCTTGTGATGATATTGTCTGTCTTTGGTATCAGGGAAATGCTTCAATGAATGAATTGAGAAGCATCCCCTCCTCTTCTACTTTTGGAGGAATTTGTGAATAATACTAATTCTTCTTTAAATTTCTGGTGGAATTTACCATTGAAGTCATCTGTGTTGTGTTAAGTCACCTCAGTAGTGTCTGATTCTTTGCAACCCCATGGACTGTAGCCCCCAGGCTCCTCTGTCCATGGGGTTCTCCAGGCAAGAATACTGGAGTGGGTTGCCATGCCTTCCTCCAGGCGCTCTTCCTGACCCAGGGATTAAACCTGCATCTCTTGTCTCCTGCGTTGGCAGGCAGGTTCTTTACCACTAGCGCCACCTGGGAAGTCATCTAGTCCTAGGTGTTTCTTTGTGGAAAGACTTACTACTCCAATCTTTTGTAATAGATCTAATCAGACACTCTCTACTTGAGTCTGGGTTCTCTGTGCCTTTCTAGGAGCCTGTCCACTTCATTTATATTATCTCATTGTTGACATACCATTGTTCATAGTATTCTCTCATAAACTTATTTTTTCTTTGGTAAATCACTCCAGATTCTTTTTTTTTTTTTTTTTCACTGTCAGTCTAGTTAAAGATTTCTCAATTTTATTGATATTTTCAAAGAACTAACTTTTGGTTATTTTCTCTATTTTGTATTCTATTCTTTTATTTTATTGATTAACTCTAATCTTTATCAACTCCTCCTTTTTGTTTATTTTGGGTTTAATTTCTTTTCTTTCCTATTGTTAAAGGTCATTGTTGATTTGAGAATTTTCTATTTTTCCATGTAGGCATTTGAAGTTATAAAGTTACTTTTAATACTTGCTTTAACGTATCATGTTTTGTTGTGTTATAATGTCTTTTGATGTTTTCATTTATCTCAAAGTATTTTCTAATCTACCTTGTCATATTTTCTTTGACCCAGTGGTTATTTGCTTTCCATATATTTATAAATTCACCCATTTGTTATTTATTTCCCATATATTTGTAAATTTCTGAGCTTTTATTCTATTATTCATTTCAGACTTAATTCCATTTTGGCTAAAGGGTATCAGTGATATGATTTCAATTCTTTAAATTTATTGCGGTTATTTTTTGACATCACATGTGGTCTATTCTAGAGAACATCCCACGTGTTCTAGAGAAAAATGTGTATTCTGCTGTTGTTAGATGGAGCATTCTATAGAGCCTAGGTCTAGTTGGTTTATGGTGTTGTGCCAGTCTTGTTTGTCATTGTTTATCTTCAACTATATCTATTACTGAAATGGATTATTAAAGTATTCTTCTTGCCATTGTTATTGTCTATTTCTCCTCTTCAATTCTGTCAATTCTTGCTGCATGAATTTTGGACTCTGTTTTTGATGGATATATGTTCATAATGAATTGCCTCTTTTATAGTTTTTGAATGTCCTTCTTTATCTCTAGTAATATTTTTGTTTTAACATGCATTTTGTCTGGTATTGGTATATCTACTCTAGTTCTTCTATGGTTTTCTTGGTACATGTTTTTTTATACCCTTTTACTGTTTGTATATTTGAATTTAAAGTGTGTTACTTGGGGACAGGAAGTAGTAGGATCTTTGTTTTGTTTTATCTAGTCTGACAATGTCTGCATTTTAATTATGTTTTAACCATTCATAATCTTTCTGTTGGTGAAGGGGTTATGATACTGCAAAAATTACTGTGACACAGAGACATAAAATGAGCAAATGCTGTTGGAAAAATGGTACCAGTAAGACTTTCTTGGTACTGGATTGCCACAAACCTTCAATTTGTTAAAAAAAAAAAAAAAAGCAAAACCTTCCAAACATAATAAAGTGAGGCACAGTAAAATGAGATATGCCAGTATAAATCTTATCAAAATGGACTCCAGATTTATATTAACTTAAATCAAGAATGATTTATCATTTATGATATGATTTATATTAACTTAAATCAAGAACATATAGTAACTTTACTCCTTTATAGTTCTATTTTCTCCCCCTTTTTGTTGTATTATTACTGTACATATTGCATGTGTCTTAAGTTGCTTCAGTTGTGTCTGACTCTTTGTGACCCTATGGACAGTGGCCCACCAGGTTCCTCTGTCCATGGGATTCTCCAGGCAAGAATACTGAAGTGGGTTGCTCTGCCCTCCTCAAGAGGATCTTCCAGACCCAGGGATTAAACTTGAGCCTCTTATGTCTCCTGCATTGGCAGGTGGATTCTTTACCACTAGTGCCAGTTAGGAACCCTGCATATGTGTGTGTGTGTGTTACAAACCCAATAATACATTGCTATAATTATTAATTTTGTCCTATTAGGACATATAATTGATGTCCGTTAAAGAATCTTAGGGAAGAAAGAAGAGCAAGCATACAGTTCTAGTTCAGTCAGTTCAGTTCAGTCGCTCAGTTGTGTCCGACTTTTTGTGACTGCAGCACACCAGGCTTCCCTGTCCGTTACCAACTCCCAGAGCTTAGTCAAATTCATGTCCATCACATCGGAAATGCTATTCAACCATCTCTTCCTCTGTTGTCCCCTTCTCCTCCCGCCATCAATCTTTCCCAGCATCAGGATCTTTTCCAGTGAGTCAGTTCTTTGCATCAGGTGGCCAAAGTATTGGAGTTTCAGCTTCAGCATCAGTCCTTCTGATGGATATTCAGGACTTATTTCTTTAGGATTGACTCGTTGGATTTCCTTGCAGTCCAAGGGACTCTCAAGAGTCTTCTCCAACACCACAGTTCAAAAGCATCACTTCTTCAGCATTCAGATTTCTTTATAGTCCAACTCTCACATCCATGGGAGAAGACAATGGCAACCCACTACAGTACTCTTGCCTGGGAAATCCCATGGACAGAGGAGCCTGGTAGGCTGCAGTCCATGGGGTTGTGAAGAGTCGGACACGACTGAGCAACTTCACTTTCACTTTTCACTTTCCTGCATTGGAAAAGGAAATGGCAACCCACTCCAGTGTTCTTACCTGGAGAATCCCAGGGATGGGGAAGCATGGTGGGCTGCCGTCTATGCGGTCACATGGGATCAGACATGACTGAAGTGACTTAGCAGCAGCAGCAGCTCACATCCATATATGACTACTGGAAAAACCATAGCTTTGATTAGATAGACCTTTGTTGGCAAAGTAATCTCTCTGCTTTTTAATATGCTGTCTAGGTTGGTCATAGCTTTTCCTCCAAGGAGCAAGTGTCTTTTAATTTCATGGCTGAAATAACAATCTGCAGTGATTTTGGAGCCCCCAAAATACAGCCTGTCACTGTTTCCCAATCTATTTGCCATGAAGTGATGGGACCAGATGCTATGATTTTAGTTTTCTGAATATTGAGTTTTAAGCCAACTTCTTCACTCTCCTCTTTGACTTTCATCAAGAGGCTCTTTAGTTCTTTGCTTTCTGCCATAAGGGTGATGTCATATGCTTATCTGAGGTTATTGATATTTCCCTCACCAACTTGATTCCAGCTTGTGCTTCATCCAGATCAGTATTTCACATGAAGTATTCTGCATATAAGTTAAATAAGCAGGGTGATGATATACAGCCTTGACGTACTCCTTTTCCTATTTGGAACCAGTCTGTTGTTCCATGTCTAGTTTTAACTGTGGCTTCTTGACCTGCATACAGATTTCTCAGGAGGCAGGTAAGGTGGTAAGGTGGTCTGGTATTCCCATCTCTTTAAGAATTTTCCACAGTTTATTGTGATCCACACAGTCAAAGGCTTTGGTATATAATTAGTAAAGCAGAAGTAGATGTTTTTCTGGAACTCTCTTCCTTTTTCCATGATCCAGTGGATGTTGGCAATTTGATCTCTGGTTCCTCTGCCTTTTCTAAATCCAGCTTGAATACCTGGAAGTTCACAGTTCATGTACTGTTGAAGCCTGGCTTGGAGAATTTTGAGCATTAGTTTGCTAGCATGTGAGATGAGTGCAATTGTGCCATAGTTTGAGCATTCCTTGGCATTGCCTTTCTTTGGGATTGGAATGAAAACTGACCTTTTCCAGTCCTGTGGCCACTGCTGACTTTTCCAAATTTGCTGGCATATTGAGTGCAGCACTTTCACAGCATCATCTTTTAGGATTTAAAATAGGTCAACTGAAATTCCATCATTTCCACTAGCTTTGTTCATAGTGATGTTTCCTAAGGCCCACTTGACTTCACATTCCAGGATGTCTGGCTCTAGGTGAGTTATCATACCATCGTGATTATCTTGGTTGTGAAGATCTTTTTTGTATGGTTCTTCGTGTATTCTTGCCACCTGTTCTTAATATCTTCTAATTCTGTTAGGTCTATACCATTTCTGTCCTTTATTGTGCTCATCTTTGCATGAAATATTCCCTTGGTATCTCTAATTTTCTTGAAGAGGTCTCTAGTCTTTCCCATTCTATTGTTTTCCTCTGTTTCTTTGCACTGATTACTAAGGAAGGCTTTCTTATCTCTCCTTGCTGTTCTTTGGAACTCTGCATTCAAATGGTGTTCTTTCCTTTTCTCCTTTGCCTTTAACTTCTCTTCTTTTCTCAGCTATTTGTAAGGCCTCGTCAAACACCATTTTGCCTTTTTGCATTTCTTTTTCTTGGGGGTTGTCTTGATCACTGCCTCCTATACAATATCACGAACCTCCTTCCATAGTTCTTCAGGTACTTTGTCTATCAGATCTAATCCCTTGAATCTATTTGTCACTTCCACTGTATAATCATAAGGGATTTGATTTCTGTCATACCTGAGTGGTCTAGTGGTTTTCCTTACTTCCTTCAGTTTAAGTCTGAATTTGGCAATAAGGCGTTCGTGATCTGAGCCATAGTCAGCTCCCGGTCTTGTTTTTTGCTGATTGTATAGAGTTTCTCCATCTTTGGCTGCAAAGAATATAATCAGCCTGACTTCGGTATTGACCATCTGTTGATGTCCATGTGTAGAGTCTTCTCTTGTGTTGTTGGAAGAGGGTGTTTGCTATGACCAGTGCATTCTCTTGGCAAAATTCTGTTAGCCTTTAACCTGCTTTGTTTTGTACTCCAAGGCCAAATTTCTGTTTGGAGTAAATTGCCTCTTACTCCAGGTATCTGTTGACTTTCTACTTTTGCATTCCGGTCCTGTATAATGAAGAGGACATCTTTTTTGGGTGTTAGTTCTAGAAGGTCTTGTAGGTCTTCATAGAACCGTTCAACACCAGCTTCTTCAGCATTCCTGGTTGGGGCATAAACTTGGATTACTGTGATATTGAATGATTTGCCTTGGAAACAAAAAGAGACCATTCTGTTATTTCTGAGATTGTATCCAAGTACTGCATTTTGGACTCTTTTGTAGACTGTAATTTCTACTCCATTTCTTCTAAGGTATTCTTGCCTATAGTAGTAGATATAATGGTCATCTGAGTTAAATCCACCCATTCCAGTCCATTTTAGTTCACTGATTCCTAAAATGTCAATGTTCACTCTTGCCGTCTCCTGTTTGACCACTTCCAATTTGCCATGATTCATGGACCTAACATTCCAGGTTCCTATGCAATATTGCTCTTTACAGCATCAGACTTTACTTCCATCACCTGTCACATCCACAACTGGGTGTTGTTTTTGTTTTGGCTCCATCTCTTCATTCTTTCTGGAGTTATTTCTCCACTCTTCTCCAGTAGCATATTAGGCACCTACCGACCTGGGGAGTTCATCTTTCACCTTTTTGCCTCTTCATACTGTTCATGGGGTTCTCAAGGCAAGAATATTGAAGTGTTTTGCCATTTCCTTCTCCAGTGGACCACGTTTTGTGAGAACTCTCCATCATGACCTATCCCTCTTGGGTGGCCCTACATGGCATGGCTCATAGTTTCATTGAGTTAGACAAGGCTGTGGTCCATGTGATCACATTGGTTAGTTTTCTGTGATTGTGGTTTTCATTCTTACTGCCTTCTGATGGATAAGGATAAGAGACTTATGGAAGCTTCCTGATGGGAGAGACTGACTGAAGGGAAACTGGGTCATGTTCTGATGGGAGGGGGGAGTGGGGAGGGCATGTTCAGTAAATCTTTAATCCAATTTTCTGTTTTTTTTTAATTTTTATTTTTACTTTATTTTACTTTACAATACTGTATTGGTTTTGCCATACATTGACATGAATCCACCACGGGTGTACATGCGTTCCCAAACATGAACCCCCCTCCCACCTCCCTCCCCATAACATCTCTCTGGATCATCACCGTGCACCAGCCCCAAGCATACTGTATCCTGTGTCAGACATAGACTGGTGATTTGATTCTTACATGATAGTATACCTGTTACAATGCCATTCTCCCAAATCATCCCACCCTCTCCCTCTCCCTCTGAGTCCAAAAGTCCGCTATACACCTCTGTGTCTTTTTTGCTGTCTTGCATACAGGGTCGTCATTGCCATCTTTCTAAATTCCATATATATGTGTTAGTATACTGTATTGGTGTTTTTCTTTCTGGCTTACTTCACTCTGTATAATCGGCTCCAGTTTCATCCATCTCATCAGAACTGACTCAAATGAATTCTTTTTAATGGCTGAGTAATACTCCATTGTGTATATGTACCACAGCTTTCTTATCCATTCATCTGCTGATGGACATCTAGGTTGTTTCCATGTCCTGGCTATTATAAACAGTGCTGCGGTGAACATTGGGGTACATGTGCCTTTTTCAATTCTGGTTTCCTTGGTGTGTATGCCCAGCAGTGGGATTGCTGGGTCATAAGGTAGTTTTATTTGCAATTTTTAAAGGAATCTCCACACTGTTTTCCATAGTGGCAGTACTAGTTTGCATTCCCACCAACAGTGTAGGAGGGTTCCCTTTTCTCCACACCCTCTCCAGCAATAAAATTAGAAATGAAAATGGAGAGATCACAACAGACAACACAGAAATACAAAGGATCATAAGAGACTACTATCAGCAGTTATATGCCAATAAAATGGACAACGTGGAAGAAATGGACAAATTCTTAGAAAAGTACAATTTTCCAAAACTGAACCAGGAAGAAATAGAAAATCTTAACAGACCCATCACAAGCACGGAAATTGAAACTATAATCAGAAATCTTCCGGCAAACAAAAGCTCAGGTCCAGACAGCTTCACAGCTGAATTCTACCAAAAATTTCGAGAAGAGCTGACACCTATCCTACTCAAACTCTTCCAGAAAATTGCAGAGGAAGGTCAACTTCCAAACTCATTCTATGAGGCCACCATCACCCTAATACCAAAACCTGACAAAGATGCCACAAAAAACGAAAACTACAGGCCAATATCACTGATGAACATACATGCAAAAATCCTCAACAAAATTCTAGCAATCAGAATCCAACAACACATTAAAAAGATCATACACCATGACCAAGTGGGCTTTATCCCAGGGATGCAAGGATTCTTCAATATCTGCAAATCAGTCAATGTAATTCACCACATTAACAAATTGAAAAATAAAAGCCATATGATTATCTCAATAGATGCAGAGAAGGCCTTTGACAAAATTCAACATCCATTTATGATAAAAACTCTCCAGAAAGCAGGAATAGAAGGAACATACCTCAACATAATAAAAGCTATATATGACAAACCCACAGCAAACATTATCCTCAATGGTGAAAAATTGAAAGCATTTCCCCTAAAGTCAGGAACAAGACAAGGGTGCCCACTTTCACCGCTACTATTCAACATAGTTCTGGAAGTTTTGGCCACAGCAATCAGAGCAGAAAACGAAATAAAAGGAATCCAAATTGGAAAAGAAGAAGTAAAACTTTCACTGTTTGCAGATGACATGATCCTCTACATAGAAAACCTTAAAGACTCCACCAGAAAATTACTAGAGCTAATCAATGAATATAGTAAACTTGCAGGATATAAAATCAACACACAGAAATCCCTTGCACTCCTATACACTAATAATGAGAAAGTAGAAAAAGAAATTAAGGAAACAATTCCATTCACCATTGCAACGAAAAGAATAAAATACTTAGGAATATATCTACCTAAAGAAACTAAAGACCTATATATAGAAAACTATAAAACACTGGTGAAAGAAATCAAAGAGGACACAAATAGATGGAGAAATATACCATGTTCATGGATTGGAAGAATCAATATAGTGAAAATGAGTATACTACCCAAAGCAACTTACAAATTCAATGCAATCCCTATCAAGCTACCAGCCATATTTTTCACAGAACTAGAACAAATAATTTCAAGATTTGTATGGAAATACAAAAAACCTTGAATAGCCAAAGCAATCTTGAGAAAGAAGAATGGAACTGGAGGAATCAACTTGCCTGACTGCAGGCTCTACTACAAAGCCACAGTCATCAAGACAGTATGGTACTGGCACAAAGACAGACATATAGATCAATGGAACAAAATAGAAAGCCCAGAGATAAATCCACACACCTATGGACACCTTATCTTTGACAAAGGAGGCAAGAATATACAATGGAGTAAAGACAATCTCTTTAACAAGTGGTGCTGGGAAAACTGGTCAACCACTTGTAAAAGAATGAAACTAGATCCAATTTTCTGTTGATGGGCTGGGCTGTGTTCCTTCCCTGTTGCTTGACCTGAGGCCAAACTATGGCAGAAGTAATGAAGATAATGGATACCTCCTTCAAAAGGTCCCACTGCTGCACTCAGTGCAGACCACTCCTGACTCTGGAGCAGGCCACTGCTGACCCATGCCTCCGCCAGAGACTCCTGGACACTCATGGGTATGTCTGGGTCAGTCTCTTGTGGGGTCACTGCTCCTTTCTCCTGGATCCTGGTGCACACAAGCTTCTGTGTGTGCCTCCGAGAGTCTGTTTCCTCAGTCCTGAGTATGTTCTGGTGTTTCTGTGCTGGAGTTAATGGCAACCTCCTCCAAGAGGGCTTATGCCATACCCAGGTCTGCTGCACCCAGAGCCCCTGCCCCTGCAGCTTAACTTTCTCATTTACCATCTCTATGTTCATGTCTTCCTATGAATTCGTGTTCCCATACAGTGTTATTTACTTACCCACCCACAACTTTTGTGCTGTTATTATCAAAGGTATTATGTTTCTATGTTCAGTTCAGTCACTCAGTCGTGTCCAACTCTTTGTGACCCCATAAATTGCAGCACGCCAGGCCTCCTTGTCCATCACCAACTCCTAGAGTTCGCCCAAACTCATGTGCTTCAAGTTGGTGAGGCCACCCAGCGATCTCATCCTCTGTCGTCCCCTTCTCCTCCTGCCCCTAGTCCCTCCCAGCATCAGGGTCTTTTCCAATGAGTCAACTCTTTGCATGAGGTGGCCAAAGTATTGGAGTTTCAGCCTCAGCATCAGTCCTTCCAGTGAACACCCAGGACTGATCTCCTGTAGAATGGATTGGTTGGATCTCCTTGCAGTCCAAGGGACTCTCAAGAGTCTTCTCCAACACCACAGTTCAAAAGCATCAATTCTTTGGCACTCAGCTTTCTTCACAGTAAAACTCTCACACCCATACATGACCACTGGAAAAACCATAGCCTTGACTAGACGGACCTTTGTTGGCAAAGTAATATCTCTGCTTTTGAATATGCTATCTAGGTTGGTCATAACTTTCCTTCCAAGGAGTAAGTGTCTTTTAATTTCATGGGTGCAATCTATCTGCAGTGATTCTGAAGCCCCCCCAAATAAAGTCTGACACTGTTTCTGCTGTTTCCCCATCTATTTCCCATGAAGTGATGGGACCGGATGCCATGATCTTCATTTTCTGAATGTTGAGCTTTAAGCCAACTTTTTCACACTCCTCTTTCACTTTCATCAAGAGGCTTTTTAGTGCCTCTTCACTTTCTGCCATAAGGGTGGTGTCATCTGCATATCTGAGGTGATTGATATTTCTCCCAGCAATCTTGATTCCAGCTTGTGTTTCTTCCAGTCCAGAGTTTCTCATGATGTACCCTGCATATAAGTTTAATAAGCAGGGTGACAATATACAGCCTTGACATATTCCTTTTCCTATTTGGAACCAGTCTGTTGTTCCATGTCCAGTTCTAACTGTTGCTTCTTGACCTGCATACAGGTTTCTCAAGAGGCAGGTCAGGCGGTCCGGTATTCCCATCTCTTTCAGAATTTTCCACAGTTTATTGTGATCCACACAGTCAAAGGCTTTGGCATAGTCAATAAAGCAGAAATAGATGTTTTTCTGGAATTCTCTTGCTTTTTCCATGATCCAGTGGATGTTGGCAATTTGATCTCTGGTTCCTCTGCCTTTTCTAAAACCAGGTTGAACATCAGGAAGTTCACAGTTCATGTATTGCTGGAGCCTGGCTTGGAGAATTTTGAGCATTACTTTACTAGCGTGTGCTAACTTTTAAAGGTTATGTCATTTTCATATATTTTCTCCCATTCAGTATGTTGTGTTTTTGTTTTGCTGATGGTTTCCTTTCTTCTGCAAAAGATTTTAAGTTTAATTAGGTCTCATTTATTTATTTATTTATTTTTTTGCTTTTCTTTCTTTTGCCTTAGGAGACAGATTTCAAAAGAAATATTGCTACTATTTATGTCAAAGAATGTTCTGCCTATGTTCTCTTCAGGCGTTTTACGGTTTCAGGGTCTTACATTTTGGTCTTTAATCCACTTTGAATTTATTTTTGTATATGAGGTGAAGAAATGTTCCAATTTCATTTTTTACATGTAGCTGTCCAGTTTTCACAGCCCCACTTGTTGAAGAGACAGTCTTTTCTCCATTGCATATTCTTGCTTTCTTTATCATAAATTGACCATATGTGTGTGAGTTTATTTCCTGGTTCCCTGTTATATTGATCTGTGTGTCTGTTTTTGTGCCAGTACCATGCTGTTTTGATTACTATTGCTTTGTAGTATAGTCTGAAGCCAGAGATAGTAATACCTCAAGCTTTGTTATTTTTTCTCAAGATTGCATTGACAATTCATGCTATCTGTGGTTTGATATACATTTTAGGATTACATGTCCTACTTCTGTGGAAAATGTCATGGATATTTAGATAGAGATTGCATTATATATGTAAATTGCTTTGGTAGTATGGACATTTTACTAATATTAATTCTTCCAACCCAAAGCACTATGGTTTTTCCATGACTACTGGAATGGTTTTTCCATGACTATTGGAAAAACCATAGTTTTGACTATATGTACCTTTGTTGACAAAGTGATGTCTCTGCTTTTTAATACACTGTGTAGGTTTGTCATAGATTTCCTTCCAAGGAGCAAGTGTCTTTTAATTTCATGGCATCTTTGTGTCGTTTCTGAACTTAGAGGAAAGACTTTCACTTTTTCACATTTGAGAATGGTGTTTGCTAAGAGTTTGTCTTAAATGCCCTTTATTATATTCAGACATATTCCCACTATACTAGCTTTTATGGGAATTGTTATCACGAATGAATGTAGAACTTTGTCAAGTGTGTTTTTTGCACCTATTGAGATAATCATGTTATTTTTGTTATGTTATCTCATTCCTTTTATTAATGTGATGTATCATATTAATTGAATTCACACTGTGAATATTGAATCATCCTTACAACCCTGGAATAAATCCCACTTGATCATGATATACAATTCTTTTCATATGTTGCTGGATTTGGTTCTTTTTCTTAATATACATATTTTATTGAAGTATAGTTGACTTACAATGTTTCAGGTGTACTGCAAGGTGATTCAGTTATAGAAATACACATATATTATTTTTGAAATTATTTTCCATCATAAGTTATTACATGATATTGAATAGAGTTCTCTGTGCTATACAGTAAAGTTTTGTTGCTTGTTGCATATCTATTTTTTAATTAGAAATCTAAAAAATAAAAAGAAATCTAGCATTCTGTTCATGAAATATTCCGGGAGCCAGCATGAGGAACTCCACCTGTGGCAAAGGTCATGAGGAAGGAGGCACGGCATTACGCAAAGGTGGGATCGAGCCTCAGGAGACCCCCTGTTCCTGAGCATCTACCCCAAAACCAGAGTCTTCCCACTTTACTGTTTTATGCTCTCACCTACACCTCTGACTTTACGGGGGGCCGACCCCCACCACCTCTCTCGGAGAAGGAGTTAACTTGCAGCTCCAGTCAATAAAAATTCCTGGGTGTTACAAGAGTGTTTCAACTTACAAACTCCTCTGAAGGTTCTCTAGCCTGCCTGAGCAGGTTTGTCCAGCCACATGTGATTGTTTACAGCCTCCCAACCGTGAGAGGCACAAGATGCTGTAAACTTTCTAAATACAGATTCTTTTGAGAAGTTAGAAAATTATTAGTATAGTATAGTGGGTTGATTAGAAATTATACTGGTGAAGGGTTTTTCATTTGTTGAGCCAATATTTGCGGCTAAATCCCCATATTCCCTGCCCTTATAATGAATATAACTAGCATATGGGAGAAATAAGTATTAACCTTTGATATTAATCATGTTAAACCTTAGGCTAAGTAAATTCCTTTTCTTGATTATAACCCCCTGCACCCTCACCCTATAGGAATGCATCTGGTAACTTCGGAGGGTGGCGCCTAGTTTAAGAAAAAATCACCCCTGGAAAAAATAAGTTTTCTGGTTGACTGACCATTATCAAAAAGGGCCATAAAATGTAAACAGGCCTTATGGCCAGAAGATGATGTAAAACCCCTAAGACCTTTGTATACTTTTATATGAAGCACCTGATTTTGACAAGGGTCAGGTCTGCTGACCCCATGTGACTCGGTATTCATTCCTATGTATAACAAAAAGTATATAAGCAAACCTGAAAATAAAGAAAACGGATCAGTTTCTGGAAAGACTGATTCCCCTGTGTCGTTCTTTCTCTCCCCTTCTGGCTGAATTCCCATCTGGAGCATGGATGCTCGCCATGTCTACTTACTTGCCCTGGCTTCTAAGATCCACGTGAGAGGGAGCCCAGGGCAGGGCACCCTCCACTATTCAAGTGGGCACCGGTGGCCTGTGTAGATGGTGCAAATTCCTTGTCTTGGAGTTTTATTGGTATTCCACATAAACCAAGTTATTCAGCCTTTTTTTTTTTTCCTCCACTAATTTTTCTACTACACTATTCTTCTCTAATCTCTCTTTATATTTCTAATTAAATAGCTTTTTCCTAGGACACCTACTCCGTCTCCCCTTCGAGTTACCCTGGATCCACCAGGGCTGGACCCCAGCAGAAGTAGAATCCAAACGTCATAATTTTTTTAGTTAGGCAGAAGTTCATGCTTTCTAAAATATATATATTATACATATATATATATATATATATATATGTATACAAAAGCGTTTCTATTACACTTCATAAAGGCTTGAGAAAGAACATCAAAAAAAGAAGAGATGGAGAAACTGGAAAACATAAGCTAAATGAAATGGGAGCATTGAATATGAAATAGAAAATGTGAAACAAACTAGATAAAAGTAAAGGTCATCATATAGTCCAGTTGTTTTTATATATGGCTGCTCATTAGAAACATATCTGGAGCTCTGGAGAAAAAAAAGCAATACCTGGGCATTTGTATTTCTCAAAAAATTTCAAGATAATTCTGACATGCCTATAGATTTTAAAAAGTGATTACAGGTTTTTCTACTAAATTGTACTTTTGGTGATATAGAGTTCTATAATTTTTCTCTTGTCCAATCGTGATACAATGCTATTAAGTGAGTTATAGTTACATAATTACAATAGTAAAAATGTTTGTCAGTTTTCACAATCAATAGTCAGACAAAAAAACAATTACAATCCATAATGGGAACTGGATTAACTTAACAATGCAAAATAATTACATACAATTTGGGGGGGCCAAGCAGAGAGATGTGGTACGTGGAAGTGCATATGTTTTCATCCACCCAGCCAGTCTTTCAGTTTGTGCAATGAATCCATTTACATTTAAGGTAATTATTGGTATTGAAGGTGGGAGAAGGGGAGGATAGAAGATGAGATGGTTGGATGACATCACTGACTCGATGGACATGAGTTTGAGTAAACTCTGGGAGTTGGTGATGGACAGGGAGGCCTGGCGTGCTGGAGTCCATGGGGTCACAAAGAGTTGGACATGACTGAAGGACTGAACTGAACTGATGATCCTATTATCGTTTTCCTGTTTTCTGTTTATTTTCTGAAGGTGTGTTCTTCTCTTGTGTTCCTTTAGCATTTGTTGTAAAGCTGGTTTAGTGGTGCTGAATCCTCTTAACTTTAGCTTGTCTGGAAAGCTTTTGATTTCTTCATCAAATCTGAAGGAGAGTCTTGCTGGGTAGAGTATTCTTGGTTGCAGGTTCTTTTCTTTCATCACTTTTAATACATCATGCCATTCCCTTCTGGCTTGTAGAGTTTCTGTTGAGAAATCAGCTGATAGCCTGATGGGAGTTCCCTTGTATGTTATTTGTTGTTTTCCCCTTGTTGGTTTTAATATTTTATCTCTGTCTTAATTTTTGTCAGTTTGATTACTATGCGTCTTGGTGTATTCCTCCTTGGGTTTATCCTGCCTGGGACTCTGTGCTTCCTGGACTTGGATTATTTCCTTTCCCATGTTTGGGAAGTTTTCAGCTATTATCTCTTCAGATATTCTCTCAGGTCCTTTCTCTCTTCTTCTGGGACCCCTATCTAATGTGAATGTTGGGGTGTTGAACGTTGTCCCAGAGGTCTCTTAGACTGGCTTCATTTCTTCCCATTCTTTCTTATTCTATATTCTGTTCTGCGGCAGTGATTTCCACCATTCTGTCCTCCAGGTCATTTATCTGTTTTTCTGCCTTAGTTATCCTTCTGTTGATCCCTTCTAGTGCATTATTCGTCTGTTTGTTTGTCCTCTAGTTCTTCTAGGCCTTTGGTAAACATTTCTTGTATCTTCTCAATATTTGCCTCCACTCTTTTTTTCTGAGATTCTGAATCATCTTTACTATCATTATTCTGAATTCTTTTTCTGGAAGGTTGCCTATATCCACTTCATTTAGTTGTTCCTCTGGGGTTTTAATCTTGTCCCTCCATCTGGGACATAACTACCTGCTTTTTCATCATGATTAACTTTCTGTAATATGGTTTTTGTTTTAGCCACTGTGAGACTATGCTTATTCTATCTGCCCTCTGATGGATGAAGCCAAGAGGCCTGTATAAGCTTGTTGATGGGAGGGACTGGTGACAAGAAAAACTGGGTCTTTCTCTGGTGGGCAGGGCCTTGCTCAGTAAAGATTTAATCCAATTATCTGCTGATGAGGGCTTCCCTGGTGGCTCAGATGGTAAAGAATCTGCCTGCAATATGGGAGACCTGGGTTCTATTCCTGGGTCAGGAAGATCCCCTTTGAGAAAGGAATGGCAACCCATTCTACTATTCTTTCCTGGAGAATCCCATGGACAGAAGAGCCTGGTGGGCTATAGTCCATGGGATAACAAAGAGTCGGACATGACTAAGTGACTAACACTTTCACATCTGCTGATGGGTGGGGTTGCACTCCCTCCCTGGTACTTATTTGGCCTGAAGTGACCCAGCCCTGGGGCCTATGGGCTCTATAGTAAGGTTAATGTGACCCCTAAGAGAGTTTATGCCAAGGGGGACCTTTCTGGCCTGATGCTGCCAGTGTCCCCATCCCTGTGTTGAGCCCCTGCTGACCCATGCCTCCACAGGAGGCCCTCCAACACACAGGTACTTTCGTTTCAGTCTCCTATAGGGTCATTGATCATTTCTTCTGGGTCTTTGTGTGCACAAAATTTGGTTTGTGCCCTCCAAGACGAGCCTATGTTTCCCCCAGTCCTCTAGAAGTCCTATAATCAAATCCCACTGGCTCTCAAGGCCAGATTTCCTGGGGATTCCCAATACCTTTGTCAGATAACCAGGCTGGGAAGCCTGATGTGGGGTTCAGAACTTGCAAAACAGTGCAGGAAGTTCTTTGGTATTATTGTTCTCCAGTTTGTGGGTCATCCACCTGATGGGTATGGAATTTGATTTCACTGTGATTGTGCCCCTCCTACCATCTCACTGTGATTTCTTCATTGTCTTTGGACATGAGGTATCTTTTTTTGGTGGGTTCCCTGGTGTCCTCTGAAAAACCTCCTGTAGATGGTTGTTCAATAGCTAGTTGCAATTTTGGTGCTTTCGCAGGAGGAGATGAGTTCACATCCTTCTACTGCACCATCTTGAACTGGAACTGGTTTTAATATTGATTTTTATATTTATAGGAACATGAAATAGCCTTTACTATTAATTCTGATGACAGATATATAACAGACTATTCCAGTATTAATGACTTATTTAACATTTCATTGTGTATTTTTAAAATTTGTAACATATCATCAATTCCCAGATATTTAATAAAATAATTTATCCCCATTTTATTTTTTAATTTAATTTTTATTTATCCTAGAATATAGTTGACTTATAAAATGTTAGTTTTTAGTGTACAGCTAAGTGATTCAGTTATACAAATACATTGGTGTTCAGTCACTGAGTCATGTCCCACTCTTTGTGACCTCATGAATTGCAGCACACCAGGCTCTTCTGTCCTCCACTATCTCCCAGAGTTTGCTCAAATTCATTTCTACTGAGTGGGTGATGCTATCTAACCATTTTATCCTCTGCCACCCTCTTCTCCTCCTGCTTTCAGTCTTTTCTAGCTTTGTGATCTTTTCCAACGAGTCAGCTCTTTGGATCAGGTGGCCAAGTATTGAAGCTGAAGCTTTAGCATCAGTCTTTCCAGTGAATATTCAGGGTTGATTTCCTTTAGGATTGACTGTTCCTTTAGGATTGACTGGATTGATCTCCTTATTGTCCAAGGGACTCTCAAGAGTCTTCTCCAGCACCACAATTTGAAAGCAACAATTCTTCAGCGCTCAGTCTTCTTTATGGTCCAACTCTCAGATTTGTACATGACTACTTGAAAAAATCATAGTTTTGACTATAGGGATCTTTGTTGACAAAGTGATGTCTCTGCTTTTTCATACACTGTCTAGGATTGTCATAACTTTCCTCCCAAGGAGCAAGCATCTTTTGATTTCAGGGCTGCAGTCACCATCTGCAGTGATTTTAGAGCCCAAGAAAATAAAGTCTGTTACTGTTTCCATTGTTTCCCCATCTATTTGCCAAGAACTGATGGGACCAGATGCCATGATCTTCGTTTTTTGAATGCTGAGTTTTAAGCCAGCTTTTTCACTCTCCTCTTTCATCTTCATCAAGAGCCTCTTTAGTTCCTCTTCACTTTTTGCCATAAGGGTTGTGTCATCTGCATATCTGAGGTTATTGATATTTCTCCCAGCAATCTTGATTCCAGCTTGCGTTTCATCCACCCCAGCATTTCACTTGATGTACTCTGCATAGAAGTTAAATGAGCAGGGTGACAATATACAGCCCTGATGTGCTCCTTTTCCAATCTGGAACCAGTCTGTTGTTCCATGTCCCGTTCTAACTGTTGCTTCTTGACCCTGCATATAGGTTTCTCAGGAGACAGGTAAGGTGGTCTGGTACTCCCAACTCTTTAAGAATTTCTCACAGTTTGTTGTGATCCACACAGTCAAAGGCTTTGGCATAGTCAATAAAGCAGAAGTAGATGTTTTTCTGGAACTTCCTTGCTTTCTCCATGATTCACTGAATGTTGGCAATTTGATCTCTGGTTCCTCTGCCTTTTTGAAAATGTTTTGTTGTAAATTTTTAATTTTTTTCATTGAGAGGACCATATTACTTTGTTTATAATTATTGGAAATATCCATATTTAAACTAAAAGTTTTAAAGTATGAAGTGTGAGGTAGAGTTCTTGTCTTATTTTTCTTCTTATGGATAGCCCTTTTCCAAGTATCTTTTATTGAAAAGCTCCTCTTCCTGTTGATTTCCCATGCCACTGCAGTTAAGTATCAAAGGTCCATATATATATAAAGCTTTAATCTTGAGCTCTATTCCATTATCAATTATCCATTACCAATCCAGTTTTTTTTTTTTTTTGGTCTCAGCATATGTACTACTGAATTTTAATTACTATAACATCATAATGAGATTTTGTATCTTGAGGGTAAATTTATCTGCCATATTCTTCTTAGACTTTACCCTTCCACATGAATTATAAACTTTAAAACAAGTTTTTAATGTACATTTACAATTATGTCAGGATTTTTATTGGAGTTTCTTTTTTTTTTTTCCTTCGTTTTCTTTCTTTTTTTTTTTTTTTAAATTTTTACTTTTACTTTATTTGGAGTTTCATTATATAGATTAATTTGAAGATAATTATATTTATATCCATGAACATTGGGTATCTTACCATTTTTAATTTATCTCATCCTTTGTTGGTTTATCCTAAATTCCTGAATACTTCTGTTGTTAGGTTAGTGTTGCCAGCTTTTAAAATGTGTGTCCCAGATGTTTTTTGCTTATGTATACACATATGATAGTTTATGTCTGATCTTCAGTCTAGCCAATTTGCTAAATTTTTCTTTCTCTTTATTTTATTGAAGGAAAATTGCTTTACAGTGTTTTGTTTTCTGCCATCAGTTCAGTTCAGTTGCTCAGTTGTGTACGACTCTTTGCGACCCCATTAATCACAGCATGCCAGGCCTCCCTGTCTATCACCAACTCCCGGAGTTCACTCAAACTCATGTCCATTGAGTCAGTGATGCCATCCAGCCATCGAGTCAGTGATGCCATCCAGCCATCTCATCCTCTGTCGTCCCCTTTTCCTCCTGCCCCCAATCCCTCCCAGCATCAGAGTCTTTTCCAATGAGTCAACTCTTCACATGAGGAGGCCAAAGTACTGGAGTTTCAGCTTTAGCATCATTCCTTCCAAAGAAATCCCAGGGCTGATCTCCTTCAGAATGGACTGGTTGGATCTCCTTGCAGCCCAAGGGACTCTCAAGAGTCTTCTCCAATACCACAGTTCAAAAGCATCAATTCTTCGGCGCTCAGCCTTCTTCACAGTCCAACTCTCACATCCATATGTGACCACAGGAAAAACCAGAGCCTTGACTAGACGGACCTTAGTCGGCAAAGTAATGTCTCTGCTTTTGAATATGCTATCTAGGTTGGTCATAACTTTTCTCCCAAAGAGTAAGCATCTTTTAATTTCATGGCTGCAGTCACCATCTGCAGTGATTTTGGAGCCCAAGAAAAGTCTGACACTGTTTCCCCATCTATTTGTCATGAAGTGATAGGACCAGATGCCATGATCTTCATTTTCTGAATGTTGAGCTTTTAGCCAACATTTTCACTCTCTTCTTTCACTTTCATCAAGAGGCTTTTGAGTTCCTCTTCACTTTCTGCCATAAGGGTGGTGTCATCTGCATATCTGAGGTTGTTGATATTTCTCCTGGCAATCTTAATTCCAGCTTGTGCTTCTTCCAGCCCAGAGTTTCTCATGATGTACTCTGCATAGACGTTAAATAAGCAGGGTGACAATATACAGCCTTGACATACTCCTTTTCCTATTTGGAACCAGTCTGTTGTTCCATGTCCAGTTCGAACTGTTGCTTCCTGACCTGCATATAGGTTTCTCAAGAGGCAGGTCAGGTGGTTTGGTATTTCCATCTCTTGAAGAATTTTCCACGGTTTATTGTGATCTACACAGTCAAAGGCTTGGCATTGAAACATGTATAATATCATATAAGAAATGAAGCACCAGTCTAGGTTCAATGCAGGGTGCAGGATGCTTGGGGCTGGTGCACTGGGATGACCCGGAGGGATGATGGGGGGGAGGGGGAGGTGAGAGGGGGGTTCGGGATTGGGAACACGTGTACACCCGTGGTGGATTCATGTGTGGCAAAACCAATACAATACTGTAAAGTAAAAAAATGATAATAATAATTTTTAAAAAAGGAAAAAAAAAGAAAGTAACTTGCAGAGAAGAAAAAAAAAAAAAGGCTTTGGCATAGTCAATAAAGCAGAAATAGATGTTTTCCTGGAACTCTCTTCCTTTTTCCATGATCCAGCGGATGTTGGCAATTTGATCTCTGGTTCCTCTGCCTTTTCTAAAACCAGCTTGAACATCTGAAAGTTCGTGGTTCACGTATTGCTGAGGCCTGGCTTGGAGAATTTTGAGCATTACTTTACTAGTGTGTGAGATGACTGCAATTGTGCGGTAGTTTGAGCCATACAACAATACAAATCAGTCATAATTATATATATATATATTCCCTCCCTTGCAAGCCTCCTTCCCCTTTCCCCATCCCGCCCTTTAGGTTGTTACAGAGTTCCAGGCTGCACTCCCTGTGTTATGTAGCCACTTCTCACTAGCTGTCTATTTTTACATGTGATAGTTGTATATATGTTAATGCTACTTTCACAGTTTGTCCCACCCTCCCCTTCTCCAGCTTTCCCTGCTAAAATTTTCTACTACAAGAATAATTTGTCTTTAGAATCTTCTGACTTTTCCATGTAGAAAATCAGATCATCTATATATGACACACTTATTTCCTCTTCCACTTCTTTTCTCAGTTTCTTTGTTGCAGGAATGTAATGATAGAAATAATGAAATTATTATAAGAGCAACAATTCTATTAATAGAATAAGAGAGAGAGCTTATTTCAATAGAAAAGACATTTAGTAATCACCATTATAAACACATTATTAAAAATCTTAGTAGAGTAGAAATAGAAGGGAAATTTCCTAACTTGGTGAAGAGTATATATAAAAAAAGAAACCCCACCACCAACAAACATCTAACATCATTATAATTGGGAAGAAGTCTTGTTCATGTATTATGAAGTAAGGATAGGAAAGGATGCTATCACCATTCAATTTGACATTGGGGAGGAGTTAGAAGAATTCATTCAAAAACTGAGAATAAGAAAAGATGCTATTGTCATTCTGTTTGACACTGGGGAAAAGTTCGGGCATTTCCTCTCAAGTTGGGCATAAGAAAAAGTGCTATCATCATTCTGTTTTGCATTGGCTTGGATCTACTCACCTAACTTTCTGCCTCAGCACTGATCCCTGTCGATTTCAGCTATGACTATTGCTATACTTGCTGATGCTTTCATTTTCAAGAAGTGAAAACGTACTCACTTTTGTCTCCACCACGAAGCACAGATGCATGGATAAGACTTGGTATATGAGTGCATGTTGCTCTAGTGTGACTTACATCCATTCATGCTCAATGATGAGTGTTTCTGGTTTGCTGGTTATGCCTCATGTTTTCCACTGGGGCTTGAAGAAATCAAAGAAAGTGTTCCTCTAGTTCAGCAGCTCTTAGCCCCTCTTCCAGCAGGTATAATTTCAGAGTTTCTCCAGGAAATTGAAATGCACCTGTATCCTGTTGCTCTTTTTAGCAGTTTTTAGAGTCTTTCTCTAGGAAGAATCCAAGGTAACAATTCTATGTGCCAAGATGACAGAACAAAGGTTTCTTCTTCTATGAGTGCCATCAAGGACTGTGGATGGTTGTGAGAGAAATGAGAGTTGAAATGGTGTTCAACTAATGGTGTTGAACACTATGGTGTTCAAATGTTCTAGCTCTTTAAGGTACTACTTTCACTAAATAGAAACTTGCCTTTGTGTCTAAGTATGGGACACTAGTCATTGACCCCAGAAATATGACTGCACACTCTGATCTTGATTATGGGAAAGCCTCTGTAAGAGTTTACCTGGGACAAAGAAGCAAAAGCAGAAAAGGCCAGAATCCTGAGGCCTAAAGCTAGTGACGACAGCCTAGAGCCACAAGAATTTATTAGAGCACAATGGCCCAAGGTTGTGGGAACTGCAGCCACGGGCATCCCTGGTCTGCTAGTCTGAGGACAAGTGTCCTCTCTTTCTCAGCTCTCCTTTGTCCTGTGGGACTTACAGCTCTGCAGGATGGTATTGGTTAACTCTGTGCACAGAGAAACATAACCTCTGGACTCTGCAGCCCAGTTGGGAGGAGAGATGAGATATGTCTTTAGGGCAGGAACATTATGGAAAGAGACATCTTGTAAGCTGACCAGATACAGACCTTGCTTGGTTTCCAGCATAGACACATTGGGCACTTGGCCATGAATTCCTTGGGACTGAGATGTGGGGATGGGAGACAGGGAAGCTCACTCTTTTTCCAGCTCAAAGCAAACTCTTTCTTTCTTCCCAGGGTGCTGTACTTACAAAAAAACAGCTACAAATTGGAATGAAGTTCTGGCCCAAATTTCTCAAGGATAAATGGAAACATGTCATATTCTTATATTTCATTAATGCTGCCAGGCATATTGAATGGATTCCTATGACTGCAAGAGATGTTTCACTATTCCATCTGTGCCACCCAACCCACTCAAAATATAGGCACTGGTCCTGTGGGCAAATTCAGCACCTGGTGACAATGCTTGTCTCTTTAGCATGATGTGAAGCGCTCATCCACCTTTCTGAAGACCTTCCTTCCCAAGCTGCTTCCCCATCACTCTGCTGCCCTTGCCTTTTTGAATAGGGTGGGCTTTCTTCTTCAAACTGCTGTTTGATTTCTGTCAACTTCATGGACTGCCCAAAAAGTCAGAGCTCTCCACAGGAGTGGGTGCTCCAGCCTGGCGGTCAGGTGAGGGACTGAAGGAGAGAGTTCAGGATTTCAGACTCCCCTGAAGATCAGGCATGGGTCTGGCAAGCCTTGAAGGGTAGTGGTCCTTGAAGCACATTGATAGGATGCAAGATTTCCAGGGACTGGATGTGAGAAAGTCTTTTGCAAATGATAATTACCCCTATGGTATTGATAGATTCCTTAAAGGTTTATGAAATTATAGGCCCTAGGATTTCTGCATTTGACTTTGTGCCATCAAGACTCCATGATGTCTTTACATATACACGAGTGGAATCTATATATGTAGCCAATGGAACTTTGTGAGAACCAAGTAATGCATCTTGAAATGAAAACGAGCTCTGTGCAGCAAATCTTTTAAATGATACCATAAGTGTGTTGGAATAACAGCACTGACTTCCCTCCCAACTTAAAAGGGGGAACCAAAGATGCATTTTCTCTTCTTGAAAGGATGAAAGAAGAACTGAAATTGCATGACTACAGAAATAAGAATAATGATCATACTACATTAAACATACAATGTATTTCTCATTAAAACATTTAAAAATTTACGGATGCATAATATTTATCATATTCTTAAGGGAAAATCCCAGATGCATTCCTCATAAAGCAACTAATCCACCGAATAACCTGTTATGAAATTATTAGCCCAATATCAGACAGTAGAAAATAACCTGAGGACTTGGGAAAGAATGACTTTAAATTCTTATTGATAGTTTAAATATAGAAATGAACTCTAAACAATCAATGTGATTTTGTGAGATTGACCAATAAAAATAAAGGAAGAAAACACAAATTACTAAACTTAGGAATGAAAGCAGAGTTGTCACTAGCAACCCTAAAGAAATAAAAAGTATTATAAGGGAAACCAAGAACAAATACACTAACAAATGACGTAATATAAATGAACTGAACAATTTCTCTTTTTTAATTAATTTTTTTTTTATTGAAGGATAATTGCTTTACAGAATTTTGTGGCTTTCTGTAAAACCTCAACATGAATCAGCCACAGGTATACATATATCCCCTCCCTTTTGAACCTCCCTCCCATCTCCCTCCCCATCCCACCCCTCTAGGTTGATACAGAGCCCCTGTCTGAGTTTCCTGAGCCATACAGCAGATTCCCATTGGCAATCTATTTTACATATGGTAATGTAAGTTTCCATGTTACTCTTTCCATACATCTCACCCTCTCCTCTCCTCTCCCCATGTCCATAAGTGTATTTTCTATGTCTATTTCTCCACTGTTGCCCTGTAAATAAATTCTTCAGTGCCATTTTTCTAGATTCCATATATACGTGTTAGAATATGGTATTTATCTTTCTCTTTCTGACTCACTTCATTCTGTATAATGGGTTCTAGGTTCATCCACCTCATTAGAACCGACTCAAATGCATTCCTTTTTATGGCTGAGTAATATTCCATTGTGTATATGTACCACAACTTCTTTACCCATTCATCTGTCACTGGACATCTAGGTTGCTTCCATGTTCTAGCTATTGTAAATAGTGCTGTATTGAACAATGGGATTCATGTGTCTTTTTCAATTTTGGTTTCCTCAGAGTATATGCCTAGGAGTGGGATTGGTGGGTCATATGGTGGTTTTTGGAGAAGGCAATGGCAACCCACTCCAGTACTCTTGCCTGGAAAATCCCATGGACGGAGGAGCCTGGTAGGCTGCAGTCTAAAGAGTTGAACACGACTGAGCGACTACACTTTCACTTTTCACTTTCATGCATTGGAGAAGGAAATGGCAACCCACTCCAGTGTTTTTGCCTGAAGAATCCCAGGGATGGCGGAGCCTGGTGGGCTGCCGTCTATGGGGTCACACAGAGTTGGACATGACTGAAGCGACTTAGCAGCAGCAGCAGCAGCATGGTGGTTTTATTCCTAGTTTTTTTTTTAAGGAATCTCCATACCATTTTTCATAGTGGCTGTATCAATTTACATTCCCACCAACAGTGCAAAAGCATTCCCTTTACTTCACACCCTCTCCAGCATTTATTGTTTGTAGATTTTTTGATGATGGCCATTCTGACTGGTGTGAGGTGATATCTCATTGTGGTTTTGATTTGCATTTCTCTAATAATGAGCGATGTTGAGCATCTTTTCATGTGTTTGTTAGCCATCTGTATGTCTTCTTTGGAGAAATGTCTGTTTAGGTCTTCTTCCCACTTTTTGATTGGGTTATTTGTTTTTCTAGCATTGAATTGTATGAGATGCTTATATATTTTGGAAATTAACCCTTTGTCAGTTGTTTCATTTGCTATTATTTCCTCCCATTCTGAGGGTTGTCTTTTCACCTTGCTTGTAGCTTTCTTTGCTGTGCAAGAGCTTTTGAGTTTAATCAGGTCCCACTTGTTTACTTTTGTTTTTATTTCCATTACTCTAGGAGGTGGGTCATAGAGGATCTTACTTTGATCCATTTGATCCATCCTTTATGTCATTGAGTGTTCTGCTTATGTTTTCCTCTAAGAGTTTTATAGTTTCTGGTCCTACATTTAGGTCTTTAATCCATTTGAATTTATTGTATATGGTGTTAGGAAGTGTTCTAATTTCATTCTTTTACATGTAGCTGTCCAGTTTTCCCAGCACCATTTGTTGAAGAGGCTGTCTTTGCCCTATTGTATATTCTTGCCTACTTTGTCAAAAGTAAGGTACCCATAGGTGCATGGGTTTATTTATTGGCTTTCTATTTTGTTCCATTAGTCTATATTTCTGTTTTTGTGCCAGTATCATACTGTCTTGATGACTGTAGCTTTGTAGTATATTCTGAAGTCAGGAAGGTTGATTCCTCCAGCTCCATCCTTCTTTCTCAAGATTGCTTTGGCCATCTGGGGCCTTTTGTGTTTCTATATGAATTGTGAATTTTTTTGTTCTAGTTCTGTGAAAAATGCCATTGGTAATTTAATAGGGATCGCACTGTATCTGTAGATTGCATTTGGTAGTATTGTCATTTTCACAATATTGATTCTTCCTACCCAGGAACATGGACTATCTCTCCATCTGTTTATGTTCTCTTGGATTTCTTTCATCAGTGTCTTATAATTTTCTGTGTAGAGTTCTTTTGTCTCCTTAGGTAAGTTTATTCCTAGATATTTAATTCTTTTTGTTGCAATGGTGAATGAGATTGATTCCTTAATTTCTCTTTCTGATTTTTCATTGTTAGTATATAGAAATGCAAGTGATTTCTGTGTATTGATTTTGTATCCTGGAACCTTGCTAAATTCACTGATTAGCTCTAGTAATTTTCTGACACTATCTTTAGGGTTTTCTATGTACAGTATCATGTCATCTGCAAACAGTGAGAGCTTTACTTCTTCTTTTCTAATCTGGGTACTTTTATTTCTTTTTTTCCTCTGACTGCTGTAGCTAGGACTTCCAGAACTATGTTGAACAATAATGATGAAAGTGGACACCCTTGTCTTCTTCCTGATCTTATGGGGAATGCTTTTAGTTTTTCACCATTGATAATAATGTTTGCTGTAGGCTTATCATATATGGCCTTTACTGTGTTGAGGTAGGTTCCTTCTATGCCCATTTTTTGAAGAGTTTTAATCATAAATGGGTGCTGAATTTTGTCAAAGCCTTTTTCTGCATCATGGAGATAATCATATGATTTTTATCTTTCAATTTGTTAATATGGCATATCACATTGATTTGCATATATTGAAGAATCCTTGCTTTCCTGGAATAAACCCAACTTGATCATGGTCTATGAGCTTTTTGATGTGTTGCTGAATTCTGTTTCCTAAAATTTTGTTGAGGATTTTTGCATCTATGTTCATCAGTGATATTGGCCTGTAGTTTTCTTTTCTTGTGTTGTCTTTGTCTGGTTTTGGTATTAGGCTGATGGTGGCCTCATAGAATGAGTTTGGAAGTGTTCCTCTGCAATTTATTGAAGGAGTTTTAGAAGGATAGGCATTAGCTCTTCTCTAAATGTTTGATAGAATTCTCCTGTAAAGCCATCTGGTCCTGGGTTTTTGTTTTGGGGGGAGATTTTTTATCACAGCTTCAATTTCAGTGCTTGCAATTGAGTTGTCCAATGAACTATGGATGGAGGTTCGTGACATTGTACCGGAGACAGTGATCCAGACCATCCCTCAAGCAAAATGGCTGTCTGAGGAGGCCTTACAAATAGTTGTGAAAATAGAGAGCAAAAAGCAGAGGAGGAAAGGAAAGATATACCCATTTGAATGCAGAGTTCCAAAGAATAGCAAGGAGAGATAAGAAAGCCTTCCTCAGCAATCAATGCAAAGACATAGAGGAAAACAACAGAATGGGAAAGACTAGAGATCTCTTCAAGAAAATTAGAGACACCAACGGAATATTTCATACAAAGATGGGCTCGATAAAGGACAGAAGTGGTATGGACCTAACAGAAGAAAAAGATATTAAGAAGAGGTGGCAAAAATACACAGAAGAACCATACAAAAAAGATCTTCAAGACCAGATAATCACGATGATGTGATCACTCACCTAGAGCCAGACATCCTGGAGTGTGAAGTCAAGTGGGCCTTAGAAATCATCACTACGAACAAAGCTAGTGGATGTGATGGAATTCCAGTTGACCTATTTGAAATCCTAAAAGATGATGCTGTGAAAGAGCTGCACTCAATATGTCAGCAATTTGGAAAACTCAGCAGTGGCCACAGGACTGGAAAATGTCAGTTTTCATTCCAATCCCAAAGAAAGGCAATGCCAAAGAATGCTCAGACTGCTGCACAATTGAACTTATCTCACACACTTGTAAAGTAATGCTCAAAATTCTCCAAGTCAGGCTTCATCAATACGTGAATGGTGAACTTCCAGATGTTCAAGCTGGATTTAGAAAAGGAAGAGGAACCAGAGATCAAATTGCCAACAGCTGCTGGATCATAGAAAAAGGAAGAGAGTTCCAGAAAAACATCTATTTCTGCTTTATTGACTATGCCAAAGCCTTTGACTGTGTGGATCACAATAAACCATGGAAAATTCTGAAAGAGATGGGAATACCAGACCACCTGACCTCCTGAGAAACCTGTATGCAGGCTAGGAAGCAACAGTTAGAACTGGGCATGGAGCAACAGACTGGTTCCAAATAGGAAAAGGAGTACGTCAAGGCTGTATATTGTCACCCTGCTTATTTAACTTATATGCAGAGTACATTATGAGAAACGTTGGACTGGGAGAAGCACAAGCTGGAATCAAGACTGCTGGGAGAAATATCAATAACCTCAGATATGCAGATGACACCACCCATATGGCAGAAAGTGAAGAACTAAACAGCCTCTTGATGAAAGTGAAAGAGGAGAGTGAAAAAGTTGGCTTTAAGTTCAACATCAGAAAACTAAGATCATGGCATCCAGTACCATCACTTCATGGCAACTAGATGGGCAAACAGTGGAAACAGTGAATGACTTTATTTTGGGGGGCTCCAAAATCACTGCAGATGGTGATTGCAGCCATGAAATTAAAAGATGCTTACTCCTTGGAAGGATAGTTATAACCAGCTTAGACAGCATATCCAAAAGCAGAGACATTACTTTACCAATAAACATCCATCTAGTCAAGGCTATGGTTTTTCCAGTAGTCATGTATGGATGTGAGAGTTGAACTATAAAGAAAGCTGAGTGCCAAAGAACTGATGCTTTTGAACTGTGGTGTTGGAGAAGACTCTTGAGAGTCCCTTGGACTGCAAGGAGATCCAACCAGTCCATCCTAAAGGAGATCAGTCCCATGTGTTCATTGGAAGGACTGATGTTGAAGCTGAAACTCCAATACTTTGGTCACCTGATGTGAAGATTTGACTCATTTGAAAAGACCCTGAGACTGGGAAAGATTGAGGGCAGGAGGCGAAGGGGACGACAGAGAATGATGGTTGGATGGCATCACTGACTCAATGGACATGAGTTTGGGTGAACTCCGGGAGTTGGTGATGAATAAGGAGGCCTGGCATGCTGTGGTTCATGGGGTTGCAAAGAATCAGACACGACTGCGAGACTGAACTGAACTGAATTCAGTTGTTCATAATTTCTATAACTTTTCGAAGAACCTGTCCATTTCTTCCAGGTTATCGACTTTTATTGCCATATCAGTCAGTCAGTCAGTTCAGTCGCTCAGTGCCATATAGTTGTTCACAATAGTCTCTTATAATCCTTTGTATTTCTGCATTGTCTGTTGTAACCTCTCCTTTTTCATTTCCAATTTTGTTGGTTTAATTCTTCTCTTTTGTTTTCTTGATGAGTCTGGCTAAAGTTTTGTCAATTTCGTTTATCATCTCAAAGAACAAGCTTTTAGTTTTATTAATCTTTACTGTTGTTTCTTTCATCTTTTTTCATTTATTTGTGCTTGGAACTTTATGATTTCTTTCCTTCTACTAATTCTGTTTTTGTGTGTGTGTGTGTGTGTTCTTGTTGTTTTTGTTCTTTTCCCAGTTGTTTTAGGTGTAAAGTTAGGTTGTCTGTTCAATGTTTTTCTTGTTTCTTGAGGTAGGATTGTATTGCTATAAACTCCCCTATTAGAATAATTTTTGCTGCATCCTACAGGTTTTGAGTTGTCATGTTTTCATTGTCATTTATTTCTAGAAATTTTTTGATTTCCCTTTTGATTTCTTCAGTAACCTGTTGGTTATTTAGAAATGTGTTGTTTAATCTCCATGTGTTTATGTTTCTTACAGGTTTTTTCTTTTTCTTGTAATCGATACTTAATCTCATAGTGTTGTGGATGGAGAAGACGCTTGATACTATTACAATTTTCTAAAATTTACTGACGCTTGATTTGTGACCCAAGATGTGGTCTATCCTGGAGAATGTTCCATGTGCACTTGAAAACAAGATGTGTTCTTCTGCATTTGGATGAAATGTCCTGAAGATATCAATGAGATCCATCTCATCTATGTATCATTTAAGACTTGTGTTTCCTTGTTAATTTTCTGTTTTGATGATCTGTCCATTGGTGTGAGTGGGATTTTAAGTCTCCTACTATTATTGTGTTACTGTCAATTTCTCCTTTTATGTCTGTTAGTGTTTGTCTTATGTATTGAAGTGCTCCTATGTTGGATGCATAGATTTTACAATTGTTAAGTCTTCCTCTTGGATCGATCCCTTGATCATTATGTAGTGTCCTTCCTTATCTCTTGTAATATTTTTATAAGGTCTATTTTGTCTGATATGAGGATTACTACTCCAGCTTTTTTTGCTTCCCATTTGCATGGAATATATTTTCCCATCCTCTCACTTTCAGTCTGTATGTGTCTTGAGGTCTGAAGTGGGTTTCTCATAGACAGCATATGCATGGATCTTGTTTTTGTATCCGTTCAGCCAGTCTGTGTCTTTTGGTTGCAGCATTTAATCCATTTACATTTAAAGTAATTATTGATATATATGTTCCTATTGCTATTTTCTTAATTGTTTGGGGTTGATTTTGTAGATCTTTTTTCTTCTCTTGTATTTCTTGACTATATAAGTCCGTTTACCATTTGTTGTAAATCTGGTTTGATGGTATTGAAGCCTCTTAACATTTGCTTGTCTGAAAAGCTTTTTATTTCTCCATCAATTTTGAATGAGATCCTTGCCAGGTACAGTAATCTTGGTTGGAGATTTTTCCCTTTCAGTACTTTAAATATATTGTGCCATTCCCTTCTGGCCTGCAGAGTTTCTGCTGAAAGATCAGCTGTTAAATGTATGGAGTTTCCCTTGTATGTTACTTTTTGCTTCTCCTTTGCTGCTTTCAATATTTTTTCTTTGTGTTTAATCTTTGTTAGTTTGATTAGTACTTGTCTTGGTGTGTTTCTCCTTTGGATCCAGGATAATTTGAAGGGGAGACGGAATTGGCGTCCTAGGAAAAAACTTATTTAATTACATATATAGAGAGAGATTAGAAATGGATAGTGTAGTAGGAAATATTAGTGGAGAAAAAGAGGCTGAATAACTTGGTTTACGTGGAATACCAATCACCACCTACGTAGGCCACAGGTGTCTTTCCATTCTCCCAAAGGAGAGGAGGCACTGAGGCCTCCCTGGCCTGATCTTAGAAACGCAGGCAAAATTAGCAGGCTTGGTGAGTACCCACTTTCCAGATGGGAATTCAGCCAGAAGGGGAAAGAAAGAAGGACACGAGGGAATCAGTCTTTCCAGAAACTGATCCCATTTCTTTATTTTTCAGGTTTGTTTATATACTTTTTGTTATACATAGGGATGAATACAGAGTGACGCGGGGGTCAGCAGACCTGACCCTTGTCAAAACCAGGTGCTTCATATAAAATTATACAACGGTCTTAGGGGTTTTGCATCATCTTCTGGCCATGAGGCCTGCTGACATTTTATGGCCCTTTTTGATAATGGTCAGTCAACCAGAAAACTTATTTTTCCCAGGGGTGATTTTTTTTCTTAAACCAGGCGCCACCCTCCAAATCAAGTTGCATCCCTATAGGGTGAGGGTGTAGTGGGTTATGATCAAGAAAGGAATTTACTTAGCCTAAGGTTTAACATGGTTAATCTTAAAGGTTAATACTTATTTTTCCTATCTGCTAGTTATATTCATTATAAGGGCAGGGAATATGAAAATTTAGCAGCAAATATTTGCTCAACAAACGAAAAACCCTTCACCAATATAATTTCTAATCAATCTACTATACTATACTAATAATTTTCTAACTTCTCAAAAGAGTCTGTATTTAGAAAGTTTTAAAGCATCTCGTGCCTCGCATGGTTGAGAGGCTGTAAACAATCACATGTGGCCAGAGTAACGCACTCAGGCAGGCTAGAGAACCTTCAGAGGAGTTTGTAAGTTGAAACACTTTTGTCACACCCAGGAATTTTTATTAACTGGAGCTGCAAGTTAGCTCCTTCTCTGAGAGAAATGGTGATGGGGGAGAGCCTTCCTTAAAGTCAGAGGTGTAGGTGAGAGCATAAGTAAAGTAGGCAGACTCTGGTTTGGGGGGTAGATGCTCGGGAACAGGGGGTTTCCTGTGGCTCAATCCCGCCTTTGAGTATGCCGAAGCCTCCTTCCTCATGACCTTTGCCATGGGCAGAGTTCCTCATGTTGGCTCCCGGCAGGTTTATCCTCTATGGACTTTTTGTGCCTCTTGGACTTGATTGACTATTTCCTTTTCCACATTGGGGAAATTTTCAAGTATAATCTCTTCAAAAATTTTCTTATACTCTTTCTTTTTCTCTTCTTCTTCTGGGACCCCTGTAATTTGAATGTTGGTGTGTTTGACATTGTCCCAGAGGTCTCTGAGGCTATCCTCAGTTCTTTTCATTCTTTTTACTTTATTCTGCTCTTCAGAAGTTATTTCCACCATTTTATCTTCCAGCTCACTGATTTGTTCTTCTGCTTCAGATATTCTGCTATTGATTCCTTCTAGAGTATTTTTAATTTCAGTAATTGTGTTGTTTGTCTCTGAATTTTTATTCCTTAATTCTTCTAGGTCTTTGTTAATTGATTCTTGCATTTTCTCCATTTTGTTTTCAAGGTTTTTGATCATCTTTACTATCATTATTCTGAATTCGTTTTCAGGTATTTAGGCTATTTCCTCTTCATTTATTTGGATTTTTGTGTTTCTAGTTTGTTCTTTCATTTGTGTAGTATTTCTCTGCCTTTTCATTAAAAGTTTTTTAACTTATTGTGTTTGAGGTCTCCTTTTCCCAGGCTTCAAATTTGAATTCTTTTTTCCTTTTGGTTTCTGCCCTCCTAAGGTTGGTCCAGTGGTTTGTGTAAGCTTCTTATAGGGTAAGATTTGTGCTGAGTTTTGTTTGTTTGTTTGTTTGTTTTTTCTCTGATGGGCAAGGTGGAGTGAGGCGGTAATCCTGTCTGCTGATGATTGGGTTTGCATTTTTGTTATGCTTGTTGTTTAGATGAGGCGTCCTGCACAGGGTGGTTGGGTGATGCTGGGTCTTGTATTCCAGTGGTTTCCTTTGTGTGAGTTCTCACTATTTGATACTGCCTAGGGTTAGTTCTCTGGTAGTCTAGGGCTTGGAGTCAGTGCGCCCACTCCAAAGGCTCAGGGCTTGATCTCTGGTCAGGAACGAAGATTCCGCAAGTGGTTTGTTATGGCGTTAAGTGAGATTAAAACAAATATCCAAGAACGAGAAACCAAAGATGAACCCCAGACAAATGGCAGTTACAAAATAAGGCAAATTATAACTAAAATAATGGAATACATACATATACATATACACCCAAAGTCAAAACAGTCCAACAAAAATAAAGTATAAGAGATTGACCCAGTGAAGAAAGGAAATAAAAATTATATTTACCATTAAGAACAAAACTAACTAAAGCACAAACTGGAAAACAAAAGTAAAGCAAGGTGCCAAATGGGGAATAAAGCAATGAAAACAAAACTAACAAATATGTTGAGAGGAGAGGGAAAAAAGGAAAGAAAGAAAGAATAGATATGCAAAGTTAAATAGAGGTAGATGAAGATTTAGATACATTAAAGATTAACTACAAGGAGAAAATAGCAGTAGGAAAGGCAAACAAAAGAATGCATGAAAAATAGAATATGTTTTAAGAAATAAAAGTTAAAATTATAAAAAAGAGAAAAGAAAAGAAAAAAAACCAGAAAAAGGGGGAAAAAAAATGAAAACTCCACCAAAATGCAAAAGCCCAATGGAGATGCAGAGGTTTATAACAACAATAAAAAGTGTGACTGAATATACACATGTACATATACACCCATAAGCAAAATCAAAACAGTCCAACAAAAATAAAGTATGAACAAAGGAACAGTGAACAAAGGAAACCAAAAATTATATCTACCAGAGCAAAACTAACTAAACCACAAACTGGAAAACCAAACTAAAGCAAGGTGACAATTGGGGAATAAAGCAGTGAAAATAAAACTAACAAATATGTTGAGAGGAAAGGAAAGAAAGAAAAGAAAGAATAGATCAGTTCAGTTCAGTTCGGTCACTCAGTCGTGTCTGACTCTTTGCGACCCCATGAATCGCAGCACGCCAGGCCTCCCTGTCCATCACCATCTCCCGGAGTTCACTCAGACTCACATCCATCGAGTCGGTGATGCCATCCAGCCATCTCATCCTCGGTCGTCCCCTTCTTCTCCTGCCCTCAATCCCTCCCAGCATCAGAGTCTTTTCCAATGAGTCAGCTCTTCGCAAGAGGTGGCCAAAGTACTGGAGTTTCAGCTTTAGCATCATTCCTTCCAAAGAAATCCCAGGGTTGATCTCCTTCAGAATGGACTGGTTGGATCTCCTTGCAGTCCAAGGGACTCTCAAGAGTCTTCTCCAACACCACAGTTCAAAAGCATCAATCCTTTGGCGCTCAGCTTTCTTCACAGTCCAACTCTCACATCCATACATGACCACAGGAAAAACCATAGCCTTGACTAGACGGACCTTAGTCGGCAAAGTAATGTCTCTGCTTTTGAATATACTATCTAGGTTGGTCATAACTTTTCTTCCAAGGAGTAAGCGTCTTTTAATTTCATGGCTGCAATCACCATCTGCAGTGATTTTGGAGCCCCCCGAAAATAAAGTCTGACACCGTTTCCACTGTTTCCCCATCTATTTCCCATGAAGTGATGGGACCGGATGCCACGATCTTCATTTTCTGAATGTTGAGCTTTAAGCCAACTTTTTCGCTCTCCTCTTTCACTTTCATCAAGAGGCTTTTTATCTCCTCTTCACTTTCTGCCATAAGGCTGGTGTCATCTGCATATCTGAGGTTATTGATATTTCTCCCGGAAATCTTGATTCCAGCTTGTGCTTCTTCCAAGTCCAGCGTTTCTCATGATGTACTCTGCATAGAAGTTAAATAAGCAGGGTGACAAGATACAGCCTTGACGTACTCCTTTTCCTATTTGGAACCAGCCTGTTGTTCCATGTCCAGTTCGAACTGTTGCTTCTTGACCTGCATACAGATTTCTCAAGAGGCAGGTTAGATGGTCTGGTATTCACATCTCTTTCAGAATTTTCAACAGTTTATTGTGATCCACACAGTCAGAGGCTTTGGCATAGTCAATAAAGCAGAAATAGATGTTTTTCTGGAACTCTCTTGCTTTTCCCATGATCCAGTGGATGTTGGCAATTTGATCTCTGGTTCCTTGGCCTTTTCTAAAGCCAGCTTGAACATCAGGGAGTTCACGGTTCACGTATTGCTGAAGCTAGAGGTAGACGCAAACTTATATACATTAAAGATTAACTGCAAGGGGAAAAGAACAGTAGAAAGGCAAACAAAGGAATAAATGTAGAAAAAATATAATAGGTTTAAAAAATTAAAATTATAAAAAAGAGAAAAGAGAAAAAAAAGGAAGAAGAAAAGAGAAAAGGAAAACTCCACAGAATTGCAAAGGCTCAATTTAGAGGCAGAGGTTTATAACAACAATAAAATATGTGAATATACACATATACATGGACACTGATAAACAAAATAAAAACAGTCTAACAGAAATAAAGTACAATGGACTGATCCAGTGAACAAAAGGAACCAAAAATTATGTCTACCAGAACACTAACTAAAGCACAAACTGGAAAACAAAACTAAAGCAAGGTGCCAATTGGGGAATAAAACAATGAAAGTGAAACTAACAAATACATTGAGATTAAAGGAAAGAAGGAAAAGAAAGAAAGAATAGATATGCAAAGTTAAATAGTGGTAGATAAAGAAGATTTATATATAACAAAGATGGACTGCAAGGGGAAGAGAACAGTAGGAAAAGCAAAGGAATAAATGTAAAACAAAACAAAACAATAGGTTAAAAATATATAATTTAAAAAGAGAGAGAGAGAGAGAGAGAGAGAAAAAACCTCCCCAGAACTGCAAAAGCCCAACATAGAGGCAGAGGTTTATAACAACAATAAAAAATGTGACTGAGAAAAAAAAGGAAAAAAAAAAAAAGCTCAAAAGCTTAATTAGATTTCATAGTGCCAATAAAATCAACAACTACAACGGGGGTGGGGGGAAGGGAAAAAAAGAAAGAAAATCCATAAGAATCTACAGAACAAGTCAAAACATAATAATAATAACTGTTTTTCTTGAGTCACTGTTGTCAGAGACCTCTCCCTCCTTGGGAGTCACAGTCCACCTTACCTCCCTAGGATGCCTTCCAACACGGTGCTGACCTCTGGACCTGTTGTGGGAACGGTTCAGATTTTGATCTGGTCCTACTCCTGTGTGTTCTTGCCTCCAATGTCCACAGCTATCAGAACTAGTGCGTTTTCTTTTGTGGGAGCTCTCAGTAACCTTTTATATATTCCATAGACACAGAATTCGCCTAGTTGATCATGTGGATTTAACCTGCAGCTTGTACAGCTGGTGGGAAGGTTTTGGGTCTTCTTCCCTAGCCACACTACCCCCGGTTTTCAGCTGTGGTTTTATTTCCACCTCTGCATGTGGGTCGTCCACTGGGGTTTGCTCCCAGGGCTGCCCTGGAGGACTTGGGTTTGCCCCAGTGAGGGCCAGGTGTGGAGGTGGTGCAGCTGCTTGGGTTGCAGGGGTTCTGGCAACACCAGGTACTCAGGGGGGTTGGCAGCTAGGGCAGCAGGAAATATAGTGCTCCAGTAAGGTATGGCAACCAATATTGGCCAATACACTCCAGTATTCTTGCCTGGAGAACTCCCCTCCGTGACAGAGAAGCCTGGCAGGCCACAGTCTACAGAGTTGCAGAGTCGGACACGATGGAAGTGATCCTGCACGCATAGACACAAGACTATTTTTGCCTGTGGCAGCTCAACAGTGAGAGTTGAGTGTGAAGCTGCTTGGCTTGCGGGGACCCTGGCAGCCCCAAGTGTGCAGGGACACAGACTGCCTCCACCAGAGGAGTTAGGGCCCTATCAGAGTCTTTTTTTGAAACTCTTGTAGCTGGTGATCAGAAGGCCTCTTTGGCCAGTCTTTCTCCATACCTCCACCTGTTCAGGCACTTAGAGGGCTTTTTTGCCTGGGGTCCTTCTCTGTTGTTTGGGGCATCTGGGTGGGGTCCTACTCTGTAGTTCAGTGCATCAGGCATTTGATGGGCCAGCCTCTCTATTGTTCAGCTGCCAATGCTGGCAAGTGGGGGGGAGAGAGGCTATGGTGATGGCTCCATCCCCTACGCATGACTCAGCAGTATCGCCTTGCTTCCATGGCTCCTCAGCTTTCCTCCACAGGCATTTCCAACCACAATCTCCTCCCTCACATCCCCTCCATCACTCTTTCCACAGTCAAAAACAGCCCTTGCCCTGGGATTGCTCCCTAATCCCTAAACTACAGCTCCCAGCCACTGCACTGTCTGGGGTATGTATGGCTGTGGCAAGGACTGTCTGATTCTCATTCCATTTAGGCTGCCACAGATAAGCTGTTTCACTCTCAGCCTTAAATGGTTCTCCTCTGACTCAGACAATTACCCTGATGTGGGGATCGGACCCCTGCTTCAGTTCCCCCACCCACCGAGGGCAGGTCCATTCTTACTAACACTGCTGTTTTTTTCCCCTAGTTCCTTCCTCCTACCAAGTTTTGCATGGGTCTATATATTCTTTTCTGCTGGTCAGTTACTCCTGTCCACTCTTAGCTGGTGTTCTACATGCACTTCTGTGTCTGAAGATGTATCTGTGGAGAGAGATGTACTCCACGTCCATCTACTCCTCTGCCATTTTGTTCTCCCTCTTTTTTTATTTAACTATAAAGTCACATTTTTATAGAAATAGCTATTATAAAAAAGTAAAACAAAATTTATATCAATGACTAAACTAGGACCAAATATTAAAAAAAATTAAATATCAGATATAAAGCATTATTATTTAGTTCTACTATGTAAACTGAAATTTTGTTATTTCACTGTGTGGTACATACTATATTAAAATTTTTTTCTTTTCCTTAAAATTGACTCAAAAAACAATACAAAATATGAATACATCTGCAACAAATAAAGAGATTGAATTAGTAGAAACTTCATAAAGAGTCAGACACAACTGAGCAACAAACACTTTCACTTTCAATAAATGTCCAGGCCCCAAAGACTTCAATGGTAAATTCTGTCAGAGATAAAAATCAAGACCTGTACTCAGAAAACTTAAGATACTGATTTTTGTTGTTCAGTCACTCAGTCATGTCCAAATCTTTGTGACCCCCATGGAATGTTTAGGATCAATTTCCTTTAGGATTGACTGGTTTGATCTCCTAGCAGTCTAAGGGACTCTCAAGAGTCTTCTCCAATACCATACCTCAAAAGCATCGATGTTTCTGCAGTCAGCCTTCTTTATGGTCCACTCCCACATCCATACATGACTACTCGAAAAACCATAGCTTTGACTAGACAACCTTTGTTGGCAAAGTAATGTCTCTGCTTTTTGATACGCTGCCTTTTAATACGCTGTCTGGTTGGTCATAACTTTCTTCCAAGGAGCAAGTGTCTTTTAATCTCATGGCTGCAGTCACCATCTGCCGTGATCTTGGAGCCCAAAAAGTCTGCCACTGTTTCCATTGTTTCCCCATCTATTTGCCATGAAGTGATAGAATGGAATGCTATGATCTTCGTTTTGCTTTTTTTTTTTTTACACTTTATTTTATTTTTACTTTACAATATTGTATTGGTTTTGCCATACATTGACATGAATCCACCACGGATGCACACGTGTTCCCCATCCTGATCTTCGTTTTTTGAGTGTTGAGTTTTAAGTCAGCTTTCTCACACTTCTCCTTCACCTTCATCAAAAATACTGATTAAAGAAATATAAAAAATGATACAAAAAAATGGAGAGATATACTGTGTTTTTGGACTGGAAAAATCAATACTGTGAAATATACTACCAAAGCAATCTATAGATTCAATGCAGTCCTTATTAAATTACCAATGGCCTTTTTCATAGATTTAGAACAAAAATTTTACAATTTGAGTGAAAACACAAAAGACAAGAATAACCAAAGCCTTCTTGAGAAAGAGGAACAGGGCTGGAGGAATCAGGCTCCCTGACTTCAGACTATGCTACTAAGCTACAGCAATCAAAACAGTGTGATAGTGTCACAAAAACAGAAATATAGATCAACAGAGCAGGACAGAAAGCCCAGAGATAAGCCCACACACCTGTGGTCACCTAATCTGACAAAAGAGGCAATAATACACAGTGGAGAGAAGACAATCTCTTTAGGAAGCTGTGCTGGGAGAACTAAACACTGTATGTAAAAGAATGAAGTAATTAGAACACTCCCTAACACTAGACACAAAAATACTCAACATGGATTAAAGACCTACGTGTAAGACTAGATACTATAAAAACTATTAGAGGAAAATATAGGCGAGCGCTCTCGGACATAGATCACAGAAAGATCTTTTTCAATGCACCACCTAGAGTAATGAAAATAAAAACAAAAATAAACAAGTAGGACCTAACTAAACTTAAAAGCTTTTGCACAGCAAAGGAGCCATGAACAAAACAAAAGAGAGGCTAAAGAATGGGGGGAAATTTTTCAAATGAAGCAATTGACAAGACATTAATCTCCAAAAGATACGAACAGTTCGTGCAGCTCAGTATATATATATATATATATAAGCAACAAACAACCCAATGAAAAAATAGGTGAAAGAGCTAAATAGACATTTCTCCAAAGAAGAATACAGATGGCTAAAAAGCACATGAAGAGATGATCTAACATCTCTAACATCCCTAACTGTTAGAGAAATGCAAATTAAAACTGCAATGTGATATCACATCACCTCACACTGGTGAGGTCCATCATCAAAAAAAAATCTGTAAACAATAAATGCTGGCCAGGGTGTGGAGAAAAGGGAACTCTCCTACACTGTTGGTGGGAATATAAATTGGGACATCCACTGTGGACAACAGTATGGAGGTTTCTAAAAAAACTAAAAATAAGGCTACCATCAGTTCAGCTCAGTTCAGTCACTCAGTCGCATCCGACTCTTTGTGACCCCATGAATCGCAGCACGCCAGGCCTCCCTGTCCATCACCATCTCCCGGAGTTCACTCAGACTCACATCCATCGAGCCAGTGATGCCATCCAGCCATCTCATCCTCTATCGTTCCCTTCTCCTCCTGCCCTCAATCCCTCCCAGCATCAGAGTCTTTTCCAATGAGTCAACTCTTCGCATGAGGTGGCCAAAGTACTGGAGTTTCAGTTTCAGCATCATTCCCGCCAAAGATATACCAGGGCTGATTTCCTTCAGAATGGACTGGTTGGATCTCTTTGCAGTCCAAGGGACTCTTAAGAGTCTTCTCCAACACCACAGTTCAAAAGCATCAATTCTTCGGCGCTCAGCTTTCTTCACAGTAAAACTCTCACATCCCTACATGACCACTAGAAAAACCATAGCCTTGACAAGATGGACCTTTGTTGGCAAAGTAATGTCTCTGCTTTTGAATATACTATCTAGGTTGGTCATAACTTTTCTTCCAAGGAGTAAGCGTCTTTTAATTTCATGGCTGCAGTCACCATCTGCAGTGATTTTGGAGCCCCCCAAAATAAAGTCTGACACTGTTTCCACTGTTTCCTCATCTATTTCCCATGAAGTGATGGGACCGGATGCCATGATCTTCGTTTTCTGAATGGTGAGCCTTAAGCCAACTTTTTCACTCTCCTCTTTCACTTTCATCAAGAGGCTTTGTAGTTCCTCTTCACTTTCTGCCATAAGGGTGGTGTCATCTGCATTTCTGAGGTTATTGATATTTCTCCTAGCAATCTTGATTCCAGCTTTTGCTTCTTCCAGCCCAGCGTTTCTCATGATGTACTCTGCATATAAGTTAAATAAGCAGGGTGACAATATACAGCCTTGACGTACTCCTTTTCCTATTTGGAACCAGTCTGTTGTTCCATGTCCAGTTCTAACTGTTGCTTCCTGACATGCATACAGATTTCTCAAGAGGCAGGTCAGGTAGTCTGCTTTCCCATCTCTCAGAGTTTTCCACAGTTTATTGTGATCCACACAGTCAAAGACTTTGGCATAGTTAATAAAGCAGATGTAGATGTTTTCTGGAACTCTCTTGCTTTCTCGATGACCCAGCAGGTGTTGGAAATTTGATCTCTGGTTCCTCTGCCTTTTCCAAAACCAGCTTGAACATCTGGTAGTTTACGGTTCACATATTGCTGAAGCCTGGCTTGGAGTAGTTTGAGCATTACTTTAGTAGTGTGTGAGATGAGTGCAATTGTGCAGTAGTTTGAGCATTCTTTGGCATTGCCTTTCTTTGGGATTGGAATGAAAACTGACCTTTTCCAGTCCTGTGGCCACTGCTGAGTTTTCCAAATTTGCTGGCATACTGAGTGCAGCACTTTCACAGCATCATCTTTCAGGATTTGAAATAGCTCTACTGGAATTCCATCACCTCCACTAACTTTGTTTGTAGTGATGCTTTACAAGGCCCACTTGACTTCACATTCCAGGATGTCTGGCTCTAGGTGAGTGATCACACCATCATGATTATCTGGGTCGTAAAGATCTTTTTTGTACAGTTCTTCTGTGTATTCTTGCCACCTCTTCTTAATATCTTCTGCTTCTGTTAGGTCCATACCACTTCTGTCCTTTATCGAGCCCATCTTTGTATGAAATATTCCCTTGGTGTCTCTAATTTTCTTGAAGAGATCTCTAGTCTTTCCCATTCTGTTGTTTTCCTCTATTTCTTTGCATTGATCGCTGAGGAAGGCTTTCTTATCTCTTCTTGCTATTCTCTGGAACTCTGCATTCAGATGCTTATATCTTTCCTTTTCTCCTTTGCTTTTCACTTCTCTTCTTTTCACAGCTATTTGTAAGGCCTCCCCAGACAGTCATTTTGCTTTTTTGCAAACCCCATGCATAGTATGAAAAGGCAAAATGATAGGATACTGAAAGAGGAACTCCCCAGGTCAGTATGTGCCCAATATGCTACTGGAGATCAGTGGAGAAATAACTCCAGAAAGAATGAAGGGATGGAGCCAAAGAAAAAACAATACCCAGTAGTGGATGTGACTGGTGATAGAAGCAAGGTCTGATGCTGCAAAGAGCAATGTTGCATAGGAACCTGGAATGTTAGGTCCATGAATCAAGGCAAATTGGAAGTGGTCAAACAGGAGATGGCAAGAGTGAATGTCACCATTCTAGGAATCAGTGAACTAAAATGGACTGGAATGGGTGAATTTAACTCAGATGACCATTATATCTACTACTGCAGGCAGGAATCCCTCAGAAGAAATGGAGTTGGCATCATGGTCAACAAAAGAGTCTGAAATGCAGTACTTGGATGCAATCTCAAACACGACAGAATGATCTCTGTTTGTCTCCAAGGCAAACCATTCAATATCACAGTAATCCAAGTCTATGCCCCAACCAGTAATGCTGAAGAAGCTGAAGTTGAACGGTTCTATGAAGACCTCCAAGACCTTTTAGAACTAACACCCAAAAAAGATGTCCTTTTCATTATAGGGGACTGGAATGCAAAAGTAGGAAGTCAAGAAACACCTGGAGTAACAGGCAAATTTGGCCTTGGAATGCAGAATGAAGCAGGGCAAAGACTAATAGAGTTTAGCCAAGAAAATGCACTGGTCATAGCAAACACCCTCGTCCAACAACACAAGAGAAGACTCTACACATGGACATCACCAGATGGTCCACACCGAAATCAGACTGATTATGTTCTTTGCAGCCAAAGATTGAGAAGCTCTATACAGTCAACAAAGACAAAACCAGGAGCTGACTGTGGCTCAGATCATGAACTCCTTATTTCCAAATTCAGACTTAAATTGAAGAAAGTAGGGAAAGCCACTAGACCATTCAGGTATGACCTAAATCAAATCCCTTATGATTATACAGTGGAAGTGAGAAATAGATTTAAGGGCCTAGATCTGATAGATAGACTGCCTGATGAACTATGGATGGAGGTTCGTGACATTGTACAGGAGACAGGGATCAAGACCATCCCCATGGAAAAGAAATGCGAAAAAGCAAAATGGCTGTCTGGGGAGGCCTTACAAATAGGTGTGAAAAGAAGGCTACCATATGATCCAGCAATCACACTCCTGGGCATATGTCTGGAGAAAACCATAATTCAAAAAGATGCATGCATCTAATGTTCACTGCAGCACTATTTACGATAGCCAGGACATGAAAGAAACATATATATCCATCCACAGCGGAATGGGTAAAGAAAATGTGGTACATGTATACAGTAAAATATTACTCAGCCATAAAAAGAATGAAATAATGCCACTTGCAGCGAAATGGATGGACCTAGAGATTGTCATACTGAGTGAAGTAAGTCAGGAAGTAGAGAAGGAAGAATATCATCTGACATCCCTGATATGTGGACTCTACAAAGAAAGGATACAAATGAACTTACTTACAAAACAGAGACTCAGTGTCTTATAAAATGAATTTATGGCTGCCTGGGGGAAGCATGGAGGGAAGGGATAGTTAGGGAGCTTGAGATAGACAGGTACACACTCTATATTTAAAATTGGTAACCAACTAGGACTCACTGTATAGCACACGGAACTCTGCTCAACGTTATGTGGCAGCCTGGATGGGAGGGGAGTCTGTATGGCTGAGTACCTTCGCTGTTCCCCTGAAACTATCACAACATTGTTAATCGGCTATACCCCAATACGAAATAAAATTTTTTAAAAAAACAATGAAATGATGCTATTTATTGTTTCTAGATATTTATTATGTCTAATAACATGGATAGACCTAGAGATTGTCATACTGAGTGAAGTAAGTCAGAGAAAAACAAATATTGTATGATATCACTTACATGTGGAATCTAAAAAAGGGTACAAATAAACTTATTTACAAAAGAGAAATAGAGTTACAGATGTAGAGAACAAGCTTAGTCAGTGAAGGGGTAAGAGGGATAGAGAGAAACTGGGAGATTGAGATTGACATATACACACTATTATATGTAACAGATAACTAATAAGGACTTAATAGCACAGGGAACCCTACTCAATACTCTGTAATGGCCTATATGGGAAAAGAGTCTATGAAAGAGTGGCTATATGTATAACTAATTCACTTTTCTGTGCACCTGAAACACAAATTACAAATCAACTATACTCCAATAAAAATTTCTAAAAAATCAACATCAGTGCTTCAGAAACTCTTTAAAAATAGAAGAGGAGGGAACACCTATAAACTCATTCGTTGAGGCTAGAATTTCTCTCACATCAAAATCAGATATAAACATCACAAGAAGACACAAAAATTCTCAACCAAATGCTATTAAACTGAATTCAGCAACTTAGTAATGGGATTATACACCATGACCAAGTGAGATTTGTCCTGGAAATGCAAGGTTAGGTTAATATCCAACAACTAACTAATATAATACAAACAGGTTAATAGAAAAAAGGCCAAAAACCCACATGATTATCTTATACGTGTAGAAAAAGTATTTCACAAAATCCAGCGCCCTTTCATGATTTAAAAATCTCAACAAAGTAAGAATGTAAGGGAATTTTCTCAACTTGATAAAGGGCATCTAGGAAAAACTTATAGCTAACACCATAGTTAATGATGAAAGACTAGAAGCTTCCCCCAATATGAAAAAAAGAAATGAAAGACAGTTAAATTTTTAATCCAGATTGGAAAGGAAGAAGTAAAATCATCTACACTTAGAGATAACATGATCTTATGTATACAAAAATCCTAAAGAAGCCACTAAAATCTGTTATAACAATAATAGCTGTAAGACATAAAATCAATGGACAGAAATCGATTGTATTTCTGTACATTAGCAACAAATAATCCAAAAATGACATTAGGAAGATAACTCAATTTATAATTGCACTGAAAAGAATAAAATATTAAGGAACAAATGTAATGAAAGAAATGTAAGATGGGAGAAATCTTGAAAGAAATTAAAGATCTAAATAAATTAAAAGTTGATCATATTCATGGGTCAGATTTAATATTATTAAGATTGTGTATTACCTTCATAATCCTGATCTATGAGTCTTAGTTCCACGGAGAGAGATGCTTCCATAAGGAAACACAGCAGTGATGCCATTGAACTGGAATTTAAGACTGCCACCCAGCTAGGTTTTGCTCCTCATGTTTCTGAATCAATAGGCAAACGGAGGAGTTATTGTGCTAGCTGGGGTGATTCAGCCTGATTACCTAAGGGAAATTGGACCACTACTTCACAATGGAAGTAAGGAAGACTATGTCTGAACCCAGAAAATCTCTACAGTATCTCTCTGTATTACTATGCTGTGATTAAAAATCAATGAGAAACTACAGCAATCCAATTCACGTAGGACTAGTAATGGCCCAGACCCTTCAGGAATGAACATTTGAGTCATCTATGGCCTATGAAGTAAAGAAGCATAACCATCTCAGGGCGCCTGCAGAGGGCAAAGGAAATATGGGATGAGTAGTAGAAGAGGGAAGTTATAAACACCAGCTAGGACCATGTGACCATGTACAGAAGTAGGACTGTAGGTATTATGAGTATTTTTACTTTATTTTGGTGTGTGTGTGTGTGTGTGTGTGTGTGTGTGTGTACCTTTCAGGATGCCAAAGAGAAGAGCCAACATCACTCAAGGACTTTGTATTCTCTCCTGGGAAAAGAGTTTCTGCATTTTCAGCTGTACTCAGGATGAATGCATCATGTTAGAAGTATAACTTTGCTGTTGTCTTTATTTGGGGGTTAATATGGTTGTGCATGGGCTTCCCAGGTGGCACTGGTGGTAAAGAACCTGCCTGCCCATGCAGGAGATACAGGAGACGCAGGTTCAATCCCTTGGGTTGGGAAGATTCCCTGGAGGAGGGGATGGAAACCCACTCCAGTATTCTTGCCTGGGAATCCCATGGACAGAGGAGCCTGGCAGGCTACAGTCCATAGGGTTGCAAAGAGTTGGACACCACTGAAGTGCCTGAGCTTGCATACACAGGGATATGTATGGGTGCCAAGTTGACAAAGGAGGACTGTCACAGTTAATTTTATGTGTCAACTTATTCAAGTTATGATGCCTAATTGTTTCTTCAAATGCTGTTGAAATGTTTCTGTGAAGGTATTTTGTAGATATAATTAATATTTATAATCAATTGACTTTAAATAAAGGAGATTACCTTTGATATGTGAGTGGGCATCATCTGGTCAATTGAAGGCCTAAAGAGCAAAAATCTGAGATTTCCTAGAAAAGGAGTTCTGTCTCAAGATGATAACATATAAATCCTATCTGAGTTTCCAGCCTGCTGACCTCCCCTACAGATTTCAGAGTCAAGAAGATAGCTCCAGCTCTTGCCAGACTCTCCAAGCTACTGCTTGCCCTGTAGACTTTGGCCTTGCCAGATCTACTCCTATTACCAAAATCTACATCAGTTTCCAATGGCTGCCATGACAAAGCACCACATGCTTGATGGCTTAAAACAATTGAAATGTATTCCATCACAGTTCTGGAGGCCAGAAGTCTGAAACCAAGGTGTCAATAAAATTGGCTCCTACTGAGGTCTCTGAGGGAGTATCAGTTCCATATGTTTTTCCTAGTTTTTGGTGACTGCCAGCAATGCTTGGCATTCCTTTGCTTTTAGGTGCATCACTCCAATTTCGGTATCCATCTTCACACTGCTTTCTCTGTGTGTCTCTGTGTGTTCACATGGCTATTTTCTCCCTACATGCCTCTCTCTTTGCTTCTTACAAAGACAACAGTTATATTGGATTAAGGTCCCATCCTACTCCTGTTTGACCTCATCCTAACTGTAATTACATCTGCAATAACCCTATTTCCAAATGAAGTCACATTCTGAGATACTGGGTGTAGGATATATTTATCCAGGGATACAATTCAACCCACAATAGATGGTAATACTCTCCAAGTTGATCTACAGATTGACTGAATCCTTATCAAAATTTCAGAAGAATCTGCTACATAAATTAACAAGCTGACCCTAAAATTCATATGGAAAATGACTCAGACTAATCAAAAAAAAATCTTGAAAAAGAAAAAAGAAAGTCAGAGGAGTTAAAGTTTAATAATTACAAACTTACAAGACTACAGTAATTGTGACAGTGTATAACTGGCATAAGGATAGAAATATATGGGGGGAAACTCCTTACATTTATTGTCAATTGTTTTTTAGCAAGGATCCAAGAAAACCAGTGAGAAAAGATGAGTTGGTTCAACAAATGATGTTGCATGAGTCGGTTCAACTCATGCAAAAAAATAAAGTTGGACCCCCAACCTCTCATCATAATACAAAATGTATCTCACAATCAATCTCAGACCTAAAAGTAAGAGTTAAAATGATAAACTTCTTATAAGAAAACATAGCAGAAAAAAAACAGAAGCAGAAGATATTAAGAAGAAGTGGCAAGAATACACAGAAGAACTATACAAAAAAGATCTTCACGACCCAGATAATCACAATGGTGTGATCACTCACCTAGAGCCAGACATCCTGGAATGTGAAGTAAAGTGGGCCTTAGAAAGCATCACTACGAACAAAGCTAGTGGAGGTGATGGAATTCCAGTTGAGCTGTTTCAAATCCTAAAAGATGATGCTGTGAAAGGGCTGCACTCAATATGTCAGCAAATGTGGAAAACTCAGCAGTGGCCACAGGACTGGAAAAGGTCAGTTTTCATTCCAATCCCAAAGAAAGGCAATGCCAAAGAATGCTCAAACTGCCCCACAATTGCACTCATCTCACATGCTAGTAAAGTAATGCTCAAAATTCTCCAAGCCAGGCTTCAGCAACACATGAACTGTGAACTTCCAGATGTTCAAGCTGGTTTTAGAAAAGGTAGAGGAACCAGAGATCAAATTGCCAACATCCACTGGATCATAGAAAAAGCAAGAGAGTTCCAGAAAAACATCTATTTCTGCTTTATTGACTATGCCAAAGCCTTTGACTGTGTGGGTCACAATAAACTGTGGAAAATTCTGAAAGAGATGGGAAGACCAGACCGCCTGACCTGCCTCTTGAGAAACCTATATACAGGTCAGGAAGCAACAGTTAGAACTGGACATGGAACAACAGACTGGTTCCAAATAGAAAAAGGAGTACATCAAGGCTGTATATTGTCACCCTGCTTATTTAACTTCTATGCAGACTACATTATGAGAAACACTGAGCTGGATGAAGCAGAAGCTGGAATCAAGACTGCTGAGAGAAACATCAATAACCTCAGATATGCAGATGACACCACTCTTATGGCAGAAAGTGAAAAAGAACTAAAGAGCCTCTTGATGAAAGTGAAAGAAGAGAGTGAAAAAGTTGGCTTAAAGCTCAACATTCAGAAAACTAAGATCATGGCATCTGGTCCCATCACTTCACGGCAAATAGATGGAGAAACAGTGGAAACAGTTTGCAGATGGTGATTGCAGCCATGAAATTAAAAGACGCTTACTCCTTGGAAGGAAAGTTATGACCAACCTAGATAGCATATTCAAAAACAGAGACATTACTTTGTCGGCAAAGGTCCATCTAGTCAAGGCTATGGTTTTTCCAGTGGTCATGTATGGATGTGAGAGTTGGACTATAAAGAAAGTTGAGCACTGAAGAGTTGATGCTTTTGAACTGTGGTGTTGGAGAAGGCTCTTGAGAGTCTCTTGGACTGCAAGGAGATCCAACCAGTCCATCCTAAAGGAAATCAGTCCTGGGTGTTCATTGGAAGGACTGATATTGAAGCTGAAATTCCAATATTTTGGCCACCTGATGCGAAGAGTTGACTCACTGGAAAAGACTGATGCTGGGAGGGATGAGGGGCAGGAGGAGAAGGGGACGACAGAGGATGAGATGGCTGGATGGCATCACTGACTCAATGGACATGAGTTTGGGTAAACTCCAGGAGTTGGTGATGGACAGGGAGGCCTGGCATGCTGAGATTCATGAGATCGCAAAGAGTCAGACACGACTGGACAACTGAACTGAACTGATTGAAGAAAACATAGGAATAAATCTTTATGACCTTAGTTTAAGCAATGGTTTCCTAGGTATGACACAAAAAGCACAAATGGCAAAAGAAAATACAGAAGTTGGACTTCTTTAAAATTAAAATCTTAGTGTGTCATAAAGCACATTCAAGACAGTGAAAACACAGTCCACCTACCGTGAGAAGATATTTGCAAACCATATATCTGATGAGATGTATCAATAATTTATAAAGCACTCTTACAACTAAATAACAAAAAAAGTATCAATGTGAAACTATCACAAACTGAAAGAATATTCAGTAAAGTAGAATACAAAAACCCAATAGCCTGCATATGTAAAATAATAACATTAAGGAATTTCTGGGTGCTCCAGTGGTTAGGACTAGGCACTTTCACTGACGAAGCCTGGGTTCAATACCTGGTCAGGAAGCTAAGATCCCACAGGCTGTGCAGCAGAGCCAAACAAATAAAATAAAATAAAAATATGTTAGAAGATACCAATATCAGGAACAAAGATGAGTGATTACTATGGGCATTGAAAGAATAATAAGGAAATATTTACTAACTTTATAGCCATAAATTCAATAATTCAAGTGAAACGGACAGCTTCCTTAAAAGATAAAAAGTACCGAAACTCATTCAAGAAGAAACAAACCACTGGAATAGTCCTACATGTATTACAGAAGTTGAATTCATAGTTAAAAACCCTTCAGAAAAGAAAATTCTAGATTCAGTGATTTTACTAGCCATCACATGGATAAATCTCGAATGCATTATGCTAAGTAGAGGAAGTCAGACTTAAAAGACTACATATATGATATTCTAGAAAAGGCCAAACTATGTGGATGGAAAAGTAGCTTAGTGGTTTAAAGGGGCTGGGGGGAAAAGGAAGGCTTGACAATAAAGGTGCACAGGGAAACTGGTGGTAGGGTTGAGGGGTACAAAGGAATTCTATAACTTGGTGGTGGTGGTAACAGGATTGTATTTATTTGTCAAGACTTGCATGATTGGATACAATTACTATTTGTATATTATATCTTAATCAAAAAGGTTTTGACAAGTGGATGGCAGATCTATACATAGTGATTTACTTTAAAAAATTGAGTGGGCTATGAAGAAAGGCAAAACCATAATGATCTATAACACAGAATTTTCAAAAAGAAACAGTGTGTCTAGATCTGACTAGGAAGGAAAGAATATTGGAGGGAAAGCTGTTTTAGACAGCTATATCCCTAAATCTCCCTATTCCATATCTCTAGGCTAATATACCTTACTGACTATTGCAAAAATCTGAAGTTTTGTTTTCTGCTGGGAGTAAAACAAGTAATTCACATAGAGGAGTCTCAGGCCAGTTCAGGGCCCTTAGATGCCAAAATTGGAGGATTAGGAGATGGCTTACTTAATGAAGAGTACGCCACCTTTGACCTGAGTTGCCAGAACCCTGAAGTAAGACTCCCATCATTTAAGAAGGAGTTTGGGGTCCTCTGGAGAAGCTGACAAGCCCAAGAAATATGTCCTAAAGATACTGACATCAGCATCTCTCCCATGACTCATCCAGTTCTCTCCCTAGCAAGTTCAAAGTAAACAAGCTAGGTCCACATCCCAGAGTTTCCAATCATTTTTTATTCCAACACTCATAATTTCAAATAGAAGGCCAGACATCCAAGGAAAGTCTCTAAACACAGAAAATAAGCATCAAATCAATCAAGTTGAAAACAGCAATTTGTAGGAAACAAACTCAGCTGGGAGAAGAAAACAAAAGTCATTAAGGATTTCGAGTTCTTTAAAGTTTAGAAAAAATGAATACATTTCACTTTATTCCTCTCAGTGACCACAATGCCACAAGCCACTTATCATTAGATTCTGAAAGGTGGACAAAAGGAGGCAAATTAGCTAGGGACCTCAGGACTCAAATAACAACCCAGTGGGGAGTTTCCTGGGGTTTTCTTTCCTCCCATGCATCCAACTTGAGGTTAGGGAAGTCTGAAATCTGGAAATACCAACCTGAAAATCACACACATACACATGCCTTAAGAAAAGCTGAAGGTCCAGAAAAGTTTTGCCTACCATGACAAAACCCTTTTCACCACCCTGTTGTGGCAAACATGAGGAGAGCTGCAATTCCCAAACAGGCATTGCAGACACTGAATTCACTGGTAAGAGGCTATGTTCCAACCTCTTTTTCCTTTAGTAAGGTGGTCCTCATGAAGCCTGTGAGCCAAGATATCTCATACTCAGCATTATTGACATTTGGGGCTGGGAAAGCCTTTGCTCTGGAAGGATATACTGTGCACTATAGGATATACAGCAGTATCCCTGTATAACCCACCAGATGCCAATAGCACACTCCCCAAGTTCCTATAATCAAAAATATATACAGATATTACCAAATGTGCTCTTGGAACATCACCCCTGATTGAGAACCAGAGCTCTCTGACTTCACAACCCCTTGCAGGAAGGATAGGACATGCAAATCAGACACATTGTAGAGCCTGTCTTCTCTCCTCACCTGCAGTAGGAGGTAATACCCTTCCCCATCTCAAGCCAGCACTGAGAAGACTATGAGGTGGGATCCCATCATCTTGGAAGCATGCAAGTGGACAAATAAGAATAGTCCTTCAGAGACTTGATAAACTGCTGTTGGAACCACAGTTCACCAGAGTGAGCCAGGATGTGCATTCTGTACCTAAACAGATTTTCAACCTGCTAAAATAGAAGATTTAAGTGGAAGCCAGAGTCTCAAGAGTAATACTCAAAATGCATAGGACACAGTCCAAAATTATTTGTCACACTATTGAAGTCAGTCAGTTGTGTCCGACTCTCTGCGACCCCATGGACTGTAGCCCACAGGGCTCCTCTCTCCATTGGATTTTCCAGGCAAGAGTACTGAAGTGGGTTGCCATTTCCTTCTCCAGGGGAACTCCCAACCCAGGGATTGAACCTAGGTCTCCCGCATTGTAGGCAGACACTTTACCATCCATGCCACCAGGGAAGCCCTTGTCACACTAAGCCTTTGTCACACTAAGAACTAGTAAACTCTCAATTCCAATAAGAAAAGACTATTAGCCAGTCAGAATGGCTGCTATCCAAAAGTCTTCAAACAATAAATGCTGGAGAGGGTGTGGAGGAAAGGGAACCCTCTTACACTGTTGGTGGGAATGCAAACTAGTACAGTCACTATGGAGAACAGTGTGGAGATTCCTTAAAAAAACTGGAAATAGAACTGCCATATGACTCAGCAATCCTACTGCTGGGCATACACACCAAGGAAACCAGAATTGAAAGAGACACGTGTACCCCAATGTTCATCGCAGCACTGTTTATAATAGCCAGGACATGGAAGCAACCTAGATGTCCATCAGCAGATGAATGGATAAGAAAGCTGTGGTACATATACACAATGGAATATTACTCAGCCATTAAAAAGAATATATTTGAATCAGTTCTAATGAGGTGGATGAAAATGGAGCCTATTATACAGAGTGAAGTAAGTCAGAAAGAAAAACACCAATACAGTATATTAATGCATATATATGGAATTTAGAAAGACGGTAATGATAACCCTATATGCAAGACAGCAAAAGAGACACAGATGTAAAGAACTGTCTTTTGGACTCTGGGAGAAGGCGAGGGTGGGATGATTTGAGAGAATAGCATTGAAACATGTATATTATTATATGTGAAATGAATCGCCAGTCCAGGTTCGATGAATGAGACAGGGTGCTCAGGGCTGGTGCACTGGGATGACCCAGGGGGATGGGATGGGAAGGGAGGTGGGAGGGGGGGTCAGGATGGGGAACACATGTACAGCCATGGCTGATTCATGTCAACGTATGGCAAAAACCACTACAATATTGTAAAGTAATTAGCCTCCAATTAAAATAAATTAATTAAAAAAAAGACTATAAATGAGCATCAACATCAAGCTCACATAGCTATTGAATTACTGGGCAAGGAGCAACCATTATAAAAGTTCTCCATTGAACAATTATGAACACACTTGAAACATATTAAAGAACAAGAAAAATTGAAAAAATAGAAATTTCTGGCAATATATATAAAGACAAGGGGTTAATATCAAGAAATAGAGTGTACAGAGATTTCCCAATACCTCCTATGCTGATACATGCATTGACTCCCCATTAACAACCTCTGTACCTTCTGTCTACTTTTGCTGTGAACCTAAAACTGCTATAAAAAATAAAATCTATGTTGAAAAAAAAGAAATATAAGAAACAGAGCAGAGGTTGGCAAACTACTTACTTCTGTACATCTGAACTAATGTACATTTGTACATTCTTATCTAAGAACAGTTTACACATTTTTATTGCTTGGGGTTAAAACAAAATATTTTATGAGATGCAAAAATTAAATAAAATTCCAATTTCACTGTCTGTAAATGCAGTTTGTTGGAACATAGTCCTGTTCATTTGTTTATGTATTGTCACAACAACAGAGTTCTGACGTTTCCAGAGAGGGGGCTTAAGTACTATAGTGCATTTTTCCAACCCCTTTTCCCCCAACATCTGTATAGCTTGCTTTATTCAAAGGTACATTTGCAAATATGATCAAAAAGAGGTGTGAAAAGTGCTTGTACATTTCTGAAATGCTGCAACTGAGACGTGACCAAATCTAAGCTTGCTGGCTGGATGTTGGGAGACTCAGGAGGAAACTATTCCCATTGCATCAACCAACAGCCAGGCAGCTAAGGAGGGAGAGAGACCACCACCGTCCAGGGAGCAAGACCACCCAGAGTCTAACTGAGCACCCTCCAGGGAGTGAAACCACAGAGAGCCAGCCATGGTGAGGATGGGGGAGGTGGGTTGTGGAGGGGGGCCCCCTGAGAGCTGGCTCCTGGCTGAGGAGCGAGACAGCCGGTGTTGGTGCTGCGGCCCCTTCGTACTATCGTGTGCCTGGACACTGTCGCATGTTTATGGCGTCACAGGTTGTGCGCTCCAGCCCTGACGTCCTTGAGACCCGCCCACATGGCCGCGGCACTGACTGGCTCTCGCACTGGGCCTGGAGAGTCCTGGCCCATGACCCCGAGCCTCCTCCTGCTCCTGTTTCTCCTGCCTCCCACCCAGGTTGCAGCCACAGCCCACAGGCACCCTGCCAGTGAGGAGGTCGCCTTTACCCGTGATGTGGGTAGGACCCCTCCAAGCCCAGGTTGGCGGTGGTCCTGGCGGTGAATCCGGTGAATCCTGGGCGTCTGACTCCCCAGGGTGGAGACCCAGCCTTGCCCGGTCCTTTCCTTTTTCCACGCCTCCCACTCTCTCTCCCTTCACTTTGCACGTGGCCAGGCCCACCCTGGTGCCGCTGCTGCTCACACCGTTTGTCATTCTTCCTTCAGCCTGTGGCCAGCGTCATGTGCAAGGGAAGATACTGGGAGGCGTGGATGCCCTTGAGACAAAGTGGCCCTGGCAGGCCAGTGTGCACTATGCAGGTTTCCACATCTGCGGGGGGTCCATCGTTGATGAGTACTGGATCCTGTCGGCTGCCCACTGCTTTGACAGGTGAGTGGGCGGTGATGGATACCCTTCCCTTGGAGGCCTAGGGCTGCAGGAGGAACCACATGGACCACATAGGACTGGGACTTCTTGGAGTTGGGGAGAGAGTGGGACCCAGCACACAGCTCCATTCACTACAGCTTCTTGCACAGGACTGAGGACTCCTTTAAGGCCATCAGCTCTTCCAGATAGGTGTGGAACAAAATAATAGGATGAGAGGTGAGGTGAGGAGTCACATCTTAGGATGATAAGATGAGAGGTGATGAAAGACTCATCCTCATTGGCAGCTCACTGTACCTCTGACAAGCTCACCATCCAGCAGATACTGGTGAGTCCTTGAATCCTCCACGTACTCAGGTCAGGACTTCTTTGGGGGCAATTCTGCCAGTCAGGTCCCTACTGTGCTGGAACGGCTCACTTCCCACATTCTGGCTGAGAGCTTGGATACCCAGGCCCCCATGTTCCAGGACTCCTTGGGCCTGTGAGCTCATGGAAGCTCATCTTCCCATGTGTCAGGTGCTTGAACCACTGTACTTTTGTTCTCTGTCTCTATAGGAATAAGAACATTGAGGCATTTGATATGTATGTGGGTCTTGTGGACCTCAAGGTTGCAGGCAATCACACACAGTGGTTTGAGGTGAATAGGGTGATCATACACCCCACATATGGATTGTATCACCCTATTGGAGGCGACATCGCTCTGGTGCAGCTGAAAACCCGCATCGTTTTTTCCGACTCTGTGCTTCCCATCTGTATTGCACCCCCAGACTTGACTCTTTCAAACCTTTCTTGCTGGGCTACAGGATGGGGATCCATCTCTCAACAAGGTAAGAAACAAAGTGCAGGGTGGATCCCTTTATTGGAGCTTGTGGAAGGGATGATGGCGTTATGACATTACCGGAGAGAACACGTTCTGTCCGTTAAGGGGCTGCAAATATCTGAGGACTGGAATCTTTATACGTCAATCACTATACGTTTCTCTGTCAATGTGGAGTTGTACTTTATTCCTGGCTGGCTTTGTTGTATACAGAGAAGTAGTTACCTCTATTTTGAGTGTGAAACTAATGTTTTGTATACCAAGAGCACAAATTTCCAGCATAGTTCTTAAAATTTTTAATTCAATTTATAATCTTTTTTAACCTATGAAAAAACATATTAGTTATTCTAGTTATCTATAAAAACCTTGTACTTGCTTTCTAGGTTTAAATCTTTGTATTTTAGGATTTCTATGGTTATATAAAAGATTATTTTTATTTTTAATTTTTATTAAATTTTTTACTTTATTATTTTTAATATAAATTCATTTATTTTAATTGGAGGTTAGTTACTTTACAATATCATATTGGTTTTGCCATACATCAACATAAATCCGCCACAGGTATACACGTGTTCCCCATCCTGAACCCCCTTCCCTCCTCCCTCCCCATACCATCCCTCTGGGTCGTCTCAGTGCACCAGCCCCAAGCATCTTGTATCATGCATCGAACCTGGACTGGCGATTCATTTCATATATGATATTATACATGTTTCAATGCCATTCTCCCAAATCATCCCACCCTCTCCCTCTCCCAGAGTCTAAAAGACTATTCTAGACATCTGTGTCTCTTTTGCTGTCTCACATACAGGGTTATCATTACCATCTTTCTAAATTCCATATATATGTGTTAGTATACTGTATTGGTGTTTTTCTTTCTGACTTACTTCACTCTGTATAATAGGCTCCAGTTTCATCCACCTCATTAGAACTGATTAAAATGTATTCTTTTTAATGGCTGAGTAATACTCCATTGTGTATATGTACCACCGCTTTCTTATCCATTCATCTGCTGATGGACATCTAGGTTGCTTCCATGTCCTGGCTATTATAAACAGTGCTGCGATGATTGCATTTGCTAATCAGACATAGCTGTTGATTTCTGTGTATTGATAATATTTCCACCCACCATATAGGACTAATTTTTAATAGTTTGTCAGTTGATTATTTAGTTGTTCTAGATTTTTAAATATATTTTCTTCAGATAAAGCTTGTTTCATCACTTCCTTTTCTATATCTTATCCTTAATTAATTTTTCTTATCTTATTGCAATGACTAGAACCTCTAGTAGAAATGTTGCTAGGTCTCTTTTTCTTGTTTTTTATTTTAATTGAAATGCTTCTAATAGCTTACTATTGCATCTGTGACTTGATTTGGAAATTTCAAATTGATATCTTATATCAGTTTAAGAAAGTTTAACGTCTGCTTTACTTAATTAAAAAAACTCTTATTGAAGTTAAACTGATATAAATTCAAATTAGAATGTTAAAACTTTAGAATGTTAAATGTAATCCCCATGGCAAACATGAAAGGAAATTAAGAGGGAATTTAAATATTTCACTACAAAAAATCAACTAAATGATAAGAAGACAAGAATGCAAGAAAATGAGGCAAGGGGGAAGCTCTAAGGCATGTAGAAAGCAAGTAGTAAAATGACAGAAGTAAGTTGCTCCTTACCAATAATTACTTTGAATGTAGATGGTTGAACTCTCAAATCAAAAAACAGAAACTGGAATTAGGGAGATAAAGCCAAGATGGCAGAGTACACCTCCTCTCACTGGAACACATAAATTACAGTCATTGATAAAACAAATATTGATGAGAAAGACTGGAATCCACCAGAGAAGATTTTCTACAACTAAAGGTGGGAACCATGAAGAGATGGGTAGGAAGGGCAAAATCATAGTATAGTCAAGACCTATACGCTTGGGTGGATGACCCACAAATAGGAGGATAATTACAAATATGGAGCTTCTCCCCAAGGAATAAAGGGTCTGAACCTCACATTGGGCTCCCCGGTCCTGGGGTCCTATACCAGGAATATTTGGTTTTGGAGGCCAACAGGCGTTACTTTTGGGACACCCAGAAAGCTTTGAGAAATAAAGACTCCACTCTTCAGAGGCTCATATAAAATCTCACATGCTCCAGGACCTAGAGCAGAGTAGTAATTTGAAAAGAGCCTGGGTCAGATCCACCTGCTTATCTTGGAGAGTCTCCCCGAGAGGTAGGAAGCAACTGGAGCTCATCCCGCAGACATAGACACTGGTGGCACCATTTAAAGAGGACTTCCCTGGTGGCTCAGGTGGTAAAGTGTCTGCCTACAATGCAGGAGACATGGGTTCGATCCCTAGTTTGGGAAAATCTCCTGGAGAAGGAAATGGCAACCCACTCCAGTACTCTTGCCTGGAAAATCCCATGGACAGAGGAGCCTGGTAGGCTACAGTCCATGGTGTTGCAAAGAGTTGGACACGACCATTTAGGGGAGCTCATTCTATCACATGGACACTGGTGTTGACAAGCACTATTTTAAAATCCTCTGTCTAGTTTATTGGGCTTCCCCAGTGTAAAGGACAGAGAAGGCAATGGCATCCCACTCCAGTACTCTTGCCTGGAAAATCCCATGGACGGAGGAGCCTTGTAGGCTGCAGTCCATGGGGTTGCTAAGAGTCGGACACAACTGTGTGACTTCACTTTCACTTTTCACTTTCATGCATTGGAGAGGGAAATGGCAACCCACTCCAGTGTTCTTGCCTGGAGAATCCCAGGGACGGGGGAGCCTGGTGGGCTGCCATCTATGGGGTCGCACAGAGTTGGACACGACTGAAGTGACTTAGCAGTATCAGCAGCAGTGTAAAGGATCTGCCTGCAATGCAGGAGACCCAGGTTCAATCCCTGGGTCAGGAAGATCCCCTGCGGAAGGGAATGATTACCAACTCCAGTACTCTTGCCTGGAGAATTCCATGGAGAGAGTAGCCTGATGGGCTACAGTCCATGGGATTGCAAAGAGTCGGACATGACTCAGTTCACCACAGACCCACCTGGGAAGCCCACATTACATCCCTAGTACTTATTTATCTTGTAACTGCTGGAAGTTTATAACCTTTGACTACCTTCAACCAATTCCATCCTCAACACTCCCCTGCCACTGGTAATCACAAAACTAATCTCTTTTTCTATAAGTTTGTCTTTGAAGTCTAATTGATATGCTAGTTCCAGTTACACGACATAGTGATTTGGTATTTCTCTACAGCTCAAAATTATCACCATAAGTCTAATTACAACATGTCACCATACAAGTATATTACATAATTTTTTATTTTATTCCACACACTGTACATTTCATACCTGTGACTCATTTATTTTACAACTGGAAGTTTGTACCTGTTAATCTTCCTCACCCATTTCTTTCCTTACCCCAGCCCCTCACCTCTGGCAACCACCTGTTTTTTCTCTGTATCTATAACTCTGTCCTGTTTGTTCATTTGTTTTCTTTAGATTCCACACATAAGTGAAATCATACAATATTTGGGCTTCTTTGGTGGCTCAGATGGTAAAGAATCTGCCTGCAGTGCGGGAGACTTGGGTTCAGTCACTGGGTTGGGAAAATTCCCTGGAGAAGGGCATGGCACCCAACTCCAGTGTTCTTGCCTGGAGAATTCCATGGGATAGAGGAGCCTGGTGGGCTATATAGTCCATGGAGTTGCAAAGAGTCAGACATGACTAAGCAACACACACACACACACACACACACACACACACACACACAATATTTGTCTTTTTCTGTCTGACTTATTTCATTTAGCACAATATCTTCAAGATCCATCCATGTTGTTGCAAATGGTAAGATTTCATTCTTTTTTGTGGCTGGTTAATGTTCCATTATATATATGTACCACATCTTCTTCAGTTCAGTTCAGTTCATTTCAGTTGCTCAGTCGTGTCTGACTCTTTGCTACCCCATGGATCACAGCACGCCAGGCCTCCCTGTCCATCACCAACTCCTGGAGTTCACTCAGACTCACATCCATCGAGTCAGTGATGCCATCCAGCCATCTCATCCTCTGTCATCCCCTTCTCCTCCTGCCCCCAATCCCTCCCAGCATCAGGGTCTTTTCCAATGAGTCAGCTCTTCGCAACCACTCATCTATTAATGGGCACTTATGTTAGTTTAGATCTGAAGTGAGTCTCTTGTAGGCTCTTATATATGGGTCTTATATTTGCATCCATTTAATGTCATTTGATTGGAGAATTTGATTAGTTCATTTATATCTAAAGTAGGTGTTAACTACTGCTGTTTTGTTCATTGGCTTGGGATTGCTTTCATAGCTCTTTTTTGTTCCTTTCTTCTTCCTTTGTTCTATTTCCTCATGATTTGAAGACTATGTGTAGCATTTTGCTTGGATTCCTTTCTTTTTCTGTGTGTCTATCTATCTATTATAGATTTTCTTTGTGGTTGCCATGAGGTTTATATAATTCTTCTATAATACCTATGATTATTTTACATTGCTGATCTTTTATTTTCAAATGTATTTTTAACAACACTGCATATTTACTCCCCTTTCTTCAAGATTATTGTTTTTATGTATTTACTTCTTTTTGATCATGTATTTCTTAACTACTTATTGTGGATATAGTTTTGGCATTTTGTCTTTTAACCTTTTTATTGGCTTTGTATGTGTTTGATTTACTATCTTCACTATGTATTTGCTTTTACCAATGAGCTTCCTCCTTTCATAATTCTCATGTTCTAGTTGTGGTTTTTTTTCACTTGGAGAAGTCCCTTTAATATTTCTTGTAAAGTTGGTTTGGTGGTGCTGAACTCTTTTTTTCTTTTTTTCCTCATCTGTAAAACTTTCAATCTCTCCATCAACTCTGAATGAAAACTTTGCTAGGTAGATTATTCTTGGTTGTAGGTTTTTCCCTTTCACCCCTTTAAGTTAATCATGCCATTCCCTTCTGGCCTGCAGAGTTTCTGCTGAAAAGTCAACTGATAACCTTATGGGAGTTCCCTGTATGTAACTTGATGCTTTTCCCTTGCTGCTTTCAATATTCTCTCTTTGTCCTTAATCTTTGCCATTTTAATCACAGTGTGTCTTGGTGTGGTCCTTTTCGGTTGATCCTGTGTGGACCAACTCTCTGATGTCTGTTTCCTTTCCCAGGTTAGGAAATTTTTCAGTGATTATATCTTCAGATATGTTCTCTGCCCCCTTTTCTGTCTCTTCTCACTGTGGGATCCCTGTTATGCTGGTGCGTTTAATCTTGTCCCAGGGATCTCTGAGGCTATCCTCAGTTCTTTTAATTCTTTTTACTTTTTCTGCTCTTCAGCAGTTATTTCCACCATTTTATCTTCCAGCTTACTGATCCATTCTTCTGCTTCAGATATTCTGCTATTGGTTCCTTCTAGAGTGTTTTTAATTTCAGTAATTGTATTGTTTGTATGTTTATTCTTTAATTCTTCTAGGTCTTTGTTAATTGATTCTTACATTTTCTCCATTCTATTTTCAAGGTTTTTGATCATCTTTACTATCATTATTCTGAATTCTTTTAGAGGGGAGGAGAGGGTGAGATGTATGGAGAGAGTAACATGGAAACTTACATTCAGTTCAGTTCAGTTCAGTCTCTCAGTCATGTCTGACTCTTTGTGACCCCATGAATCAAAGCACGCCAGGCCTCCCTGTCCATCACCAACTCCCAGAGTTCACCCAAACCCATGTCCATTGTGTTGGTGATGCTATCCAACCATCTCATTCTCTGTCGTCCCCTTCTCCTCCCACCTTCAATCTTTCCCAGAATCAGGGTCTTTTCCAATAAGTCAACTCTTTGCATGAGGTGGGCAAAGGATTGGAGTTTCAGCTTCAACATCAGTACTTCCAATGAACACCCAGGACTGATCTCCTTTAGAATGGACTGGTTGGATCTCCTTGCAGTCCAAGGGACTCTCAAGAGTCTTCTCCAACACCACAGTTCAAAAGCATCAATTCTTCGGTGCTCAGCTTTCTTCACCATCCAACTCTCACATATGTAAAATAAATAGTCAATGGAAATTTTCTGTATGTCCCAGGGAACTCAAGAGTGGTGGGATGGGGTGGGAGATGGGAAGGAGGTTCAAGAGGGAGGGGACATATATATACCTATGGCTGATTCATGTTGATGTTTGACAGAAAACAACAAAATTCTGTAGAGCAATTATCCTTCAATTTAAAAATAAATAAAATTTTAAAAAAGCATCAATTATTTGGTGCTCAGCTTTCTTTATGGTCCAACTCTCACATCCATACATACTGGAAAAGCCATAGTTTTTTGACTATATGGACCTTTGTCAGCAAGTAATGTCTCTGCTTTTTAGTATACTGTTGAGGTTTGTCATAGCTTTTCTTCCAAGAAGCAACCGTCTTTTAATTTCATGGCTGCAGTCACTATCTGTAGTGATTTTGGAGCCCAAGAAAATAAAGTCTATCACTATTTTCATTGTTTCCCCATCTATTTGCCATGAAATGATGGGACCAGATGCCATGATCTTCATTTTTTGAATGTTGAGTTTTAAGCCAAATTTTCCACTCTTCTCTTTTACTTTCATTAAGAGGCTCTTTAGTTCCTCTTGGTTTTCTGCAGGGATGGTGTCATCTTAAGCCATCTTTATCTATATATTTTCTTTTTTTCTGTTCTGTTCAGCTTCATTGATGGTCTTTATTAACACGATCTTGTGGATGATAGCCATTCTGACAGGTGTGAGGTGGTATTTCACTGTGGTTTTGCTTTGCATTTCTCTGATGATTAGCTATGTTGAGCATTTTTTCATGTGCTTGTTGGCCATTTGTGTGTCTCCTCAGGGAAAATGTCAGTTCAGGTCTTCTGTCCATTCTGAAATTGAACTTAGATAGATAGGAGATATGCATATAGATAGATACAGATATAAACTTATAGAGAGTTGTATAAGCTACGATATATTTTGAATAGTAACACTTATAGGACATATTACTTGCAAATATTTTCTCTCATTCAGTAGGATGTCTTTTCATTTTGTAACTTTCTTAGTGGTATCCTTTACCGTGCTAAAACTTTTGAGTTTAACTAGATTTCATTTGTTTATTTGTTTATTTTCCTTTCTTTCCTAAAGAGACAAGCCCAAAACACTATTGCTATAATTCATGTCAAAGAGTGTTCTGCGTATATTCCCTTTTAGGAGTTTTGTGGTTTCAGGTCTTATATTTATGTCTTTAATCTATTTTCAGTTTATTTTCATATGTGGTGTGAGAAAATGTTCTAATTATTTTACATGCAGATATTCCAATTTCCCAGCACCATTTATTGAAGATGGCCTTTTCCCCATTGTATATTTTTCCTTTTTTGTTGTAGATTGATTGACCATAAGTGTGTGGATTTATTTCTGGGTCCTCTATTGTTTTCCATTGATCTATGTGTCTGTTTAATGTGCCAGTACCACTCTGTTTGAGTACTGAAACTTTGTAGTATAGTCTGAAGTCAGCCACCATGATTCTTATAACTTTGTCCCCTTTTCTCAACATTGCCTTGGCCATTTGTGTGTGTGTGTGTGTGTGTGTGTGTGTGTGTGTGTGTGTGACTCCATATACATTTTAGGATTATTTGTTCCAGTTCTGTGAAAAATATCATGGGTTTTTTGGTGAGGGTTGCATTAAATCTGTAATGACTTTGGGTAGTATGACCATGTTGTGCTGTGCTTAGTCACTCAGTTGTGTCCAAATCTTTGCAACCTCATGGACTGCAGCCCTCCAGGATCCTCTGTCCATGGCAATTCTCCAGGCAAGAATACTGGCATACATTGCCATGCCCTCCTCCAGGGGATTGTCCCAGTCCAGGGATCAAACCCAGGTCTTCTGCACTGCAGGCAGGTTCTTTACTGCTGAGCCATACACACACACACACACACACACACACACACACACATTTGTTGTTGTTCAGTCACTAAGTCATCTCTGACTCTGCAGCCTCATGGACAACAGCATGCCAGGCTCTTCTGTCCTTCACTATCTCCCAGAGTTTGCTCAGATTCATGTCCATTGAGTCAGTGATACTCTCTAACCATCTCATCCTCTGCTGCCTCCTTCTCCTTTAGCCTTCAGTCTTTTCCAGTAAGTTGGCTCCTTGCATCAGGTGGCCAAAGTATTGGAGCTAAAGCTTCAGTGAATATTCAGGGTTTACTTCCTTTACAATTGACTGGTTTGATCCCCTTGCAGTCCAAGGGACTCTCAAGAGTCTTCTCCAGCACCACAGTTCAAAAGCATCAGTTCTTTAATGCTCAGCCTTCTTTATGGTCCAACTCTCACATTTGTACAAGACTACTAGAAACATGCGGATTTTGTTGGCAAAGTGATGTCTCTGCTTTTTAACATGCTGTCTAGGTTTGTCATGATTTTCCTTCCAGGGAGTAAATGTCTTAATTTCATGGCTTCAGCCACCACCCACAGAGATTTCGGAGCCCAAGAAAATAAATTCTGTCACTGCTTACACTTTATCCCTTCCATTTGCCATGAAGTGATGGGGCCAGATGCCATGATCTTAGTTTTTTTAATGCCTAGTTTCAAGAGAGCTTTCTCAGTCTCCCCTTTCTTTTTTTTAAAAAATATAAATTTATTTATTTTAATTGGAGGCTAATTACTTTACAATATTGTAGTGGTTTTGCCATACATCAGCATGAATCCACCATGGGTGTACACGTGTTCCCCATTCTGAGCACCCCCTCCCACCTCCCTCCCTATATCATCCCTCTGGGTCATCCCAGTGCACCAGCCCTGAGCATCCTGTATGATGCATCGAACCTGGACTGGTGATTCATTTCACACATGATATTATACATGTTTCAATGCCATTCTCCCAAATCATCCCTCCCTCGTCCTCTCCCACAGAGTCCATAAGACTGTTCTATACATCTGTGTCTCTTTTGCTGTCTCACATACAGGGTTATCATTACCATCTTTCTAAATTCCATATATATGCATAGGTATACTGTATTGGTGTTTTTCTTTCTGGGTACACTCTGTATAGTAGGCTCCAGTTTCATCCACCTCATTAGAACTGATGCAAATGTATTCTTTTTAATGGCTGAGTAATACTCCATTGTGTATATGTACCACAGCTTTCTTATCCATTTGTCTGCTGATGGACACCTAGGTTGCTTCACTCTCCCCTTTCACCCTCACCAAGAGACTCTTTAGTTCTTCTTTGCTTTCTGCCATTAGAGTGGTATCATCTGCATATCTGAGGTTGTTGATATTTGTCCCAGCAGTCTTGATTCCAGTTTGTGATTCATCCAGCCTGGCATTTTGCATGAGGTACTTTGCATATAAGTTAAATAAGCAGGGTGATAATATACAACCTTGTCATACTCCTTTCCCAATTTTGAATCAGTCAGTTGCCCCATGTTTAGTTCAAACTGTTGCTTCTTGACCTACATACAAGTTTCTCAGAAGACAGGTATGGTGGTCTGATACTCCCATCTCTTTAAGAATTTTCCACAGTTGTTTATATAGCCTTTGACTGTGTGGATCACAGCATATGTGTGTGTATATATATGTTTCAGTTCAGTTCAGTCGCTCAGTCGTGTCCGACTCTTTGTTACCCCATGAATCGCAGCACGCCAGGCCTCCCTGTCCATCACCAACTCCTGGAGTTCACTCAGACTCACGTCCATCGAGTCAGTGATGCCATCCAGCCATCTCATCCTCTGTCGCCCCCTTCTCCTCCTGCCCCCAATCCCTCCCAGCATCAGAGTCTTTTCCAATGAGTCAACTCTTCGCATGAGGTGGCCAAAGTACTGGAGTTTCAGTTTTAGCATCATTCCTTCAAAAGAAATCCCAGGGCTGATCTCCTTCAGAATGGACTGGTTGGTTCTCCTTGCAGTCCAAGGGACTCTCAAGAGTCTTCTCCAACACCACAGTTCCAAAGCATCAATTCTTCAGCACTCAGCCTTCTTCACAGTCCAACTCTCACATCCACAAGGCCACAGGAGAAACCATAGCCTTGACTAGACTTCCCTGGTGGCTCAGACGGTAAAGCGTCTGTCTACCATGCGGGAGACCTGGGTTTGATCCCTGGGTTGGGAAGATCCCCTGGAGAAGGAAATGGCAGTCCACTCCAGTACTATTGCCTGGAAAATCCCATGGACAGAGGAGCTTGGTAGGCTATAGTCCATGGGGTCGCAAAGAGTCGGACACGACTGAGCAACTTCACTTCACTTCACTTCACTTGACTAGGCGGACCTTAGTCAGCAAAGTAATGTCTCTGCTTTGGAATATACTGTCTAGGTTGGTCATAATTTTTCTTCCAAGGAGTAAGCGTCTTTTAATTTCATGGCTGCAATCACCATCTGCAGTGATTCTGGACCCCCCAAAAATAAAGTCTGACACTGTTTCCACTGTTTCCCCATCTATTTCCCATGAAGTGATGGGACCAGATGCCATGATCTTCGTTTTCTGAATGTTGAGCTTTAAGCCAACTTTTTCATTCTCCTCTTTCACTTTCATCAAGAGGCTTTTTAGCTCCTCTTCACTTTCTGCCATAAGGGTGGTGTCATCTGCATATCTGAGGTTGTTGATATTTCTCCCGGCAATCTTGATTCCAGCTTGTGTTTCTTCCAGTCCAGAGTTTCTCATGATGTACTCTGCATAGAAGTTAAATAAGCAGGGTGACAGTATACAACCTTGATGTACTCCTTTTCCTATTTGGAACCAGTCTGTTGTTCCATGTCCAGTTCAAACTGTTGCTTCCTGACCACATATAGGTTTCTCAAGAGGCAGGTCAGGCGGTCTGGTATTCCCATCTCTTTCAGAATTTTCCACAGTTTATTGTGATCCACACAGTCAAAGGCTTTGGCATAGTCAATAAAGCAGAAATAGATGTTTTTCTGGAACTCTCTTGCTTTTTCCATGATCCAGCAGATGTTGGAAATTTGATCTCTGGTTCCTCTGCCTTTTCTAAAACCAGCTTGAACATCTGGAAGTTCACAGTTCACGTATTGCTGAAGCCTGGCTTGGAGAATTTTGAGCATTACTTTACTAGCATGTGAGATGAATGCAATTGTGCGGTAGTTTGAGTATTCTTTGGCATTGCCTTTCTTTGGGATTGGAATGAAAACTGACCTTTTCCAGTCCTGTGGCCACTGCTGAGTTTTCCACATTTGCTGGCCTATTGAGTGCAGCACTTTCACAGCATCATCTTTCAGGATTTGAAACAGCTCAACTGGAATTCCATCACCTCCGCTAGCTTTGTTTGTAGCGATGCTTTCCAAGGTCCACTTGACTTCACATTCCAGGATGTCTGGCTCTAGGTGAGTGATCACACCATCATGATTATCTGGGTCGTGAAGATCTTTTTTGTACAGTTCTTCTGTGTATTCTTGCCACCTCTTCTTAATATCTTCTGCTTCTGTTAGGTCCATACCACTTCTGTCCTTTATCGAGCCCATCTTTGTATGAAATATTCCCTTGGTATCTCTAATTTTCTTGAAGAGATCTCTAGTCTTTCCCATTCTGTTCTTTTCCTCTATTTCTTTGCATTGATCGCTGAAGAAAGCTTATCTCTTCTTACTATTCTTTGGAACTCTGCATTCAGATGCTTATATCTTTCCTTTTCTCCTTTGCTTTTCACTTCTCTTCTTTTCACAGCTATTTGTAAGGCCTCCCCAGACAGCCATTTTGCTTTTTTGCATTTCTTTTCCATGGGCATGGTCTTGATCCCTGTCTCCTGTACAATGTCATGAACCTCATTCCATAGTTCATCAGGCACTCTATCTATCAGATCTAGGCCCTTAAATCTATTTCTCACTTCCACTGTATAATCATAAGGGATTTGATTTAGGTCATACCTGAATGGTCTAGCGGTTTTCCCTACTTTCTTCCATTTGAGTCTGAATTTGGCAATAAGGAGTTCATGATCTGAGCCACAGTCAGCTCCTGGTCTTGTTTTTGTTGACTGTATAGAGCTTTTCCATCTTTGGCTGCAAAGAATATAATCAATCTGATTTCGGTGTTGACCATCTGGGGATGTCCATGTGTAGAGTCTTCTCTTGTGTTGTTGGAAGAGGGTGTTTGCTATGACCAGTGCATTTTCTTGGCTAAACTCTATTAGTCTTTGCCCTGCTTCATTCTGTATTCCAAGGCCAAACTTGCCTGTTACTCCAGGTGTTTCTTGACTTCCTACTTTTGCATTCCAGTCCCCTATAATGAAAAGGACGTCTTTTTTGGGTGTTAGTTCTAAAAGGTCTTGTATGTCTTCATAAAACCGTTCAACTTCACCTTCTTCAGCGTTACTGGTTGGGGCATTACTCAACCACAAAAGTGAATGAAATTCTGCTATTTGCAGCAATGTGAATGGATCTAGAGAATGTTATGCTCAGTTAAATAATTTATACACAGAAAGACAAATACTATGTGAGTCATATTCCTAATTTATGGAATCTAAAAAATACTACCAATGAATACATGCAAAATGAAAAACAACTCACAGATTTAGAAAACAAACTAGTGGTTACCAAAGCGTTAGGGAAAGGGAAGTGGCAAATTAGGAGTATACGATAAAGGGATATAAAATATTACATATAAAATAGATAAGCAACGAGGATATATTGTATAGTACCAGGAATTTCAGTCACTATCTTGTAATAACTTTGAATAAAGTATAATCTGTTAAATACTGAATCACAATGCTATACACCTGAAACTAATATAGTGTAAATGAACTGTACTTTAATTTAAAAATTATTAATATGTTAAATTTTAGTGCAATTTTTTAGAAAGAAAAACAATGGATTTCTTTATATTAATCTTGTATCCTTCAGCTTTACTGAATTCCTTTATTAATTCTAATAGTTTTTGGTAGAGACATTCAGTTCAGTTCAGTCACTCAGTTGTGTCCGACTGTTTGCGACCCCATGAGTCGCAGCACTCCAGGCCTTCCTGTTCATCACCAACTCCCGGAGTTCACTCAGACTCATGTCCATCAAGTCAGTGATGCCATCCAGCCATCTCATCCTCGGTTGTCCCCTTCTCCTCCTGCGCCCAATCCCTCCCAGCATCAGGGTCTTTTCCAATGAGTCAACTCTTCGCATGAGGTGGCCAAAGTACTGGAGCTTCAGCTTCAGCATCATTCCTTCCAAAGAAATCCCAGGGTTGATCTCCTTCAGAATAGACTGGTTGGATCTCCTTGCAGTCCGAGGGACTCTCAAGAGTCTTCTCCAACACCACAGTTCAAAGGCATCAATTCTTTGGTGCTCAGCCTTCTTCACAGTCCAACTCTCACATCCATACATGACCACAGGAAAAACCATAGCCTTGACTAGACGGACCTTAGTCGGCAAAGTAATGTCTCTGCTTTTGAATATACTATCTAGGGTTTTGTATACATCATGTCATCTGAAATAGTGACCATTTTACTTCTTCCCTTCCAGTTTGGATACTTTTTATTTCTTTTTCTTGTTGGCCTCTGTAACTAGGACTTCCAGTCAGTCAGTCAGTTCAGTCGCTCAGTTGCATCCGACTCTTTGAAACCTCAGGGACTGCAGCATGTCAGGCTTCCGCGTCCATCACCAACTCCTGGAGCTTGCTCAAGTTCATGTCCATTGAGTCGGTGATGCCATCCAACCATTTCATCCTCTGTCGTGCCCTTCTCCTCCTGCCTTCAATCTTTCCCACAGGACTTCGAATACTATGTCAAACAAAAGAGGAAAGATTGGGCATCTTTGTCTTAATCCTGATTTTAGAGGAAAACCTTTCAGCTTTTCAGCATTGAGCATGGCATTAGCTGTTGGTTTCTCATAACTAGCCTTTATTATATTGAGATGTGTCCTCTATATACTAACTCTGAAGGGAGTTTTATCATAAATGGATTTTGAATTTTGTCAAATGCTTCTTTTGTGTCTATGAGATGATATTGTGATTTTTATCTTTCCTTTTGTTAATGTGGCAGGAGGGCATGGCAACCTACTCTAGTATTCTTGCCTGGAGAATCCCCATGGACAGAGGAACCTGGCAGACTACAGTCCACGGGGTTGCAAACAGTCGGACATGACTGAAGTGACTTAGCACTTGTTAATGTGGTATATCACATTGACATTGAACCATCTGCAGATATCGAACCATCTTTGCATCCCTGTAATTAATTTCTTTTGATCATGGTTTGATATTTTTTATATACTGTTGAATTCAGTTGGCTAAGACACTGAGGATTTTTGCATCTATATTCATCAGGATATTGTCCAGTAGTTTTCATTTTTATAATGTCTTTGGTTTTGATATCAGGAAAATGGTGGTCTTGCAGAATGAATTCAATAGTGTTTCCTCCTCCTCAATTTTTTTGAATAGTTGGAGAACAATAGGCATTAACTCTTCAGCTGTGAAGCTGTTCAGTCTTTGACTTTCGCATCCTGGGAGTTCTGCGTTACTGATTCAGTTTCACTACTAGTGATCAGTCTCTTCAGATTTTCTATTTCTTCTTGATTCAGTCTTGGAAGGTTGCATTTTTTTTTGCAAATTATCCACTTTTTCCTAGGGTGTCCAATTTGTTGGCATATAACTTTCATAGTGTTCTAATTTTTTTTGTATCTCTGTGATATCATTCAGAGAAGGCAATGGCACCCCACTCCAGTACTCTTGCCTGGAAAATCCCATGGATGGAGGAGCCTGGTAGGCTGCATCCGTGGGGTCGCTAAGAATTGGACACTACTGAGCAACTTCACTTTCACTTTTCACTTTCATGCATTGGAGAAGGAAATGGCAACCCACTCCAGTGTTCTTGCCTGGAGAATCCCAGGGACAGTGGAGCCTGATGGGCTGCCATTTATGGGGTCGCACAGAATTGGACACAACTGAAGTGACTTAGCAGCAGCAGTAGTGATATCATTTATAATTTTTCCTCTTTCATTTTGTTTATTTGGGTCCTCTTTCTTTTTTTTTCCCTATTGAACCTGGTTAAACACATTAATTTTCTTTATCATTTCAAAATATAGCTCTTGGTTTCATTGATCTTTTCTAATTTTTTCTATATTTTATTCTTTTCTATTCTGGCCTTTATTATTTCCTTTCTTCTGATGACTTTGGGTTTTGTTTTTCTTCTTTTTCTTATCCCTTTAGATGGTATGTAGTTTGAGATTTTTCTTGTTTCTACAGGTATAAATTTCCCTCTTGGATTTACTTCTGCTGCATACCATAGATCTTGCAAAATTGGTTTTATTTTTGTCTTGAGGTATTTTCTGATTTCATCTTTGCTTTCTTCATTTACCCATTGCTTTTTAATTGCATGTTGTTTAGTCTCCATGCGTTTGTGTTTTACTATTTTTCTTCCTGTAATTGATTTCTAGTTTCATATCTTTATGGTCAGAAAAGAGGTTTGATATAATTTCTATCCTCTTAAATTTGTTAAACTAAATCTATAAAACAAATACTAACAGACTGAAAGGGAGAAGTTGGCAATGATAAAATAATAGTAGGGGACTATAACACCCCAGGTACAACCAGACAGATATCAGTAAAGAAACAATGGCCTTTAAATGACACATTAGACCAGATGGACATAATGGCTGTCTATAGAACATTCCATCCAGAAACAGCACAGTACTATATTGGGTGCATGGACTTCCCTGGTGACTCAGACAGTAGAGTCCACCTGTGATGCTGGAGACCCAGGTTCGATTCCTGGGTTGGGAAGATCCCCTGGAGAAGAGAATGGCTACCCACTCCAATTTTCTTGCCTGGGGAATTCCGTGGACAGAAGAGCCTGAGTGGCTACAGTCTATGGGGTCACAGACCTGGACACAATTGAGCAACTGATATACATACATATTAGGTGCATGAATGTTAACAAACATTATATCCTCTTCTTGGATTGATCCCTTTATTGTATAATGCCCTTCTTGGCCTTTTGTCATAGACTCTTGTTTAAAGTCTTCTTTTTCTGTTGTCAGTACTGCCACCCCAGCGTTCTTTTTGGTTCCATTTGTGTGGAAAAACTTTTTCCACTCCCTCACTTCCAGTCTCTGTGTGTCTTTAGCTCTGAAGTGAGTTTCTTGTAGGCTAAATATAGATGAGTCTTGTTTTTCATCCAATTAGCCCCTTTCTGTCTTTTGGTGGGAACATTAGTGTATTGATATTTAAAGTGATTATTGATAGGTATGTACTTGTTGTCATTTTGTTACTTGTTTTCTTGTTGTCTTTTAGTTCTTCTCTGTTATTTTTTTTGTCTCTTCCCTTGTGGTTTGACGGTTTTCTTTAGTATTCTTTTCTCTGTAGTTTTTGTGTGTCTATTGTAGGTTTTTGATTTGTGGTTACCATTTATTTTGATCTATGACTATATTTACTGGTTCAAACTCATAGTCAATTCAATTCAAGCACATTCTAAACGATCTTTTTTTTTTTTTTTTTTACTACTTTCACCTGTGTTTTGTGTTTTTCACATCTTCATGTCTATTCCTTGTTTATTATAGTTATCAATTCAGTTCAGTCACTCAGTTGTGTCCAACTCTTTGTGACTGCATGGACTGAAGCATGCTGGGCTTCCTTGTCCATCATCAACTCCCGGAGCTTGCTCAAACTCATGTCCATCGAGTCAGTGATGCCATCCAAACATCTCATGCTCTGTCATTATAGTTGATTTAAAAATTTTTGCCTCTAAACCTTCCTATTAGTTTAAGTGTTTGATCACAGCCTTTGCTATTAATATATATTTGCCTTTACTAGTGGGATATTTTCCCCTTTCATATAAATTCTTACTTCTTGTAGTCTTTTCTTTTCCATTTAAATACCCTTTAGCGTTTCTTGTAAGATCAGTTTAGTATTATGAACTCTTCTAGTTTTTGCTTGTCTGAAAAAATCTTCAGCTCTTCTTCAGTTCTGAATGATAACCTTGGTGGTAGAGTATCCTTGGTTGTAAGTTTTTCCTTTTCAGTACTTTTTTGAATATTTATTTTTATTTACTTTTTTACTTGGCTGTGCCGGGTCTTGGTTGCAGCATCTGGGATCTTCGGTTGTGGCATGTGGAATCTTTTAGTTGTGGCGTGCTATCTCTTAGTTGCAGCACGTGGGATCTACTTCCCTGACCAGGGACTGAACCTGAGCCCCCTGCATTCAGAGTGTGGAATCTTAGCCACTGGACTACCAGGGAAGTCTTACTTTCAGTACTTTACATAAATATATCATGCCACTCCCTTCTGGCTTGCAAAATTTGTGCAGGACAACCACATATAGCCTTATAGGGAATTCCTTTATATGTGACTATTTGTATTACTTTTGCCACCTTTAAAATTCTCTCATTATCTTTAATTTTGCCAGTTTAGTTATGGTATGTCTTAGTGTGAATCTCCTTGGGTTCATCTTGTATGGGACTCTGTGCTTCCTATATCTGGAAAATATTTCCTTCTTCAGCCTCAGGAATTTTTCAGCTCTAATTTCATCAACTTCACTTCCTACCTTTTTCTCTCTCTTGTTTTGGAACCCCTAAATGCAAATATTAGTGTACTTATTAAAATTTATTTTTATTTTTCTGTTCTGATTGGATGATTTCATTAGTTCTATCTTACATTCTTCTGTATTACCTAGTCTGATGTTATTCCCTTCTTGTAAATTTTTCATTTTAGTTATTGTTTTCTTCAGCTCTAACTGGCCCTTTTTAAATTTTCTAGTTCCTTGTTAAGATTCTCACTCTGTTTATTCTTTTCCCAAGTTCACTTAGCTTATTACTATTACTTTGAACTCACCTGATGAATTATTTATCTCTGTCTCATTAGCATTTTTCTAGGGTCTTAGTCCTCGATTTTTCATTTGAAACATATTCCTATGTTTCTCATTTTAACTTTTTTGTTTCTATGAAATTAGGTGAAAACAGTTATCTATTGTAGCCTAAAGGGGTATCCTCTTAGGAGATCATCCCTATTCAATTTGCATGTGTCCAGTGCCTTTGGTAGGAGATCTGGATCTGAATTAAGCATGAGTCACCCAGGGTGTGCTGGTGGCTACCACCTTGCTGGGAGTATGGCTGGAGATGGAGGGGCTCAAACCAGAGGCAGGTGTGCGCCTGGAATTCTCCTGACCTCAGTGGCAGTCATTACCCCATGAGGAGCAGGAGCAGGGCCCAGCGTGCTGGAGCAGAGCCCCGAGGTTGGGTCCAAGATGGCTCCATTCCTTGCGTGTGCATTTCTTTGACCATCACTGCACTATATTAGTGGAGAGTAGCACTAGAGTAAGAGGAGCTGGAGTAGGTCCCCAGGAATCTGTACTTTCAAGTATACGATTTTTTTCTTTTTTTTTCCTTATAATGTCTTTAGATTTGGTATCAGGGCAATGCCAGCTTTATAGGATGAGTTAAAAAGTATTCCCTTATCTTGCATTTTTTGGGAAGTTTGAGAAGAAGGGTGTTAATTCTTTAAATGTTAGATAGAATTCACCAATGAATCCATATGGTACTAGATTTTCATTGTTAAACATTTTCACTGAACTAATCTTTCTGTTAAGAATCTGCTGAAATTTCCTATTTCTTCTTCTGTCAGATTAGGCTATTTGCATGTTTCTAGGAATTGTCTTTCATTGAAGTTATCTTATTTGTTGGAGTATAATTCCTCATAGTATTCTCTTATAATTCATTTTTATTTTTCTGAGACCAATAGTAAATTCCTCTACTTTGACTTCTGATGTATGTAATTTGTATCTTCTCTTTTTTTCTTTATCAGTCTAGCTAAAGGTTTGCCAGTTTTGTTGATATTTTCAGTGAAACTTTGGTTTGATTGATTGTACTGTTTTTCTTTCTTTTTTCTTTTGCTTTTATTTTTTTAAATATAAATTTATTTTAATTGGAGGTTAATTACTTTACAATATTGTATTGATTTTGCCATATATCTTTTTTTCTTTCTATTTTTTACTTCTTTCCTCTGCTAGCTTTGAGTTTATCATGCCTTTCTTTCTCTCAGCTTCACAAGGGGGCAAGGTTAGGTTATTGATAGAAGATTTTTCTTCTATTGTAATGCAGGAGTTATATTTTTAAATTCCCCTCTGAGCACTGTGTTTGTTGCATCTTATAAGTTTCATATGCTGTTTTCATTCATTCTTCTCTAAGTATTTGCTCTTGTGATTTCTTTGACTTATTGGTTTTTCCAGAAAGTATTGTTTAATTTCAATTTTTAAAAAGTAATCTTTCTGTTATTGATTTCTAGCTCATTCCAATGTATTCAGAGAACACAGTTTACATGATTTCAATATTTTAAAATTCATTGACTTGTTTCATGACTAACTTATATATTCTGCTCTGGACTTTGTCCCATGCCTACTTGAGAAGAATGTATATTCCACTGTTGTTGGGTGAAGTATTATATAAATGTCTGTCAGGTCCAGTTGGTTTATAGTGTTCTTCAAGTCCTCTATTTTCTTATAATGTTCTTGTTCCACATGTTATTGAAAGTGTGTTATTGGATCTACAACCACTACTATGGGACTGTCTGTTTCCCCACTTCAGTTCTGCCAATGTCTGCTTCATATTTTGTTTGATGACTATATTAATTATGAAGAAATCTTAACGAAATGATTCTTTTATCAATATATAATGCCTTTATTTGTTTCTTGTAACAGTTTTGACTTGAAGTCTATTTTGTCTGAAATTAGTATAGCCTTCCCACTTTCTTTGATATTAGTATTTGTGTAAAATATCCTTTTTTCAACCCTGTCATTTTCCATCTTTTGTATCCTTGAATCTAAAATGAGTCTCATAGACAGCATAGAGCTGGATTTTTCAAAATTAATTCTGCCACTCTCTGTCCTTTGGAGAGTTTAACTCATTTACATTTAAACTAATTACTTATAGTAAGAACTTACGTCCATCATTTGCTATTTCTTTTCAGTTTTAAATCTTTCTGTCCCTTATTTCCTCCAATACTGATTTCTTTTGTGCTTAATTAATTTTTATAGTGAGCTGTTTTAAACCCTTCACATTTAATATGTATATTTTTAGACATTTTTGTTTGTTGTTACCATGGAAATTACATTTAATATTCCACATTTATAACAATCTAGTTTGAACTGATACCAGTTTAACCTCAATAGCATACAGAAACTGTACAAGTCACATCTTTGTACACTGTGTGCCTCAAACATGTATTTTAAATTACTTTATGAATTTGTCTTTAAAATTCTGTAGAAATAAAAAGTGGAATTACAAACCAAAAAGATGACAGTAAGGAGTTTTATACTTGCCCAAATATTTACCTTTACCAGGATTTTAAAAAATTTCTTCATGTAGTTTTGAGTTACTGTCTTTGTACTTTCATTTTCACCAGAACTCCTTATAGAATTTCTCTTAGGGAAGATTTAATAGTACCAAACCGTTATCTCTTAATTATCTAAGTTCTCATTTTTTAAGGACATTGCTGCCATATATAGAGTCTCAGTGGACAGATTTTTATTTTAGCACTTTGTGTTATCCCATTGTCTTCTGACCTCCTTAGCTGTTGTTTTTAATGAGAAGCATCTGTTGCTCTTATTAAGGACAAGTTGCTTCTGTTTCGCTCCTTTCAAAATTCTGTTTCTCTTTAGCTTTTGGAACTTTAATTATAGTGTGTCTACATAGGGACCCTCTTTGATTTTATTCTACTTGGAATTTGTTGAACTTCTTGGATTAGTAGATTCAAATATTCTACCAAGTTGGGAAGTTTCAGGCTATTATCTTTCCAAATATTCTTTCTGCCTTTTTTCTCTCTGTCTTCTCCTTCTAGGCATCCAATAACAACATATAGTGATGGATTTTATACTGTTCCACAGGTCCTTTAGCATCTATTCAGTTTTTTTTTTCTTCTGTTCCTTAAATTTTTTTATACTTTCAATTGTCCTATATTTAGGTTAACTAATTTTCTCTTCTGCTTGCTAAGATTTGCTGTTTTCCACTTCCAGTGAAGTTTTATTTCAACTGTTAGACTTTTCAGTGCCAACTTTTCTGTTTGGCACCTTTCAATAGTGTATAGTTTTGATAGTTTCATTCTGTTTATTGGTCATTTTCCTGATTTACTTTAATTCTTTTTGTATGTTTTCCTTTAGTTCTTTGAGAATTTTTAAGAAAGTTTTAAGCCCCCAGGGACAGTTTCTCCATTTGTTTTGTTTCCTTGAATAAGCTATACATTTCTGTTTCTTTGTATGATTTTTGTTGTTGCTGAAAACTGGAATATTGAGTTTTGTACTTTTGAGTATATAATAAATGTTATATGTGGTTGGGTATTGAGTATTTTAATGTAACTCTGAAGATAAAATTCTCTCTCTCCTCAAGACTTTCCTTTTCCTTTCTTTCTTCTTTTAACTGTCAAAGGCTGTAGTAGCTTGTTTAATGATTTTCCCATATTTTTGCTAAGGCTGTATTCCTTGTCATGTATAATCACTAATGTATCCATTCCTTAGAATCTGTGCAGCTACTGCTGTGACAGATATTTTACTCAATGTCAGTAATTAAAACAAACCAATAAAGCAAACAAATCTCTTCTTCTTGTCTTTGCTCTCTACTATGGTACTTTTTCAACACTTAGATGGGCTTGCACTGAACCTAAAGATCAGCTCATTGTGAAACCCAAGGGCCTGTCTCATGTCTTTCTTAGCATATGCCTTACCCTGGGTGTGTGTGTAGCCTTCTAAATTCCATCAAATACAGGGATGTTTTTATTTTATCACATTGTACACTTTAAGATATATATGTATACCCATGGCTGATTCATGTCAATGTATGGCCAAACCACAACAATATTGTAAAGTAATTAGCCTCCAATTAAAATAAATAAATTTTTTTTAAAAAGAGACTTTCTGTTGACGTCTCATCATGAAAAAAAGATATATATGATTTTGTCAATTATATCTTGATAAAGATGGAAAAAAGAAAAAAATAAAGGACAGCAACATCACAGCAATTTTTGAAAAAAGATGCAATATTTGCCCTCTAAAAATATTTTATATAATAGCATATTTGTAAACAGGTATATAGGCTCAAGGGAAAAGAAGGGTGTTTTCCTAATTGGCAAACTGTGTGAAGATACAGGGGACCCAGGGTGAGGCCATTCCAAACCCCACAGTTTGGGCAATGCTGAGTCTGGCTGGCAGGGCCTAAGTCCAGAACATTGTTTAGTCAGTCCGAGACGGGTACTATAAGTCAGTATTTTTTTTCTTATGCCAGAAGTTATCACTTAAAAATCTACCATAGAAGTTTACCTGTTTTCTCCTAGTTCATGTCCTATGGAGCAAGCTGCCCTGTTTGCTCTGGAAATCTCTTCGAGATTGCTCTCCTACTGTTGTCATTGCTGTCTAAAGAAGAGCCCTAAATCCTTGCACACAGCTCAGTGTTGCTCTCTGAGGCTCTCACATCATGAATGATTCGCTCATTGTCATCTGCTGCAAATTCAGTCTCTCCTTTGCTTCTTCACATATGAACTCACATTTATAGCTTCTCATGGCATATTACCTCATGAATCTATAGTTTTTCTTTCTACTGAGGCCATTCTGTTTGAACTTGTCACAAGCCTCCAATAATAAATATATTTGCCTACATGGATGCTTTTGAATGTCTTAATTTCTCTAAGAAATTCTCCTGAGCTGTTACTCCCAAATTTTAGCCAGTTTATTGAATATTTTGACAATAATCTTTTTCCCTGGACCTCCATAGACTGTTTTGCTTGGCTTACAGACTATTTGAGCAGTGCCCACCACTTTTAAAGCCTGCATTCTGAACTGGGTGAAACAGGGATGAGTGTCTATGTCAGTTCTTCAGGTAGCCCTCAGACAGATTCAGACAGACACAATAATTTGTAAGTAAGATCTGCTTTGCTCCTTCTGGAATCAAGTACCAGGGTCCTATACCTGGGATGTGGGTTTCCCTGTTCAAAGGTGCCACTATGGGGGAACCAAGATGGTGGAGAAGTAGGAGGACATGGAATGCATCTCTCTCCACAGATGCATCAGGAATGCATCTCTCTCCACAGATGCATCAGCAATGCATCTACAGACAGAACAGTTGTCGCAGAACACTGACTGAATACCAGCAGGAGTCCTTGACTACCAGAACGGATTCTGTGGCTCCATGCATGATTTGGTAGGGATGAAAGGAAGAAGCGAGAAGGAGGAGGAGGGCAAGCAGGACAGGACCACCACCCAGGGGCGGGGGAGCTGAAGCAAAGACTCCCGCATCCAGAGGAATTGGTTGGGACAGAAGGGAAGCAGTTGAGGCTGTCAGAGAGTGAACCAGCTGATCTGTGACAGTCTGAACAGACGGAGAAACACACAGACAGTCCATTCCATGGCCCTGGACCCTGGACCCCAGGCTGGGACGCATGTCCGCTGGTGTGCACGGGTGCTGGGAGCTGGAGTGTGGGGACTGGAGAGCAATTCCAGGACAAAAACTACTGAGACCAGCCTTCCCCAGTGCTGGAGTGCCTCCTGGGGAGGCTGAGGTGGATTGTGACTTGCAGTGTGCCCAAAGACAGTGACAGCTGAGACCCTAAGAAAACATTTATTATTTTTATGTTTTGATTAGTTCATTGTTGGTTCTGGGTTTGTTTTTTTTTTCTGTTTTGTTTTGCTTTCTTCTTTTTTCCCTGTTGTGGTGGTTACTGTTTTTGTTATTATTTCTGTTTAGGCTTTGGGGATTTTCAAATCATATTTTTAATTTCTTTTATGTATTGCTTCTTCTACTTTGGCTTTCTGCTGTTCTGTGTCTTCTTTTATTTTTCTGGGGGGGGTTCTTTTTCATTTTATAGTATACATGGAGCTCCAATATTTTGGCCACCTGATGTGAAGCACCAACCCATTGGAAAAGACCCTAACGCTGGGGAAGATTGAAGGCAAAAGCAGAAGAGGTGGCAGAGGACGAAATGATTAGATAGCAACACTGACTCAATGGATATGAATTTGAGCAAACTCTGGGAGTTTATATATACTATATAAATGACACCCCACTCCAGCACTCTTGCCTGGAAAATCCCATGGACGGAGGAGCCTGGTGGGCTGCAGTCCACGGGATCGCTAAGAATCGGACACAACTGAGCAACTTCACTTTCACTTTTCACTTTCATGCACTGGAGAAGGCATTGGCAACCCACTCCAGTGTTCTTGCCTGGAGAATCCCAGGGACGGGGGAGCCTAGTGGGCTGCCGTCTGTGGGGTCCCACAGAGTCGGACATGACTGAAGCGACTTAGCAGCAGCAGCATAAAACTATATATATATATAACTATACATATAAACTATACTATAAAAAATATATATATATAGTTTTATAGCTGAGAAACCAAGACAATAATATGCTCTAAAAATGTTTTAAAAAGATAAAATGAGTTTTTGTGAAAAGGTGCCTCTGTACTGGGAAGGGGGTAGGAAAAGGACACGTAAAACTGCCACAAAGCTTTCCTATCAGTTTGAAGTTGCCTTTCTCTTGCATCAGTGTTTGTTTGATTGCTGTGAACTTTTGTTTTCCCATATTTCTGACAAAGTTGGTTCTGGCTCTTTCTGCTTGATTTTCAATGTTTCTCACCTCCTGAGATTTTGACAGGGATGACATTAAATCTATAAACAAATTTGGGAACTAATTCCATTTTAATAATATTGAGTCCTCTAATCCATGAACATTGAATGGATAGCTATTGATTTAGATTGTCTTAAGCTCTGTGCTATTTTACAGTGTTTGGTTGTATAGATGTTACCCTTTCTTTGATAAATTTATTCTTAAAATTTTCATTCTTTTTGAAACTATTGTGAATGGAACTGTTTTAGTAATTTTGTTTTAAATTGTTCATTGCTATTATTAATGTATTGAAATATACTTGACATTTGTATATTTATCTTGTATTCTGAAAACTAGTTTTAATAGTTTTTGGACATTATTAGTTCCCTCATGCAATTGTCATTTTATCTTCAACAAAGTAGTTTTAATTCTAACTTTCCAGAAGAGAGTAAGAATTTTTTACTCATTGCACTGGCTACAACCTGCAATACAATGTTAAACATGTGGTAAAAGTGAGTATCTTTGCCTTGTTTCTGATCTTAAGGGGGAAAATATTTAGTCATTTATCATTAAGAATGATATTAGATGTGGAATTTTTGTAGATGCTCTTTACCGATGAGTAAACTTCCTTTTATCCCTGGTTTGTTGAGAGTTAATCATGAGCAGATGTCAGATTTTTTTAAATGCCTTTTATTATCTATGCTCATGTGGCTTTTGCCTTTTATTAATAAGGTTACTATATATATTAATTTGGGCTTCCCTTGTAGCTCAGTCAGTAAAGAATTTGCCTGCAGTGTAGAAGACCCAGGTTCGATCCCTGGGTTGGGAAGATCCCTGGAGAAGGAAATGGCAACCCACTCCAGGATCCTTGCCTGGAAAATCTCATGGACAGAGGAACCTGGTGGATTGCAGTCCATGGAGTCGCAAGGAGTCGGTACGACTGACCGACTAACACACACACACATGTATTAATTTGGGGATGTTAAATGAACTTTATATTCTTATGATTAATTCCTTTTGGTCATTGTGTATAATCATTTTTATAGGTCACTAGAATCAACTTGCCAATAATTTGTTTAAGATTTTTACATGTGTATTTATGAGAGATATTGGCTGTACTGTGATTTTTGTCTGCCTGTGGTATTGGGGTAATATTTGGTTTTGTAGTATTCCTATTGTTTCTTCTTTAAAAGTTTGATATAATTCATTAGTGAAGTCATCTGGGATTCAGTTCAGTTCAGTTGCTCAGTTGTGTCAGACTCTTTGCGACCCTATGGTTTGCAGCATGCCAGGCTTCCCTGTCCATCACCAACTCCCAGCACTTGCTCAAACTCATGTCCATTGAGTCGGTGATGCCATCCAACCATCTCATCCTCTGTCGTCCCCTTCTCCTGCCTTCAATATTTCCCAGTGTATCTTCCAATGAGTTAGTTCTTCCCATCACGTGGTCAAAGTATTGGAGCTTCAGCTTCAGCATCAGTCCTTCCAATGAATATTCATGACTGATTTCCTTTAGGACTGACTGGTTTGATCTCCTTGTGGTCCAAGGGACTCTCAAAACTCTCACATCCATACATGATCTCCTTGTAGTCCAAGGGTCTCTCAAAAGTCTCACATCCATACATGACTACTGGAAAAACCATAGCTTTGACTAGACAGACCTTTGTCAACAAAGTAATATCTTTGCTTTTTAATATGTTGTCTAGGTTGGTCACAGCTTTTCTTCCATGGAGCATGCATTTTTTAATTTCATGACTGCAGTCATCATCTGCAGTGATTTTGGAACCCAAGAAAATAAAGTCTGTCACTGTTTCCATTGTTTCCCCATCTAGTTGCCATGAAGTGATGGGACCGGATGCCATGATCTTAGTTTTTTGAATGCTGAGTTTTAAGCCAGCTTTTTCACTATCTTCTTTCACTTTCAAGAGGCTCTTAAGTTCCTCTTTACTTTCTGCCATAAGGGTGGTGTCATCTGCATATATGAAGTTATTGATATTTCTCCCAGCAACTTGATTCCAGCTTGTGTTTCTTCCAGCCCAGCATTTCTCATGATGTATTATGCATATAAGTTAAATAAGCAGGATGACAATATACAGCCTCAACATACTCCTTTCCCAATTTGGAACCAGTCTGTTGTTCCATGTCCAGTTCTAACTGTTGCTTCCTGACCTGGATACAGATTTCTGAGGAGGCAGGTCAGGTGGTCTGGTATTCCCATCTCTTTCAGAATTTTTCCACAGTTTATTGTGATCCACACAGTCAAAGGCTTTGGCAGAGTCAGTGAAGCAGAAGTAGATGTTTTTCTGGACTCTCTTGCTTTTTTGATGATCCAGCAGATGTTGGCAATTTGATTTCTGGTTCCTCTTCCTTTTCTAAATCCAGCTTATACGTCTGAAAGTTCTCAATTCATGTACTGCAGAAGCCTAGCTTGGAGAATTCTGAGCATTACTTTGTTAGCCTGTGAAATGAGTGCAATTGCATGGTAGTTTCAAAATTCTTTGGCATTGCCTTTCTTTGGGATTGGAATGAAAACTGACCTCTTCCAGTCCTGTGGCCTGGTCACTGCTGAGTTTTCCAAATTTGCTGGCATATTGAGTGCAGCACTTTCACAGCATCATCTTTGAGGATTTGAAATAGCTCAGCTGGAATTCCTTTATCTCTACTAGCTTTGTTCTTAGTGATGCTTCCTAAGGTCCATTTGACTTCACACTCCAGGATGTCTGGCTCTAGGTCAATGATCACACTATTGTGGTTATTTGGGTCACTAAGATCTTTTTTGTATAGTTCTTCTGTGTATTCTTGCCACCTCTTAATATCTTCTGCTTCTGCATCTTGCTCTACCACCATTTGTAAAGAATCATCTCCTTTCCCCACTGACCTATATTGGCCCCTTTGTCAAACATCTTGTGACCATGTGTGGGGCCTACTTCCAGACTTACTCTTCTGGATATCTCCAGAAGATATCCAGATATCTCCAGTACACTGGATATCTCCAGTACGACAGGCCTTACTTACCAGAGCTTTATGATGAGTCTGGTCTTACACATCTTCCACAGTGTTTCTCTTCTTCAAAATTATCATGGGAATGCTGAGTCCTTTGCACTTTCATATGAAGTTTAGAATTAGCTCCCTGACTTCTACAATAAAACTGCTAAGATTTTGAATTTCCATGGCACTATTCTTTGGCACTGTTCTCTGAGGACATCCTCCACCTTGGCTACTTCTTAAAAGGGCCTTGAAAAATGCCACATTGAGCAAATTTACCAGTCTCTCCTGGGGCCCAGAGTCATTGACATTTTGAACATCATGCTACCTTTTGGTCCAGACTGGCAACACTTTCACAAGTACAGGTCTGGAGCTGTGTGGTCCTGCTGGTTGTGGCTGAGCATGCCTGTGTGTCTGTGGCTGACCTGTGACAGATGGAGCTGGAGTGCTGAACTCTGATGCATGCTGACCAGGAAACAGCAGGCTGACCAGGAAACATTCACAGGCAGTGGTGGAGAAACACGTTTTCTGAAGTCTCTGCTTGCAGCAAGTCTGCTCGAATCCCATTGACAAAGCATGTCATGTGGCAAAATCCAGATCCAAGGACTGAGAATATACATGACACCTCCTGATGGGAGTAACTGCAGAGACAGAGCAAAGGGTGCATATGTAAGAAAATACGGAGAATTGAATTCATTAGTGCCATTCATTTCCCTTCAGTTTATAGTTTATCGTTAAGCAGATAAACACTTAACATAGGACAACTCCATTCAGTTCAGTTCAGTTGCTCAGTTGTGTCCGACCCTTTGTGACCCCGTGAATTGCAGCACACCAGGCCTCCCTGTCCATCAACAACTCCTGGAGTTCACTCAGACTCATGTCCATCGAGTCCGTGATGCCATCCAGCCATCTCATTCTCTGTCGTCCCCTTCTTCTCCTGCCCCCAATCCTTCCCAGCATCAGAGTCTTTTCCAATGAGTCAACTCTTCGCATGAGGTGGCCAAAGTACTGGAGTTTCAGCTTTAGCATCTGTCCTTGGTGGCTCAGAGGTTAAAGCGTCTGCCTGCAATGTGGGAAAGCTGGGTTCGATCCCTGGGTCAGGAAGATTCTCCTGGAGAAGGAAATGGCAACCCACTCCAGTATTCTTGCCTGGAGAATTGCATGGACAGAAGAGCCTGGTGTGCTACAGTCCACGGGGTCACAAAGAGTCGGACACGACTCAGTGACTTCACTTCACTTCACTTCCAAAGAACACCCAGGACTGATCTCCTTTAGAATGGACTGATTGGATCTCCTTGCAGTCCAAGGGACTCTCAAGAGTCTTCTCCAACACCACAGTTCAAACGCATCAATTCTTCAGTGCTCAGCCTTCTTCACAGTCCAACTCTCACATCCATACATGACCACTGAAAAAAACATAGCCTTGACTAGACGGACCTTTGTTGGCAAAGTAATGTCTCTGCTTTTTAATGTGCTGTCTAGGTAGGTCATAACTTTCCTTCCAAGAAGTAAGCGTCTTTTAATTTCATGGCTGCAGTCACCATCTGCAGTGATTTTGGAGCCCCCTAAAATAAAGTCTGACACTGTTTCCACTGTTTCCCCATCTATTTCCCATGAAGTGATGGGACTAGATGCCATGATCTTCATTTTCTAAATGGTGAGCTTTAAGCCAACTTTTCCACTCTCCTCTTTCACTTTCATCAAGAGGCTCTTTAGTTCCTCTTCACTTTCTGCCATAAGGGTGGTGTCATCTGCATATCTGAGGTGATTGATATTTCTCCCGGCAATCTTGATTCCAGCTTGTGCTTCTTCCAGTCCAGCATTTCTCATGATGTACTCTGCATAGAAGTTAAATAAGCAAGGTGACAATATACAGCCTTGACGTACTCCTTTTCCTATTTGGAACCAGTCTGTTGTTCCATGTCCAGTTCGAACTGTTGCTTCCTGACCTGCATATAGGTTTCTCAAGAGGCAGGTCAGGTGGTCTGGGATTCCCATCTCTTTCAGAATTTTCCACAGTTTATTGTGATCCACACAGTCAAAGGCTTTGGCATAGTCAATAAAGCAGAAATAGATGTTTTTCTTGAACTTTCTTGCTTTTTTGATGATCCAGCAGATGTTGGCAATTTGATCTCTGGTTCCTCTGCCTTTTCTAAAATCAGCTTGAACATCTGGAAGTTCACAGTTCACGTACTGCTGCAGCCTGGCTTGCAGAATTTTGAGCATTATTTTACTAGCGTGTGAGATGAGTGCAATTGTGTGGTAGTTTGAGCATATTTCTTAGTTATTTCCCTCTTCTATTCCACACCAGGAAATTCCTGAACATTACCCAAAAAAGATGTCTCTGACACTCAGCTCATAAGACCACACTGTTTTCCACTTACTCAGCTCATCACTGAATATTCTTCAGAGAGCTTCTCTGATCATTTTTCTAACTTCTGAAATTATTTCTGTTTCTATATAAAACATTCTTGAAACACTCAAATCAATACATTTAACATTTCATCACCTCAAAAAGCTCTCTTACTGCATTGCAGCCAAGCTCTTTCTTCCACAGTAGCTTTTGTTGTGATTTCTGTGATTTACCCATTAGTTTTATGTTTTTGGACTTTATATATAAATGGAATACTCTTTTACTTAATATAGTCTGTAAGAATTATTTATGTTTTGCTTGTATCTTCAGTTCCTTTTTATTTTGAGAAATATTCAGTTCAGTTCATGTCCAACTATTTGCAACCCTGTGGACTGCAGTATGCCAGGCTTCTTGTCCTTCACTATCTCCCAGAGCTTGCTCAAACTCGTGTCAGAGATACCATCCAACCATCTTTTCCTCTGCCATCCCCTTCTCCTCCTGCCTTCAATCTTTCCCAGCATCAGGGTCTTTTCCAATGAGTCAGTTCTTCCCATCAGGTGGCCAAAGTATTGGAACTTCAGCTTCAGCATCAGTCCTTCCAATGAATATTCAGGTTTGATTTCCTTTAGGATTGACTGGTTTGATCTCCTTGCAGTCCAAGGGATTCTCAAGAGTCTTCTCCAACATCACAGCTCAAAAGCATCAATTCTTCAGTGCTCAGCTTTATTTATAGTCCAACTCTTACATCCATACATGACTACTGGAAAAACCATCGCTTTGACTAGATGGACCTTTGTCAGCAAAGTAATGTTCCTGTTTTTAATATACTGTCTATGTTTGTCATAGTTTTTCTTCCAAGGAGCAAGCATCTTTTCATTTGGAGCCCAAGAAAATAAAGTCAGTCACTGTTTCCATTGTTTCCTCATCTATTTGCCATGAAGTGATGGGACTGGATGCCATGATCGTAGTTTTTTGAATGTTGAGTTTTAAGCCAACTTTTTCACTCTCTTCTTTCACTTTCATGAAGAGGCTCTTTATCTCCTTTTTGCTTTCTGCCATGAGGGTGGTGTCACCTGAATATCTAAAGTTAATTTTATCTCTCCCAGAAATCTTGATTTCAGCTTGTGTTTCATCCAGCCTGGCATTTTGCATGATGTACTCTGCATATAAGTTAAATAAGCAGGATGACAATATATAGCCTTGACATACTCCTTTCCCAATTTGGAACCAGTCCGTTGTTCCATGTCTAGTTCTAACTGTTGCTTCCTGACCTGCTTACAGATTCCTCAGGAGGCAGGTAAGGTGGTCTGGTATTCCCATCTCTTTCAGAATTTTCCACAGTTTGTTTTGATTCACAGTCAAAGGCTTTTGCATAGTCAATGAAGCAGATGTTTTTCTGGGATTCTCTTGTTTTTCCATGATCCAGTGAATCTTGGCAATTTGATCTCTGGTTCCTCTGCCTTTTCTAAAACCAGCTTGAACATCTGGAAGTTCACATACTGTTGAAGCCTAGCTTCAAGAATTTTGAGCATTACTTCACTAGTGTGTGAGATTAGTGCAATTGTGCAGTAGTTTGAGCATTCTTTGGCATTGCCTTTCTTTGGGACTGGAGTGAAAACTGACCTTTTCTAGTCCTGTGGCCACTGCTGAGTTTTCCAAATTTGCTGCCATATTGAGTGCAGCACTTTCACAGCATTATCTTTTAGGACTTGAAATAGCTCAACTGGAATTCCATCATCTCCACTAGCTTTGTTCATAGTGATGCTTCCTAAGGCCCACTTGACTTCACATTCCAGGATGTCTGGCTCTAGGTGAATGATCACACCATCATGGTTATCTGGGTCATGAAGATCTGTTTTATATAGTTCTTCTGTGTATTCTTGCCACCTCTTCTTAATATCTTCTGCTTCTGTTAGGTCCATATCATTTCTGTCCTTTATTGTGCCCATCTTTGCATGAAATGTTCCCTTAAGGTGAGGTGAGGTGAAGTCGCTCAGTCGTGTCCGACTCTTTGCGACCCCATGGACTGTAACCTACTAGGCTTCTCCGTCCATGGCAAGAATACTGGAGTGGATTTCCATTTCCTTCTCCAGGGGATCTTGGTATCTCTAATTTTCTTGAAGAGAGCTCTAGTCTTCCCATTCTATTGTTTTCCTCTATTTCTTTGCACTGATCACTGAGAAGTCTTTCTTATCTCTCCTTGCTATTCTTTGGAACTCTGCATTCAAATGGGTATATCTTTCCTTTTCTCCTTTGCCTTTAGCTTCTCTTCTTTTCTCAACTATTTGTAAGGCCTCCTCAGACAAGCATTTTGGCTTTTTTGCATTTCTTTTCCTCAGGATGGTTTGATCACCACCTCTTGTACAATGTTACAAACCCCTTTCCATAGTTCTTCACGCACTCTGTCTATCAGATCTAATCCCTTGAATCTATTTGTCATTTCCACTGTATAATTGTAAAGCATTTGATTTAGGTCATACCTGAATGGCTTAGTGGTTTTCCCTACTTTCTTCAATTTTGTCTGAAATTTGCAATAAGGAGTTCATGATCTGAGCCACAGTCAGCTCCTGGTCTTGTTTTTGCTGACTGTATAGAGCTTCTCCATCTTTGGCTGCAAAGGATATAATTGACCTGATTTTGGTGTTGACCATCTGGTGATATACATGTGTAGAGTCATCTCTTGTGTTGTTGGAAAAGGGTTTTTGCTGTGACCAGCATGTTCTCTTGGCAATACTCTGTTAGCCTTTGCTCTGCTTCATTTTGTACTCCAAGGTCAAACTTGCCTGTTACTCCAAATTTACCTTGACTTCCTACTTTTGCATTCCAGTTCCCTATGATGAAAAGGATATCTTTTTTAAAATTTATTATTTTATTGAAGATTAATTGCTTTACAGAAATTGGTTGTTTTCTGTCAAACCTCACAGCCATAGATATACATATATCCTCTCCCTTTTGAACCTCCCTCCTATCTCCCTCCCCATCTCACCCTTTTTGGTGTTAGTTCTAGAAGGTCTTATAGGTCATCATAGAACCGTTCAGCTTCTTTGGCATTAGTGGCTGGGGCATAGACTTCGATTACTGTGATATTGAATGGGTTGCCTTGGAGACAAACAGAGATCATTCTGTCGTTTTTGAGACTGCACCCAAGAACTGCATTTTGGGCTCTTTTATTGATTATCAGGGCTACTCCATTTCTTCTAAGGGATTCTTACCCACAGTAATAGATATAATGGTCATCTGAATTAAATTTACTCATTCCAGTCCATTTTTTAAAAATATTAATTTATTTACTTTAATTGGAGGTTAATTACTTTACAATATTGTATTGGTTTTGCCAAACATCAACATGAATCCACCACAGATATTCCAGTCCATTTTAGTTCACTGATTCCTAAAAATGTCGATGTTCACTCATGCCATCTCCTGTTTTACCACTTCCAATTTACCTTGATTCATGGACCTAACATTCCAGGTTCCTATGCAGTATTGTTCTTTACAGCATCAGACTTTACTTCCGTCACCAGTCATATCCACAACTGGGCACTGTTCTCACTTTGACTCCGCCTCTTCATTCTTTCTGGAGCGCTTTGTCCACTCTTCTCCAGTAGCATGTTGGGCACCTTATCGACCTGGGAAGTTCATTTTCAGTGTCATATCTTTTTGCCTTTTCATCACATAAATACCAAAGTTTATTTGTCTATCCTTCTGTTGACTGACATTTGTGTTGCTTCAGTTTTGGGGTACTGTGAATAAAACTCTTAAGAACATTCTTTTACAGCTGTCTCTATGCCCATGTATTCTCATTGCTCTTGGGTGCATACATGACAGTGAAATTACTTATTCATGTAGTTTTGAGAAACTGCAAAGGATTTTCCAAAGTGTGTGTACAATTTTACACTGTCTTCAGCAGTGAATAAGAGCTACAGGTCTGTTTGTTGGACTACAAGTCTTTATTTTGCCTTCATTTTTACAGATAATTTCCCTAGATATAGAATTCTAGGTAGACAGTTTTCTAGTTTAATTTTGTTTTGCAATAGTCTGATTCATTGTCTTCTGACTTGCATAGTTTTTAATGAAACACTTGTAACTCTTATCCTCGATCCTCTGTGTTAAATGTTTCCCACCCTCACTGCCTTAGGATTTTCCTTGGCTTCATTTCGCAGCCATTTGACTATGATCTTTCCTCCTTCCTTCCTTTTCTTTTGCTGCACTACGTGGCCAGTGGGATCCTAGTTTCCCAACCAAGAATTGAACCCATGCCCCCTGCAGTGAAAGTGTGGAGTCTCAGCCACTGGACCATCAGGGAATTCCACTGACTATGATGTTTGCTTGTTTTAGTCTGGTGTGGAGCTCTCTGAAATTCTTGAGTCTGTGATTATTGTAGTCTTTAATCTTGGAAAATTCTTGTCCTTTATATCTCCACATATTTCTTATGCTCTACACTTTCTTCTTCTGGGACAAATTCCACATATGTTACTCTGCTATTTTCCTGCATCTCTTAAGGTTTTGCTTTATTCTCCACTCTTTCTTTTGTATTTCAGCATGGATAATAGCTATTGACCTATCTTCAATTTGCTGATTCTTTCCTCATTTGTGTCCAGTCTGCTGAAGCACCTGTTGAAGAAATTTTAAAATTTTTGATAGTGTGTATTTCTGGCATTCCCAATTGACTGTTTTTTAATAGTTTCCATATCTCTACTTTAAAATTCTTCATTTTTTCATGCTTGATTACTTCTTAATTTCTTTAATGTATTAATCATAGCTACTTTAAAGTTCCTTTCAGATACTTTCAATTATCTCTGGGTCTGATTCTGTTCAATGTTACATCTCAACAGTGGGTCCAGTGTTTTATTTCCATACCTCTGTGTGTGTGTGTGTGTGTGTGTGTGTATCTTTTCATTTTTGGTTGAATGCCAGATATTAAAGAAGAACACTTAAGATAAAAGTCTCTGTACCCCAAAACAGGCATTCCTCTTCTGCTGCTAAACCATTAGGATGGGGAAGGTCTGATTCAGGCTAGTGAGAACTGGAACTGGGTTGTGGCTTCTGCTGTTGGTCTTGGCATCTGAGATTTTCCCGGGATGTGGGGCTGTTCTACTCTTCCTCCAGAATAGTGCACCTGTACGAGGCCCTGAGGACAGGAGTATGTGGTGCCTCCTGCCACACACTACCGGTAGAAGGCTTCTGCTCCATATGTGCGAGGTAAGCAAAATGTGTTCTTTCAGGTCCTTAGTGGTAGGTGGTAATCTTCTGAACACCTACACTGAGATGTTCTCTCTGTGGTCCCTTGCTCTGCCCCAAGTATATTGCATGAGCTGCTAGTGAAGGCCTAGGAGAAAGACCTACCAGTGAGTGCAGTCCTCCTCTTGTCTGATTTCTCATCATTCTGAGCTGGCACCCTGGCCCACAACTGAATAGCTCATTGAAATTATAGCTAGCTGACTTCTCGCTTCCCCTTTGTGTTACGCCTCTTCCTTTGTACTGTGCTAATCATTTTCAGAGCTCATCATTCTGGCTCTCTGTCCACCTGGTTCCACGTGGGCCTTGGCATCTGTGCAAACGTGACAGGGGTATTTTCTCCTGCCTCTACACTGTCTTCATTCAATGCCTCAGATGCTCCACGAGGCTCTTCACTCTTAACTGGTTACAGCTCAACCTTCTAGACCTGTGTGAGCTCTGGGAACGATGAAGTCACATCTGGCTACTCTGCCCTTCCTGTGGAATTGTATACTGTGTACCCATGGCTCAGGGTCCAACAGCAGACTGCAGGCACCAAGGCCTCCTGTGCTCCCTCAGGGGTCCTCTGCTCTGGAGTACCCTGATTCTGGCATCCACCTTTGCAGATTCCAGCTACCTGTGCTTCTCTTCATGGCACAGCCTGGAATGTGCCCCAAGGAGGAAGATGAGGCCCTTACAGACCTCACCTCATCTGTTCTCTTTTCTCAGGGGCCACAGCCATGCCCTCCTCATGTTGAATGGGAAATAATTGCCTTCTAGGTAAATATGTTTACTGCTAGCTTATGGTAGAGGCAAGTTCACTCCCAGTTACCCCAGTGTGAGCACAGTGAAAGGCCTCAGATAGATTTTTAGCTGGCTTAGTAGTTAAAAGTATTTTCCAACTGTATTGTACTACATTGCTTCTCCAGCATCACCAACCTTGAGTTTTTTTATTCCTTCTGTTAACCATCTAATTCTTCCATGGCGCCTCTCCTGATACTGCCTTGCCAATGCACTCAATAGAAACCACAAACACTGCTGGCATTCTGCTTCCCATCATCTTCCTTTGAGGTACACATTTGTTTACTCTAAAACTAATTCCTCTCTGCCACAGACTACACTATCCCTAAATACACCCCCCCCTCCACCAGTACCCACTCAGACCTGTCTTTAACCTGTGAGAATAACCTCTTTCTAGGAAGAACAGGATCACTTAGGTATTGGTCAAGCAAATACAGGTTTCCTAGGACCAATTACCATATCCACTGGCATAGACAAGGACACATGGAATAACAACCCACAAAACTTTTGGAGGCTACTTTCTTGCACACATTCTGTCATCCACTCACTCTCAGCTGATGGAGCTGATGGAGCTGTTTGCATTTGAGCTGCGACAATGGGAATATAATGGGATGAACCGAGTCTTGGCTCTTACATCTCTCTTAGGAAGTGTCATGTGGCACATATTTAAATTTTACTGACAAAAGCCTGGGCCTCCATTGCAGAGAAGGGAGCCATGTGGAGGATGGGAGCAAGAGAAGGAGCTCTGGTGTGAGCCACTAAGCCTTGAGGGAGCTCCAGTGTGTGCTCTGGGGAAAAGGAGTGAGAAGACCATTCACTGGGCCTGCAATGCTTTTGACAGGAGACACTTCAAACAAGCTGCAGGAGGTACGGCTGCCTCTGGTCCCATGGCAACTGTGCCGACTGCTGTATGGACAAACAGACATTCTGCCAGACATGCTGTGTGCTGGAAACTTCAGGGACATGAAGACTGCATGTGAGGTGTGACCCACTGTGGGAATGGAGGCTAAACCCAGGGATTTCAGATGTTATATATGCTTTAAGCCAGGAGCACTTCTACTGGGTGGGTCAGTGGTCCCCAACAGCCTTGTTCCTATGGGGCTCAGAAGTACATCTCCATATAGCCATGGGCTGAGTGGGAGACCACAAGGTGGCTTATGTGCAAATGCAACGCAGGCCTCAGTCAGGCCCTGTGAACCCCGGTGCTGGCCAGAGCAGCCCAGGGCTCCACGTTTTCCCAGGGGCCATGCTGACTGTCATCCCACAGCACCTACCCTCTACTTGCAGGACAGTGTAGTGAACACTGCTTGCCTGCAGCAGGGCCTTTCCATTGACAAGGTGGGGCTGCATGAGTGGCGGGACCCTGGGTCCATCCCATAGTGTTGGCATTGGGCCACCCTTATGCAGGAGGCCCCAAACTCCCAGTTCACAAGAAATTCCTCTTTTTTCCAGGGTGATTCTGGGGGCCCACTTGTCTGTGAATTCGACCGCACCTGGGTGCAAATTGGAATAGTGAGCTGGGGGCAGGGTTGCGCATACCCTATGTATCCGACAGTTTTTGCCCGAGTCTCCTTTTTCTCAAAATGGATTCATCATCACATAGAAAACACACCTTTACCTCTTCAGCCACTCCCTGCCCTCTCCTCTACTCCGGGGGCCATCATCAATGTCCTTATGGCCTCATTGGCTGTCCTGTCAATGCTCTAAGGACCAAAACCGTCACCCAGCTTCCTCACGGCTGCATGCCTCCATCCCTGCCCAGCTCCAGCCCCTCAAGCCCTCACCCACCTGAGCAAACTGAGGGCCATCAGCCAAGCTCACATGCAAGGTCTGGGAGGAGACTGATGAGGGCCACACCTAGGAAGGCAGAGGCTGGTCTCATCACAGAAGGGTGGCAGTTCATGGGAGGGCAAAGTACATTTGTTGAGTGCTCCAGGCACCTGAGATTTGAGAAGATATTAAATATTTACAAAGCAAGTGTCCCAGAAATCCTATATTTATCTTTCTACACAGAGTACAGCCTCCCTTTCACATGCAGAGTATGTTCATCACCCTGCCTTGTCAGAATGATGGGCAGAAGGGTGAGAGGATAAAACAAACTACAGCATGTCTAGAAAGGACAACCATGTAAGCACTGGTGTCTGGATATAGAATCCAGGGTGTGACCAAAGCTGGGGCAGAGGAAAATTCATCATCTTAAAAACAGACCTATCAATATCAGAGTATTAAATGCTTAAACATCTAATTTGGAAAATAGAAAACATGAGCTAAGAGTAGACACACAAAGGAAGCTTAAAAGGTAAAAGCAGAAATCAAAAGCCAAACAACAGAAAACACTAAAACTAACATTTCAGAAATACCAATTTTAACAAAAAATCAAAAAGTAGGAAAGGACATCATGAATTTAATCAAGATATGATGTGAGACTAAAAATACACAAAACAAGAAATGACGAGGATATATCCACTGAACATAAAAAATTTAAGAAATCCTAAGAGATATTATACAACTTTATGTAAATAAAGTCAAGTGAAAAGTATCACTTTTTAGGAAATAACTAATTTACTGAAGCTGATCCCAGCAGAGACAGAAGGCTAGAGGTCAAATTCCAAAGAAGAAATGGGGAAATTTAAGAAAAAAAAACTCTATCCTAGTGAAGGTCCTTAGCTGAGATGGCCTCCTTGGGAATCACATCAGGCCTTTAACCACAGGATTGTCCCAGTGCTGTCCTTTCTGCTCCAGACACAGACAAAGGAGAGTGTTGTAAAGACAAAAACTAACCACACACAGAAAACTAAGACAATCCAACCTATCAATTAACGAAAGTCCTGATGAAATATTAACAGAATTCAACATTATTTTTTAAGTAATGAATTATAATCATGTAGGAATTATTCCAGTAATGCAAAGATAATTATTAGAAAACCCATAGATATAATTCACAATATTATCATTTTTCTAAGGAAAAGGAGTACGTCAAGGCTGTATATTGTCACCTGCTTATTTAACTTATAGGCAGAGTACATCATGAGAATTGCTGGACTGGAAGAAACACAAGTTGGAATCAAGATTGCCAGGAGAAATATCAATAACCTCAGATATGCAGATGACACCACCCTTATGGCAGAAAGTGAAGAGGAACTAAAAAGCCTCTTGATGAAAGTGAAAGAGGAGAGTGAAAACGTTGGCTTAAAGCTCAACATTCAGAAAATGAAGATCATGGCATCCGGTCCCATCACTTCATGGCAAATAGATGGGCAAAACAGTGGAAATAGTGTCAGATTTTATTTGGGGGGGGCTCCAAAATCATTGCAGATGGTGACTGCAGCCATGAAATTAAAAGACGCTTACTTCTTGGAAGGAAAGTTATGACCAACCTAGGTAGCATATTCAAAAGCAGAGATATTACTTTGCCAACAAAGGTCCGTCTAGTCAAGGCTATGGTTTTTCCTGTGGTCATGTATGGATGTGAGAGTTGGACTGTGAAGAAAGCTGAGCGCCAAACAATTGATGCTTTTGAACTGTGGTGTTAGAGAAGACTCTTGAGAATCCCTTGGACTGCAAGGAGATCCAACCAGTCCATTCTGAAGGAGATCAGCCCGGGGATTTCTTTGGAAGGAATGATGCTGAAGCTGAAACTCCAGTACTTTGGCTACCTCATGCGAAGAGTTGTCTCACTGGAAAAGACTCTGATGCTGGGAGGGATTGGGGGCAGGAGGAGAAGGGGATGACAGAGGATGAGATGGCTGGATGGCATCACTGACTCGATGGCCGTGAGTTTAAACTCTGGGATATACATATATATATATATATACACACACACACACGCACACACATATATGTGTATCTCTTATTGGATATATATATATATATGTATATCTTACTGGACTTCCCTAGTGGCTCAGACACTAAACATTCTGCTTGTAATGCAGGATACCTGTGTTCAATCCCTGGGTCAGGATGATCCCCTGGAGTAGGAAATGGCAACCTACTCCAGTATTCTTGCCTGGAAAATTTGGAGAAGGCAATGGCACCCCACTCCAGTACTCCTGCCTGGAAAATCCCATGGATGGAGGAGCCTGGTGGGCTGCAGTCCATGGGGTCGCTGAGGGTCAGACACGACTGAGCGACTTCACTTTCGCTTTTTACTTTCATGCATTGGAGAAGGAAATGGCACCCCACTCCAGTACTCCTGCCTGCAGAATCCCAGGGACGGGGGAGCCTGGTGGGCTGCCATCTATGGGGTCCCACAGAGTCGGACACGACTGAAGTGACTTAGCAGCATATGTATATATACACGTCAGCCTAAAAGCTAGCACTTTCCTTAGTGAGGGAACGAGTGCCTTTATGCTGAAGTTAGGGTCACAAAAAGGTTCCTTTATCCCTTGCTCCTTAATACCATATTGGAAGATTGGCCACCACAGCCACACTAGAGAATCATCCAGGGAAATGGAAAAGGGCCTTTTAATCTATCTCCTATTTTAAAATTTAGAAGGATTTCCCTGGTGGTCCAGTGGTTAAGACTCTGTGCTTTCAATGCAGGGGGCGGGAATTCAATCTCTGGTTGGAAACAAAGATTTCACATGCCATGCAGCAAAAATTAATAAATACATGTTTAAAAAATAAATAAAAATTAAAAATGATATAAATCTGAATTTCTTTAAAAAGAAGACTTAGAGGATATCTGGAACACCCAAGGGAAAACTATGAAACTACCACAAATAGTAAGAAAGTTCAGTAAGGTCATTAGATAAAACATGACAAAATCAGGCTATATTCCCTTTAAAAGATACGTGATGAAAGACAAAAACACCAATTATAATAACAATGAAAGAGATAAGATACCTATGACCTTAACAAAAAATGTGAAAATTCATATGAGGAAATCCTTAAAATATTCCTTGGGGCGGGGGCGGGGGGGTGTGGGGGTGGGGGGGTGCGGGAACCAAAACATCATACACAAAAAGAAAAAGTAGATATGACAAGATATTCTAGATTCTTGAACAGACAACTCAAAATGTGTTTCTCTTTTCTGGAGTTAGATAAATTGATTTCAAAGTTTATAGCAAAATATAGACAGGTGAGAAAACCCAGGAATAAAACTAAATCCAAGTCATGGTAGGGACTAAGCCAGCAGAAATTAAACTATCCCCAAAAGATGCTCAGATATGCAGATGACACCACCCTTATGGCAGAAAATGAAGAGGAACTAAAAAGCCTCTTGATGAAAGTGAAAGAGGAGAGTGAAAAAGTTGGCTTAAAGCTCAACATTCAGAAAACGAAGATCATGGCATCCGGTCCCATCACTTCATGGCATCCGGTCCCATCACTTCATGGGAAATAGATGGGCAAAACAGTGGAAATAGTGTCAGATTTTATTTTGGGGGGCTCCAAAATCACTGCAGATGGTGACTGCAGCCATGAAATTAAAAGACGCTTACTCCTTGGAAGGAAAGTTATGACCAACCTAGATAGCATATTCAAAAGCAGAGACATTACTTTGCCAACAAAGGTCCATCTAGCCAAGGCTATGGTTTTTCCAGCGGTCATGTATGGATGTGAGAGTTGGACTGTGAAGAAAGCTGAGCACCAAAGAATTGATGCTTTTGAACGGTGGTGTTGGAGAAGACTCTTGAGAGTCCCTTGGACTGCAAGGAGATCCAACCAGTCCATTCTGAAGGAGATCAGCCCGGGGATTTCTTTGGAAGGAATGATGCTAAAGCTGAAACTCCAGTACTTTGGCCACTTCATGCGAAAAGTTGACTCATTGGAAAAGACTCTGATGCTGGGAGGGATTGGGGGCAGGAGGAGAAGGGGACGACAGAGGATGAGATGGCTGGATGGCATCACCGACTCCATGGATGTGAGTCTGAGTGAACTCCAGGAGTTGGTGATGGACAGGGAGGCCTGGCGTGCTGCAATTCATGGGGTCGCAAAGAGTTGGACACGACTGAGTGACTGAACTGAACTGAAAAGATGCTACAATAATAACATTCCATAGACTTGACAGTTTGTGTCTGTGCATACACACAGTGGCTAAAACACTCAGAATTGAGCCCAAATATATGTTGCTGCAGTCCATGGAGTCGCAAAGAGTTGGACACGACTTAGTGATTAAACAATATCTTGTTGGAAAATCAGTGTATGGGAAATGTGTCACTTTATTTTTTTATTTTAGTTTTTAAATAAATTTATTTATTTTAATTGGAGGTTAATTACTTTACAATATTGTATTGGTTTTGCCATACATCAGCATGAATCCGCCACAGGTATACATGTGTTCCCCATCCTGAACCCCCCTCCCTCCTCCCTCCCCGTACCATCCCTCTGGGTCATCTCAGTGCACCAGCCCCAAGCATCCAGTATCATGCATCGAACCTGGACTGGTGATTTATTTTATATATGATATTATACATGTTTCAATTCCATTTTCCCAAATGTGTCACTTTAAAACACTATAGATGTTTAAGTTTTCAAAAGTGTGATTTGACATGGTCATATAAAGTTGGTCTTAGAAACAGTATACACCCTGACCAAGTAGACTTTTTTCCCAGCAGTTTTGGAAGGCCTGATGTATTGCTGATTCTGCTGGTGATGCCAGTTGTCTCACTGTATCTCACTGTACACACTGTTCATTGAACCCAGGGTAGGTAAGGCACGAGCTAAGAGGCAGGAAGAAGACTCAAGCGGCCACAGAACTGTAGACAGATTTATTCTCTCCTGGCTGATACAGCAGTCGTAAAAGTATACACACTATATTCTCTCCTCTCGTGGCTGATCCAACAGACAGCGTGAGACAGCAGTAAAGTGCCGCCACTTTCTAAGTGAAGCTCATATATCCCTACAACACAAAGTAGCTCATGACCAAGTTAGCACCTCCTGACGCGCATGCGCAGCACTAAAAATGATCTCAACAGTTACACAGTCATTATTTACAAAACATGGGGTGAGAGAGCCTGAACATGCCAACTTGCTGTCTCCCCACACTCAATCCCTTCAGGGTCTCTTGCCTCACATTCGATGCACAGCCCATCTTCTGCGATACTCCCTTGTAGAGTAACACTGACCCTTGGATTTATATCTTGCAACAGCAGTAGCTACAACAACAAACAGTTGCATCCCTAAGACATAGCAAAACCCAACGCCAGGTATCACCTGGAACTCATGTTGCAGTTCTTGCCCTCACGGGGCTGGGAGAGCCACCCACCACATGTGCAGTGCCCTTATCTGCCACAGCCAAGTCCAGTCCACTGTCTGTCCATGTGAGATTGCAGGAAAGCCACCACAGGGACAACTCTGCCTCTGCGGAGTTTTTATATTAAGGACCCGCAAAATCGCCCACAGGCACTGGGCCCACCCCTTCAAGGAGGGGATCTTTGTGGCCATCACAGCCCATCCACATGATTCCAAAATCTTTCAACTGTTCTAAATCTGCAAGAGAATGAGAATTAGTACCACATCTTAGAACACAGCCTTTACAGTGTACTGTTCTACTAAACCTACATCACAGGACACAGCCGTTACAGTACAGTGTTCTAAACCTACATCACAGGACATAGCGTTTATAGTACACTGTTCTAGTAAACCTACACCACAGGACACAGGCGTTACACTACACTGTTCTACTAAACCTACACCACAGGACACAGCCTTTACAGTATACTCATCTAAACCTATATTACAGGACACAGCCTTTACACTATGCCTTCGCACAAATCAGCCCATATTTACATCTGCATAACCCAGATGGGGCTCATGTCAGCTCAAGCCCCCTTCAGGGTCTTTACATTTTCAAAATGGCATCTTGCCTGCCATCCCTCTACTTCTCTCAGTAAGGACCCGCAAAACCCCCCACAGGTGCCGGGCCCACCCCTGTGTCCCAGAGTCACAAAAGCCAAGCTCCAAGGTTCCCCTGGCTCTTGTCAAAACTGCTTACCCAAGTCGAGCAACTTCACCTGAGTATATGGTTGAAATGTCATGAACTCAGTCACCCTGGGGGCCCCTTGAGGATGCCTCCCCCAGGCCACACAAGGTGCTCACGCTTCACTTTCTGCTGTACCATGAATGGGCCTCACTGCCTCATTAACTTTCATCATCACCATCACTTACTGCCTTGCTGTCAGAGATGCTGGATTCATCAGAGCCATGGGGTTCTTGCTCTAACACCAATATATGATGCTCTAGTCCTTCTGGGAGAGGGCGATGGCACCCCACTCCATTACTCTTGCCTGGAGAATCCCATGGACGGAGGAGCCTGGTGGGCTGCAGTCCATGGGGTCGTGAAGAGTTGGACATGACTGAGCGACTTCCCTTTTACTTTTCACTTTCATTCTTTAGAGAGGGAAATGGCAGCCCACTCCAGTGTTCTTGCCTGGAGACTCCCAGGGACTGGGGAGCCTGGTGGGCTGCCATCTATGGGGTCACACAGAGTCTGACCCAACTGAAGAGACTTAGCAACAGCAGCAGCAGCAGCAGCAGTCCTTCCGAGCATCTCTGCACACTGTGCACCAGCACAGCATCACTGAGAGCACTGTCCATATTCGCCTTCAGGGCCACCAGGAAAATCCACCCCACAGTGCCAGGCAGTCTGTACAGCCTTGTTTGGCAAACGGGAACTCACCACCTGTATTGCCTTTCCAATGATGTCCAGTGTACTGTCCACCACCTCCTAGTCTTCCACCAGAGCCCACACTGAGAGAATCGCAGCCACATGGTACCACATGCTATATGGTGGCCACTGGCTTCCTCCATCCAGTGGAGCCTCAGGCTCCCCTACCTGCTGGGTATCCTGCCCACTACACTGGTTATATTGCTGATCATCCAGTTTGCACTGTTCGCTGAACCTAGGGTAGGCAAGGCGCTAGCTAAGAGGCAGGAGGAAGACTCGAGGAACCGTAGGAACTGCAGACAGGTTTATTCTCTCCTGGCTGATGCAGCAGCAATAAGAGTATACATGCTCTATTCTCTCCTCTTGCGGCTGATGCAACAGACACAGCCGAGAGGCGGCAGTAAAATGCTGCCGCTTTCTAAGTGAAGCTCATATATCCCTACAACACAAAGGAGTTCGTGACCTAGTGAGCACCTCCTGAAGTGCATGTGCAGTGCTACAGATGATCTCAGCTGTTAATAGTCATTATTTACAAGACGTGGGGCAAGAGAGCCTGAACATTAGAACACACAGCTGAACACTAGAATTCTTTAGTACAAAACATACCCGTATTCATTCCAGGTAAGGTAACAGTCACAGGGTATTTGTTGAGCACTGCTGGGAACCAAGCACTGTCAGGGCCTTGGAGTGACAAGAGGCACCAAAGCAATTAGTCTCTACTGTCATTGGCCTTGTGTTTTGGCATAACGCTGAGATAAAGCTGCACCCAGGGCCAGAGTGATGCATTCCCATCATTATGATCTGTGATGTTTGCAACACGAGTATTTTAACAGCAATAGGTTAAGATAAACTCTTAACTTCATTTGATATCTTTCCCTGTGTCTCCTTCATTCTCATCCAGGGCCACTGGGGATTCAGCTAAGGATGTATTCTTATTTACATTGTATACATCCTTCTGTAAAGAGGTAAGTAATTGCTAGCCATCTGGGTACAGCAATGCTGCCAGGAATACTCAGGCCCTGTATGTACGACACAAGCTAGTCTGCAAGTGAGAGTTAAGTTTTCACTACACAGGTCAAGAGGGAAGCTCTATCCTGTCAGGAACAGAGTTAATAACACAGCATGTGCAGTAGTAAACATACCAAACATCTGTTGGAATGGAAATTCATGAAATACAACTTACTCAAGTCTCTGTGTCAATCAGGCAGAAAACTGACATGGTGAAGTGGCCAATTGAAGCTGAGTGCTTCATGCATCCCAGCTGACCTTCATGCCTTAGTTCCTCTTCCTAATCTGCCTTAGCAAAGTTTTCTGGTTCCTGGTGAAACAACATACATGATGGCTGCAGATGCAACCAAACTGCCTGGAAACATATGTGCTCCAATGGCACAACTCCCGCACACATATATCAGTGCATCAGAGACCGCCACTCAGTAGAACAAAGTGGCAACTTAAAATGCATTTTGAATTGCTCTTATGGAGGCCTTAATATCAGATTAGTTTGTACATTTCTCAGTATTATTGATCATACTAAAATTCAAATAATGACCCAGGGAGTAACCCAGTGAAACAGTAACCAAGAAAAAAAAGAAGCCAAAACTGCAAATCACACGCACAAAAAGATCTCAGAGACAAAACTTGTCTTACTATCGCCAAATGAAGACAAATCTCATGTCAAAATCATGAAGGAAATAAGGATAACAGTTATGAGAACCAATTGAAAAAGAACGAAAATAACAACAGAAAAGCTGAAGCAGGTTATGAGAACCAGGACACTCCAATAACCAACTGAAGAAGCAGAAGTGACAGTGATAACATGTAGTGAAAGGGCCAGCGGGGCGGGCACAGCAGGCTGTCTTGATGAATTTGTTGACCTTGGGTAAGTCCCACGTTCTTACACTGTGAGCACAAGTTCATCAACACAGTTAATGTGAGAGAATTTGTTTTTCAGGCATGATTGCAATAATATTTACAGAGAATCGAACAGAACATGCATCTTGAAGTTTCAACCAATGTTAAAAATGGTTTTAGGGCGCTCCATACTACCAGCAAGATGGTGGAGTAGAAGGATGTGCGCTCATCTTCTCCTGCAAGAACACTAAAATTGCAACTAGCAGCTAAAAGCTTTAATCGGATTAAAGATTTCCTGAGCATGGTTCTGCCCTCCAGAGTAAGACCCAGTTTTCCCCACAGCCAGTCCCTCCCATCTGGAAGCTTGCACAAGCCTCTTATCCTCATCAATCAGAGGGCAGACAGAATGAAAACCACATTTACAGAAAACTAACCCAAATGATCACATGGATCACAGGCTTGTGTAAGGCTATGAGCCATCCTGTGTAGGGCCACCCAAGACAGATGGGTCATGGTGGAGAGTTCTAACAAAATGTGGTTCAGTGGAGAAGAGAATGGAAAACCGCTTTAGCATTCTTGCCTTGAGAATGCCATGAACTGTATGAAAAGGCAAAAAGATATGACACTGAAATATGAACCTCCCCAGGTCAGTAGGTTATGCTACTAGAGAAGAGCAGAGAAATAGCTCCAGAAGGAATGAAGAGGCTGAGCCAAAGCAGAAATGATGCCCAGATGTGTCTAGTGGTGAAAGTAAAGTCCAATGCTGTAAAGAAGAATATTGCATAGGAACCTGAAATGATATGTCCATGAATCAAGGCAAATTGAAAGTGGTCAAACAGGAGATGGCAAGAGTGAACATCAGCACTTTAGAAATCAGTGAACTAAAATAAGACAGGAATGGGTGAATTTAATTCAGATGACCATTTCTTTAAGGGATTCTTACCCACAGTAGTAGATAATTATATAGATATTAGTAGATAATTGTATCTATTACTGTGGCCAAGAATCCCTTAAAGAAATGGAATAGCCCTCATAGTTAACAAGAGTCCATAATGCAGTACTTGGGTGCAATCTCAGAAACAACAGTATGATCTCGGTTTGTTTCCAAGGCAAACCATTCAATATCACAGTAATCCAAGTCTATGCCCCAACCACTAATGCTGAAGAAGTTGAGGTTGAAAGGTTCTATGAAGACCTACAAGACCTTCTAGAAATAACACCAAAAGAAAAAAAAAAAAAAGATGTCCTTCTCATCATAGGGGAAGTGAAGTAAAGTGAAGCCGCTCAGTTGTGTCCGACTCTTTGTGACCCCATCCATGGGATTCTCCAGGCAAGAATACTGGAGCAGGTTGCCATTTCCTTCTCCAGGGGATCTTCCGGATCCAGGGATCGAACCCGGGTCTCCCGCACTGCAGGCAGATGCTTTAACCTCTAAGCCACCCAGGAAGCCCTTCCATCATAGGGTACTGGAAGGCAAAAGTAGAAAGTCAAGATATACTTGGAGTAACAGGCAAGTCTGGCCTTGGATTGCAAAATGAAGCAGAGCAAAGGCTAACAGTTTTGCCAATGAATGCGCTGATCATACCAAACACCGTCTTCCAACAACACAAGAGATGACTCTGCACACACACATCACCAGATGGTCAATACCAAAATCAGACTGATTGTATTCTTTGCAGCCAAAGATGGAGAGGCTCTATACAGTCAGCAAAAACAAGTGCTGGCGCTGACTGTGGCTCAGATCATAGGCTCCTTATTGCCAAATTCAGACTTAAATTGAAGAAAGTAGGGAAAACCACTAGACCATTCAGGTATGACCTAAATCAAATCCCTTATGATTATACAGTGGAAGCGACAAATAGATTCAAGGGATTAGACCTGATAGACAGAATGCCTGAAGAACTATGGATGGAGGTTTGTGACATTGTACAGGAGGCAGGGATCAAGACCATCCCCAGTGAAAAAAAAGGCAAAATGGTTGTCTGATGAAGCCTTACAAATAGCTGAGAAAAGAAGAGAAGCTAAAGGCGAAGGAGAAAAGAAAAGATATATGCATTTGAATGCAGAGTTCCAAAGAATAGCAAGGAGAGATAAGAATGCCTTCTTAAGTGTACAATGCAAAGAAACAGAGGAAAACAATAGAATAGGAAAGACTAGAAATCTCTTCAAGAAAATTAGAGATACCAAGGGAACATTTCATGCAAAGGTGGGCACAATAAAGGACAGAAACAGTATTAAAGAAGCAGTATCTAACAGAAGCAGATATTAAAAACAGGTATCAAGAATACATAGAAAAACTACACAAAAAAGATCTTAATGACCCAGATAACAACAGATCACATTGTGACCAGATCACAATGATGTGATCACTCACTTACAGCCAGACATCCTGGAGTGTGAAGTCAGGTGGGCCTTAGGAAGCATTACAACCAACAATTCTAATGAAGGTGATGGAATTTCAGCTGAGCTATTTCAAACCCTAAAAGATGATGCTATGAAAGTGCCACACTCAACATGCCAGCAAATTTGGAAAACTCAGCAGTGGCCAGAGGACTGGGAAAGGTCAGTTTTCATTCCAAGTCCAAAGAAGGGCAATGGCAAATAATGTTGCAACTACTGTACAATTGTGCTCATTTCCATACTAGCAAGGTAATGCTCAAAATCCTTCAAGCTAGGCTTCAACAGTATGTAAACCAAGAACTTCCAGATGTACAGCTGGGTTTAGAAAAGGCAGAGGAACCAAAGATCAAATTACTAACATCCACTGGATCATAAAAAAAATCAAAGGAATTCCAGAAAAATATATACTTCTGCTTCATTGACTACATTGAAGCCTTTGACTGTGTGGATCAAAACAAACTGTGGAAAACTTTTAAAGAGATGAGAATACCAGATCACCTTGCCTGCCTCCTGAGAAACCTGCATGCAGGTCAAAAAGCAATAGTCAGAACCGTACATGGAACAATGGACTGCTTCAAAATTTGGAAAGGAATACATCAAGGCTGTATAATTATCACCCCGCTTATTTAACTTATATGCAGAATATATCATGTGAAATGTCGGGCTGGGTGAAACAAAAGCTGGAATCAAGATTGCCAGGAGAAATATCAATAACCTCAGGTATTAAGGTTTTATTTTTCAGTCGCTCAGTCATGTCCAACTCTTTGCAACCCCGTGGATGGAAGCATGTCAGGCTTCCCTGTCCTCCACGATCTCCAAGAGCTTGCTCAAATTCACATCCATTGAGTCAGTGATGCCATCCAATCATCTCATCCTCTGCCGTCCCCTTCTCCTCCTGACTTCAATCTTTGCCAGCATCAAGGTATTTTCCAATGAATCAGCTCTTTGCATCAGGTGGCCAAAGTATGTAAATAGGCAGATCAGTTCAGTTCAGTTCAGTTTAGTCATTCAGTCGTCTCCAACTCCTTGCGACCCCATGAATCACAGCACGCCAGGCTTCCCTGTCCATCACCAACTCCCGGAGTTCACTCAAACTCATGTCCATCGAGTCGGTGATGCCATCCAGCCATCTCATCCTCTGTCATTCCCTTCTCCTCCTGCCCTCAATCCCTCCCAGCATCAGGGTCTTTTCCAATGAGTCAACTCTTCGCATGAAGTGGCCAAAGTATTGGAGTTTCAGCTTTAGCATCAGTCCTTCCAATGAACACCCAGGACTGGTCTCCTGTAGAATGGACTGGTTGGATCTCCTTGCAGTCCAAGGGACTCTCAAGAGTCTTCTCCAACACCACAGTTCAAAAGCATCAATTCTTTGGTCCTCAGCTTTCTTCACAGTCCAACTCTCACATCCATACATGACCACTGGAAAAACCATAGCCTTGACTAGACGGACCTTTGTTGGCAAAGTAATATCTCTGCTTTTCAATATGCTATCTAGGTTGGTAGATAATACCACCCTAATGGCAGAAATCCAAGAGCAACTAAAGACCCTCTTGATGAATATGAAAGAGGAGAGTGGAAAAGCTGGCTTAAAACTCAACATTCAGAAACTAAGATCATGGCATCCAGTTTCATCACTTTATGGCAAATAGATGGGAAAAGATGGAAACAGTGATAGATTTTATTTTCTTGGGCTCCAAATCACTACAGATAGTGACTGCAGCCATGAAATTAAAATATGCTTGCTCCATGGAAGAAAAGCTATGACAAACCTCGACAGTGTATTAAAAATCAGAGACATCGTTTTGCTGACAAAGGTCTGTATAGTCCAAGCTATGATTTTTCCAGTAGTCATGTATGGATGTGAGAGTTGGACAATTAAGAAGGCTGAATGCTGAAGAATGAGTGCCTTTGAATTGTGGTGCTGGAGAAGACTCTTGAGAGTCCCTTGAACTGCAAGGAGATCAAAGCAGTCAATCCTAAAGGAAATCAACCCTGAACATTCACTGGAAGGACTGGTGCTAAAACAAGCTCCAATACTTTGGCCACCTGATGCGAAGAGCCAACTCTTTGGAAAACACAGATGCTGGTGAAGATTGAGGGCAAGAGAAGGGGATAACAGAGGATGAGAGGGTTGGATGGCATCATTGACTCAAAGGACTTGAGTTTGAGCAAACTCTGTGGGATAGTGAAGGACAGGGAAGTCTGGTGTGCTGCAGTTCATGGGGTCTCAAAGAGTGGGACATGACTAAGCAACTGAACAACAACAAAAAAAGTGACACATGTAATATGAATTTTCCAGTTGTTTCTGAATTATTGGTAATAGGAACTATTTATGACAGAATGACAACATAAATGTATGTGAAAATTTGCAGCTGGATATTCAGCATGAGAAAACTCATATGGGAGAGCTCTTACAAATATGATAAAAAATGTGAAAGCTCTCAGATATGTGAAAGATTATCATAAATTTCAAACCCTGAAGCAATCTTTTGAATGTAATGAATATGGAAAAGTTTTACATAATAAGCTGTGTTACAGCTAAGAGGTTGCTAACAGGAGAGGAATCCTGTAAGGATAATGAATTTAGGGAAAACTGTGATAAAGCAACTCTTTTAAAAACCAGAGGATAATTACTTTACAATAATGTGATGGGTTTTACCGTACATCAACATGAATTAGCATTAGGTATATACGTATGCCACATCCCTCTTGAATCCCCTTCCCACATACCTTTCCATCCCACCCCTCTAGGTTGTCACAGAGGACTGGTACAGCAACTCTTTTTAACTGCATGAGAACTGGCACAAAGGAGAAATGTTTTGATCTTAATGAATGTGGCAAATCCTATGACAAAACCTCCATTGTGGAATCCAATGAAGATCACATGGCTATGACACACTATGAATGTAATGAAAATGGGAATAACTCCAGTAGGAATTTACCCCTCACTCACCCTCAGAGAACTGCTATAGAACAAGGTGCTTTTGAAAGCACTAAGTGTGAAGAACTTGAGCCAGAGCTCAGCCCATACAGTACATCAGAAGACACAAACTAAAGATAAATTCTGTGTTTATAATGGATTTACAAATGCCTTCTACCAGAAATTAGACCCTACAATACATCAGAGAACTCACAAAGAAGAGAAATTCTACTAGTATGATAAATATGAGAAATCCTCCCATCAAAACTCATCCCTCAATGTACATCAGCAATGTGCCAAAGGAGAGAAGTCATTTGAACTTATTGAATGTGGGAAATCCTTTATCAGAAAGCACACCTCATTCAACATCAGAGGACCCACTCAGGTGAGAAACCTTCTGAATGTGAGAAGTGTGGGAAATCCTTTTGTTCAAATTCACATCCTATTCATTATTCCAGAACACATATGGGTGTCAATCTCTATAAATGTAATGAATGTGATAAAACTTTTGCTGATAATTCAACCCTCAGAGCACATCAGAGAATTCACACAGGTGAGAAACCATATGAATGTAATGAATATAAGAAAACTTTTGCCCATAATTCAAACTTCAGAGTGTTGCAGGAGGGGAGACCCCCTTCCAGGGGCCAAGGATGGGCGCTTTTCTAACACTCAGAAATGAATTGTCTGAGGAGACACACATGCTGACAAAGCAAGAGACTTTATTGGAAAGGGGTGGCCAGGCAGAGAGCAGGAGGGTAAGGAACTGAGAACTGCTCTGCACGTGGCTCACAGTCTCAGGTTTTATGGTGATGGGATTAGTTTCTGGGCTTTCTTTGGCCAATCATTCTGATTCAGAGTCCTTCCTGGTGGCGCATGCATTGTGCAGCCCAAGATGGATGCCAACAAGAAGGATTCTGGGAGGTGGTAGGACACGTGGCATCTCCTTTTGACCTTTCCCAAATTTTTCTGGTTGGTGGTGGCTTGTTAGTTCCATGTTCCTTACTAGGACCTCCTGTCATAAAATAACTCACACAAATGGTTACTATGGTGTCTGGCCAGAGTGGGTGGTTTCAGTCAGTGCTGTGCTTTGCTGTGCTAAGGCACTTCGGTCATGTCCAACTCTATATAACCCGGTGGATTTTAGCCCATCAGGCTACTCTGCCCATGGAATTCTCCATTCAGGAATATTGGAGTGGGTAGCCATACTCTCCTCCAGGGGATCTTCCCAATCCAGGGATCAAACCCGGGTCTCCTGCATTGCAGGCAGATTCTTTACCATCTGAGCCACCACAGAAGCCCTTCAGTCAGTGTGCTTTCCCTGATAAGAGCACTTCAGAAAATTCACAGTGGGGTGAAACTCTACAAATGTAATGAATTTCAGAAAACTTTTGCACACAAGACACACCTCAGTACACATCAGAGGATTCACACAGATGAGAAGCTCTATGAATGTTGTGAATGTGAGAAAACCTTCTCTCAGAAATCATACCTCAGTGGACATGAGGGAATTCACAAAGGAGAAAGCCTTATGAATGTCATGAATGTGGGAAAACTTTCTCCCAGAGGACACACCTCTGTGCACATCAGAAAACTCATACAGGAAAGAAACCTTATAAATGTGAGGAATGTGGGAAAACTTTGCAGATAATTAAGCCCTCAGGGTACATCAGAGAATTCACAAAACGTAGTTAACTGTATGAATGTAATATATTTGGAAAAACTTTCTCCAAGACATCCACCTCAGAGTACATCTGAGGACTCATACAGAGGAGAAATCTTACGAATGTAATGAATGTGGCAAAACTTTATCTCAGAAGTCATGTTAGTGCACATCAGAGTATTCACATGGGGAGAAATCTTATTAATGTAATATATGGAGGATAACTTTTGCACATAATTCAACCTTCAGATTACATCAGAGAATTCACACAGGTGTAAAATCCTACAAATGCAGTGAGTGTGGGAAGACTTTCTCCAAAAAGTCACACTTTAGTGCACACCAGAGAATTCACACAGAAGAGAAACCCTATGAGTGAAATAAGTGTGGGAAAGCTTTTGCCCAAAATTCAGCTCCTGAAGTACTGAGAATTCATACAGAGGAGAAACCCTATGAATGTTATAAAAGTGGAAAAACCTTTGTCCATAAGGCAGCTCTTTAAAAAAAAAAAAAAATATATATATATATATATTTATTTATTTATTTATTTTAATTGGAGGCTAATTACTTTACAATATTGTAGTGGTTTTGCCATACATTGACATGTATCCGCCACGAGTGTCCATGTGTTCCCCATCCTGAACCCCCCTCCCACATCCCTCCCCATCCCATCCCTCTGGGTCATCCCAGTGCACCAGCTCCGAGCACCCTGTCTCATGCATCAAACCTAGACTGGTGATTCGTTTCACATACGATAATATACATGTTTCAATGCCATTCTCCCAAACCATCCTACCCTCACCCTCTCCCACAGAGTCCCAAAGACTGTTCTATACACCTGTGTCTCTTTTGCTGTCTCGCAAATAGGCTTATCATCACCATCTTTCTAAATTCCATATATATGCGTTAGTATACTGTATTGGTGTTTTTCTTTCTGGCTTACTTCACTCTGTATAATAGGCTCCAGTTTCATCCACCTCATTCAAAGAACTGATTCAAATGTAATCAGAGAACATTCAAAGAATGTTCATTCAAAGAACATTCAAAGAACTGATTCAAATGTATTCTTTTTAATGGCTGAGTAATACTCCATTGTGTATATGTACCACTGCTTTCTTATCCATTTGTCTGCTGATGGACATCTAGGTTGTTCCATGTCCTGGCTATTATAAACAGTTCGGCAATGAACATTGGGGTACACGGGTCTCTTTCAGTTCTGGTTTCCTCAGTGTGTATGCCCAGTAGTGGGATTGCTGTGTCTTATGGCAGTTCTATTTCCAGTTTTGTTTTGTTTTGTTTTTTAAGGAATCTCCACACTGTTCTCCATAGTGGCTGTACTAGTTTGCATTCCCACCAACAGTGTAAGAGGGTTCCTTTTTCTCCACACCCTCTCCAGCATTTATTGCTTGTAAACTTTTGGATAGCAGCCATTCTGACAGGAATGAAATGGAACCTCGTTGTGGTTTTGATTTGCATTTCTCTGATAATGAATGATGTTGAGCATCTTTCCATGTGTTTGTTAGCCATCTGTATGTCTTCTTTGGAGAAATGTCTGTTTAGTTCTTTGGCCCATTTTTTGATTGGGTCATTTATTTTTTTGGAATTGAGCTGCAGGAGTTGCTTATATATTTTTGGGATTAATTCTCCCATTGCTTCATTTTCTGTTTTTTTCTCCCATTCTGAAGGCTGTCTTTTCACCTTGCTTATAGTTTCCTTTGTTGTGCAAAAGATTTTAAGTTTAATTAGGTCCCATTTGTTTATTTTTGCTTTTATTTCCAACATTCTGGGAGATGGGTCATAGAGGATCCTGCTGTGATTTATGTCGGAGAGTGTTTTGCCTATGTTCTCCTCTAGGAGTTTTATAGTTTCTGGTCTTACATTTAGATCTTTAATCCATTTTGAGTTTATTTTTGTGTATGGTGTTAGAAAGTGTTCTAGTTTCATTCTTTTACAAGTGGTTGACCAGTTTTCCCAGCACCACTGGTTAAAGAGATTGTCTTTTCTCCATTGTATATTCTTGCCTCCTTTGTCAAAGATAAGGTGTCCATAGGTGCATGGATTTATCTCTGGGCTTTCTATTTTGTTCCATTGGTCTATATTTCTGTCTTTGTGCCAGTACCATACTGTCTTGATGACTGTAGCTTTGTAGTAGAGCCTGCAGTCAGGCAGGTTGATTCCTCCAGTTCCATTCTTCTTTCTCAAAATTGCTTTAGCTATTCGAGGTTTTTTGTATTTCCATACAAATTGCGAAATTATTTGTTCTAGTTCTCTGAAAAATACCATTGGTATCTTGATAGGGATTGCATTGAATCCATACATTGCTTTCGGTAGTATACTCATTTTCACTATACTGATTCTTCCAATGCATGAACATGGTATATTTCTCCATCAATTTGTGTCCTCTTCGATTTCTTTCACCAGTGTTTTATAGTTTTCTATATATAGGTCTTTTGTTTCTTTAGGTAGATATATTCCTAAGTATTTTATTATTTTTGTTGCAATGGTGAATGGGCTTGTTTCCTTAATTTCTCTTTCTGTTTTCTCATTGTAAGTGTATAGGAATGCAAGGTATTTCTGTGTGTTAATTTCATATCCTGCAACTTTACTATATTCATTGATTAGCTCTAGTAATCTTCTGGTGGAGTCTTTAGGGTTTTCTATGTAGAGGATCATGTCATCTGCAAACAATGAAAGTTTTGCTTCTTCTTTTCCAATCTGGATTCCTTTTATTTCTTTGTCTGCTCTGACTGCTGTGGCCAAAACTTCCAAAACTATGTTGAATAGTAGTGGTGAGAGTGGGAACCCTTTTCTTGTTCCTGACTTTAGGGGAAATGCTTTCAATTTTATTAAAAAAAAAAAAAAAACAGAAAGCAGGAATAGAAGGAACATACCCCAACATAATAAAAGCTATATCTGACAAACCTATGGCAAAAATTATCCTCAATGGTGAAAAATTGAAAGCATAAGGCAGCTCTTAAGAGTACATCACACCATGGAGAAGGAAATGGCAACCCATTCCAGTATTCTTGCTTGGGAATCCTATGGACAGAGAAACCTCTCAGGCTATAAGACATGGTTGTCGAAAAAGAATCAGACATGACTTAATGACCAAACAACAACAAAACAACAAATATTTTTGAAAATCTTTCAATCATTTGAATGTTAAATTCTTCTTTAAAGATATGTTTAATTGTAATTTTATTTTTACATAGTGCATTCATACCCAGAATGAATGAACACTTCACAGATTTATCAAATATGTGTTGTATAAAGCTAATGCTACACATTGGGAGTATGAGCTACCCAAATTTGATAAATTGCTGAAGGAAAATATATGTTCATGTAATTAACCCAATTATAGGTTGATGTATGGCAAAACCAATACAGTATTATAAAGTAAGATAAAAAAATTTTTTAATGTGTGTAAATTACAATAAAGACTCTGGTAAAAAATAAAGGAGAAAAATGTTAGTTTTGAATACCATTACTAGGAAAATTTTCACAGAGCAGGAAGAATTTGGATGATATTTAGGTCAATTCCCCTCATCTTAAAGTTGAGACTATCTGGTAAAATTTTAGGTAGATTATCTGGTCTCACAGAGCCTGCCTGTAGGATAGTGAACCAGCTTATAAAACAGTAAAATAGAGCAAAAATATCTTGGATTCAAAGGCAGTTTCCCATAAATATGCTATGTTGTATCATGTTAAGGAAGACATAGAAAATGAAATCTATTTCACAGTAAAGAATTTGTCTGGGAAAAAAAAGAGTACATCACACCAGAATGCACACCAGAGAGAAAAACAAGTGTCTGAATTTAAAAGTGAAGTGAAGTCGCTCAGTTGTGTCCAACTCTTTGTGACCCCATGGACTGTAGCCTACTAGGCTCCTGTGTCCACAGGATTTTTGAGGCAAGAACGCTGGAGTGGGCTGCCATTTCCTTCTCCAGGGGCTCTTCCCAACACAGGGATCAAACCCAGGTCTCCTGCACTGTAGGCAGACGCTTTACCATCTGAGCCACCTACCCCATGTCCGAGGTCAGGGGCAGCGGCCAAGAGGAGCAACCTCATGTCCAAGGAGGGGCAGCTGTGCAGGCACAGGAAGGCTGAGAGGACCTCCATGTTCAAGGTCAAAAGGGGCAGCCATCATATGACCCAGCAATCCCACTGCTGGGCATACACACTGAGGAAAACAGAATTGAAAGAGACACGTGTAACCCAATGTTCATCACAGCATTGTTTATAATAGTCAGGACTTGGAAGCAACCTCGATGTCCATCAGCAGACAAATGGATAAGAAACCAGTGGTACATATACACAGTGGAATATTACTCAGCCATTAAAAAGAATACATTTGAATCAGTTCTAATGAGGTGGATGAAACTGGAGCCTATTGTACACAGTGAAGTAAGCCAGAGAGAAAAACACCAATACAGTACACTAACGCATATATATGGAATATAGAAACAGTGTCAGACTTTATTTTGGGGGGCTCCAAAATCACTGCAGATGCTGACTGCAGCCATGAAATTAAAAGACGCTTACTCCTTGGAAGAAAAGTTATGACCAACCTAGATAGTATATTCAAAAGCAGAGACATTACTTTGCCAACTAAGGTCTGTCTAGTCGAGGCTATGGTTTTTCCTGTGGTCATGTATGGATGTGAGAGTTGGACTGTGAAGAAAGCTGAGAGCTGAAGAATTGATGCTTTTGAACTGTGGTGTTGGAGAAGACTCTTGAGAGTCACTTGGACTGCAAGGAGATCCAACCAGTCCATTCTGAAGGAGATCAGGCCTGGGATTTCTTTGGAAGGAATGATGCTAAAGCTGAAACTCCAGTACTTTGGCCACCTTGTGCAAAGAGTTGACTCATTGGAAAAGACCCTGATGCTGGGAAGGATTGGGGGCAGGAGGAAAAGGGGACGACAGAGGATGAAATGGCTGGATGGCATCACCAACTCAATGGACGTGAGTCTCAGTGAACTCTAGGATTTGGTGATGGACAGGGAGGCCTGGCATGCTGTGATTCATGGGGTCGCAAAGAGTCGGACACGACTGAGCAACTGAACTGAACTGCACGATAACCCTGTAAGTGAGACAGCAGGGTGGGATGGTTCGGGAGAATGGCATTGAAACATGTATATTATCATATGTGAAATGGATTGCCAGTCCAGGTTCAATGCATGATACAGGGACTCGGGGCTGCTGCACTGGGATGACCCAGAGGGATGGGATGGAGAGGGATGTGGGAGGGGGGTTCAGGATGGGGAAAACATGTACACCCATGGCAGATTCATGTGAATGTATGGCAAAACCAATGCAATATTGTAATGTAATTAGCCTCCAAACAATTAATTAATTTTTTTTAAAAAAGGAGGGGTGTCTGTGAGGAGATACACCTTGTCCAAGGTATGGAGCAGTAGCTGCACTTTGCTGGAACAGCCGTGAAGACCCCACGACCAAGGTAAGAGAAACACAAGTAAGACGGTAGGTGTTATGAGACGGCATTAGAGGGCAGGCACACTGAATCCATAATCACAGAAAACTAGCCAATCTGATCACATGGACCACAGCCTTGTCTAACTCAATGAAACTAAGCCATGCTGTGTGGGGCCAGCAAGACAGATGGGTGATGGTGGAGAGGTCTGACAGAATGTGGTCCACTGGAGAAGGGAATGGCAAACCACTTCAGTATTCTTGCCTTGAGAACCCCATGAACAGTATGAAAAGGCAAAAGGATAGGATACTGAAAGAGGAACTCCCCAGGTCAGTGAGTGCCCAAAATGCTACTGGAGATCAGTGGAGAAATAACTCCAGAAAGAATGAGGGATGGAGCCAAAGCAAAAACAATACCCAGCTGTGGATGTGACTGGTGATAGAAGCAAGGTCTGATGCTGTAAAGAGCATTATTGCATAGGAACCTAGAATGTTAGGTCCATGAATCAAGGCAAATCGGAAGTGGTCAAACGAGATGGCAAGAGTGAACGTTGACGTTCTAGGAATTGGCGAACTAAGATGGACTGGAATGGGTGAATTTAACTCAGATGACCATTATATCTACTACTGTGGGCAGGAATCCCTTAGAAGAAATGGAGTAGCCATCATGGTCAACAAGAGTCCGAAATGCAGTACTTGGATGCAATCTCAAAAATGACAGAATGATCTCTGTTCATTTCCAAGGGAAACCATTCATTATCACAGTAATGCAGCCTATACCCCAACCAGTAACACTGAAGAAGCTGAACTTGAACGGTTCTATGAATACAAGATCTTCTAGAACTAACACCCAAAAAAGATGTCCTTTTCATTATAGGGGACTGGAATGCAAAAGTAGGAAGTCAAGAAACACCTGGAGTAACAGGCAAATTTGGCCTTGGAGTATGGAATGAAGCAGGGCAAAGGCTAATAGAGTTTTGCCAAGATAATGCACTGGTCATAGCAAACACCCTCTTCCAACAACACAAGAGAAGACTCTACACATGGACATCACCAGATGGCCAACATCAAAATCAGATTGATTATATTCTTTGCAGCCAAAGATGGAGAAGCTCTATAGAGTCAGCAAAAACAAGACCAGGAACTGACTGTGGCTCAGATCATGAACTCATTGCCAAATTCAGACTTAAATTGAGGAAAGTAGGGGAAAGACCTAAGTTTCCTAGACCATTCAGGTATGATCTAAATCAAATCCTTTATGATTATATAGTGGACGTGAGAAATAGATTTAAGGGCCTAGATCTGATAGACAGAGTGCCTGATGAACTATGGAATGAGGTTCGTGACATTGTACAGGACAGGGATTAAGACCATCCCTGTGGAAAAGAAATGCAAAAAAGCAAAATGGCTGCCTGGGGAGGCCTTACAAATAGCTGTGAAAAGAAGAGAAGTGAAAAGCAAAGGAGAAAAGGAAAGATATGCCCATCTGAATGCAGAGTTCCAAAGAATAGCAAGAAGAGATAAGAAAACCTTCCTCTGTGATCAATGCAAAGAAATAGAGGAAAAGAACAGAATGGGAAAGACTAGAGATCTCTTCAAGAAGATTAGAGACACCAAGGGAACATTTCATGCAAAGATGGGCTTGATAAAGGACAGAAATGGTATGGACCTAACAGAAGCAGAAGATATTAAGAAGAGGTGGCAAGAATACACAGAAGAACTATACAAAAAAGATCTTCATGACCAAGATAATCACGATGGTGTGATCACTCACCTAGAGCCATCCATCTAAGTGGGCCTTAGAAAGCATCACTACGAACAAAGCTAGTGGAGGTGATGGAATTCCAGTTGAGCTGTTTCAAATCCTGAAAGATGATGCTGTGAAAGTGCTGCACTCAATATGCCAGCAAATTTGGAGAACTCAGCAGTGGCCACAGGACTGGAAAAGGTCAGTTTTCATTCCAATCCCAAAGAAAGGCAATGCCAAAGAATGCTCAAACTACTGCACAATTGCACTCATCTCACATGCTAGTAAAGTAACGCTCAAAATTCTCCAAGCCAGGCTTCATCGATACGTCAGCCGTGATCTTCCAGATGTTCAAGATGGTTTTAGAAAAGACAGAGCAACCAGAGATCAAATTGGCAACATCCGCTGGATCATGGAAAAAGCAATAGAGTTCCAGAAAAACATCTATTTCTGCTTTATTGACTATGCCAAAGCCTTTGACTATGTGGATCACAATAAACTGTGGAAAACTCTTAAAGAGATGGGAAAGCAGACCACTGAGAAACCTGTATGCAGGTCTGGAAGCAACAGTTAGAACTGGACATGGAACAACAGACTGGTTCCAAATAGGAAAAGGAGTACATCAAGGCTGTATATTGTCACCCTGCTTATTTAACTTCTATGCAGAGTACATCATGAGAAACGCTGGACTGGAAGAAGCACAAGCTGGAATCAAGATTGCTGGGAGAAATATCAATAACCTCAGATATGCAGATGACACCACGCTTATGGCAGAAAGTGAAGAGGAACTAAAAAGCCTGTTGATGGAAGTAAAAGAGGAGAGTGAAAAAGTTGGCTTAAAGCTCACCATTCAGAAAACTAAGATTATCGCATCCGGCCCCATCACTTCATGGCAAATAGATGGGGAAACAGTAAAAACAGTGTCAGACTTTATTTTTTAGGGTTCCAAAATCACTGCAGATGGTGATTGCAGCCATGAAATTAAAAGACACTTACTCCTTGGAAGGAAAGTTATGACCAACCTAGATAGCATATTGCCTGGAAGATCCCATGGATGGAGGAGCCTGGTGGGCTGCAGTCCATGGGGTCACTAAGAGTCATACTCGACTGAGCGGCTTCACTTTCATTTTTCACTTTCCTGCATTGGAGAAGGAAATGATAAACCACTCCAGTGTTCTTGCCTGGAGAATCCCAGGGATGGGGGAGCCCGGTGGGCTGCCGTCTATGGGGTTGCACAGAGTCGGACGTGACTGAAGCGACCTAGCAGCAGCAGCAGATAGCATATTAAAAAGCAGAGACATTGCTTTGCCAACAAAGATCCATCTAGTCAAGGCTATGTTTTTTCCAGTGGTCATGTATGGATGTGAGAGTTGGACTGTGAAGAAAGCTGAGCGCTGAAGAATTGATGCTTTTGAACTGTGGTGTTGGAGAAGACTCTTGAGAGTCCCTTGGACTGCAAGGAGATCCAACCAGTCCATCCTAAAGGAGATCAGTCCTGGGTGTTCATTGGAGAGACTGATGTTGAAGCTGAAACTCCAGTACTTTGGACACCTTATGCGAAGAGTTACTTGTTGGGAGAGACCCTGATGCTGGGAAGGATTTGGGGCAGGAGGGGAAGGGGACTACAGAGAATGAGATGGCTGGATGGCATCACCAACTCAATGGACATGAGTTTGGGTAGGCTCTGGGAGTTGGTGATGGACAGGGAGGCCTGGCATGCTGCGATTCATGGGGTCGCAAAGAGTTGGACACAACTGAATGACTGAACTGAACTGAACTGAATTTAAAAGTGTTAATGTGCTATGGGGCTTCCCAGATGGCTCAGTGATAAAGAATCTGCCTGCCAAGCAGGATACTCAGGTTCAATCCCTAGGTTGAGACGATCCCCTGGGAAGGAAATGGCAACCCCTCCAGTATTCTTGACTAGGAAATCCCATAGACAGGAGCCTAGTGGGCTCTAGTTCTTAGGGTTGCAAAGAGTTGGACACGACTTAGGAACTAACAGCAACAGCAGCTTATACTTTATTAGATAATACACAGTAGAAAAGCTTATGTCACATAGGCAAGCAAATTATTTTCCTTAACTGATTCCTTTTCCACTGGGCACATAGTTTGTCTTAGTTTCCCAGTTGTTCCTTCATCTGGGTGGGGCTGGTCATAGAGTACAATGCTATTCAGTTCAGTTCAGTTGCTCAGTCATGTCCAACTCTTTGTGACCCATGGACTGCAGCATGCCAGGCTTCCCTTTCCATCACCAACTCCTGGAGCTTGCTCAAACTCATGTCCATTGAGTCAGTGATGCCATTCAACCATCTCATCCTCTGTTGTCCCCTTCTTCTCCTGCCTTCAATCTTTCCCAGAATCAGGGTCTTTTCCAATGAGTCAGTTCTTCGCATGAGGTGGCCAAAGTATTGGAGTTTCAGCTTCAACATCAGTCCTTCCAATGAATATTCAGGACTGACTTCCTTTAGGATTGACTGGTCGGATCTCCTTGCAGTCCAAGGGACTCTCAAGAGTCTTCTCCAACACCACAGTTCAAAAGCATCAATTCTTTGCTGCTCAGCTTTCTTTATAGTCCAACTCTCAAATCCATACATGACCACTGGAAAACCCATGGTTTGACTAGATGTAATGTAATGATGATGCCATTACATTTAAGTAATAAATGGTCTTAATAAGTCACCTTACATTCTTCTTGTCCTGTGTTATGCTGGAACTGAGAGATTTCCATGGCAGACTTAGGTCCCACATATTAAATATGATTGAGTACAAGGTGAAAGAAGCTAGAGTCAATAACTGGATGAAACAATTCTCCACTAACTTATCTTCACCAGTTGTTTCTTGTTTGCTTTTAAAGCAAGAAGTAAGTTTTTACTCTGTTGAATTCTGGTTTTACTCTGTTGAGTTCACTTTTAGAATTTAACCTATCATTGTATATTAGATACTTTACGTTAGGATGAATCAAACATCTGTCAGTAACCTGAATGACAAGACTTAAATAAAAATCAGAAATCTCAGGGAAAGATACAAAAATTTTTCCACAGAGTAAACTTTAAACACCAAATAATTAAGGTTAGACTAAAATCTTATATATTTTGATATATATTGATAAATGACATTTTTAACAAATACTGAGTTTGCTTCCGGTAAATTTTTCTGAGGAAATGTATGAGTTTCAGAATTAAAAATAAAATTCTTAGCTAGAACTGAAGTATCAAAACATGTTTTATACGTAAGATCAAGTATTATAGAAACTATGCAAGAATATATTTATCTGTACACAAACCGACTGTGAAATGTGAAGTTTTCGAGATGGAGGGAAAACTTGAATTCTTGAATTTACTAATCAACGAATAAATGTTTGACTAGTAAAAAGAATGGTTTTAGGTGGTCAAACTTTTATAACGTCTAGATTACATTCTCCAAGACTAAAGTTTCTACTTACTGTTTTGTTTTAAAATATTTTTTATTTTTTTATTGGGTAAATACGCATGACATACAAATTAGCATTTAGACCATCTTTAAGTGTACAGTTAGTTCAGTGGCATTATCTTCAATTTACATGATGTACAACCATCACCATTACTCATTGCCCAGACTTGCATCTTCCCAAACTGAAACTCTTTACCCACTAAACAATAACTCATTGTTATTATAACCCATTAAACAATAACCCTCCCCCTAGTCCCTGGAACCCACTATTCCACTTTCTGTCTCTATGAACTGTCACCATATATAAGTGGAATGAGACAGTAATTTTCATTTTGTGTCTGACTTATTTTATTTAGCATAATGTTTTCAAGGTTCTTCCATGTCATAATATGTACCAGAATTTAATTTCTAAGAGTAAATAATATCCCACCAGATGTATACACTACGTTTTTTTGTCCATTCATCTGTCAATGGGCATTTGGGTTGTTTCTACCTTTTAGCTAATATAAATAATGCTGTTATACACATTTACGTGAAAATATCTGTTTGAGTCCCGCTGTTAATTCTTTTGTGTATATACCCAGAACTACAATTGCTGAATCATATGGTAATCCTATATTTAATGTTTTGAGGAAATGCAATACTGTTTTCCACAGCAGGTGTACCATTTTATATTCTAAACAGCAGTAATGTACAGGAATCTGATTTCTCCACAACCTCAAAAACATTTTCTGAATTTTTATAATAGTCATTCTAATGTATGTGTATCCATGTCTTTTGTTTGGACTTACATTTCCCTAATTATTAGTGATGTTGATTGGCCATTTCTCTGGAGAAATGTCTATTCAAATCCCTTGCCCATTTTTAACTTGGTCGCTTTTTTTTTGTAGAGTTTTAGGTGTTGTTTATATATTCTGAATATTAATCCATTACGTGATTTGCAAATATTTTTTCCAGTTCTGCGGTTTGCCTCTTTACTAATTTTTAGATTGTTCTAAACTGTGGCAAAATACACATAACGTAAAGCTTGCAATCTTAACCATTTATACTATACATTTCAGTGGTATTAGATACATTTATATTGTGGGCAGCCATCACCACCATGCATGTCTTTTTATCTTGCAAAACTAAAACTCTATTTATTAATAACTCTCAATATCTCCCTCCCCCAATCTTGCAATCCCCATTCTACTTTCTGTCTGTATGAATTAGACTGCTCTTGGATCATATAAGTGGAATCACGTAGCATTTGTTCTCTTGTGACCAGTTTCTTCCTCAGAACATGACGTCAAGATTCATCCATGTCATAGCATATATTAGAATTTCCTTCCTTTTCTGAGCTAAAATTATTCCATTGCAAACACTTACTTCATGCTTTTTGAAGAGTAAACATCCTAATGGGTGCAAGGTAATATCTCACTATTTTTATTTTCATTTTTCTAATGAGCACATTTTCAATGTGCTTATTGGCCATTTGTGTACCAACTTTAGAGAAATGTCTATTTAACTTCTTTGATTTTAAAATCAGGTTGTTTCTTTTTGTTGTGTTATAGCAGTTCTTTGTATACTCTGGGTATTAACTCATTACATATGATTTGCAAATATTTTCTAATTTGCAATTCTATAATATTGTAGTTCTATAATATTCTATCAGTTCAGTTCAGTTCAGTTCAGTAGCTCAGTTGTATCCGACTCTTTGTGACCCCATGAATCGCAGCACGCCAGCCCTCCCTGTTCATCACCAACTCCCAGAATTCACCCAAACCCACGTCCATCAAGTCAGTGATGCCATCCAGCTACCTCATCTTCTGTCGTCCCCTTCTTCTCCTGCCCCTAATCCCTCCCAGCATCAGAGTCTTTTCCAATGAGTCAACTCCTCACATAAGGTTGCCAAAGTACTGGAGTTTCAGCTTTAGCATCATTCCTTCCAGAGAAATCCCAGGGCTGATCTCCTTTAGGATGGACTGGTTGGATCTCCTTGCAGTCCAAGGGACTCTCAAGAGTCTTCTCCAACACCACAGTTCAAAAGCATCAATTCTTCAGTGCTCAGCTTTCTTCACAGTCCAACTCTCACATCCATACATGACTACTGGAAAAACCATAGCCTTGGCTAGACGGACCTTAGTCGGCAAAGTAATGTCTCTGCTTTTTAATGTGCTATCTAGGTTGGTCATAACTTTCCTTCCAAGGAGTAAGCGTCTTTTAATTTCATGGCTGCAGTCACCATCTGCAGTGATTTTGGAGCCCCCCAAAATAAAGTCTGACACTGTTTCCACTATTTCCCCATCTATTTCCCAGGATGTCTCTAACTCTGTTGAGTATGCCCTGATGCACATTTTTTTAAGTTTAATGTAGACCCATTTGTCTCTTACTGTTTTTGTTGCCTATACTTTTGGTGTCATATCCAAAAAAAAAAAAAAAAAAATTGCCAAATCCAAAGTCATAAAGCTTCCCTCCTATGTTTTATTAAGGGACTTTATTAGCTTAAAATCTTATATTTAGGGCTTTAATCCATTTTGAATTAGTTATTATATATAAGAGCTCAATTTTAAAAATTGAAATATAGTTGATTTACAATGTTGTGTTAGTTTCAGGTGTATAGAAATATATAATCTTTTGCCAATTCTTTTTCATTATAGTTTATTACAATTTGTCTCTCCACCACTCCCACTGTCCCCTTTGGTAACCATCAGTTCAGTTCAGTCGCTCATTCGTGTCCGACTCTTTGAGACCCCATGAATCGCAGCATGCCAGGCCTCCCTGTCCATCACCAACTCCTGGAGTTCACTCAGATTCATGTCCATCGAGTCCGTGATGCCATTCAGTTCCTCTTCACTTTCTGCCATAAGGGTGGTGTCATCTGCATATCTGAGGTTATTGATATTTCTCCTGGCATTCTTGATTCCAGCTTGTGCTTCTTCCAGCCCAGCATTTCTCATGATGTACTCTGCATAAAAGTTAAATAAGCAGGGTGACAATATACAGCCTTGACGTACTCCTTTTCCTATTTGGAACCAGTCTGTTGTTCCATGTCCAGTTCTAACTGTTGCTTCCTGACCTGCATACAGATTTCTCAAGAGGCAGGTCAGGTGGTCTGGTATTCCCATCTCTCTCAGAATTTTCCACAGTTTATCGTGATCCACACAGTCAAAGGCTTTGGCATAGTCAGTAAAGCAGAAATAGATGTTTTTCTGGAACTCTCTTGCTTTTTCCATGATCCAGCAGATGTTGGCAATTTGATCTCTGGTTGCTCTGCCTTTTCTAAAACCAGCTTGAACATCTGGAAGTTCAAGGTTCACATATTGCTGAAGCCTGGCTTGGAGAACTTCTTTGCATTCATTGCTGAAGAAGGCTTTCTTATCTCTTCTTGCTATTCTTTGGAATTCTGCATTCAGATGGTTATATCTTTCCTTTGTCCTTAGGTCCAAAGTAGGTCCTTTGCAAGCAGTACATACATTCTTTAACTTGCTGGAATTAAATGATTATTTTTCCCCAGTTGGTCTGTGCTTTGAAGCTTTTCTATCTCTATACAAATTTAAAAAATATTACTTATAAATTTTTAAAAAGCCATTGGTAACTTGACAGGGAAGGCACTGATTCTGTGGAAAAACCATAGCCTTGACTAGATGGACCTTTGCTGAGATACAAAATAGAGAAAAAAGAATGAAAAAAAAAAAACTGAGGATACTCTCAGAGACATGTGGGACAATAGTAAATGCACCAATATTTGAATTATAGGGGTCCCAGAAGAAGAAGATTAAAAGAAAGAGGGTGAGGAAAATAAACGAGGGGATTACCCCCCCCCCCCCAACATGGGAAAGGAAATAGCCACCCAAGTCCAGGAAGCCCAGAGAGTTCTATACAGGATAAACCCAAAGAGAAATACAGCAAGACACATATTAATCAAACTAAAAAAAAATTAAACACAAAGAAAAAATATTAAAAGCAGCAAGGGAAAAGCAAAAAATAACATACAAAGGAACCCCTGTAAGGTTAACAGCTGACTTTTCAACAGAAACTCTGCAGGCCAGAAGGGAGTGGCAGGATATATTTAAAGAGATGAAAGAGAAAAACCTACAACCAAGATTACTCTACCCAGCTAGGATCTCATTCAGATTTGATGTTAAAATCAAAAGCTTTATAGACAAACAAAAGTAAGGGAATTCAGCACCACCAAACCAGGCTTACAATGCATGCTAAAGGAAGTTCTCTAGCAAGAAACACAAGAGAAGAAAAGACCCACATCAGCTCAGTTCAGTTCAGTCGCTCAGTCATGTCCGACTCCTTGCAACCCCATGAACCGCAGCACACCAGGCCTCCCTGTCCATCACCAACTCCTGGAGTCCACCCAAACCCACATCCATCAAGTCGGTGATGCCATCCAACCATCTCATCGTCTATTGTCCCCTTCTCCTCCTGCCTTCAATCTTTGCCAGCATCAGGGTCTTTTCAAATGAGTCAGCTCTTCACATCAGGTGGCCAAAATATTGGAGTTTCAGCTTCAGCATCAGCCCTTCCAATGAATATTCAGGACTGATTTCCTTTAGGATTGACTGGTGTGATCTCTTTTCAGTCCAAGGGACTCTCAAGAGTCTTCTCCAATGCCACCATTCAAAATCATCAATTCTTTGGCACTCAGCCTTCTTTATAGTCCAACTCTCACATCCATACATGACCACTGGAAAAACCATAGCCTTGACTAGACGGACCTTTGTTGGCAAAGTAGTATCTCTGCTTTTTAATATGCTATCTAGGTTGGTCATAACTGTTCTTCCAAGGAGTAAGCATCTTTTAATTTCATGGCTGTAATCACCATCTGCAGTAATTTTGGAGCCCCAAAAAATAAAGTCAGCCACTGTGTCCACTTTTTCCCCATCTATTTGCCATGAAGTGATGGGACTAGATGCCATGATCTTCGTTTTCTGAATGTTGAGCTTTAAGCCAACTTTTTCACTCTCCTCTTTCACTTTCATCAAAAGGCTCTTTAGTGAAAGTGAGGCTCCTCACTTTCTGCCATAAGGGTGGTGTCATCTGCATATCTGAGGTTATTGATGTTTTTCCCGGCAATCTTGATTCCAGCTTGTGCTTCCTCCAGCCCAGCGTTTCTCATGATGTACTCTGCATATAAGTTAAATACACACACACACACACACACACACACACACACACACACACACACACAAATAAACCTAAACAATTAATGGTAATAGGAGCATACATATCAATAACTACCTTAAATGCAAATGGATTAAATGCTACAACCATAAGACACAGACTGGCTAAACAGATACAGAAACAAGACCCATGTATGTACTGCCTGCAAAGGACCTGCTTTGGACCTAAGGACATATACAGATTGAAAGTCAGGGGGTGAAAAAAGACACACAATGCAAATGGAAATCAAAAGAAAGCAAGAGTAACAATACTCACATCAGACAAAATAGACTTTAAAATAAAAACTGTTATGAGAAATAAGGAAGGACACTACATAATGATCAAAGGAACAATCTAAGAAGAAGGTATAGCAATTATAAAAATTTATGCTTCCAACGTAGGAGCACCTAAATACATAATGCAAATGCTAACAACCATAAAGCAGTGCTCAAAATTCTCCCAGCCAGGCTTCAACAGTATGTGAACCAAGAACTTCTAGATGTTCAAGCTGGACTTAGAAAAAGCAGAGGAACCAGAGAGCAAACTGCCAACATCCATTGGATCATAGAAAAAGCAAGAGAACACCAGAAAAACATCCACTCTGCTTCATTGACTAAACTAAAGCCTTTGACTGTGTGGATCATGATAAACTGTGGAAAATTCTTAAAGAGATGGGAATACCAGACCACCTTACCTGTCTCCTGAGAATCCTGTATGCAGGTCAAGAAGCAACAGTTAGAACTGGACATGGAACAATGGCTGATTGAAAATTGGGAAAGGAGTACGTCAAGGCTGTATATTGTCACCCTGCTTATTTAACTTATATGCAGAGTGTATCACACAAAATGCCGGGCTGGATAAAACACAAGCTGGAATCAAGACTGCTGGGAGAAATATCAATAATCTCACATATGCAAATAAAACCACCCTTATGGCAGAAAGTGAAGAGGAACTAAAGAACCTCTTGATTAAGGTGAAAAGGAAAGTGAAAAGGCTGTCTTAAAACTCAAAATTCAAATAATGAAGATCATAGCATCCAGTCCCAACACTTCATGGCAAATAAATGGAGAAACAGTGGAAACAGTGACAGACTTTATTTTGGGGGGCTCCAAAATCATTGCAGATGGTAATTATAACCATGAAATTAAAAGACGCTTGCTCCTTGGAAGAAAAGCTATGACCAACCTAGACAGCATATTAAAAAGTGGAGACATTTACTTTACTGTCAAAGGTCCATCTAGTCAAAGCATTGGTTTTTCCACTAGTCATGTATGGATGTGAGAGTTACACCATAAAGAAGGCCGAATACCAAAGTATTGATGCTTTTGAGCTGTGGTGTTGGAGAAGACTCTTGAGAGTCCTTTAGACTGCAAGGAAATCAGGCCAGTCAATCCTAAAAGAAATCAATCCTGAATATTCATTGGAAGGACTGATGCTGAAGCTGAAACTCCAATACTTTGGCCACCTGATACAAAGAGCCAACTCATTAGAAAAGACCCTGATGCTGGGAAAGACTGAAGGCAGGAGGAGAAGGGGACGACCGAGGATGAGATGATTGGATGGCATCACTGATTCAATGGACATGAGTTTTAGCAAGCTGCAGGAGATGGTGAAGGACAGGGAGGCCTGGCATGCTTCAGTCCACGGGGTCACAAAGAGTCAGACACAAATGCGCGACTGAACCACAGCAACCATAAAAGGGGAAATGAACAGTTACCCAATAATAGTATGGGTCTTCAACACCCCACTCACACCACCAGACAGATCATTTGGACAGAAAATTAATAAGGAAACATGGGCCTTAAGTCACACATTAGGTCAGATAGACCTAATTGATATCTTCAGGATATTCCATCCCCAAACAGCGGATACACCTTTCCTCACCTGCACACAGAAAAATTTCCAGGATAGACCACATCTTGGGTCACAAATAAAGCCACGGAATATTGAATTAAGAATATTGAAATCATAGCAAGCATCTTTTCTGACCACCACGCTATGAGACTAGATATCAACAACAGGGGAAAAAAATTGTAATAAGCACAAACATATATGGCTAAATAACACATTTCTAAATAATCAACGGGTCACTGAAGACATCAAAAAGGAAATTTAAAAATATGTAAAAACAAATGACAACGAAAGCATGATGACCCAAAACTTATGGGATGTGGCGAAAGTGGTTCTAAGAGGGAAGCTTATATCAGTACAATCCTACCTCTAGAAATGAGAAAAAAAATCAAATAAACAACCTACCCTTATGCCTAAAGCAACTAGAAAAAGAAGAAAAAAAACCCAAAGTTTGTAGAAGGAAAAAAATCATAATGATCAGAGCAGAAATAAATGAAGAAGAAATGAATAAAACAAGAGCAAAGATCAATAAAAGTAAAAGCTGGTTCTTTGATAAGATAAACAAAATCAACAGACCACTCACTAGCCAGACTCATCAAGAAAAAAGGGAGAAGACTCAAATCAATATATTTAGAAATGAAAGAGGAGACGTTAAGACTATGAAGAAATACAAAGATTGTAAGACTATTATGAGCAACTAACAATATAACTACCATATTATCCAGCAATCCCAGCACTGGGCATATTCCCCGAGGAAACCATAATTGAAAGACACACATGTATGCAAGTTTCACTGCAGTACTATTTACAATAAATAGGACTTGGAAGGTGGAGAAGGCAATGGCACCCCACTCCAGTACTCTTGCCTGGAAAATCCCATGGACGGAGGAGCCTGGTAGGCTGCAGTCCGTGGGGTCGCTCAGTCATGTCCAACTGGGCGACTTCACTTTGACTTTTCACTTTCATGCATTGGAGAAGGAAATGCCAACCCACTCCAGTATTCTTGCCTAGAGAATCCCAGGGATGGGGGAGCCTGGTGGGCTGCCGTCTATGGGGTCGCACAGAGTCGGACACAACTGAAGCAACTTAGCAGCAGCAGCAGCAGGACATGGAAATGACCTAGATGTCCATCAACAGATGAATGGATAAAAAAGCTATGGTATGTACATACAATGGAATATTACTCAGCCATAAAAGGGGACACATATGAGCTACTTCTAATGAACTGGATGAGCCTATTATACAGAGTGAAGTAAGTCGGAAAGAGAAAATAAATATCATATATTAACACATATATATGGAATCTAGAAAGATAGGACTGATGAGCTTATACGCAGGGCAGCAATGGAAATGCAGAAACAGTGAGCAGATTTGTGGATACAGTGAGGGAAGGAGAGGATGGGATGAAATAGGAGAGCAGCACTGAAGCATATACACCACCATATGTAAAATAGATGGCCAGTGGGGGTTTGCCAGATGATGCAGGGAGCTCAAATCCAGTGCTCTGTGACAACCTAGAGGGGTGGGATGGGGGGAGAGGTGGGAGGGAGGGTCAAGGCGGGGAACCTCTAGATAGATAGGTACAGATACCTATGGCTGATTCATGTTGATGTGTGGTAGAAACCAACACAATACTGTAAAGCAATAATCCTTCAATTAAAAATAAATAAATTTAAAATAAAATCATGTGAAGTGAGAGAAGACAGTCACAAGAGGACACATACTGTGTGATATCTTTTATGTGAAATGGCCACATGAGGTAAATCCAAATAGACAAGGCAAATTAGTGGTTGCTGTGACTGGTGGCCAGCGACCAGTGCACTAAGCATGGCCTAGAGGAGCTACCCCACCTCCAAGGTCGGGGACAGCGGCCGGGAGGAGCAACCCCAGGCCCAAGGAGTGGTGGCTGCATGGGTGCAGAAGGGCCTAGAGGAGCTATCCCACATTGAAGGTCAGGAAGGGCAGCAGTGAGGAGATACCCCTCGTCCAAGGTAAGGAGCAGCAGCTGCACTTTGCTGGAGCAGCTGTGAAGCGATACCCCACGTGCAAGGTAAGAAAACCCAAGTAAGATGGTAGGTGTTGCAAGAGAGCATCAGAAGGCAGACACACTGAAACCATACTCACAGAAACCTAGTCAATCTAATCACGCTAGGACCACAGCCTTGTCTAACTCAATGAAACTAAGCCATGCCCATAGGGCAACCGAAAATGGGTGGGTCATGGTGGAAAGGTCTGACAGAATGTGGTCCACTGGAGAAGGGAATGGCAAACCACTTCAGTATTCTTGCCTTGAGAACCACATGAACAGTATGAAAAGGCAAAATGATAGGATACTGAATGAGGAACTCCCCAGGTCAGTAGGTGCCCAACACGCTACTGGAGATCAGTGGAGAAATAACTCCAGAAAGATTGAAGGGATGGAGCCAAAGCAAAAACAATACCCAGCTGTGGATGTGACTGGTGATAGAAGCAAGGTCCGATGCTGTAAAGAGCAATATTCCATAGGAACCTGGAATGTCAGGTCCATGAATCAAGGCAAATTGGAAGTGGTCAAACAAGAGATGGCAAGAGTGAACGTTGACATTATAGGAATCAGTGAACTAAAATGTACTGGAATGAGTGAATTTAACTCAGATGACTATTATATCTACTACTGTGGGCAGGAATCCCTGAGAAGAAATGGAATAGCCATCATGGTCAAAAAAAGAGTCCAAAATGCAGAACTTGGATGCAATCTCAAAAATGACAGAATGATCTCAGTTCATTTCCAAGGCAAACCATTCAGTATCACAGTAATCCAAGTCTATGCCCCAACCAGTAATGCTGAAGAAGCTGAAGTTGAACGGTTCTATGAAGATCTACAAGACCTTTTAGAACTAACACCCAAAAAAGATGTCCTTTTCATTATAGGGGACTGGAATGCAAAAGTAGGAAGTCAAGAAACACCTGGAGTAACAGGCAAATTTGGCTTTGGAATGTGGAATGAAGCAGGGCAAAGACTAATAGAGCTTTGCCAAGAAAATGCACTGGTCATAGCGAACATCCTCTTCCAACAACACAAGAGAAGACTCTACACATGGACATCACCAAATGGTCAACACCGAAATCAGATTGATTATATTCTTTGCAGCCAAAGATGGAGAAGCTCTATACAGTCAACAAAAACAAGACCAGGAACTGACTGTGGCTCAGATCATGAACTCCTTATTGCCAAATTCAGATTTAAATTGAAGAAAGTAGGGAAAACCGCTAGACCATTCAGGTATGACCTAAATCAAATCCCTTATGATTGTACAGTGGAAGTGAGAAATAGATTTAAGGGCCTAGATCTGATAAATAGAGTACATGATGAACTATGGGCGGAGGTTCGTGATGTTGTACAGGAGACAGGGATCAAGACCATCCCCATGGAAAAGAAATGCAAAAAAGCAAAATGGCTGCCTGGGGAGGCCTTACAAATAGCTGTGAAAAGAAGAGAAGTGAAAAGCAAAGGAGAAAAGAAAAGATATGCCCATCTGAATGCAGAGTTCCAAAGGATAGCAAGAAGAGATAAGAAAGCCTTCCTCAGTGATCAATGCAAAGAAATAGAGGAAAAGAACAGAATGGGAAAGACTAGAGATCTCTTCAAGAAAATTAGAGACACCAAGGGAACATTTCATGCAAAGATGGGCTTGATAAAGGACAGAAATGGTATGGACCTAACAGAAGCAGCAGATATTAAGAAGAGGTGGCAAGAATACACAGAACTATACAAAAAAGATCTTTATGAGCAAGATAATCATGATGGTGTGATCACTCACCTAGAGCCAGACATCCTGGAGTGTGAAGTCAAGTGGGCCTTAGAAAGCATCACTATGAACAAAACTAGTGGAGGTGATGGAATTCCAGTTGAGCTGTTTCAAATCCTGAAAGATGATGCTGTGAAAGTGCTGCACTCAATATGCCAGCAAATTTGGAAAACTCAGCAGTGGCCACAGGACTGGAAAAGGTCAGTTTTCATTCCAATTCCAAAGAAAGGCAATGCCAAAGAATGCTCAGACTACTGCACAATTGCACTCATCTCACATGCTAGTAAAGTAATGCTCAAAATTCTCCAAGCCAGGCTTCAGCAATACGTGAACCGTGAACTTCCTGATGTTCAAGCTGGTTTTAAAAAAGGCAGAGGAGCCAGAGATCAAATTGCCATCATCCGCTGGATCATGGAAAAAGCGAGAGAGTTCCAGAAAAACATCTATTTCTGCTTTATTGACTATACCAAAGCCTTTCACTGTGTGGATCACAAGAAACTGTGGAAAATTCTGAAAGAGATGGGAATACCAGACCACCTGACCTGCCTCTTGAGAAATCTGTATGCAGGTCCGGAAGCAACAGTTAGAACTGGACATGGAACAACAAACTGGTTCCAAATAGGAAAAGGAGTACATCAAGGCTGTATATTGTCACCCTGCTTATTTAACTTCTATGCAGAGTACATCATGAGAAACGCTTGACTGGAAGAAACACAAGCTGGAATCAAGATTTCCGGGAGAAATATCAATCACCTCAGATATGCAGATGACACCACCCTTATGGCAGAAAGTGAAGAGGAACTAAAAAGCCTCTTGATGAAAATGAAAGTGGAGAGTGAAAAAAATTGCTTAAAGCTCAACATTCAGAAAATGAAGATAATGGCATCCCATCTCATCACTTCATGGGAAATAGATGGGGAAACAGTGGAAACAGTGTCAGACTTTATTTTGGGGGGCTCCAAAATCACTGCAGATGGTGATTGCAGCCATGAAATTAAAAGACACTTACTCCTTGGAAGGAAAGTTACGACCAACCTAGATAGCATATTCAAAAGCAGAGACATTACTTTGCTGACTAAGGTCTGTCTAGTCAAGTCTATGGTTTTTCATGTGGTCATGTATGGATGTGAGAGTTGGACTGTGAAGAAAGCTGAGTGCCAAAGAATTGATGCTTTTAACTGTGGTGTTGGAGAAGACTCTTGAGAGTCCCTTGGACTGCAAGGAGATCCAACCAGTCCATTCTGAAGGAGATCAGCCCTGGGAGTTCTTTGGAAGGAATGATGCTGAAGCTGAAACTCCAGTACTTTGACCACCTGATGCAAAGAGTTGACTCATTGGAAAAGACTCTGATGCTGGGAGGGATTGAGGGCAGGAGGTGAAGGGGACGACAGAGGATGAGATGGCTGGATGGCATCATCGACTAGATGGACGTGAGTCTGAGTGAACTCCGGGAGTTGGTGGTCGACAGGGAGGCCTGGCGTGCTGGGATTCATGGGGTCGCAAAAAGTCGAACACGACTGAGTAACTGAACTGAACTGAACTGATCTGAAGGGTGGGGATGAGTGATGTCCCTGTGCAACTGGTGATTGGTATGGTTATGCTTTTGGAGTAATGAAGACACGTGCAGTTAGATGGGTTTTGCACAATAGTGCAAATGTTCTTAATGCCCCTGAATTGTTCTCTTTTAAATGGTAATGCTTAGTTTTAAATGTAAATCACATCTAACTTTATCATCATCACAGAATAACAATTTACACATTGTTATATTTCAATAAAAATGTACCTTGAAAATATGAAAATAATTGCTTCAGGTGGAATGGGTTAAGGGGACTGGTATGGCAATAAATGGCCATAAAGAAATGCGTATATAAATGACCAAGATGAGGTGGGCCTGCCTACCCAACAAGACAGAGGTCCTAAAGAGAAAAGGAGTGAAGCAGGGACATCCTCCCAGTGTTCAAGGGGATGGCTGATGTCTGAGTCTCCCAGTCCTTTGGCAACTGGACCTCTAAGCACTACCCCCCATAAATTGACACATTCCCTGGCACTAGGGAGCTCTGGGAAGCACTCAGGCAAAAGAGACACCCAGACCTGGGGGGCAGGAGAAATGAGAGGCTGCTAGCAACACAGGCTTCTTCCTCACACTCAGGGATGCTTTGCAAAGGCAAGACTAACTACTGTCTGTTTTCCCTCTGAAGTGAGGGTACTTGATCCTCTCTCTCACTGCCTAGTAAGTTTTGCTTGAATGCCAAATTCCTCTGCATAAGCACGTTGGAAGCTACAGGTCTTTTGGTCCCCTCTGCTGGGCAACAGCAGGCATGGTCTAATGACCATCGGGAGCTACCGGGATCAAGGCTCTGTGCAGTCTGGTCGCAGCTCCAGGAACTTCAGAGAAATCCTATGTTCCCCCAAACGCCTACTCAGGTCTCTTCATCAAAGACAGCTGGGAAATGAGTTTGTCTCTTGAGATTTTTGTCTTGGACCTTAATCTGCTGTCTGAAGTTTCAGAATTTCCCCTATTCGGGGAACTGTCTTTGCAGCTCTTCTAGCTTCTCATCCAACCCAACAAGTTGCCAGGACTCTGCTGGGCCCTCTTTTCCAGCCACTTGCAGCCAAGCCACAGCCTGGCTGATAGGATGCCCAGAACTGGCAAAGGCCCTTGGAAAGGTCTTACTGGTCCTCAACTTATCCCACCGAGGCTCTCTCCAGTACCCCTCCCACTGACTGGCCTTTGTTTCCCCAACACCAAAGGACTGTGAAACATTTATTCTGTTTGCAGAGCATCTCAGCTGTCCACTCAGCCTGCTGCCTGCACAGCTGCAGTCCTGAGAGGCCTGGCAGGGAGACTCCCTCCTGTGGGGACCTCCTTGGTCTCAGTGGTATTCAGGGCTAGCACGTCCATCCAGAGCTCTGCCGCTTCTCACCATTACGGGCAGGGGCCGTGGTGGCGTGGGCCAGCGGCTTCTTCCCTGCATCTACCCTACTTTTCTGCTGTTCCCTGGGCACCTGTCTCGGTGTGTGGTCTCATGTCAGCTTGCTTGTGAGTCTCTTCCAAGACAGGCCATTTTTAATTGTTATAGGCCACATTAGGTACTGATCATGAAATTTTCTTACAAATCAGAGTGCGGAGAAGGCAGACACATGGGCTGCGGCTTTCTTGTGTTTGTGCCTCCTGCGCTCACAGTGATGCCATAGCGCCACACTGCCACCAGCTCCTGGGTGTGCAGTTGCCAGGCACACCCCCTACCCAAGTAGGGTAGGGCCATCCTTCAGTGGGCTTTGGAATCAACTTTTGACCCCTGGTCTGACAAGGCCTCTGAAGAGCATCAAGTCCCTCAGTGTCTGCCTTTGAAAGTCTCAGCTAGCTGCTTGCTATTTAAGAGAGAAGTGTAATTATTCTGTATGTATGCATGCAGGCTAAGTCTCTTCAGTGTGTCTGACTCTTTGCGACCCTATGGACTGTAGCCCTCTAGGCTCCTCTGTCCACGAGATTCTCCAGGCAAGAATACTGGAGTGGGTTGCTATGCCCTCTAGAGGATCTTCCTGACCCAGGGATCAAACCCATGTCACTTAGCTCTCCTGCACTGGCAGACGGGGTTCTTACCACTAGCACCACCTGGGAAGTCCCAATTACTCTGTATATTGATCTCCAAACCATTAAATCTGATTAACTCCAACTGTTGCAATATTTGTCTGTAGATTCTTCTTAGGTTTCTGAGTTAGATCATCAATTCTCTGAAAAGGGACTTTATTTCCTTTGTTTGCCGTTCATTTTCTTATTACTTCTTGAAAGGCAGTGATAGTTGTACAGTAGAAAAACCGTAACTATTAATTAACATCAAAAGAACAAAAAAGAAAAGACGTAGGAGCATTTTGAACACCTTTGATAAAATTTAACATGAAATCATCATTCAAACATCACAGTGCATCCGCACCATCACTCAGGGAGGCCTAGCTGCAGAGGCCGGGCATCAGCCCAGCACTGGTCAGTCCCCTGCCAGCTCAGCTCACACCTCAAGGTTCCTCCAAGAACCAACAGTGTAAGATCAGAGGCTGCTTTCTTGGTCACAACCCACTGAGCAATCCCACTGCCCAGGGGGCCTTTCACAGTCAGCCTGGGAGTAAGCTCCTACCTCCCAATTTGTCTGTGTGAGTGGGCTTCTATATCCAGCAGGACCTTCTGTAGGCAGCTGCAAAGTGAACAACACCTGGCTTGGAGTTGCTGAATTACAGTGGCAAAAACATTGAATCTGGCAGTTTCCAGCATTTCACTTATTTGAGCATGGGAAGCTTTCAGGAGTCCAAGTGTGCACAGATCTCAGGGGCCTGGAAGGCCTGGCTCTAGGGACTGCAAGGGCACAGGTTCATGCCCAGACAGGCCCTGCAGGAGCAGCTGCAGGGGTGCTTGCGGGACAGGGACTGGTGAGCAAAGTACCTGGCATCCAACGAATGGCAGCATGTGCAGATCTCAGACTGGGTGCGGGGCCGCTCCCTGTCAGCCCCTTTGGGTAGGGGTCCTGCGTGTGTGCACACCTGTCCCAGCAAGGGTTGTGGGAGGGGACCCTCAAGGGTGACACTCTGAGGAGCCCCCTGTTCTGCAGGCCAGTGTCAGGGATACCACACACCTGCACGGAGGAGGATTTCAGCTCTGGCTTCTGGAGGCTTTGTGAGTTAGTAGGCAGCTGAATCCACAGTGGACAGTGGGCTGCTCCCCACAGCCTGGTCTGCCCCATCCCAACTTTGGTCAGCTCCCAGGGGATGCCCAACCAACACCCTTTTTGTTCACCAGTCTGGGCTCCTTGGTCATACCTGTAGTCTTGCTACTTAGGGTCTGTATTCAACGCTTCCACTGAACACAATGGAAAGACCTGAGGAAACCGTGATGGGCGGGCAGCTAAGCAACTCAGACTGTGGCTTCCTGGGAGAGCAGAGGAATGAGCCTGGAGGACCCTCTGCCTCGAGATGGTAGCTAGAGTATAGGTGGAAACCATTCTTTACTATTCAACACACAGAGACAGACATAATAAGAAAAACAAACTTGATAATGTGTGCACCCAAAAACCAGTTGGGAAACAGCATAAAGAAGGCAAATCTAACAGAACTTAGGTTGAAAGAAAAGGAATAATAGACCAATTCCTTGGATAAAGAAGATACGATACATATAAACAATGGAATATAACTCAGCAATAAAAAATTTAAAAATAACACCTTTTGCAGCAACATGAATGGACCTAGGGCCTTCCCAGGTGGCGCTAGTGGTCAAGAACCCACCTGCAAACGCAGGAGATATTAGAGATGTGGGTTCGACCCTGGGTCGCGAAGACCCCCTGGAGGAGGGCATGGCAGCCCACTCCAGTATTCTTGCCTGGAGAATCCCATGGACAGAGGGGCCTGGCGGGCTACAGTCCATGGGGTCGCACAGAGTTAGACACGACTGAAACAACTTAGCACAGACGCATGGCACGCACTAGAGACTGTTACACTGAGTGAGGTCAGACATAGAAAGACAAATATCGTATCACTTGTACGTGAAATATGTAAAAGGCTACAAATGAACTTGCCTACAAAACAGAAATAGAGTTACAGATGTAAAATACAAAGCTCTGATTACCAGGGGGTTGGGCGGGAGGGATAAATTGGGCGACTGGGATTGATATATATATACATACTACTATATATACAATATATAGCTAGTAAGGACCTACTGTATAGCACAGGGAACTCTACTCGGTAGCCTAGAATGGCCTATATGAGAAAAGAGTCTAAAACACAGTGGATATGTGTAAATGCATATGTGAATGTAACTGATTCATTTTGCAGTGCAGCTGAAACTAGCGCAACATCGTAAGTCAACTATACTCCAATAAAAATTTTTCATAGAGCAGTCCCTAGAAGGACTTTTATTAGTACATTTAATATATTCAGAAAGATAAGAGGATGGCGTAGCAACCTAGGGTGCAAGGACAGGATATTCTGAAGTAAACACAGATGGCAGAAAATATAATTTGGGGAATTAAAAATATATAATCACTGAAATTTAAATACCAATAGCGTCAACAAAATATTCCATAGCAGCAAAATTGTCCTTCAAAATGAAGGAAAAAAGATATTCCCAGATTAGCCAGAGGTGAGGAAGTCTGTCATGAGTAGCCTTGGCCTATAAGAAATGCTCCACTTGAAGTTACAACGGAAGGACGCTGGACAGTCGTTTGAGGCTGTGCAGGAAACAAGGGCACTGGCCGTCATAACCGCACAGTGAACGTAGAGGCAATCATCACTGGCTTATGGCTTGTGACTCCTCTTATTTTCCTATGTGACTGAAAAGACATGTGCATAAGACAGTAATTATAAATCTATTATAAAGGGCACACAAATGTATAAAGGATGTAATTTGTAGGCATGTACTCAATGCCCCTAATTGTACACTTTAAAATGGTTACTGGTGAATTTTATGGTATGTGAATTCTACCTCAATAAAAAATAAATAAATAAAATCAGTAAAACAGCTTGTCTTAGGCCAGTCTCCCCAGGAGTGGACCCTGAGATGAAAATTGTTGCACAGGCAGCTTATTAAGAAAATATTCCCAGGAGAATCCAAAACTACCCAAAGTGATCTACAGATTACATGAAATGCCCATCAAAATTCCAATGTCCTTTTTACAGAAGTGGGCATGCTAGAATATGTCAGTTATATGAAATCAGAAACCACTAGCTGCCACATTCTACAGGAGGAATTCGGAAACACCGCATGTATCAAGGGCCCAGGGTGTGTCCCAGAGAGCTCTCCACTGTGGCATGCATGCGTGCATGCTAAATCACTGCACTTGTGTCCGACTCTTTGCAACCCCATGGACTGTAGCCCACCAGGCTCCTCTGTCCATGGGGCTCTCCAGGCAAGAATACTGGAGTAGGTTGCCATGCCCTCCTCCAGGAGATCTTCCTAACCCAGGGATCAAACCCACATCTCTTACGTCTCCTGCATTGGCCAGTGGATTCTTTACCACTAAAGCCACCTAGAAAGCACCCTCCTCTGTGGGCAGAGCCAAATGTAGGAGATTCTATTCCCAAACTGGGCTCTCTGGTAACCATGGGGACGTTGGGCCCTTGAAAAAGGAGGTCAGGGCAATGCATGACTATCGGAAGCAGGATGAACAAGTACCATCATGAGCAGCAAGATCGAAATGGCAGCCTAGGGGCTCTGACCCTCAGGTGTCTATGGAGATGAACTTGGTAAGAACTTGGTGTTTCTGAGGCAATATAGATAGCTTACAAACCAAAAAATAAAAATAAAAATCAGAATGAGAAGAAGGATGAGGCAGCTATCCCAGAGGAAAGCTTAATCTCTGCCCTTGCTTCCAGATCTAAGCCAGTGTTCAGACCCAGAACCTGTGTCCTACGAAGGACCTTGCATACATTGGCAAGCATGTACAGCAAGTGACTCCTCCAGTCTTTCCCAACAGGATGTATGACCATTTACAGAGTAGTTATATCTTAGGAGAAGGAGAACACCCAGATCTTTCAAGGATGTGGAACACAGGGTCCATGTTTGCTCTGACAGCTAGAGACCCAAAGTGCCATACAGCTTTCCCTGTGGAGAAGGAGTGTACAGGGACCTATAACAAGTTAGGTTCTTCTGCATGTCCACCTGGGGGTCACTCTTCAGGTTCCCTAAAGCCAAGCATATTGGATCCTTGGAAAGACACTCTGCGTTGGGTGGCGGGGGTGGCGGGGGGCAGTAAATCCTAAAGAGATTCATACTTCTCCATTGGAATGGGATACAAGGCCCCATTGGGACTTCCTGGTGTTTCTCTTCCACACTGAAGGGTAAAACACTACACCTCACACCTCCTCCCACCAAGAAGGAAGCACAGTGCCCCTCTGGTTTTTGGAGGCAGCATGCTCTGCACTTGGGGAGACTGCACCACATGAAGCCCAGAGAGGAAACGGTTTTATGTCAGGTCCCAGCTGTAGTATAACCAGGCTTACCAATTGGATAGTGGAGCTCATTAGATCCCATGGCACCAGAGAGGTATGAGGTGCAGAAAGACGCTGTGAGGAACATCGGATCAGCTCCGGTTGGGAGGTTCTCTTCTCATTCACCATTTCTGCAGTTCCTGACCCGAACTGTCCGTGACAAGCTCCAGGCCCTCCAGGCCATAAGGTTCGGTGGGCCCTGCTAATCACCATCAGGCAGGTCCAGAGGGGCCAGTAAGCTGAAGGAACAGTGAGCTGGGTTCCTTAAGCTGTCATACAGAAGCGCTTCTTCAGCCCTCCTGGCCTTCTGGGGGCCCTTAAGACTAGCTGACAAAGAAGAGAAAATCAAGATGGGTTGGCTCAGTGAGTGGACTGCTGCTGTGCCCAGAGAAAACCTTGCAAACCGTGGTGATAAGTACCTCCTAATGCATGGACCTCCTCCTAAGACCATCTACCTTGCAGCCCAAGATAAAAGTATAAGGGAGACATGGAGGCAGCAGGAAATCCAGCTAAATATGAGCAGCAAATAGTTAGGCTAGGTAAGGAGCCTGGAAGAAGCAAATTGGGAGCGTAGGAAGCGGGAGTTCTGGGGAGAGGGCACAAAGCTGTGAGATTTTTCTGTCACATGCTGAAGCCACCTGAGGGCAGCCACTGCGGAAGACTCAACCACCATCAGGTGCTGTGCAGGGAGTTCATGGAGGCCAACGGGAGGCCAGGCTAAGACCCTGCACAACCTCCTGAAGAAAGCAACCTACCCGCTCAGGGCCACATTGCCTGCAACTGGACAGCTTCCTTTCTGACCAGGACTGACTTTGCCTTTCCAACTTGCAGTGGTTCAGCCAACACAAAGCTCACCAATGTCTGATTTACCTCTACAGGATCCTGCAGACCCTCACTAAAGGGTCCCCTTTAAAACATGGAACCCACCACCTCTCCCACCAGTCAGAAGCTGTCGTTGACTGGCCTCTGAAAGATGCAGATGACGCACCAGCTTAAATGTAAAAACTCTGCAAGGATGGGGCACTATGTCTCAGAATGTGGCATGTACTGTATTTTTTTTAATTTATTTATTTTTAATGGAAGGATAATTGTTTTACAACATTGTATTGGTCTCTGCCATCCTTCAACATGAATCAGCCATTGGTGTACATATGTCCCCTCCCTCTTGAAACTCCCTCCCACCTCCCACCCCATCCCGCATCTCTAGGTTGTCATAGAGCCCCAGTTTGAGTTCCCGGAGTCATACAGCAAATCCCCACCGACTCTTTTGCATGTGGCATGTACTTTAAATTAATGTCTGCTCTATGGTGCAGAGATCTTAGGTCTTGAAAAGAGAGAATTCTACCAGGGAGTGCAGTAAGAGTCCCACTAGATTTCAAGTGATAGCTTCCACCAGATGGAGTACCTCTGCTGACACGGCTAATGAACCTTGATCATCCTGAGGAGTTGGGCTGGGGCTACATAACGGAGGCAAGGTCAGAAACAATGGTTTAGACCCAGACAATCCCCAGGGGTGTCCTTTGCTCTTCAAATGCTTGGTTGTGATTGTGAGTGGCAAATGAAGTCACTATAGCCTGAGGAGTGTCTCATACTTCTCAAGGATGAGAATCTGGGTTATCCCTTGCCCCAGGCAAACCACAAAGGCCAGCAGACGTCAGGACACTACATGGGGAAGGACACTGCATGGGGAGGGCGAGCATGATGAGTATCATCAGGCTTAGGGCCTACTGCAGCAGCAGGAGCATGGTGTATCCCACCAACCGTCCTTTTCAACATTTTCTAAGAACGTGTGACCAACCGAATCTCAAGGAAGCCAGCCAGATAGAGTGGATTTAATAAGAGCAGTAAGGATGTGGTCGATGCCCTTGGTTTTCTCCCAGATCCTCTGTGGCAGCTGGTGTGCCCACAGCCAGCTGCTGTGAGTGTTGGCTGGAGTAGTTAACAGCTGCTCTTCTCAAGAGGGTTATCCTTGTCCAAGTGGGAGTGCCTGGTCTGGGAAGCTAGCACCACCCCCACTGCAAGGCTGACCTGAGCCTGGGCCCATGGATGATCTGAGCAGGATGGCCAGTCCTTTGTCTCAAGGTTGCAGCAACTCTGCCACCAGTTCCCACGCAAGGACTGCTCCCTGGGCTTCAGTGCAGAACATATCCTGGCTTAGCGTTCTCCTCCTCCTATACGACTACTGCTTCCCGGCAGCTCAGACAGTAAAGATCTGCCTGCAGTGCAGGAGACCCGAGGTCAATCCCTGGGTCGGGAAGATCCCCTGGAGAAGGAAATGGCAACCCACTCCAGTATACTTGGCTAGGAAACCCCATGGACAGAGGAATCTGGCAGGATACAGTCCATGGGGTCACAAAGAGTTAGACACGTCTGAGTGACTAAGCACACACACACACACACACACACACACACACACACACACAAAGCATTAACCATGAGGAAAAACATGAGATTTTGAACATTGTAATTAAAATTTTCTTTTCATCAGAAGACACTATTGAAGACATCGGAAGACACTCTTCAGGTGGCCCAGGACTTCTCAGGTGGCCCAGTGGTAGAGAACCCACCTGCCAGTGCAGGAGACACAAGAGACCCAGGTTCAATCCCTGGGTTGGGAAGATCCCCTGGAAAAGGAAGTGCAATCCACTCCAGTATTCTTGCCTGGGAAAGCCCATGGACAGAGGAGCTTGGCAGGCTACAGTCCATGGGGCCAAAAAGAGTCGGATGCAACTAAGCCCCTACACACTGAATCAGTGAGAAACTGTGAAGTTTAAGAAAATATAACTCACAAATGGAGATTCCTTTAAAAATTGCAAATAGAACTGCCTTATGACCCAGCAATCCCACTGCTGGGCATACACACCGAGGAAACCAGAATTGAAAGAGACACATGTACCCAAATGTTCACCGCAGCACTGTTTATAATAGCCAGGACATGGAAACAACCTAGATGTCCATCAGCAGATGAATGGATAAGAAAGCTGTGGTACATATACACAATGGAGTATTACTCAGCCGTTAAAAAGAATACATTTGAATCAGTTCTGATGAGATGGATGAAACTGGAGCCGATTATACAGAGTGAAATAAGCCAGAAAGAAAAACACCAATACAGTATACTAACACATATATATGGAATTTAGAAAGATGGCAATGACGACACTGTATGCAAGACAGCAAAAAAGACACAAATGTGTATAACGGACTTTTGGACTCAGAGGGAGAGGGAGAGGGTGGGATGATTTGGGAGAATGGCATTGTAACATGTATACTATCATGTAAGAATTGAATCGCCAGTCTATGTCTGACACAGGATACAGCATGCTTGGGGCTGGTGCACGGTGATGACCCAGAGAGACGTTATGGGGAGGGAGGTGGGTGGGGGGTTCATGTTTGGGAACGCATGTACACCCATGGTGGATTCATGTCAATGTATGGCAAAACCAATACAGTATTGTAAAGTAAAATAAAGGAAAAAAAGAAAGAAAATATAACTCACAAAACTGACAAATACGAAGAACTTCAAAAAAATCAAGAAAAAGATAACCCAATAGAGAAATGGCTAATACTTCAATAGACACTTCTTAAAAGAGGATATTTAAATAACCAATTCTTTACTCATAAGGGAAATGCAAGCTTAAATAATAATGAGATACAACTCCATATCCACCACAATACCAAATACTTAAAAAAAAAAAAAAAAACTAGCCCACATGGAACAATGAAAATTCTTGTGCACTCTAGAAAAAATTTAAATTGGTTCAATTGTTTGGCACTATCTGCTAAAGTTGAATATGCCTCCATCCTTTGATTCAGCAATCCAGTTTTAGGTTAATAAAAAGAAATGCATGCACGTGTCCAACAAGAAATACAAATAAATTATGTTCATGGCTGATTAGGGAAATTAAAATGGAGAAAGTCTTGTTCAGCCTTCAGAAGCAGAAGAGCACACCTCTGATCTTGCTTCTGGCCTGTGTGGACATTGCCTGGATTCCGTGTCTGCCCACAAGCACACCTAGTCAGGTGGCACTTTAGATAAGAAAGGGAGTGGGTCTTAGAATTCTTGAGCCCCTGGAGGTCTGGCCAGCTGCACCCCGGGTTTAGCAAAATCGTATGACTCACAACACAAAAACAGACAGCCTTGTAAAATGTTAAGGTAAAACCAGAGCTGCCTTTTTCCACACAAACTAATGATATCAGTTTGCAGCTTGGGATTATAAGTGGGAGCCCCCAGCATTGCAGTTTGAGGTCTCACCCATGCAGTGGACACACTACCCAGGGCCTTCTCCCAGTCAGGACTCCAGATTGTTGTTAACGAGGGACTTCCCAGCAGGCTGGATTTCCCATGTGGCACAGTGGTAAAAAATCTGCCTGCCATTGCAGGAGACACGAGACGTGGGTTGGGTCCCTGGATCAGGATGATCCCCTGGAGAAGGAAATGACAACCATCTCCAGTATTCTTGTCTGGAAAATTCCATGGACACAGAAGCCTGGCAGGTTATACTCCATGGGGTCACAAAAGAGTCAGACATGACTGACTGAGCACATGCACATGCGCACGCACACACACACGCACACACACATGCACACGCGCACACACGCACGCACGTGCATGCACACCACACACACATGCACACGCGCACACACACACGCACACACACCACACACATGCACACACACGCACGCACACACGCGCACGCACACACACAAACTCCCAGCGTGCTGTTTAGGTCTGGGTGTTGATCAGCCCAGTTTGGTGATAAATGTGCTATTACTCTTCTCTGTTGTTTCTGTTTCTCTTTTCTTTTAATGACTGTATACTGAAATTAAGTTAAATAATTGTCTATTAAATATTGAAATTGTTTGTTTGTAATGAGTTGTTTTTTTCGTTAATGAATCCTTTGAACCTGAAATGAAAGTAAAACATTTGGCAAAACATAGCCTCATTATTCACAGTTGGCCCAAACAGGGAAAAAAACACATTCAGCAACAGAAGAAGGTATTTTTAAGAGTGGTATATTCACACAATGGAATACTATGCAGCAATGAAAATAAACAGATTACAACAAGCAACAATATGCATGAATCTCACAGCGCTAATATTGAATAAAAGAAGCTGAACACAACAAAACATGTACTGTGTAGTTCCATTTACATGAAATCCAGAAAACAGGCAAGGATAAACTATGGTGTTTAAGAATGTAGGTGTTTAAAATAACAAAATTATAAAGTTGGAATAGTGGTTGCCTACAGAGAATTACAAGGAGGAAGAAAGAGAGAGTTATTAGAAGCATAAGGATACTTTTGGGCTGCAAGATGCATTCTGTTTCTTGATCTGGGTGATGTTCTCACCATAAAGGCATTTATTTTATAACTTTCAGCTGTACAATCTTGTTTTGTGAAATTTTATGTACAGATGTTATTTTTCAAGTGAAATGTTTTTAAAAAATGAAAAATAAAGGATGCAGTCACACAGTATAAAAGCAAACCTTCAGGAATTAATAGAATATTTTAATGTAACTTCTAAAAAGTTAAATATAATCACTGAAATTTTAAAGAAATCTGCACACAGTAGCTGGGTTCAGCAGCAGATTAAACACAGTTGAAGAGAGAAGTCAGGAAGCAGAAGGCATACTCAGTGAATTTATCCAGAATGCATCAGAGAGGGTGGAAAACACCAAAAAGAGATTAAATGGCACAAGGGGATACAGTGGGAGGATCTAATCTGTGTCTATCTGGAATCTCTTAAGAGAAAGTGAGAAGGATTTATTTGGGAACCTGTGAAGAAAGCTGAGGGCTGAAGAATTGACACTTTTGAACTGTGGTGTTGGAGAAGACTCTTGAGAGTCCCTTGGACTGCAAGGAGATCCAACCAGTCCATTCTACAGGAGATCAGTCCTGGGTGTTCTTTGGAAGAAATGATGCTAAAGCTGAAACCAATACTTTGGCCACCTCATGCGAAGAGTTGACTCATTGGAAAAGACTCTGATGCTGGGAGGGATTAGGGGCAGGAGGAGAAGGGGACGATGGAGGATGAGATGGCTGGATGGCATCACTGACTCAATGGATATGAGTTTGAGTGAACTCCGGGAGTTGGTGATGGACAGGGAGGCCTGGTGTGCTGCGATTCATGGGGTCGCAAAAAGTCGGACACAACTGAGCGACTGAACTGAACTGAACAAACATTAAGAGTTATATGAATATATTAAAAGAATTTCCCTGAACTGATGAAAAATATAATCCACAAGTGTACAACATATCCTACACATTATAGTAAAACTGAGGAATATTCACAACAAAGAGAATATCGTTCAAGAACCCAGACAGAGGAGAAGTCACCTATAAAGGAAAGACTTGTAGAACTCTAAATAACAGCAACTGAAGCTATTGTGGTAGCCTCAGATTGGCCTCCGGTAACCCTCACTTCATTTGTGCCTTTCTGTAGCCCCCTCCCACATTGAACGGCTTCCCAGGTGGCACTAGCGGTAATGAACCCACCTGTAAGGCAGGAGACGTAAAAGATGCAGGTTCCACCCCTGGGTCGGGAAGATCCCCTGGAGGAGGAAATGGCAACCCCCTCCAGCATTCTTGCCTGGAGAATCCCATGGACAGGGGAGCCTGGAGAGCTATGACCCGTAGGGTTGCAAAGAGTTGCAGTGATTGAAGTGACTTTGCCTGCAGCAGCCACACTGAATAGGGTTGGCTCTGTGACCCAAAGGATATTGAGGAAGTGATGATGTGTGACTCCCAAAGCTAAAGCCTGAAGAGCATTTGTACTTCCACCTCAGTCTCTTGGACTGCAAGTTCTGGAGAAAGTCATCCATCCTGGAAGGAGAAGGCTTAGAAGGCCTGTGAAGAGGTTCTTGTGGAGAGAAACGGAGGCCTTTAACCAACAGCCGTGTGGCCTCCCCTAGAAGCAGACCTCCAGGCCTTCAAACAATATCCAACTTCACAACAGATCTTAAGGCAGAACAGAACAGCTAAGCTACTCCCAAATTCCTGATCCACAGAAACCATGGGAAATTATTGTTGTATTAAGCAACTAAGTTTTAGGGCTTCCCAGGTGGTTCTAGTGGTAAAGACCCCGGCCTGCCAATGCAGCAGACATAGGGGACCCAGGTTCAATTCCTGGGTCAGGAAGATCCCCTGGAGGAGGGCATGGCCACCCGCTGCAGTATTCTTGCCTAGAGAACCCCATGGACAGAGGAGCCCAGTCCATAGTGCCATACACAGTTGGACACGACTGAAGTGACCCAGCACGACACAGCACAGCTAAGTTTTGACGTAATTGGTTTTGCAGCGATAGATTCAGCTCATTAGCATAACAGCTACAAAGTTTTGAAAGAAAATTAATGCCAACATAGAATTGTGTAATGAGCACATCTACTCCTCGAGGACAAAGGGAAAATAAAATGACTTCAAGATAAACAGAAATGGAGGGAATTTCACACCAGAGTTGGCTCTCAAGGAATTCAAGTATGTGCTTTGAGAAGAAGGAAAATAATCCTGGAAGGAGTCCAGTGTGTAAGCAGGAATGATCAACACACACAACAGTAATATGCGGATGAATCCAAACAACCACTGCCCATAAGACAATAAAACAACATCTAATTTGTGAGGCTAAAGAAAGAACTAAAACACTCAGTAATACTAAGTTGGAAAACTATGACTGGAGCTAAAACATTCTAATGTACTTTTTTTGCCTTGGAGGTAATCAAATATTTAAGTCTCTGTAACTTAGTAGTCAGGTTAAACAGATCCAGAGGCAGCATTGAAGGACTAGAATCAGCATGTATAAATTTCAAGACTGTAGAGAGAAAAATCAATAAAGGTGGGAGGGAGTATTAAAACAAAAACCTCCATCAAGGCAAGAAAGTAGAAAAGAACTAATTAAAGTGGAAATAAAGACAAATTGAAAGAAACAAATCCAGATATATCCATAGTCACAATAAATACTGGGCTGTTCTTAACATCTAAAAGACAGGATCATATTGGGTTAAAACAAAAAACTATAACTCCCAGTTCTATGCTGTTTTCAGGCAACACAATATAACAATGGAACACAGAGAAGCTGAAAGCAAGAACACAAGGAGAGATAAATCAGGCAAATATTGGCCAGATGTCCAAGAAAAAGGAATATCTGACTCCGAGAGAACTCATAGCAGAGAGCATCACGTAAGCTTGCCCAGTGGAGAAGGCAATGGCACCCCACTCCGGTACTCTTGCCTGGCAAATCCTATGGACGGAGGAGCCTGGTGGGCCGCAGTCCATGGGGTCGCTAGGAGTCGGACGCGACTGAGCGACTTCACTTTCAGTTTTCACTCTCATGCATTGGAGAAGGAAATGGCAACCCACTCTAGTGTTCTTGCCTGGAGAATCCCAGGGACGGGGGAGCCTGGTGGGCTGCCGTCTCTGGGGTCGCACAGAGTCGGCCACGACTGAAGCGACTTAGCAGCAGCAGCAGCAAGCTTGCCCAGGGAGCAGAGGCCCTCTTGCTGCAGCAGCAGCAGCAAAACTTCCCAGGTGCTGGCAGCCTTCATAAAGATTCCCCATCTCTTAAGCCATAAGCAACAATTTCCAACACCATGTGTCATACAGGCCAAGGTCTCTGCAAAACAATTCAATCAGAAGTTAATATCACAAGATAATTGTTTCAATCCCTATGTCTGGAGAGTTTCTAAAGAAATTTAGTAAGGTGCATGGATTTGAGACCGTATAAGGAGTCATTTGGATTTTATACAGGAGCAAACAGAAAATACTAGAGAAACACTATTTACAGCAGCAGCTACAACCATCGCAAAAAATGTAGCCGGGAATCAAAACGTGCAAAACCTGCATATCACAAAATCATATCATAAATCACGCACACTGCCGAGACAGTTAGGACCCACCGCCGAGCCTTCCCAGGAGCAGGGGCCCCTCAGGGATCCTCGCACGTGGCCGAGGCACCGTCGTCCTGGGAGTGAGCCTCTGTTGGGCCCCTGCTCCTCGGCTGGCTGCCTGCTGGTGAGCTTGGTATTTCCGCATCCTGTCCATCTTACCCTCGCCCACCCCAGCCTAGGAGCCCCCAGGCGATGGGCAGCCGTCCTGGAGGCTCCCACGGGCTCGACAAGCAAGTGTACGAGGAGCAGGAGCAGCCTGTCCGCCTGTCATCCCCTCTGCTCCTTGCCAATCTCAGTGAGGGCAGAAGCACACAGGTCTCCGAAGACCCGAGAGGCCTAGGACGCTGAGGTCTCTTTATAAGGCTGACATTCATGAATACTGCATGCTTACGAAAAATGCCTCCCCTACCCCATCTGCGCCCCAACGTCAGCACTTGTGTGCCCCACAGACTCAAGACCAGGTCACCGAGGCATTAAGTGGACCCCCGTACCTGCCATGAACAACAGCACTGTCCTTACCCACAGCTGGTGCTCCCAACATCCACTCCTGCTTCCAGTGAGTCTGCAGTGAGTCTACAGGGCTCTCGGCTGGGGTGGCTGCAGACGGGCTCTCGGTGCGCTGGGGAGGGGCCAGGTCAAGGATGGGGCCCTGGTGGGCGGGCTCTCTCTGAATGCCGACAGGACTAGGCTTGGGGCGGGGCGCTTCCATGGTGTGGGCGGGGCCAAAGTGGGCGGAGCCAGTGTGCACTCCTGGCCCTTCCCAATCCTGAAGGTGGAGGTGGTCTGGCAGGCCTGCGTCCAGGAGAGAGGGCAGGACACGTGTCAGTCGGGGGCCCTGGGTGGGTGGCCATGCCCCTCAGGGAGGCAGCGCCGTTGTCAGATCCTGGAGCGGGCTCAGCCGCGGGGAGAAATAGAGGCTCATGAAGCAGAGGCTTGTCACGTGGCCTTTAAACACTGACAAACATCCCTTTTCCTGGATATTTTCAAAACGTACTGCACATAAAGTAGTTTCTAACATTAGCCAAAGGTTCTGAAGGCTACTCAAGGATGAGCCATGGAAATTGATTTATCCCCAGTCTCCAAGGGACATGAGAGTCTGGGCTGAGAGTGGGCTATCCTCCCGTGCCTGGGCATGCTGGGATGAGGGCCATCCCCCGAGTCTCCCACATCAACTTGCTTCTCTGCAGCAGGCATCTGTGCACCCCATGTGTAGGTGTGCAGTAAGAATTGGGGTCAGTGGGGACACTCCACAGTGAGGGGGAGGGACTCCGTTGTCTGAGCCCTCCACCACGCAGGAGGGTCCTAGGCCCTGGGCCAGGGCAAGAGAAGGGCAGAGGAAATAGGGCAAGAAGAGAAGGGAGGAAGAGGGAGGTGAGGAAGGGCGGGGGGGGGGGGGGCAGAAGCAAAAAGATGAGGAGAGGGAAAAGGGAGGAAGGAAGAAACAGGGAGAGGGAGAAAAGAAGAGAGAGGAGGGGGACCAGGGGAGAGAACGGAGCAGGGGGTCAGAAGACAGAATGGGGCAGGAAGGAGGGTCATCAGAACAAGCTCCCACCCCTATGTGGTCTGTGTCTAGGGACTAGAGGAAGCAGAGGCTGCCCAGGTCCAGATTGGAGAGGTCAGAGGTCAGGGGCCAGCTCAGGGTTGGGAGCTACTGGGGCAGCATGGGTGGAGGGCCTGGCCTCAGTCTCAAAGTGGAGCGACACAGGTCTCTCCAGGACTGTCTGGTCCCTGATGGCTCAGTTAGGCTACCTCTTCCACTGAGGCCCAGCAAAATCAAGGATCTGAGTCCTCATGAGATACACCAACCCCAAAATGTGAAATCAGACAAACCAAAGGGCCAGATAGTCTTGTGTCTTGCCCGCACTTACTGAGCAAGATGAGGGTCCTGGGCACACTGCAGGTAGAATACTACTTGCTCACCATCCTCACACCTTCCAGACACAGCCACTGGGAAAGTTCTGGGTTCTAGACCAGCTCAGGGGTACCTCAGGCCGTGGGTGGGTGGGCCAGGGTGTGGCCAGAAGCTCGTCCAAGTCCAGCTGGACACATAGTGTCTACGTGTTTAACACCATGCAGATGCCAGGACAAAAGCAGGCTTCCCTTGCACTGATGGGGCAGGAGAACTGCAGGCTAAAGGCTCCCCTGCAAGGCTGCATGCGATGCTGGCAGAGGAGTGGGGTCGGGGGGACTATGAGGTGGGAGGAGGGGGAGGGCATCCAAGGCCAGCCTGGCCTCACTATCCAGCACCGCCTTCACTGTAGCCCAGGCTGGTAGCTCAACCTCTGAACCTCGGTTTGTCTGTCTGATGGGGACGTGTGCAGAGCGCTTGGGTCATGGGGTGGTGAGACCTGCTGACTCCTCACTCCCCTCCAGGTTCTGAATCCCTCACAGGAGTGTCAAGGGTGGGTGAGGAGAGGGGTCAACAAGACTCATGCTCGTCAGAAATTCTCACAGCTCAACAGAAGGCTCTCAGGCCCGTAAATCCCCAAAGTCAGACAGCCCCTCCACCCCGCACCCAGGATCTAGCCGGTGTCTCAGCATTTAGCTTGAGGGGTAGCACAGCCCCACATGCCAGCCTTACCTGCTGTATTGCTGATCCTGCTCGTGACTCCGATTGTCTTGCTCTTCCCACCGTATGCACTGCTTGCTGAACCCAGGGTAGGCGAGGCCTGAGCTAAGAGGCTGGAAGGAGACTTGAGGAGCCCTAGGAATTGCAGACACACTCATTCTCTCCTGGCTGATGCTGTAGCCATAGCTGCAGACACGCTATAGTCTCTCTTCTCCTGGTTGACCCAATGGACATAGCTGTGCTGAAGCACTGGAGTGCCGCCACTTTCTAGGTGGAGTTCACATATCTCTACAGCACAAAGTAGGCCATGACCGAGTGAGTACTCCGTGGCCCGCATGTGCAGGGCTACAGATGAGCTCAGCTGTTATGCAGTCATCATTTACAAAACATGTGGTGAGAGCCTGAACACCCCATCTTGTCAAATTTGCTCTCTCCCCACACCTGCACACACCTGCATTCTCACAGCTGTGGCTCCGCCAGCCACCTCCCTGTACCTCACAGGTGAGAGGACCCAGAGGGAGCCTGAAGCTGGGTTTGTCACTACCTGGGTGTAAGGAACTATTTGAACCTCTCTGAAGTTGTATCCTTACCTGTGAGATAGATCGCAGCATGTTCAGCATCACGAACAGTGTTCAAAGCCAGTGTCCATGTCTGGGGCCCCTCCCCAGACCCTGTCTGCTGAGCCCTGCACCAGGCAGTTTGGAAGGTCCCTGGGGCAGGTATGTCCTTTGGGGAGGGCCACTGCCCAGATGGACAAGACAGTGTGGGGATGGAGCAGGACACAAAAGCAGAAGGGCCCCTCCTGGTCCAGCACAAGCCCTCTTCACATAACAGCCTGAGAAGACCCTCCGTCAGGCCCAGGGGTCAGGAAGGCCAGCTGTACCTGGGTCAGGGAGAAGGCTGTGCCCCATCAAGCTCAGGACCAAGCCTTTCACTTCACAGGGAGGCATCACCCCTTCCCTGCCTACTCAGTGAGACAAATGTCCAGGCCAGGCCTGCTCCTGCCCCTGGCTGGGGACAGGAGGGTCATAGAGCCAGCCTAGACCCCAGTCTAGGTTGTGCTTCCGATCTAGGATGGCAGTTCCCTCCTAGAGTCAATCCTGGGACAAGGGTCACTTGGACCTCCTGCAGGGCCCATCACTTCTGAGTTCAGCTGAAGCTCCTGAAAGCGACCAAGGTCTCCGGTTCTCCCGTCACCCAGCCAGGATCTGAAGTGTGGGACGGCAGCCCCGATAACGAGGAATCCCTTTCGCTCTGCATTAAGCAGGACGCTGGGCTTGGGGTCTGGAACACGCCCTCCCAGTCCCAGGCAAGCCCCTCCCCTCTCAGGGTCTCCAGGACCTCCTGATACGTGAGGCAAAGGGCCCCTGTCTGCCCCTCAGGGCTGAGCTGGCGGTCAGCACTGTCCGTGGCTCCACCCCTACACCACGTCCCACTGTACCGCAAAGAACATCTGAACCCTGGCGGCCAGCCCCACTCCCGCCCCTGGCCAGCTGCTGTGGCCACCGATGTGGCTGGGATCGCCGCCAGGCTTGCGGGATCCTCTGCCCCTCCCCCTTCTTGGGAGGCCCCCGCCCCTGAAACTGGGTCTCCTGGCCCCGCCCCCTTCCCAGGACTCCCCCCAAGCCCCTCCCCTTGTCCCACCCCTCCCTCTTCTGCGGACTCTCCATATCCCAAAGCCCCTCATCTCTCCCTGCCGCTCTGGGAGCCTCCCCACCACCTGGTTCCAGGGATGTTGGACAAAGGGGATAAGGTTGCTGTGAGCAGGGTGGGCCTGGAGCTGCAGATTTAAGTTTAATGTAAGTCTCTGTGCAGACTGCAGGCACAGTGCCTGCTGCTGTGGGTGTGCTGTCCTGCCAGCCGTATGCCGAAGGCCTGTCCCAGAAAAATGCCTGTACACCCCAAGGCATGCACCCTCTCCCCGTCTGTAAATGAGTAATGAGGTGGAGTACAGACCAGCATGCTGGCTTAGACCCCACTGATCCACCCAAGGACCTCTCTCACCAGGATTCTCCTTCCTCCTGGTCATTGTTGCTGGGGTGTTGCCTACTGTCAGTGCTTAATAGGTGCTGGGGACTTACACCCCACTGTGGCCTTCAGAAGGGTGAGAGGCAAGACTTTGATCCCAGAGAAATGGGTGGAAAGGGAAACAGGATCCCTTCACTGACATACTGTGTCTGTACTCCCCGACCACCCCTGTGTGTGTGGAGTTTGCAGGATGTGGGAGGGGGGGGGAGGGGGAAGGGGGGTCTTCTACCGTTAACTGTCCCAGAACTTCTTCAAGAGAGAGCCCCAGTTTAAGTGTCGCACCCCCAGCTCTGTCCTGGTCAGGCCGGCCCTCTAATCCACAGTCCAAGGTCTCACTGACCACTGAGTCTCAGGAACTCCCAAAGCAGGGATTGGGGCCGGGGGAGGAGCAGGCCATCAGTTGAATAACCCCCAGCCCCCAACTTGAATCCTGGCTGCACTCTACCTTTCTGCCTGGCCCACATCCCCCAGAGCAGAAGAAAAGACCCAAGTAGGGAGGCACTGTGGGGGTCAAGGGAATGTGGGCTGCTCTGTGCCCCCACCCCACCCAGGAAGGTCTCAGCGAGAGGGACTCTCTCAGGCTCCTCCTCCCCAGGGGCCCAGGCACACACAGGCCCTGCCAATCACAAAAACAGCACCGCACCCGCCCCATGCTTCCCATCCGCTGCAACTCTGCACTTACCTTAATGCCCAAAACAGACCCAGCCTCAGGCACTTGGAGGCTGGGGCCAGGACAGAACCCGAGGGGACCACACAGTGTTCCTTCCATCCGTCTCCATCTCAGAGAGCTGTGAGTCAGCTGGGGTGACCCTGATGGGGGTGGGGGCTGTTCTCATGCAACACCATCTCCCTGGCCCTGGCCAGAGCTGGCAAAAATACATACATACATACATACATACATACATACAGTCTTTAAGAAAACAGTCTTCAAAAACAGCAAAATTCTGTAAAGCAATTATCCTTCAATAAAAAATAAATTAACTTAAAAAAAAAGAAAGCAGCCAATCTTTCTGTGTGGAATAACGGCATCGGTTCCCATCTCCCCCCACCCCACGAAGATCTCTGGGATGCTCTCCCAGAACAAAATGAGCCCAGCCCCTCTCCCTCCAGGAACAGGAGAAAACTTCCATCCTGTGATGGCCTGGAAACGGAGGGAGCATGTGCAGGATGGGAAGAAGTGGGGTGGAGGCCGGTGGATAGCCAGGTCTGAGGGGTCCCAGTGGCTTAGTCCTAGAGAGGAGGGGTTGAATGGACTCTTCTCCCCAGGAAGCCCTTCCCCAGAAGCTCCCTCCTGAGCACCTCCTCCCCCCAGAAGTCCTGCCTAAGCCTCCCTCTCCCTAGCTGTGGAGCCAGCCCAGCTCTCAGCTCCTAAGTGGGGCTTTTGGTTCTTTATGAGTCTCCTACCCCATGAAAGCATCCCCACTGTGCACAGTCCAGAACCTCTGGAAGCAGCTGACAGCAGTCCTGGGTTGGGGGGGTGTGAGAGGAGCTGCTCTGAGCATGGGAAGTGTGGGCTCACGACCCACGGAAGCACGACCGTTGCTCCATCTCAGGTCTCGGTCACTCAGCGGGCCTGGTTCTGGTTGCTGCAGCCGGGGGAGCTGCAGCCAACCTGGCCTTGACTGTGGGACAGCTGCAGCCCTGCCCTACCTCAAGCCCTCCCAGTAACCCAAGCTCAGGCCCCTCCCAGGAACGTCCAGAGGGATCAGATGGGGATTGACAGCAAAGGGCTCCGATTAATAAAAGTTTGATAGAAATTTCATATGTTGATACAGGTCCTAAACGTTTTCCAGGAATATTTGGCAGAGGGTGAGCCCTGTTTGTGTTCTTAGTGAGAGTGTTTTTTCCAGGTTCTCAGCCCGTCTCTTTCCCTGGGCCCCACTGGGGTCTCTGGGTTGCCACCCACTGCCGTGGCCTGAGCCCATCCCTTACCCGGGAGCAGACAGTCCCTGGAATGGGAGCCAGAATCCAGGCCCAGCCCAGTGAGGGACATCAAGTCTGATTCTTCCCCCTCATCTCTGCATCCTTCCTCCCTCCCAGCAGTCCAGGAGAGCCGTCCTTCCTGCCTGCCATCTGGCCCACGGGGTGTGCAACCTGGGGAGGGCGGGGGTGGCAGGGAGGGGGCTGCAAGCCTCCACTGCTTGGGCTGGGCTGGGCTGTGGCCCCCACCAGCTCTTACCCACTGTGACAGCGTCAACCGCTCACACACACACCTGGATCTGGGGCTTCTGGGGTCCCTGTAGGTAGGCTCCAAAAAGACAGGGCAAAGCACACTAAGGTCTGTCTGAGGTGGTGACGGGAGAGAGCTGGACTCCAGAGGCAAGTCGACCCCTGGGTAGACCTGGAAGTGAGAGGTCAGAGGCAGGTCCCTGAAGAAGTCAGCACCACCCCAAAACCACTGTTTGACAGGCCCCATGGCTATAGCAGAGCCTTCATTTGAGGGTATGTGGTGGCTTAAAGAGATCTCATGACAAGTCAGGTTTCAACCAGAACTATGCCAGGAGGGTAAGAGCAGGCAAGACTCACCCCCCAAAGACCCCAGGGCTTTAGTCCCAAAACCCAGAGTCAGCGTGGAGACCTGGGCTGAGGCCAATGGGACTCACTGGCACTCATCCCACCCTTGGGCCACCCTGTGGGGGTTGGGAGCCAGCATCATCAGGGGGGCTACTTTCAGCCAAGCAGTCTGTATCCCCCTTTCCCCCATGCTGCCTCCTGCCACCTGTGTGGCCCTTGTAGAAGCCACTGTTAGTCATTCTCCTTTCTTCCTAATAAAATGAAGTGGCGTGGAGGCAGATCCACTTCCTGTCTCCTTTTAAAAACGCGTAAGTGTGTGCCGCAGCTCTCGGCCAGCTCCCCTCACCAGGCCACTGGTGCAGCAAACTGCCCCGACTCTCCTCGGTCCCCTTGGATCTCAAATCCGGCCTTGTAAGCCCCCAGACGTCTGCACACAGAGCCTGGGTCAGCCGGAGAGCAGACCTGAGTAGGAAGGGCGGGGTGGCACGGTCCCCTCCACTTTGGGCAAAGTGAAGGACAGCCCTGGGAGTCAAGAAGCAAGGTGGGGCCACCATCCTGGGCCCTGACAAGATGCCCCTGGGGCCTGGGCGTGCCAAGTCACACCTGGGCGCTGGGGCTCAGGGACCATCCCTGCATCCCATGGGGGTGACTAGGTGGAGCAGGAGACGGTTCTCCATCCCCTAGCGCAGGGCTTGCCGTGAGGGGTGATAGTGGCATGTGGGACGATGCTTGGCTCCTGCAGGGTGGTGTGGGGCGTGGTGGGAATGTGAGGCCTCTGTCAGATTGGGGACGGCCCCCCATCTGAGCCTCAGCATCAAACATTTGCTCCAAATTACAGCCAATTTGTTTCATAATGTTTTCTGCTTTTCCTGCAGACCTAATCTCTGCTGCCCCCAATACCTACCACACAAACATCCTCAGCCAATCCTGTGTGAATAGGCCCAGCCCAGCCCAGCCCACTGGGTCTGGGCGCAGGAGACATGCCTCCTCCATCAAACCACAGCGCTGCCTGGACTAGCTAGACAGATGAGATTGCCTTAGGCCCAGAGGTAACAGGCCCCAGGTATCCACAGCCCTGATGTCTGTGACCTAGATGCCCACAGACCAGAGCACAGGAGGGTGGAGGGTCAGGGCCAGCTCTCCGTCCACCTCAGCCCAGCAGCAGGGCCACATTGACAGGTATGCCTGTCTCCCCGGGGTCCTTCTGCTGGCACGGAGGGCCTCCTCTCCAGCACTCGGCACAAGCAGCTTATTTGTCAGCTCAGCGCCCCCCACCACCTGCGTGTCCCCACATCTCAAGGAGCTGGGAAGTTGGGGCTGCACTCAGCACCCCCACGGGGGGCCTGTTCTCACTTCCTCCTCTCTGTACCCACCCAGCCACCCTGGGACCCAGCAAAGCGTCCCCGAGGCCAGTTGTGTCCTGGCCACTCTCCTGCCAGCTGGGCCAGAAGCCACTTCTCTCTCCTTTTCCCCCTAAGCTACAACCGGGGCCAGCACGCCCTCCCCAGGACCCCCACTCAGGAAAAGACCCCCACTCAGGAAAGGTCCTTCCTAGGTGGCCACTTCCAAGCCAGAACTATCTGCCTTCCATCTCCCTCCAACCAGCAAGCCCCCTACAGCCCCTGCCTCAGCCTGCCTTCTAGATCCCAGAGCCCCGCCTTCATCCTGCTTTGTTTGCCTCTGGACTCCCCTCCCCAAGGCACTGGCAAGCTGCCCTCCCTCTATTACCTCCAAGCTCAGCCCTAGCAAGCTCCTGCCCTGCCACAGGCTCAGCCAGACTCACCTAAGGTTTCCTGGAAATGTCATCCCAACCACCCTGCTGCCCCCTGGGTGGAGATGGAGAATGGCTTCTGTCCGCCTCCTCTTCATTCTCCAGAAGGACCTCTGATCTCACCCCTATCCTTCAGAGAATATCTGGGACCGGGCTGTCCCTGGGCCCTCCCCCAAGCCCCCCAGGGTCCTCAGAGCCTCTTGGCAAGAATCCTCCAAGGACACCCTAATCTGTGAACTGGTTTCCAAGGCCAAAGGCCCCAAGGTGCTTCCCTTGCTTTCCAGTTGAAGGTCAGTGACCCCAGAAGGGAGTTCAGTTCAGTTCAGTTCAGTTCAGTTCAGTCGCTCAGTCGTGTCCGACTCTTTGTGACCCCATGAATCGCAGCATGCCAGGCCTCCCAGTCCATCACCAACTTTCAGAGTTCACTCAGACTCACGAGTCAGTGATGCCATCCAGCCATCTCATCCTCTGTTATCCCCTTCTCCTCCTGCCCCCAGTGCCTCTCAGCATCAGAGTCTTTTCCAATGAGTCAACTCTTCACATGAGGTGGCCAAAGTACTGGAGTTTCAGCTTCAGCATCATTCCTTCCAAAGAAATCCCAGGACTGATCTCCTTCAGAATGGACTGGTTGGATCTCCTTGCAGTCCAAGGGACTCTCAAGAAGGAGAGAGGGCAGTAAAGGAAGGACCTACCATGGGTGAGGGCACAGAGGGGACACAGGCAGATCCTGGCCCCTGTGGTACAGCTGGGGGCTCTCTCGACGGGAGGCATCAGCAGCATTTCCCTCCCTGGGCCCCAGCCCCCTCCATGCTGTCCTCAGTACTGGGCCTGGGGTTTCCAACCATCTTTCCTGGGCTCAGGAAGAAATGAAACCTTTTCTAGGAGACCGCTGCTTACCTAGCCCCAAGTCACAGACCCTGCTTGGCATCCCCTAGGTGTCAGTTGCCAGCTACTTTTGCTAAGCAGTCATTGAAGGGCCTTCTCTCATGAAAGCAGCCATTCTCCAAGATGGGCCTCCTAGCCTTCATGCCCTTGGGGGTTATTTTAACCTGAGCTAGGGGTGGTCGTGCAACCAACCGACTCCTAGGTGACAGGAACACTGCCGAGGCTCCTGGATACCTGCCCAGGGGACGACCGCCGCTCTGTTGCCCAATCAGTGCTGTGGAGAGACACCGAGGCCTTGGCCAGCAGCCCTCCAGCCCAGCAGTCACAAGTCAGACCTCTCGGAAGACAGCTGCTAGTGAGAGGCCTCAAGCCGGAACTGCTGACCAGACTCCAAAACAGGCAGTAGATGACTGCTGACCATTGTGTTGGCCGCTCAGCTGGGGGCTGTTTTTACTCATCCAGAACACGTTTCCCCTTAAGCCACGGCCAGGTGGTTTTCCAGGTGTCCATGGGTGTGATCTGTCACCCTCAGGGCGAGTCGTGCCAGGCCCACCAAGGCACGCAGCACACAGAGCTGCTGGGTCCTAGAGCTCCCCGTCTTATGCCCGATCACCCCCCAGAAAGCCGGTAGGGACATCTGTCCACCTGTACCATAGCCACGGTGTGATATGAGGACCCCTAAAAGGTGCAACAGAGCTGGTTCCCAGGCGGGGGGAAGAGAGGATGAGGGCACACCCACCAGGGCAGTGGGCTCAGGACGCAACGCTGGATGCCCTGGCTTCCAGGAGCCTACAGGAGGTGCGAGGGCAGGAAGGCCCACAGCACTCAGGGCCTGGGGCCTCAGCCCGGTGCGGTGGGTCACAGGGCAGCACAGAGTCCACAGTCAGGGGCCAGGTAAGGAAGGCCCGAGGCCCGGACCTGCCATAGGCACCACCCATGAGGAAGGCCAAATCATTCTCAGGGCCTTTTTCCTGACAAAGCTGCACATCCTGCCCTGTCCACCTCTCCAGCGTGGCTTCTCCAGGCTCCTTGTTCAGAAACGGAGGGGTATTCTCTCCCCATCCCCCTTACCTCACCCGCCAATGCCAGCACCAGTCTTGTGTGCAGGTGGGGAAGCAGGCCCAGAGAGCTAGTGAGGAGAGCCTGACTCTGTATGGTGCCCCAGAGCTCTGAGAAGCAGCTGTCCATCTGTCTGTCCAGGGGAAAGCCTTCAGCCATTACCCTGGGAGCAAGGGGATGCCCTGAGGGTCTGGGGGCCTTGTCCAGGGAAGGCTTGGAGAGGTAGTCCTGGCCCATCTGGGCAGAGGGCAACTCATGCAGAACTGTGAAGTCTGACCTAGAGTGAATGGAAGTGCCATGCCTTTGCTCAACCACCCTTGCACACACATCCTTGCACACTCACACACTTTTGCACACACCTCCAGGAGAATGCACACACACTCATGCACGTACAGTGTGTACACTCTTTATGCATGCACAAACACCCAGGAGAACACATGCCCCCCAGGAGAATACACACACTCACATATACACCCAGGAGAATGAACACCCCCCAGGAGAACACACACACTCACATATACACCCAGGAGAATACACTCCCCACTCTAAGAGAACACACACACTCACATATACACCCAGGAGAATACACTCCGCCCTCCAGGAGAACACACACACTCACATATACACCCAGGAGAATGAACACCCCCCAGGAGAACACACACACTCACATATACACCCAGGAGAATGCACACCAGCACCCACGTGCGTACATGGCTGCCAAGCGCAGCATGGGCGTTCCCTCAGTTTCTGGCCTGGAGCTGGTGGAGTCTGTCACCAGCTGAGCCCCGCTCCCTGCTCCTGAACTCAGGGAAGCTTTATTAGAGAGACAAGGTGGAGGCAGCCGGCAGATGGACCCCAGACCGGCCCAAGGACCTCAAGTGTCAGTTCAAAGACTCAGGGGCAGCCGCCAGGTCAGAGCACACGTGAGAGGTGCGGGTGGCCCTGCGTGTGCACACAGTGGGCCCAGGGGCCTGATTTACAACAGGGCTCCCGCACATGTGTCAAAGTCACCATGTTAAGCACCAGCATAGAAATAATATATAGGTTACCGCAATTTTTATGACCCTTTCCCGGCCCTGCGCTGGAATGCTGGGATCCAGCAGGTGAAATAACACACATGTCAGCGGCTATGCTGTGCTGAGTGCACGGGAGGCCTGGGCAGCCAGGATGCTGAGTCGTCCCGGGGAGGCAGAACCAGCGTGGTGTAAGGCATGCCCCTGAACTCCAGAGAATCTGCAGCTTGGACCAGGGTGGTGCCGGGGTGTGCTGCAGGTGGGGCTGCCCTGTGGGCGGGCAGCAGAGGAAGGCTCTGGGGAACCAGAGGAGGGCCGAACCAATGCAGGCAACCTTGTCACAGGGAGGACATGGCCCTTGAACTCATGACCACCGCTGGCTGCAGCAGGGAGGACAGGGTGACATGGTGCTGGGGAAGCTGCAGACATCCTCCCCATGGCATCCCCCTGGGACAGCTCCCTTGTCTGTGAGGAAGGAAGTTGCAGAGTTTGTGCACAAAGCCCTGTAAAACACCTGGTCCTGCACAAATCTCGCAGCATCATCTGTCTTGGCACGCAGGCCAGCCAGGTCCTGGAGTCAACAGGGATTGCCCTTTCCCTCTAGGGCTGGGAGAGTATGAAGACCCGAACCACCGGTTCACAGGGCAGCCACCCCCTGTGCCCACAGCACGTGCTCCTGAGTCCACTCACCCACATGCACGCTGTGCCTCTCCAGGCCGGGCACCCCCCCTCTGAAGCCTTCCTGAACGGGCCCCATGTGTACCAGGCTCCAGCTTCTAGAGCCTCAAGCACAGTCTGGTCAGTTTCAGCCGGTTGTCCTGAGTTCCCAATGGCCAGCAGAACCTGAATTTGGGGTGCTACCCACACTGGGGTCTCATATACTTTGAGGGTCCCAACAGGGTTAGGGAGTTGGCCTGAATCACACAGGCCAGGCTGGCAGGAGAATGTGGCCATCAGGGGCAGGTGGGACTCAAGAGGCTGCCCCCTAGAGCCCCAGGCCTCCCCACTGGGGCTGACTGTAGATGGGCAGAGTCCAGGCTCAGGCCCCGAGCTGAGAAGGCCCTAGCTTGGTGTAGCCCTGGGGCTTAGAGGCTGATAGAGCCCTCCATGAGATGTCCCTGACACAAGTCCAGTCCCTGGGGCCATGGCAGCCTGCTGTCTTCCAACCCTGGTGTCCTCCAACCTTTGCCTGTTAGGGCCCCAGGGTGGGGGACCCTCTCTGAGTGTGAGGCATCATCAAGGAGACTGGGGTGGGAGGTGGGGTCAGCCTGCACCAGGCCACTTTGGACTTTGGGCAGGGGTGCTCTGTGAGGTTTCTCCAGGGCTCAGGAGGCCAGGAGCAGGGGAGTCTGTGAGCAAGGCAGCTATAATCCAGAAGCCTGCACACCAGGGCAGGAAAAAGTGCTATGGGAGGGCATTGGAGGGAGTCCATAGAAACATACACGGCCCTGCAGAAGGCAGTCAATGCCACCCCCGGGGAGGGCCCCTCACTTTGGCAACTTGGGCTGCTGTGGGCCCCACATATGCTCACCAGCCCTTCACACGTGCCAGACCTGTTGGGGTGCCAGGATGGCAGAGGTGACAAAGCCAACTGGAACTTCAGCCAAGGCAGGGTGGGCCTGGGCTAGGCGGAGAGTCAGAGAGCAGACCCAGGGTGGAATTTTCATAGGACATCTAACAACTGCCAAGAAGAAAAAACCAGGACTTCAAAGAAGGTACTGGGACAGGACCCTCCAAGGACAAGAAAACAGAACTGCCTGCAAGGCCCTTGCTACAGAATGGGGCAGAAAAGACAAGCACGGGGTGCACAAAGGCCACAGAAGCTGGCAGGGCTCACCCTGGGGGCGGGGTCTCTACTGCCAGGGCAGCTGCAGGCAGCAGGCTTTTGTGGTGTGGACACTAAGAGGCCGGTGCAGTGTGCCTTTGTACACCCGGGGCCCACTGAGTTTTCCACAATGCCACCTTGATACTTTAAGCTCTGCATATTGTACTGGGCCCTTGCACTTCCCTGCCAGGAAATGGGGGCTCTCCTGTGACAGTGAGGACTGTGTGAGTGCTCTCAGACATGGAAGGGCATTCAGGGTGACCTCCAAGAAGGGGACGCAGCCTTGGCCTCGAACCTATGCTCTCTCAGCCTCCCTTTGCCAGGACCCCACCCCACCCCGCCATGCTGTGAGGAAGCTCAGGAGTGGTTGCACCCCCCAGGTTCCAGTCCCTGTGGCCGCATGGTGCAGGGATTAGCTGTCCACCAGTTCCAGCCCAGTTGAGAACCCAGAGTAGGACAAGCGCTGCTGCTGGGAACAGCTGCATCTCCGGGGTGGGGGTCACACAGCCCCCGGCCTGAACCAGATGGCCGACAACAGGTGCTGGCTCTGAGAAGACTGTGGGCACCACTTAGAGAGCTGGCCTGGACCCGAGCGTGCAGGCCACAGGGCAAGGACTGGGAGGGAAACGCAGTGGTTCTGGATCACACCCAGCCAAAACGGAGATTGGGAGGGGATTCTGGGAATTCACGGGGAGAGGGAGTACAACTGAAAGCAGGGGAGCAAGGAGGCAGAGGGCACCCCAGGACCCTTGCGTGGCTTTTCCAGGCACTCCAGGTCTCCACGGGAGCTGTGCAGGGCTTGCCTGTTTTTCTGCTTTTCTGAAGTCCACAAGAGCTTGCATCACATTTATGAATGGGGAAAAAAAAAATTTTTTTTAACCTCTAGATGACTCCCTGCCCTCAGGATAAGGCCAGCCTCTGAGTCTGGCTCCCAGAGTACTGTGTCTGCTGCTGCTGCAGGCTTCCTCCCCGTTCTTACTCAGGTCTTCTCCCTCCTCCCCAAGGCCTCCCCACACTGGCCTTCAGGCAGTGCCCCCGCCCAGGCTCACAGAGAGGGAGAAGGATGGCGTAGGGCCCTCACAGTGGCCTAGGGAGGGAAGAGGCTTACCCCAGAAGAGGTGAGGCTCACACATCAGGCATACAGCCAGCACCCTGGTGCAAAGGTGAGACAGATACACCACTCAAGGCCACATCTCAGAGTCCCAGGGCAAGTCTATGGAGCCAGGACCCACAGCCAGGGCCAGGGATGCTCTCAATGACTAGCTCAACAAGCTACACCAAGGCTCTGGAAAGGGCAGTGGGGCCAAGGGCCATCAGAAGTCTCAGGGCTATGTCTCATTAAAAAGAATGAAATAACATCATTTGCAGCAACATGGATAAACCTAGAGATTGTCATACTGAGTGAAATAAGTCAGAGAGAAGGAGAAGGGTCCTATGACATCCCTTCTATGTGGAATCTGAAAAGAAATGATACAAATGAGCTTACTTACAAAACAGAAAGAGACTCACAGACTTAAGAGAACAAACTTACGGTTGCCAGGGAAAACTCTAGGGGAAGAGATAACTCACTCCTTTAGTTAGGGAGTTTGGGAGGGACATATTTAAAGCGGGTGACCATCAAGTGGTTAGCCCAGAAAGCTGGGAGAAGGGAGGAAGCCTTGCTGCCAGATAAGCCTCCCTGAGCACATGCAGGTTCAGTGTGAGAGCCCGAGCAGAGGCGACCTTGGCTGGAGCAAGCACTGCAGCCTCAGCCACAGAAAGCCCCAGGAGGAGCAGGAGCTGCCGCAGGTGGGTGAGCCCTGAGGAAGGTGTGTCAAGAGCCTGTGGGGAGTAACACGGGGGCAGCGGAGTTTGAGCCTTGAGTACTCCAGCCTGCCACTTAGGGCTTTCCAAGGGTCCCTCCTCCTGGCAATGCTAACCTCTGCAAACCCAGAGGGCACCGTGCCGGCCCAGCCAGCACCTCCTCCTGCAGGAACTTCCCTGACCACTTCCTCCTTGGAGCAGCCCCCCAGAGGTGGGGAGAGACCACTGGGGGTGCAGGAAGAGTCCACAGTATTGAGTCCTAGGGGCAGGGGGAGGCCAGTCTAGGAACTAGACCATGTTGAGGCATGTAGGGGGTCCCCAAATGCCCACACTTCCAGACCCAGTCCAGGGGTCCTCTAGCATGGGGATTGCGGTGCTGGTCCCTGCCTCCGGCCTCTCTGCCCACCCATCCCCAGTTCTCAAACATTCACAATCTGGAAACAGCAAGACAAAACACAGAAACAAGGTGAAGGAAACCACTTATCCCCTGGAGCATCTTGGACATGTTTCTCTTGGACATTGAAAAAATAAACCTATGCGTTGGAAACATGGCTTGAAGAATGGCAGTTTTCTCTGGTGAAGGTTGGGCCGGGTGGCTGCAGCCTGCAGGCTCAGAACAGAACGTGAATCGGACAGCCTGGCAGCACAGACGCGGCCTGCACCCGGGGCACATCCAGGGTGCACGGTGCCCATGGTCCATTCAGGACACATCGCACCCACGTGCCGTGTGCTCCCGTGGGTTCAGAGCATGCAGCTGCATGCACTCCTGTGGGGCCCTTCTCTCTGCTAGTCGGGAAGGGAGCACACTCTCACGCTCATGACGTGTGGGCACACGGAGGTCTGAATGCACAGGCGCACCCGTTCAGGAGCCTATGCCAGCCCCCTCAGTGACATGGGGGCCCCGGGAGCCTGGAGGGCAGGAGAACCTTGGGGACCCAAGGAAGGAAGAGGCCTGATGGGAGGTGGAGGGGGAGATACAGGGGCAGGGCCCCTGGCCAGGCTTCTCATGAATTACACGCCCACCCACCCTGGAGCCCACATGGCCCAGGGGCCCAGAGGCCAGCGGGTGACCAGTGTTCAGGCGTTCACACCTCTCCTCCCCCTGTGGTACTGTGCAACCACGAGGGGCACATTCTGTTTGGATGGACCACCGCACAGGGACACAGGCAGTTCCCTGGACCTGCCTCCCCTCTCCCGAATCCAGGTGGACCTGGTCATCCGCACTGTGACCACTCTCAGTTCCAAGGGCAGCAGACCAGGACCCTAAGCACCCCAGGCAGGGCCTGATGCTCACCCCCATAGCCCGCTGGATTCCTGGATCTCAACTAACTCCAATCTCAGCTTCCTTTCCCAGGAGGAACTCCATGGGCAGTGGTGGGCATGTGGAGCCTATAAGGAGAACAAGTCCAGGATTCCAAGCCTCTGTTTCCTCCAAGTCTCAGCTGTCGAATGAGGCTGGCCTGGAGGGCAAAGTCCCTCTGGGTCCCCAAGGCTTCATTTCTTGTGTTCTATGCAAGGGCTAGATCTAACAGGCAGGATTCTTCTCATCGAGTGCCTCTGGGCTGGCCCCCCAGTCCTCACTGGGAGACTCACTGGGCAAAGGAAATCGGTGTCTGGTGTCTAGTTGCCCCTCTAAGCCAAGTACCCCAAGAGCAGTGTCTGAGCTGTCAGCCAGCACAAAGGAGACGACAAAGTACGTTTGTCTGTGGGCTAAGGGGAGAGGAAGGGCATGGGAGGGTTCTGTGGAGCCTTAGCCTTCTCCCTCCCCTCTCCAAGACTCAGTTTCCCTACCTGGGTGTCCTCCTGACATCCATCAGTTCAATCATTCATTCATTCACTAAATGGTTCATTTACTCTGTCCCTGCCAAGCCCCTGGGGCATACCAGCAGGAAGCAGAGGGGGCAGACCAGGATAGAACAGCATCTGGGGGCCTAGACGCTCATCTAGGGGTGAGAGTCTGTCTTCCCTCCAGAGTATAGTCAGGGAAGGAAGCCCAGGCCAAAGGTGTTTGAGATGGGCATTGCAGTGCAAATAGTTCACAAAGCAGGAAGGATCCTCTGGGTAGTGGGGGACTTGAAGGAGGGTGGTTCTTCGAGGTCGTGGGCTTTAGTCTGAACCTGGGAGAAACGAACAGGGCAGAATGAGGGTCAGAAGGGTCCGGGCAGCTTCTGAGGGTGGTAGGAAGGGTAGAGCCTATAAGACTCCATTAGCAATAATCCCTCCCCCTTCTCCAGAGCCGTGGCCCCTGGCCCACCCATCCACACCTCCCACACGTGCAGGCCTCACCAAAGCCCGTGGAGGACACAAAGACACCACCAAGTATCTTGGCCCTGCCCCACGCAGCCTGTCCCAAGGGCTCCCACCTCATCACCCTTTCAAGAGGAGGAGGCCTTCTGCTCAGGGACAGGTCTGGGACCACTGGAGTCCAGATGGCCTCCAGTCCTTCTTGGCCTTTGGGGCAGCTGCAGGGATCGCAGTTCCATAGAGCCCCTTACTGCGCTCGAGGAGGCCAAGCAGAGTCCCGAGTCCCTCCTGCAGGGCCTGTTCCCTGGAGCCTCTCTCACTCTGAAAGTGTCAATGTCTCCACCCAGGAAATATGTCCCAGGTGGCACTAGTGGTATAGAACCCGGCTGCCAATACAGGAGACATGAGAGGCATGGGTCGGGAGATCCCCTGGGAAGGGCACGGCGACCCACTCCAGTATTCTTGCCTGGAGAATCTCATGGACAGAGGAGCCTGGCAGGCTACACAGTCCATAGGGTCGCAGAGTTGGGCATGACTGAAGTGACTTAGCATGCAGGAATGCACCCAGGAAATGGGCAAATGAAGGCCACCACACAGGACTGCGGCAAGGGCCACCCAAGGCACTAGGTGTGATATCCATGCCCCTCCACGTCCACCCTCTGTCCAGGGGCCCAAGCCCTCCTAGGAGAGTGGATGCACAAGTGGGGGCCCTAAACTGCCCAAAGTTAAGAGGAAGCAGAGCCGGCCCTGAGCTCACACTCCTTTTTCATTTATTCCCTTTGGAGACATTTTACCACTCAGAACACCTCCAACTTTCAAGTATTACTGAACTACATTTTTTTTTTCTTTAAAAACATTGAAATTTGATTCTTAAAATCTCTGTTGCATGGGTCAAGAAGGAGGCAGAAAGTCCTGATTCACAGAGGCAGGACATCCCGCATGGAAAACCAATAGAGCACCCCTCCTCTGCCGGCTAGGAATGATGTAGAAGACAGACACAGAACTCTCTGCCACCCCACCCTGGGCCTGTGTCGAAAGGCAGATTCTGACTGCCAGGTGTGGGGGTGCTGAGAGCCTGGTGAGGCCAGTGCGCAGCACACACTCTGAATAGCAGGGGCCACAGCAACACGCACCCAGACTTGCTAGAGGGGCCAGAGGCGGCTAAGCCAGGCCAGGCAAGGCCCAGGCAGGTGCAGTGGCTGAGCCCTCTCCTTGTGGTCCAGAAACAGCTGCTGCACGCTGAGTCTCATGTCTCTATCCCAGGTCAGAAGAAGGGAATGCGGACAAGGGACAGAATGGGCCACAGAGAGAGCCTTTCTTCTCCCATAGAAGTTTCACCCGGGCAAGGGGACAGGCCTCCTCCCAACCCCTGCCTTCATCTCTGGCCACAGGGACTCCACCAGGAGCCTCAACCCAAGGTAGGATGGCTGGGACGCTGCCACTCCTCACTGAGGCCCAGGGCAGGCAGGCCAGGACTCAGACTGGCACTGGGGTTCGGGAAAATGTCCCTGAGAAGATGACACTTGACAGAAGGATCCCAGGGGTGCTGAGGGAGAATCAAACCAGGCCCTGTCTAGGCCCCAAGGTACCTGTTGAGTTCCAAGTGGCTGGAACCAGGACCTCGGAGGAGTGAGGGAAGCAAGCCGGGGTCTGACCATGCAGGGCCAACGCTAGTGCAGACGTCCTTCTGCAGGCTCAGAGGCCCAAGGCTGGAGCAGGTGAGCCGCTGGAGTCGCTGCAAGGGTCAGGGCAGTAGATGCCCACAGAGCCCTGAGCCCAGTGTGCAAGCGAGAGACGGGCACAGTGCAGGACCTGTGGTTTACAGGGGAGCCCTGGCCACATATCCCCTCCACAGGTTTCCCCAGCCAGGCTTGGAGGTCACTGATGATGCACGGCCCCATGCTGCCCCTCAGGCTCGTTGAGTGCTGGGGGTGAGGGCCTGCCAGCCACTGACAGATTCCAAACCATCTGCCATGTGGTGGGAAACCCCTTACTTCCTTAGCTAAGGAGTGAGGGGCTGAGAGCAAGGAGAGGAAGTGGGGGCCCTTGAGTGGGGACACACAGATGACTGGGGTGTGGGCTCAGCCTAGGACTCTGTGTCCAGCTGACCCTACCCAGAGATCCCTGCAAGGTCCCCCACTGTGGGGAGCTCCCTACCTCCCAGAGCAGCCCACAGTTCTGGGGGGACCGTCTCCCACTTCAGTTCTGCCAGGACTAGACCCACATTGTGAGCCTCAGGTGGAAATCACGTCCTTTCTGCAGGCTGAGTGACCCCCAGCCCGGCTGTTCCCACGGGCTCAATGTCAGCCTCATAGCAATCTAGACAACGAACAAATGATTGGATGAATAAATGAATGGGGGGACAAATGAATGAGTGGATCGATGAATGGGTGGATGGATGACTGGATGAATGAATGAAGGAAGGAAAGAAACATCTGTTCCTTAGCAAATACTTCCTGGCACAAGGGGTCAGGGTGGCTGACAGGTGAGAGCCAGTAGAAAGCCCAGCTTCCTGCCTGAGGAGCAGCCAGGTACATGTCCTGAAGGAGATCCAAGATTCCATCTGCAGGCCAGCCCACACTCCTGCCAGCCCTGGGCACGCATGCATGCCCATGGGTCTCCTTCCTCACCTGTTAACCCTGAAGGGGGGTGGCAGGAGGTAGCAGAGCCGACCATCAAAACCCCTGGGATTTCATGTGTCATAAACCTCCTGGTGCCTTAGTTTCCTCACCTGTAAAGTGGGTCCAAGTAATTGTCCTCCACTGGGGCTGCCTAAAGGGGATGGTAGATACACACACAGTCATGTGGCCATACGTAGAATCATGAAGCTATACACAAAGCTACAAAGCCATGCATGGAACCACAAGCCACGTGCAGAAACCACACATGGCACCAGGAATCTACGTATAAAACCACAACACTGCACATGGCCACACCTGTGGTCAGTCACAAGCAGCTTGTACAAACACTACACACTCACACACGCACACATCAGGGAACTCAGGGTTTCTTCTGCAGCCCCCAGGGCAGGGACTCAACAGCCCCCAGAGGGAGTGCTCCGGCCTCCCGTGCTGTCCTCGAATCTAGCCCGACCCAGCCCGTTCCCTCTGTCCCACCTTTTTAGGGTCCACCCCTCTGTGAGGCAGTTCAGTTCTCTGCGATCCCTCCTCCAGGAAGCACTCTCTGATGGCTCAAGAGAAAATGAGGTCTGGGTCCCCCGATGTAGATGGTGGCAGTAAGTTGTAAGGGGACTGGGGCAGTGAACACAGCCCTCTGAGCTTGCTTGTCCTGGGTGCACACTGGGCTGTGAAAACACTCACCAAATTTCCCTGCCACCTACAGCTCATGGCTCTGCCCCACATGTGCAGAACTGCCTGGTGCCCCAGGGGCCGGGACGCTGGACCAGGCAGCACGTGGCCACTTGCTCTCTGCAGCAAACCAAGAGCTCAGACTTCATGGCCTGCTCCCCTAGAATCTGGAGATTTGAGGTCCCCTCAAAGGGCCCTCCACAGCTTCTGGGCCCATATCCTGGGAGACAGGGCATGCCGAGATTTTAGCCTCTCCCAGGACCCCTCCCACCTCTAGTACTCTCTGCCAGGAGCATTATAGAAGGCCACCAGGCTAAGGTGGATACTGGGTGAGCAGAGGCCCAGCTTGTCTGGGGAACCTATCATCTGGGGGAGGGAGAGCCCTGAGGTGTCAGCAGAGATACTGAGGCTGCCACATTGTGGAGAAAGGAAGAGGTGGGCCTCGTGAAAACATTAGGAGCAAGACCCTTCTGGACTTCGCTGGTGGATAAGAATCTGCCTGCCAATGCAGGAGACACAGGTTCAATCCCGGGTTCAGGAGGGTCCCACCTGCCGTGGAATGGCCAAGCCCGTGCACAACTACTAAAGTCCATGCACCTACCATCCATGCTCTGCAGCAGGAGAAGCCCACCCACCCCACTAGAGAGGAACTCTGCTCTCTGCAGCTAGAGAGACCACATGCAGCCACGAAGACCCAACAAAACCAAAAAAGATCCTTCCAGCACGAAGCTCAGGGCCAGCATCGAGTGCCAGCCTGCCCGGAGACAGACACCTGTGACGGAAGCCAGGGTCTACAGTCAGCCCAAACCCACTGACCACATCCTGGGGCCCACAGCAAGCCAGACCTGGGAGCTGAGTAGATGAAAGATGGGCTGTCAGAAGTACTAGTGGGTGGTGAAGGCTTAGTTTCTGTATGGCCAAGTGGAGATGAGTAAGGTGGGTGGGGACGGGCAGGGGGTGAGAGACAAGTGAGCGGGGTGGAGTGTGAGGTGAGACGGCTGGGGGTGGGAGCTGGGTAGGGAGTGAGAGCAGGGATGGGGAGGGACGGTGGGCTAGGAAATGCACAGATATGGACTACTGGAGGTCCCCACTCTCTGGGAAACCAGAGCATCAGAGCCTCCATGGGAGGCTGGTGGGCCTGGGCACAGAGGCCCATTCTTGTCTTCCCCAAGGGACACGACGTGCTTGCCATCTCCCACTTTGTTTGCCTCCAGTTCCCCCATCAGCATCTGACTCACAATTCAGTACTCCTGCACACGGACATGCACACACACTGTCGTGTGCACGAGGCTCCTGTAGCATGTACACACGCTCACACACACATGCTGCCAGTCTGTCTCAGCTCAGCACACTGCTCCCAGACCCAGCCTCTTCGCCTCCCACCCCTTCTGCTTGCCTTGGACCACCCTTCACCCACCAAGCAAACTCTACGAGCATCTATTATGCTCACTTCTGTGCGAGTCCTCACATCACTGACTCTACTAGAGAGGGGCTGGGGGAGCAGGGGAGGGGGACACAGACACCCACAGGGGCTGGGCCCGGGCAGGAGAAGCTGCGGGTCTTCAGCTCCCACAAGCTGCGTGAACATCTGGGTCCCAGGCCAATAAACACCCTCACCTGAGCTGCTGATGCAGGGAGGTAGGTTGGGGAATATGAGGACCCAGGCCTGGCTGGGAGGCCAGAGCACAGAGCCCCAGGTCTCCCAGACACCCCTCTACACACAGAAGCTCCCACTAGGCCCATGAGTGATGGACAGACCCTCACCCAACTCAACTCTCTCCAACCCACCTCCTAGGGCCCCCTGCCAGCATCACGATGAGGACCAGACCTTTGCCACCACCCTGCCACCTCGGCTTCTCCTGGTTATGCTTCCTGGGTCAGCAACACCTGACACGTTGCTTGCTTGCTTGCTATGACTGTCTGACTCTGTCTGTCTGTCTCTCCCTCTCTCTCTGCCGAGGGACTATGGGGAGGGGTGCAGTGTGGAGGCTAGCAGATCCCACATGATGCTCCATTCTTGTTGCAAACGTCCCCGCATGCAAGGTCCAAACCCCAGGCATTTAGTCTAGGGGGAGGACACTGTCTGCTCCCCAGCAAGCCCTGGATGTGAGAGACCCGAATCCCACCCTGGGCAGGAGGGGCTGTAATCCACCCACAGCTGTGGAGAGGGGAGCCCCTCTGGGTTCCATGCCACCAGAGAGCACGAACCTATAGCCGTGTCCATGGAGCACACCTAGGCCACCACACATCCTTGTGTCCAAGTGCACACGAGGCGGCCAGCCTTCTCCCTTCCTGACCTATTCCTTGAATTACTTATTCCTTTGCTCCTGAGTCCCAGTCACTGTCTAGAGCATTCTTCCCCGAGGTTGGTTGGTACCCATGACTGGGTCTGGCATGAGGATAGCTGTCTGTTCTTCTCTCCTCTGAGCTGCCTGCCGACGATCACCGTGGTCTTTGTCCAGTGGCACGCAGATCGTGGCCTTAGGCCTGTTTTCACATCTACAGAATGCAGCTTTGAAAAGGCCAGTCAGCAGCCAGGCAGTAAGAAATGTGTGCCCTGCAGGGTGTGGCCAAGGGGGGGTGCCCTCAGGCCCCGGGCCCCTCTTGACCCCTCCCCCGCACCACAGCCTTGTCACTCACATGCCCAGTCTTCCCACTGCATCAGCTCTTCACCAGCTGACTCTGGGCATTAGGTTGGCGGTTCACTCATTCATCCTCATGCAGTTATGGAGCGCCAACAACATACGGGTCCCTACTTCCGGGTTCATAGTATCCTAGAAAAGAACCAAGTCACACAGGCGTCTGACTGGGCACAGGGCGGGCAGCAGGGCCCCGTCACCCTGGTGAGCAGGCCTGCAGGCTGTGGGAGAAGGTCTGGGGCCCAGGCTCCAAGTTCCTCTCTGTCCTGACACACTCAGTGCAGCCTGCCTCTCTGTTTCCTTCTCCAGGGTCTGCCTCCGGCACTCCAGGTGCACCAACGCTTCCCTTGCTGGACCCCACTCAGGGTGGGTCTGGCCCAATCCTGGCCCCTCTCAGCCCGCCGGGCCAGCTCTGCTCCCCCCGGTTAGAGAAGGATGACTTCACCCTGCCAGAATCCAGCAGCATGCAGTATTTACATAAATATTCCCCCACCCCTGGAACTGGAGTGCAGAACGGCAGGCAGGCAATTTGTGGGGCTGTTCAACCCCCGACCCACCCACTCTGAGCTCCAGACAGCCAGCCCAAACCTCTGTCCCTATCTGAAGCTGCTTCTCAGGCTGCAAATGGGGCCAACTAGGCTTCACCCTGTGCACAAGTCCAACTCAAGAGGCCCTGCTTCTGATGGGCGGAATGCCGGGATTTCTGTTGTCCCACCACCGTTCTCTTTTAAGGTCAACTCACCCTGATCCCAGAAAGTCCCCTTCTCCCTGTGGGCTTGAAGAATGGGCCCATCCCACTAAGAAGAGAAACATTCTTGCCCGGGGAGGCACCTTGGCCTGAGGCAGGCAGTCAAGAAGAGCCTGGAGGAGGTAGCAGCTGCCTTCAGTCTTGTGTGATGAGGGGCTGAGGGAGGTCCAGGCAGAATTCAGAGGCCTTAAAGGGGAGCGGGCCACAGAAAAGGAGGGGACACTGGCCGCTAGGACCGCAGTAGCAGGGCAGGCCTCAGGCTCCAGCCGGATGTGGCCCTGGGCTGACCCACAAGGGAAGTGCCAGCCTCTCGCTTTCTGCACCTGGGGCCTGGAGGAGAAGACGTGGTGGGGAGAGATGGAGGGAACTGGGCCTCCCTGGTGGTTCAGCGGTAAAGAATCCGCCTGTCAATGCAGGAGACACAAGTTCAATCCCTGATCCAGGAAGATCCCATGGAGAAGGAAATGACAACCCACTCCAGTATTCTTGCCATGGACAGAGGAACCTGGTGGGCTAGAGTCCATGAGGTCTCAAAGAGTTGGACCTGACTTAGCGACTGAACGACCCTAGCAACCACCTCACAGCTGCGGACGACCAGGGAGGAGAGGCATGGAAGGGGTTGTCCGGAAGAGAAGCCCAGTGTGGGCTGCAGATGAGGGCACCCTGCTGCCTCCGGGCCCAGCTGACTAACCCCTCTCTCCAGCATCCACAAGGAAAGGAAGAAGAGAGTCATGGTGGGAGGAGCTCCCTGTCCTGTGGTTGCTTCCCTCTGCTGACATTTCCCAACCATCAGCCAGACCAGGATCCCCCTTGGATCTCAGAGCTTGTTTCCCATCAGTTCCAAGTTGGTTCCTCTTCTCCCTGGTTGCCACGACATTTGCTGTGGATGCTAGAGGGGTCAGCTCTGAGTGCTCTTTGCTGACACCATTCACCCAGAGTTCAAGGACATGAGGGCCTGTCTGGGCCTGGGGCCCAAATGCTGAGGCATCCCTGGTCTTAAGCCTGGGAGGGCTCCAGTCCTCTGGGCCTGAGTTTCTCCCCTATGCAAGATTTGGAAGGACCCTCCGGCAAGTCCCAAAGCCAGATAGGTAGACAGGGCTCTGTTTGTCCTGGAACCATCAGAACTGCTTCAAGACAAGTCTTGGGCCAACACAGAAGAGAGCCCATTATTGCAGCCACTGCAGGGGGCAAGAGTCCCCCCAGGGCCCTCAGAGACCAGGGCAGCTATGATCCCTGGATGGAGATATGGTGGGAGAAAGAGCAGAGGGGGGCAAGGGGGCTCAGGTGGCCTCAAGTGCTCACTGCCCGATACTCTCAGGGCACAGAGGCCCCCAGCAGGAGGGTCTGCCCTGGGCCGTACCCAGAACTCCTTGCTGCAGCTAGGGCCAAGACAGGAGTGCCATCTCAGGAGTGTGTGAGCCCCCAGAAGGGGCTGGGGCTGCCCTAAGTGAGCAAGAAAAGCCTCTTGACAGCTACAGCTGTACCAGGCTGAGGGGCTAGGAGACTCAAGGCATTGTGGAGTGTCCACCAACGCCACCCGCCATTCACCTCTCCAAGACCGCTGGGGTCTCAGATACCACCTGGGAGAGCTGCAAATTCAGGAAAAGCTAGCCTCAGAGAATATAGCACCTGAGGATGGGGATGTGCGGGATGGAGCTCTGCCTTTGGGACTGATTTAGGGGACACAGCCCTGCCCTGGGTCTGGGGACACACCCTCCCTGCATTGGAATCGGTCTGTGGCCCGGGCAATGATCCTAATGGCAGACTGGTCCAGAGAGCCAGCTGAGCCAGAAGCCAAGCCCTTTCCTGGCCATGACCTGGGTGGCTCCCAGCCTCAGGGCCCAGGGAGGGGCTGGATTCAACCAGTGCACTGTGGGCTGGTCTGCAGGCCCTGCATTCCCAGCACGCACTGGAGCATGTCCCCGCTGCCGTCCAAGCCTCAGCTACTCCAGAACTTCCCGCAGAAGGCTAGGACCCACCCTCCCCACGCTCTGGGCCCCAGAGTCTCCAAGGCTGGGCCCTCGCCTGAGCTGCTGCTCTGGCGGGCCCTGCCACCTGGGCCATAGCACAGAGTAGGGAGGAACTGTGGGGCGCTGTAGGGGACAGTCCCTGCCAGCAACCCCCGTACACATACACAGAGACCCAGCCTGGAGAGGCATGTCACTGCCAGCAGAGGTGGTGCCAGGATTCCCCCATCTGTGTGACAGGGCAGGCCAGGCTTCTTGGGGGCTCCCAAAAGGTGCCCCCAAAAGTGTCCCTCCTGGTACACTCCCAGCCGCCTTCAGCTCTCCCTTCAGGTACATGCAGAGGGTGGGGGACTGGGGGACCCTCACAGCTGCCTCCCGATAGGAGAACCAGCTTCCATGGGGCCTGCCTGGCCTCCGAGTTTACTCTCTTCGGGTTTGAGCTTGCGTGCTCCACCGCTGGTAGGGACTCTTATCAGCCCCTCTCAGCAGGGTCAGGGGAACAAAGGCAAGGCCCCAGCTCCCTCCCAGCCCTGAGGGGATACAGGAATCCAGCCCAGCCTCAGCCACTGAGACATTCCCCAGCACGACAAATCACATACTTTTCAGAAGTCAGACCCAGGCCGCAGAAGGAGAGCACACGGGCCTAGGTGCCCAGTAATAAAGCCTTTACAGCCTCGGTGTCATCCTCAGTCACGTGTTCATCCGGTGAGACCACGGTAAGCTATTTGGTGTGAAAATCGCCCTTCCCCTTAGGGCCACAGAAATGTCACTGGCTGTGGCCACCACCACTGTCCCTGCTGGCTAGAGCAGGGGCTTATCCATTCGCCTCATTTGCTGTGTGAACTTTGGGGAGCATAAGAGACACAAGAGATGTGGGTTCAGTCCCTGGGTGGGAAAGATCCCCTGGAGGAGGGCATGGCAACCCTTTCCAATACTCTTACCTGGAGAATCCCCATGGACAGAGGAGCCTGGCAGGCTACAGTCAGTGGGGTCGCAAAGAGCTGGACACGACTGAGCGACTTAGCACACACACACACATCTGCCCGCACCCCAGGAGCAAGCTCTGAGACACACACGGGGCAGGAAGCAGCACCAGGATTGTGGATATGATGCTAAATCACAGCCACAAAGGAAAACTGGTCCAGGTGATGCTCAAGGCCACACCCCTCCAGGGCCAGCGCCCTTCCCTGGGCAAGGACTCTTCAGAGGCTTTGTGGGTTGAGGGCCCGGACTCTGAGCTGGCAAGGCTGGGTCTTCATTGCTCTCCCATGCTGGTCCACACCATCCAGCCCCTGGGTAACCCTGAGTGTATGGCCCACAGGAGGGTGGCTACCCAACTCCACGTATCAGAAGCCTCCAGGCCCAAACCCTGGTGCTCTGCTAAGAAACAGCAGCCCTAGACCCACATGCCCTGTCCATCTCAGCCCCACGGCCCTGTGTCCCTGTGTCCCGGGTCCCTCTGAGCAGTTGCCACTCACTCACACTCGCACATGTGCACAGTCACACACACTCTTACACACACTCACACGCATTCACAAGTTCACACAGCGGCCTCTTCACCTCCGCTCCTCCTCAGCTTCCCTCCCGACTCCCCACTGCCCTCCCCACCGCTGAGTCTATGAGAATGGCTTCTCTCCTGCGGGATCAGTTGCTCTCTCGTGCGTTCTTCTTCCTTCTCATCCAGAACGTGGTGCGGTCGTGGGGCACTCTCACCCTGTGCTCTTGTCTCGAGGCTGCTGTTGCGCAGGGCGTGCCCCGCACGTGGTTCTGGATATGCTGTCCTGGACCCACTTGTGTACGGCAGTTCGGATCTTGCTCTACGCCTGACCTTTCCCTCCAGTCTAGGCTACTGGGCTCCATGGGGCGGGCTCCCTGAGGACCTGCTTGGCAGAGGGCAGACCAGAGAGGCTACAGCACCATTCACTCTCTGCCCCCGCAACTCCCCACTCACCTGAGTTGCGACCAGCACTAGGGTGTGAGTCCTTCCCTACGGTGAGCAGTGCTGGGGAGCTCACTTTGCCGGGCCCTCCGAACATCTCCACAGCTCGCACTGCAAGCCTGTTTCCCACTGGGTGGTGTGTTCCTCAGGCGCTGGCCGGGGCTCCTCTGTGGGCAGAAGCTGGAGACGTCTCTTCCCGTTCCTCTCTTCCCAGTGGCCAGCAGAAGCCCTTCTCCGAATGCAATCAGCCGTCTGTTTTCTTCCTTACGGTCTGTGCTCCTGTGGCGTGTCCATGAAGCTCTCACACACACATTTTCCTCCTTTAAGCTGAGAGCTGCGGTTCTAACGTTTGCATCCTTAACGTCAGCATCTGCGCATACCAGGCGCTCAACAAGCATTTGTGCAGTGAGTGCGTGAGTGAGTGAAGATTCTTTAAAGAAAAGTCTTCTGGACTCCATGACCCTCTTCCCTCTGTCTCTTCCCAGCCTGGCTCCACGAGGCGACTGCATTCCTGCCCCGCTGGCCCTCAGCCTTTCCCAGGAAGCCCTCTGTGGCCTGGCCACTTACCTGCTGGGGCCACATCCCCCTGCCCGCCCTTCCTTTCGTCTCTTGTCAGATCGGTGAGATTGTCCACACCTCCTTCACTTTCACCGTGTCTTTTTCAAGAGACAAGATTGGTTAAAGCAATGTATCTTCTTTAAACAAGCAAAACTAAAGTGAAAAGTGAAAGAAAACCATGGCCCCAGACTCCTTCATTCATAAGCAAGCCTTGTTAACACGGTCCAGGTATCAACACAAAGGCAGAGCAATCTATAGTCTAATTGAATTAACAGTGTTAACTGTGAAAATTATTTTCCGTGTAAATGAAGAAAAGAGGAAGAAAGGAAAAGGAGGGAGAGGGAAGGAGGAGGGAGAAAGTAGAGAGAAGGAGGGAGGGAGAGAGGAGGAAGGGGGAGCCAAGTGAAGCTGCTGCTAAGTCGCTTCAGTCGTGTCCGACTGTGCGACCCCATAGACGGCAGCCCACCAGGCTCCCCCGTCCCTGGGATTCTCCAGGCAAGAACACTGGAGCGGGTTGCCATTTCCTTCTCCAATGCATGAAAGTGAAAAGTGAAAGTGAAGTCGCTCAGTTGTGTCCGACTCTTGGCAACCCCATGGACTGCAGCCCACCAGGCTCCTCTGTCCATGGGATTATCCAGGCAAGAGTACTGGAGTGGGGTGCCATTGCCTTCTCCAAAAGTGAGGCAATGAGATGCGAAGATTTACTTGCTGAACTTGGGATAAAAGTCTCGTCAACACCTGGGATACGTGCATGTTTCCAAATAATCCCTCTAGGATTAAGAGAGAGAGTATGTGAAATGAGGGCACTGGGCTGGTTTCTGTTTCGCCAGCTCTGGTACCTGAGCAGGGTCTGTCCCTGCACCTGGCCCACTCCTCGTGCGCCCGCCATCGTCTCCTGACTCTGCTGGCCTGGCCCACTCCTCGCGCGCCCGCCATCGTCTCCTGACTCTGCCCGCCTGGCCCACTCCTCACGTACCCACCACCATCTCTGCCAGCCTGGCCCACTCCTTGCGTGCCCGCCATCGTCTCCTGACTCTGCCGGCCTGGCCCACTCCTCGTGTACCCACCACCATCTCTGCCAGCCTGGCCCACTCCTCGCGTGCCCACCACCATCTCTGCCAGCCTGGCCCACTCCTCGCGCACCTGCCATCATCTCCTGACTCTGCCAGCCTGGCCCACTCCGCGCGTGCCCGCCATTGTCTCCTGACTGAAAGCTTTCTACAGTTTGCCGCACTTCCTTGTTTACATTTCAATGGGCTCAAAACTCACACCTTCCCCTCAACCCATGCTTCTGACCGAAAGTCTCCCCACTCTAAGCTCTGTGCTTGGTTTGCCTTTCCAGTGTGTGTGTTCCGTTGCCAGTCGTGTCCAGCTCTTCGTGACCCCCAGGAAACGTAGCTCACCAGGCTCCTCTGTCCATGGGACAAGAATACTGGAGGGCATTGTTATTTCCTCCACCAGGGGATCTTTCCGACCCCGGGATCGAGCCTGCATCTCCTGTGTCTCCTGCAGTGCAGGCAGGTTCTTTACTGCTAAGCCACCAGGGAAGCTGTCGTTCCAGTGCCTGGACCTAACCACAAGGAGCGGACCTGTTTTGTATCGTTTCTCACGAGGACCCACACATCCTGAATTTCATCAGTCCTGGGACACCTGCCATCTTCTTTGCACCCCACCCTGCTCACGCCTCTTGGGTCCCCGCCCCAGCCCCAGCCATCCCGAGGTTTCCTCCCCGTCTTTGGGTGGAGCCTTGTTCTCTCCATCCCTTTGGTTGCTCTGCGCGGCACATCAAATAATTTACTAGAAAGGGTGTGTAACAGAAGGGAACTTCCTGAGAACCGGCCTGCCCAAGATGCCTCTGGTCTGCTTTTTATACAAGCTTGGCTAGCCGGGGACTTCTAGGTTGGAGATGACTGTCCCTCAGAGCTTGGAAGCCACAGCTCCATTTTAACCTAGCACCCTCCATTGCTGGTGACATCCAGGATCTGTTTAATCCTCGGGGCTCTATGCGAGCATGAGTTGGGAATGACCTGGGTAGCAGATAGGAAAACCGAATCGGTGGGAGCCCAAGCAAACAGACATTCATTTGTTTTATTCTATTTTACTTATTTATCTGTTTATTTTTACTCACTTTCTCTTTTGGCTGCACCGCATGGCCTGTAGAAGCTCAGTTCCCTGACCAGGGATTGGACCCATGCCCGCTACAGGAGACGCACAGGGCCCTACCCTCCCAAGTTCATTTGTTTTAAATCCTGTACGTGCAACAGAAGTAGGAGAGGCAGAGCAGGTTTAGAGTGAGATTTGCAGGGTCGCCGGGGCCCTAAGCCTTTTCTATTTTTGTCCCATCACCTGTATGTCCTTCCATCCTTGTCCTTGCTCAAACACAGGCTGTGATGGCAGACTTGCAGCGGTCACACTGGGATCATGAATGAAAAGATCATGTGAGGCTTTTTCATTCATGATCCCAGTGTGACCGCCGCAAGTCTGCCATCACAGCCTGTGTTTGAGCAAGGACAAGGATGGAAAGACATACAGGTGATGAGAAAAATGGGCATTCTCTTAAGCAAGCTTTTCCCTTTTATTAGAGAAAGAACCCTCTCCACAGGAACTTGTCACCACATCTCCTTGGCCAAGACAGCTGACCTCCCTGGCTGAAAGATAGTCAACAAGAAGTTGACCTTCCCTCGCTAGATTTCTTGAGCTTTATCTTTCATTTTTTATTTTAAAAGATTTTTTATTCCACTAGCCAAGTTTTCATTTCCAGTAGTTCAGTTTCATTTTCAGTGTTCCTTTTCCGATAGATTCTATTCTTGTTTTATGTAATTCCTTCACAAATCTTTCTAATGCTACTGATGAGTTAATTTAAAACTCCTTTCCGTGCCCAGTTATTTCTGTTTCTTCGGATGACATTTTTTAGGAATATGTCTCTAGAGTCCCCAGAGTGACTCTCTGAACACTTTCACTTCTGTTTAAAAGTTCTGGAGTCCAGAAAGCAAGGAAGTCTGCAGAGATGGATAGGACAGAAGACAGTGTGATGGGGGGGAGGGGGGCGGGAAGGTTCTGGCCAAATCTGGAAAAGTGTGAATACTAGAAGAGGAGCAATGTCACTGCACTGTGATGTTTGGGATTAAAAAAAAAAAAATCTGTATGTTCTTGACAATGGGAAGGCAAACAAGTTGAGAGAAATTTTCTTCACAGAACAGTGACATGTAATAAATGTAGCAGGAATAATAGAATTTGTAGACTGCCTTTTCACAGGCACTAGAGCAATCACTACCCAGAGCAGAGTACCCACGCGTCCCAGGACCACTGATGGACTGGGTCGCTCACCTGTCACAGGGAGACCGCATGGCTATACAGGCGGAGAAAGAGCAGTTACTGCTTCATGCAGGGACACCCTCAGTGTCCCCATAGGGGCGAACAGCTACATCCTTGACTGGCCCTGGCTTCCCCGGTGACTCAAAGGATCTGCCTGCTAGTGCAGGAGACGGGTTCAATCCCTGATCCGAGAAGATCCCACATGCCTCGGAGCAACTCAGCTCGTGTGCCACAACTGTTGGGCCTGTGCTCCAGAGTCCAGGGACAGAACTACTGAGCCCGCGTGCCTGGAGCCCTTGCCCCACAACAAGAGAAGCCCCTGCAATGAGAAGCCGGCACGCTGCAGATAGAGAGTAGCCCGTGCTCGACGCAACTAGAGAAAAGCCCGAGCAGCAACCAGGACCCAGCACCGCCCAAATAAACAAACCAAACACAGCCACGCAACGATGCTGTCCCACTGATGTTGAACGGTCAGTGTGAAGACAGGAGGGAGACACATGGGTAAGTGTCCGTGTTACGGGTAGATACACCGGAGAGTTACAGGGGCCAACTGTCGGGATGTCACCAACATATTCTCAGAAGGTAAAAATAGATGCTTCATGTTTCTTGAGAGTATACAAAGAAAAACGTGACTGAATTAGCAGTTGCTGAACCAGTGCAGGACACGTGGGAGTGTGGCTGCAGGCACACTCCCAGACATTCCTGTGACCCCTGGCCCTGGCTTTAAACCGCAGCTCCTGATGACTTACTCTGTAACAGTAGATGACGGCTGCACTTTGTAGGAGGGTCGCAAATTCTCTTTCCAAGCTGGGGAGAATCCACGCTGAGACCTTGCCGGCTGGTCCCAGCCCGCCCCGCCCTCAGGCCCTGGGCGCACTCCAGGCCTTGGCCCCAGGCAGGCTGTGAGGCTGCCCCACCTGCCCAGTGTGCCGCTCCTGTCTTCTCACCCCCCACGGCAGCAGGGCCTGCTGCTGCCCACTCCAGAATCATCAACCCCAGCTGCCCTCGTGTTCTCCCTCCTCTGCCCTCCCCACCCCTCCTCCCCTCCGCTGCCCCCCACCCTCTCCTCCCCTACCCTTTCCCCAACCCCCTCCTCCTCTGCCTTCCTCCCTCTCCTCCCTCCCCCTGCTTCCCACCCATCTCCTCTCCCTTCTCCCCTCCCCTCCCTCCCCCTCTGTCCCTCCCCTTCTCTCCCTGCTCTGGGAGGTGGGCCTCTGGCTGCCCAGCTAATAACCACAGCAGGAGCCTCCCGGCTCTGCTCCCCAGCTCCAGCCGTTTCCATGGACGAGGGCCCACACAAACACAGGATACTGCAGCTCCCCACTGCCAGCCCAGGACCCCCCACAGCACAGGGTTGGTGGCAGATGAGGTCATTGCCACAGGGGCCCTGCAGGCTTGTTGGGGGGACTATTTGTTTGGCCTTGTTCCTGTGGCAACCTGCTAGGCCTCCTTCACTCCCTCAACCGAGGTGCTTGTGGGTGTGAGGGATGAAGCCGCCCCTGAGCCCCCAGCTCCACCTCCAAGGGAAACCGGCTCAAGACCCAGGCAGAGGCAAGACCACGCAGCATCAGGACGCTTGTCCCCAGACCGAGGTCCCCCTTTGCCTGGGAACTCAGGTGAACACAGGTCAAATGGGCCCCAGGCGTGCAGCCCACTGCCCAGAGCAGGGGCTCTGGCTCTGTCCAGCATCTGTCCTGCCTCGGGATCAGGCCCCTGACCTCAGTGCTGACAGGGGGCTGAGAGGGTCCTGTCCCAAGAGAAGAGGCCTGGGGCAGTGATCAAGGAGGGGCTCAGAGGGCAAGGTTGCTTCTAGAAAAGACCCAGTGGCCTGGCACTGGGGAGGAAACCATGGGCAGCCCAGGTGGGGAGGGAGGAGGCGAGGAGGCCAGTCACCGGTTAAGGTGGCTCTAAGAGGAGGCGCGTGGAGACAGGAGACTGGGGGAGGCGCTGAGAAGCAGGAGTCAAAGCGAGGCCGTGTGTCAAAAGGGCACCAGCACCCTGATCCCCCATCCATCCGTCCAGTGGTCTCTGCAGCAGCCACGAGCCTCCACAGCTGGGGGCAGGCCCAGGAGGGGCAGGGAAGGCTCAGGCCAGGCAGGAAGGGGGACTGCGTGCTTACTGGGCTGGGGTCCAGACCCACCCCCCCTCACCCACCCACAGGCTCCCACCCTGCAGCACTTCAGTGCTCTGGGCCTTCAGCCCTCCTGGGGGCCTCCTTCTCACTGCTCGCTGAGCACCTGCTCTGTGCGGCCCAGCCCGACCCTGACAGGGCAGTGAGCATGATTCCCTGCAGTCCCTGTGGTCCTGGGGCCTCCAGGGTCTCACAGCAAGATGCAGCAGGGCCCCACCATTGCCTGTCTGGGCTCTCCGGCCACGGTAAACCGGCCTCACTTTCTCCACCCTTTCCCTCCCACTCCGCTTCCTCTCCCTCCTCCCCTTTCTTCCTCCCCCTTCCTCCTCCTTCTCCCCTCCTCCCCCTGCCCCTTCCAGCTCCTTCCTCCTCCCCTCCCCCTTCATCTGCCTCTCCCCCCTCAAGCTGTCTCTGAAGTCATCCTGGAAGGCAGGTGGGACCCAGCTGAATACCTTCCCAATGTGCAGGCCCGTCTGAGACGTTACCTAACCGCACCTTCTTACCTAATCCCCCAGCCATCTCCTGCCTCCTGCACTTGCCCCAAACCCAGCAGGCCAACCTGGGCTCGAGCCCAGACTTGCCTCTGGCCACCTGTGGTCCTGGGCTGCCTCCCCAGGATGTGGTCTGACAGGACAGGCCTTCCCCTGCCTCCGTTGAAAGAGGCCAGAGACGGGGCGGGAGAGGCTGTGGTCACCGGGCAGAGCCGGTGGCAGGAGAGGAGGGATAACTCTGTCCTCACAGTGTGCACAGGCATGCATATCGTGCACCAGCGTGCACACTTTTGCATGGGCATGCACACACGTGAGGGCAGGTACACACACACGTGCATGCATGTGTACAGACCCGTGGACCCAGCGCCCCCACGTTCCACATGTTTGCATACATGCACACACACAGACACATGCAAGATTAGCCACAGAGCTTATCCACAGCACATGGAACCTAGGATCGAGGGGAGACCTGGGTGTCCAGACAAGGACACTCTGCAGGGGCCTGTGTGAGGCAGGAGGAGATTGCCGTGGCAGGAGGCTGTGCGTAGGGACAGCCTATCCTATCCTGACTGGCCCTGCTCCCCTCTGGAGCCCTCCCTTGCTTGCAGCCTGCAGTATGTACCTGGGTTGGTTTCGGCTACAGTTTCAGCCACCCTTCACCATGGAAGAATGGCCCCATTCAGGCTGTCTGCTCTCTAACCCAGGCAGCTTGCAACCCTCTCCCACCCAGGGCACCGGGGCCTGAGTCCCTGGCCTGCCACTTCATTGCAGTGCCAGGGGAGGAGGTCTCAGTTTTCACCATGTGCAAAGAGGACATGGGCCCCATGTCCCATGGGCCCCCTGCCCCTGTGGGTCCCACACATGGCGAGGTGTCCTTGAGCCCCCTCTGCCCTGCTGCCACCCACCCCCGTCTCTCACCTGCGGATCCCGGTGCCTGGCCAGGGGGCCCCTTAGAGCTGCCAGGTCACCTGCAGCCTGGCACAGGGTTTGGCACCAGGAGGAACCATTCAGTCTCTAGGGCCGTGCTCAGGAGGCCAGAGAGTGGGTGCTGTAGCCCTCCTTCCTGAGCACAGTGTTAGGCGGATGATTCCACATTCCTCAGGTGGCAGCTCCTCTCCTGGGTGTCCAGAGAGACTTGGACAAGACCCCGGATGGCAGGAAGGTGACCTCCCAGGAGAGGGGCCACCAGGGGTCCGGCAGGCACATCTCAGGGGTGGGAAGACAGAGGCCAGTGGGGAGGGTAGAAGGGCTAGGGACTGGAGACAAACGCAGTGGGAGGGGGTTGTGTTGGACCCAGAGGACCCCAGACTCAGAGCAGATGGACAGACAGATGGACAGGTTATTTCAGTGCTGTTACTCAGTGCTAGGCTGAAGCACAAGGAAACTGCTTCTGGAAGAGGTTGCAGGCTTCGGGAGCGGGGGGCGGAGGGAAACCTGGGTGTTCGGCAGGTTCCCTGAGAGGAAGCAGAGGCGCCTTCCAGCTGGCCAAGGGCCCCACACATTGGAGGGGGTCACACCTGGGGTAGAGAGACGGCAGCCAAGGCGGGAGCCGAATGCAGGCGCGGCAAGGTGCGCCGCGCTGCCGGCAGCCTCGGGGCCTTGGCTCACTGCCCCCTGGAGGGCACAAGCCTTGAGGTGATGAGGGAAGAACTACCCAAGAAAGAGAACGCCCTTCCTAACGAGGCAAGAGGAGGAGGTGTGCTCTGTCCTGCCCGCCACAGCGCCTGGCCCCACCCTTGCTCCATTCCAACACCCTCCTTTTCCTCCTAGGAAATTCAGGATATGATTTTGTTTGGGAAAGGGTCTTTGCAGATATACTTAGTTACCCATGTGTGTGTGTGCTAAGTCGCTTCAGTCATAACCAACTCTTTGCAATCCCATGGATTGTAGCCCACCAGGACCCTCTGTCCATGGGGATTCTCCAGGCAAGAATACTGGAGTGGGTTGCCATGCCCTCTTCCAGGGCATCTTCCAGACACAGGGATCAAACCTGAGTCTCCCTCCTGCACTGGCAGGCAAGTTCTTCCCCATGAGCACCAGCTGGGAAGCCCCTTTGATTTCAAGATCAGAGCATCCTGGACTGTCTAGACATGCCCTATGTCCCATGACAGGTGTCCTCATATGAGACAAAGACATGAAGATGGCCACAGGAAGATGGAAGCAGACAGGAACGACGTAGCCACAAGTCCAGGAATGCCGGGAGCACCAGCCGCTGGAAGAGGCAGGAAGGATCACACATCTTGATCTCAGACTTCTGGCCTCCAGAGCTGGGAGAGAACAGATCCCTACTGCTGTAAGCCCTCACCTCGCCTGTGGCCATTTGTCATGACGGCCCCTTGACTAATACAGGGAGCAAAGCGCCCCAGCTGTCCCCACACTCCTTCTCCAGGGCAAAGAGTGGGAGAGTCCCTCTCTGTGTGGCACTTTGTTAGTGAGAGCGCTGTTTGAGGGAGTGCAGGGACAGAGGCTGAGCCAGACGGGGCTGGGCACCTGGTCCTCCAGGACCAGCCTAGGAAGGGATCTGTGGGGCCGCTCAGTGACCGGGGACCTGGGATGCGCTCTCTGCACGTGAGGGCGCCTGCCTTTCTGGATGCGAACCGGGAGCTGCCACCCCCTCCCACCTTTGGGCAGGGCTGGGCTGGACTTGGTCTGTGAGAGACCCCTCTACTCCATAAACCCTCTCACCTCCCTGGGCCCTGCTCCTCCTCCAGGCCCGCCTCCCCAGAACCCCTGCAACCCCTCTGAGGGCAGCCACGGAGATGAGGTTATAATTTAAAAATACATTTATTTAGTGTTTCCATTTGTTTCTGTTCTGTTACACAAGGCCATTAAATAAATACATTCTCCAAGTCACTCGGGTACACACCTACTCACTATACAGATGAGGTAGAGAAATCGATAGGCCCACACAAGACTTCTCTCGTGTGTGAATGCCCCTCTCCTCCCGCCCGCCTCCACCTGGCCTGGTCAAGCTCAGAGCTGCGTCTGTGCACGCTGAGCAGAGAGCAGGTGGCCGGGACCCGCCTGGCCCCTCAGCATGGCTCTGCCCCTGCGGCCCCGGGGCTGGGGGGTCTGGACCCCGCCACAGACGTGTTTTCTTTGAGAGATTCTCTGCTGTACAGACAAAAAGCATGTTAATAAGAGGCTCCATCTGCAGGAGTGCTTCCTCGCTTAGCAAGACATTCTGATATATATTTATGTATAAACAAACCAGCCAGCAGACGTTTTCAATCTGCTTTGTTTAAAAAAATACTTTTCTTAATATTTATGACATAGAGCTAAATGTGGTATTTGACTTAAAAAAAAAAAAAATCCTTCCTCTGACTTGCTGCCCTTCCAACCCAGTAGTGACCGAGCTACAGTCTTGTCATAGAAACATGGCCAGCTCTGCCTGCTCCAGGCCCCAGCAGGTGGGGATGCTTGGGGACAACCGGGGCACGCCCCCGCCTCTCCCCGCCCTCCAGCCAAGCGTGGAGGAGACCAAGCGGCAGCCCCACGCCACCCACTGCCAGAGCCCACCCTGGCTCCCTCCCAGGGAGCATGCCTTGGCTGCGCCACTCTGAGCATGCAGTTCTTCACGGGGGTGTCCTCTGAACCACAGGAGAATAAACTCTGCTATTTACACTATGGAACAGGGACAAAGAGACCCACATCCACATAAATAGGTTTTCTTTTACAAACACAGTCTCCAGGCTTCCTGAAGCCCCCTGGACTCCGAGGAATCCCTTCACTCAGTAGTTCCCGCGTCCACACTGCCTGCCCCAGCTCTGCACCTGCCCAAACCCCAGTGCACACCCTCCGAGCATAGTCACAGAGCTGAGCAGGATGGGCCCAGGGCTGGAGGCCCTACCAACATGGGCAGGAGAGCTCCACACCTAGGCAACGGCACCCGAGCCAACCACTGACCACACCAACAGTGTGCACACGTACGCACACCACCACACACATGCACACACAAGCACATATACCCCACGTGCACAGACATATGCACATGGTCACACACACACGTGCACCCATGTACATACATGCACACCCATGCAGATCTGCGCTCATTCTCATGCATGGATACACACATGGAAACGTGTGTGCGCACACACAAGCATGCACCTGCACTTACACACACCACATACTCACAGGTGGACACTCATGCATTCACACAGCATGCCCATGTACACACACCACACGCTCACGCATGCATGCACACATGTGTGCACACACCCTCAACCAAATCAGGGCAGTGATGGCCATACTTTTCCCTTCTCTGCAAAATCGACAGCACGACCAAGGAGAACACTTTCCACTTGCCAAATCCTATCTTCAAACTCTCTCCACCCGTGTCTGCCCCCACCCTGCCTCCCCTACAGTGACAGAGAACAAGCTGTGCCTTCCTCATGAAATGAACCGCTAAGAGGCAGGCCCTGCCCCTCTGCCCAGGCCCAACTCTAGGGGAGAAGAGGCTGCCCTCTGCCACCCCCAGTCCCAGAATCTGCATTGAGCCGCCAGTGTGGATCCATGTGCCCTCGGGGTGCAGAGGAGGGCCCGTCCACCTCCCTGGTCAGCCTCGCTGTGGGTAGCCAACCTGGACCATGAGACCTGGCTTCAGAAACCCTGAGGGTGGTGGCCAGACACAGCTTGCTTTACTCCTTTAAAAACAACAACAGCAATGTCTCTCTTGATTTAGTGGTTTCAAACGACAAAGCAGATCAGGCAAACAGGTCAGGAGGGGGTTCGGAAGGGAGGGAGGAAGGGGCTCCTCCAGACCAGGCTCTATTGAGACAGGGAAGAGCCACAGCCTGGGAGGCTGCAGGGACGGAGAAAATAATATTATATATTAGTTAAATAAAAATAACTTAAAAGTCACTGATACTACTCCAAAGAGAAGTACTCGATGTCAGAGGGGCCAGCAGTCTACCCCCACAAGCGGGCGGCCAGGCATCTGCTCTCGCTCCTAGTGGTTTGACTCTAAGCCAGTGCTGGTGCAGGTCAGCCCACACAGAGCCCGTGTGGTCACGAAGGTGTGCCCACTGCTCCCCAGAAGGCACCCAGCGCACGACAGGCGGCTGGTGACTTGGGGGGACGGAACTTGGAAAGCATCCGTGCAAAGCTCTCAGGTCACGGGGAGGGACAAGCAGGGAGGACGCAGAGGTCGGACTGGGCCTCGAAAGGAGGAGACAAAGGGCTGGAGACGGCCCGCTCAGCCCGCCCCAGGCCTCTGCCCCCGCCTTCTCACCAAGCGTGCTGGGGGCGCCCAGGCCAGGGACCCAGCCCCTGCAGCGCTACAGCCCTCATGCAGCACGCTGCCTGCACCCCCGCAGCAGCCCGGCCAGGCGCGGGGGCTCAGCCCTTGCAGGTGTAGACCTCCTCCCGCTGGGTGCACTGCCTGCACTCCACGTAGCAGCACCAGCGCACCTGGCACTGGCAGGGCCGGGTCACCACCCGACTCTGCGTGTTGTGGCCGCGCCCGCAGCAGATGCTCTCGCAGTTCTTCTCACGGTGGCACCTGCGGCCGGCGGTGCCTGGGGAGAAGCGGCCAGCCACACAGAAGCTGGGGGAGTCGTCCAGGTGCACCAGCTCCGGCGTGCGGGGTAGGGGATCGCCGCCACCTGCCCCAGCGGCCCGGCCCCGCGGGGGCGAGATGGCGCCGGCCTCGCCGGTGGCCTCGTTGGTGGTGCTGCCCACCTTGAGGGCTGTTTCATATTTGTGCTTCAGGCGCTTGCCCACCTCGTGGAAAGGCGCCAGCTGCCGCCAGCACGTCCGCACGGTGCAGGAGCCGGACACGCCGTGGCACTTACACGTGGTCTCCACCCCGGCCTTGATCACCTGGCGAGAGAGAGGGCGGTGGGCACGAGGGCCACCCTGAGCAGACTGGAGGCCAGCCCCCAAGACAACTCTCAGAGGGGCTGGCACTGCCAGGCCTCATGGCCAAACGGCTCCCCACTGTTTATCACCCAGCCCTCCTGGCTCCCACACACAGCCATGGATCACCCAGGACAGAAATTCCACGGCCAGCATCACCACTTCAGAGAGGCCACCACAGCACCCTGAATCTGCCTCCCGCAGCACCAGGGCACCCCCTTCCCATCTCCACATCCTAGGATGTCCCCTGCCAGGGCAGGGCACACCTCCCCACGAGCCCTACTGTCAGTGGCCCCCAGGACCACACAGTCTGTTCTCAGCAGTCTGTACCTCGAAGATTTAAGGACAAGCAAGTCAGCGTGCCTAGTGGACAGAACTGGTCACCAGAGTGTACGTTCTGAGTTGACCGTGTCTCTGCCTGGGCACAGGGACCAGATGCTACTGCACGTGCAGGAACCAGCTGCCACCCTGCCAAGGGCGACTTGGAAAGAGGGAGGAAGCCTCCAGCGAGGAGCAGGCGGGAGAGGGCTGCGCCCACCCCCACACACAGGCAGGGGCGGGCATGGCCCAGCACCAACCTTCTGCTCTGCATCTGGGAGGCTGCTGAAGGCTCAGGCTGGCCCTTCCCCTCGCAGGACTTGGGTCCCACGTGCAAAGCCATGGCGTCAGGCCAGCTGTCCCACAGGGCCTCCTGCCTGACTTCCCACACTGTGGTCCCAGGAGGGACGTGGGGAAGAGGAATGGCAAGGAAAGGGGAGGTTCCTCTCCCAGAGGGCCCCAAGCCAGGCCCAAGCTCCCACACAGCCCCCAGGGAGAGCCAACTCAAGGGGGATTAAGAAACATAGCTGCCCTCCAGCCAGGCAACAGAAGAGTCACATTTAATGATACTTTGCTGAGAAACCCGGACAAATTTAATTAAAATGTGGCTTACCCAGGACCAGTGGAGCTAATGGAGCACTTTCATATTCTGACTTTTCATTAATAGCTTACAAAAGGGCGAGTGCAGAGAAAAAGAAAGGACCTCCCCTGGGGGATTTAATCAGCCTGCACCCCTCCCCGGAGGGTGGAAGGACAGGCAGAGCTCCTGTGGCAAAGGGGGAAATTGATTCTTTAATAAGCCCATACCTCAGAACCCTGGCTTCTCAATAAAGAGGGGCTCAGAATGGGGCTGGTATTAATTACCTCATCACCCCCTCCAGCCCCCCAGGCTGGGACTCCAAATCCCAAGGGCTGCCCCACAAGCACGCTGATCCCACTCCCGCCCCTGACGGCCCCACAGCTCAGGCCGAGCCGTGGGAGGCATTCGATTGTCCAGGCTGTGCAGGGGCTAAGAGGGTGGGGTGCTCTGTGCACAGTGGAGGTGGTGGGGCCCGATGCCTCCTCCAGGGTGTGGAGCTGAGGGGCTGCCGGGGGGCGGGTTGGGGTAGAGAGGGGCTGCCTGCAGCAAGAGAGCTGCAGCAGTCCTTTCCAGCTCGAGTCTTCTGTCTCAAGCTTCCTCAGAACAGAGTCCTGGCTACAGACAGGGCCCCTGAGGCAGAAGCAGCCCCCCCAGCTTGGGCCAGCCACACCCCGAGCATTCCCCCAGAGCCCCGGAACCACACGCTGACCCACCTGCCATTCACCTAGGTCCCTGGTGACAGGACCACCCACCCCTCAGCCCCAACAGGTAGGGTCTAGTCCATTCTCCACCTGGCTATATGGTGCCCAGTAGACGAGACCCTCCTTGCAGCCTTGACCACCCAGGACACCCCTCCCTGCTCCCCAGCCAGCAGCAAGTAGGACTTCTGGCTCTACCCAACCATGCAAGACCATGGGGCACCCCTCCACAGAGCTCCCCATGACAACTAGTACCCTGCCCATTGGGTAAGTAATGAGCCTGATAAACAGAAGGGCTGAAGGCCTGGCTGTCCCCAGTGGCTGGGACAGACACGCCACGGCAGCCACCTTCCCCTCCTCTCGGACCCCCAGCCCTCTCCCGGACCGGTGCCCCTCCCCTCAGCCCCTGCCCCCGCCCCTTAAACACACATGCACCCTGCCCACCCCCTGCACTTCCCCACTCTGTGCCCCAGCCCATGCTAACTGCACCCACACCATCCGATGCCCTGTCCCGTGCCCCTCGACCCTGCACCCTTTCCCGCCCCCGGGCCCCGCCCGGCTTGCCTTCACACCCACGAGGTTGTTGTGGAAGTCCACGCGGGCTCGCAGATCCTTGCTAGACCGCCGGCCCAGGAACTCCTTGACGAACTTGCTGCTGTACTTGAGGTTGTCTCCGCAGCCGCCCCACTGCCAGGCCTCCCGGTTCTCCAAGTCAGGCGCCTCATCGCAAGTGCAGCGTTCCATGCGGCCTGCGCTGCAAGCCTTGGCCAGCGCGTGCGTCAGGCCAGCGGAGGAGATGGCGTAAAGGAAGGCTGTCTCCTTGAAGCCTGGGGGTGAGGGCAGGGGTGGGTCAGTGGGCCAGAGGGGCCCCCATCTCACTCGGGTGCAGCCAAACCACGGTCTCCCAACACACACATTCCACATAGAGCAGGGTCTGTGGGAAGGATCCTCCATGGCGTGGTCCACAGGGAACCTGGGCAGACGTGCTCCTGGGGTTAGGAGGTGCCCTCTCATGCCCCAGACACAGGACTGCTCAGGGGCAGAGAACCCAGAGCGAAGTGCAGCCACAGCAGTGCCCAGCACTCAGAGACCCCATCCCGCTGGGTCTCGAACCTACTAGACTGGCCAGGGGCCTCGATAAGCCTTGCCATGCCCTGCGCCTCAGGTCCCTGGTTTTTAAACAAAGCTGTTGAGAGATTCAGATGAGAGTTCCCCCTTGGCACCCTCATCTGGAAGGAAACACGAAAGAGGAACTCTATGCTAAGAACAGACCCCAGGCACCCACGTGGCTGCTGACCCCTCCCCAGCAACTCTTGTCAGAAAGTAACACCCCAGCTGGCACCAGTCTCCCGCCCAGGTCTGATGGCAGGGGAAGAGACAGAGGGCTAGAAATTCACACCTGGGAGGGCTGCCCAACACGGGGCACTGGCCAGAGGCACAGACACCCAAGGCAGGGAGGGGCCACGGAAGTCACAGGCTGCGTGAGACGGACATCTACTAGGGCACCAGCTAGACCCCTGCCCTGCGTGCAGGCACTGGGCCTCAGCCCCCGCCATGTGGCAAGAGCCGTCAGAGCTGCCCTGAGCCCTGTCACACCTGTCCAGACGCACCTTGTGCCACCAGCAACTGTTCCATGCAGGTGTGAGGGGGACCAGGCATGGGGGAGAGGGCAGGAGGAGGGTGGGGGAGCTGCGGGTTCAAGTCCCACCCACCGCCCAGCCACCTGGAACTCCGCTGATGTGGGCTGGAGGTCCCGCCTCCTGGCTCCCACCCAGGGTCCCGGCACACTCACCTCGCTTGAGGAGGCTAGCCCGGTAGCGGCCCTCCAGGGTGCAGTTCCAGCGCTCAAAGCGGAACTGGTACTGGCACTCGAGGGCACTCATGCTGACCGCCTCCACCAGCGTCTCGGCCACACCGGGGTCCCGGCGGCACATGCGCCGCTGCTTGCGCTCCAGCTTCAGCCGGTCACAGGCCTTGTAGTGGGCCTGGGCAACCGCTTCCGGCTCCAGGGTCAGCGGGAGGATGGTCAGGGGCTCACTGCCCGTCAGCCTGGGCACACAGAGGCCAAAATGAGCCCTGCTCCAGAGGTAGGAAGTCGGCACTGGGTGAGCTGCTGCAGACGCTGGGGCAGCAGCAGAACGTGATGGCTGGGAAGCACGGTGGGAGCAGGACAGGAGCCCCAGTGGGCCCCCCTAGAGGGCAAGAAGGGCAGCAAGCCCAGGGACAGGCAGTCCACAGAGAACCAGCAGGGCAGGGGGCACGAGCCCGGGGGACCCCAGCCCACCAGGCAGCGTCTCTGCATCCGCTTGCCCCTGTATCTCTCATGCCCTGCCCTGCCAATGACTTAGGGACCCCTGCCTAGCCACCTGTGTGCGCTGGTTCTCTCAGGCTGCCCCAGGAGCAGACCCCAGGTAGCCACGTGGCTGCTGACCCCTCCCCAGCAACTCTTGTCAGAAAGTAACACCCGCCTCCCGCCCAGGTCTGATGGCAGGGGAAGGGACAGAGGGCTAGAAACTCACACACACACCTGGGAGGGCTGCCCAGCACGGGGCACTAGTCAGAGGCACAGACAGCCAAGGCAGGGAGGGGCCACGGAAGTCACAGGCCGCGTGAGACGGACATCTACCACAGCCTCCGTCACCCACTCCCATGTCCGCTTCATAGCTTGCTCCAGGCCTCCAGCCTCTGCCACCTCCAGCCTCTGCCACCTCCAGCCAGGGGTGCCGCCCCTGGCCCTGCAGACCCTTGAGGAGGCCCTCCTCCCTCTCTGTCCCCCTGAAGGCTGTGCAGGTGGCCCCCATGGTTTCAGCCGAGTCTCTTGGAACATGTGCACCAGAAGGGGCTCCCAGCCCAGGACCCGAGCGGTGCTCGGGAGGCCCCCAGCCCAGGACCCTCGCAGCGCTCAGGAGGCTCCCAGCCCAGGACCCTAGCAGCGCTCAGGAGGTAGCTGCTGGTTTGGGACACCTCCATCCCCCTTCCTGGCTGAGCCAAGGCTGGAGCCGGTCTCTGCTGTCTGACCTTCCTGCCCTAACTCCTTACCACCAGCTCTATCCAGGGACTGACTGGCCCTGGCCTTCTGCCTGCTCTGTGCACAGAAGCACAGGCCTCAGTGTCCCCAGACAGACAACTGTACATCTGAGATCCAGATACGTTCAAGCCAGCCCCACCCAGACCTTCAGCCCTTGGGAGGGAAAAGTGCCCACCTGGATGGGGATGGGGCTCAGCGCCCCCTACTAGGGCATCATAGAAACAAGTCCACCCCCCATCTCTCACGCCAGCCAAACCCAGGAAACAGGGCTGGCAGGAGTCCACAGATACTGAAGCCCCACACCTTGCCCCATCCCCACTGCTGCTGTCCTTCCAAAACTCCTCAGGGAAACACTGGCCCTGGGCTGACAAAGAGAGCTGCAGCTTTCTGCAGGGGCCAGGGTGTGGGCGGGGCCTCCAGCTGCAGGGGCAGGACGGTGGGCGGGGCCTCCAGCTGCAGGGGCAGGGCGGTGGGCGGGGCCTCCAAGACCCCACCCTCGAGCAGACACCAGCACTCAGGCCGCATGGGGTAGTTGCACACACACCTCAGCAGGCCCTGCACTGTCTCATGGAGAGGGGCATCGCTGCATGTACCCTTAGGGTAAGGGTGGGGTCTGTGCAAAGCAGAACTGGCCCTGCTCAGAGACCCCTGGACCCCAGGCCCTGAAGGAGTCGCCCGTCTCGCCTCGCTCATCAGCTCCCTGAGAACAGGACAGTAGGGTGCTGAGGCCCAGGCAGCAGCTGGGCAAGGAAGCCAGCAGAGGGCCAGAGCAGACGGGTCAGGTCGAGGGGTGCGTGGCAGGAAGGACAGCTACCCCCACCTCTGCACACGTAGGGGCCACATGAGCGAGGCCGCGGTGGGTACCCTGAGACGACCCACCCCAGGCCTTGGCACTGCTCCCCACAGGGCTGAGAACTGCTGCACCAGTGAGCAGAGGTGGCACCTGCTCCCAACCCTGCGACTCAGGGGGTGGGTGGGCAGCAGCCCTGCCAGCTCGAGTCTGTGCTGAAGAGCCTGCTCCCCTCTCCGTAAGCAACACTCGGAATCAGGAGGCTCCTGGGTATGCGGTGGGAGGCCCGCGTGGGTGCTGGCTAGGAGAGAAGCTCCAAAGGCCCCTGAGATGCAGACAGACCCTCTGCGGGCCACTCAGCAGCAGTGGGAAGCAGAAGCATTGAGGCCGTCAGGGAGAAGACACACGAGCCTGGAGCTGGGACAATGCATCGGAGGGATAGCGGCACATGCCAGGCCCTGGTCACCTGCACCCCTCACCGAGTGTTAGGACATCGTGCCTAAAAAGACGGGGGTATGGCAGAAGCTGACATCAGGGGACGGCTTTGTGGACTCCCGGGCCCCTGCCTGAGGACAGCTGTCACGCCAGGGCAGGGAGCAGGCAGGGGCCGGAGGACCCGGGGCTGGAAGCCGGGAAAGCCCCACTCCTCACACAAAGACAGCTCACACGGTGGAGACTTGTCCCCAGACAGGAATGCTAACAGCTGTGCCCAGAACTGCGTGCCACGCAGCTAAAGCACTGTAGCCTCCCACCAGCACATCCCCCAGGCTGGATTCTCCCAGATTAACCGAGCTCCCACCAGTGCCAAAGCGTTCGGCATCCAAGAGGACCCCTACTGCCAAAGCCATCCTGGGGGAACCTAGGGCAGAGTTGGGAAGGGTAGCTGTGGGTGTGGATGAGGAGAGGGAGACCCTCTCCAGTTCTCCAGGAGGCAGTGGGAGCGCCTGTGTCCAAATTCTGCACATAGGGACGGAACTCAGGGCCTCCCACCCACTCGGTGCTAGCCTGGGTTCACACTGCCCATGGGGAGCTGACTCGCCAGCCTGCATAGCTACAGGCAGCTCCACTCCCATCTAACCTCAGCATGCCCATCAGGGGATCAGAGGCAGCTCCGTAAACACAGCCACAGGCAAGCTGACCCTTTCCTGAGGCCAGGTGGTGTCTACATCTGTTCTGGGCAGAAGGATGTCCAAGTCCAGGAATGTCCATCTGACAGTGATGCAGCCACATGGCTGAGGCCGGAGGCCCAGGGGCCACCGCCCAGTTCCCATGGTAGGCACGAGGCTAGAGGCCAAGGGGGCAACACTGCTTCATCCCCCGGCCCCCTCATCCCAAGGCGGCCTGTCCCCACCTCCTCGATGAGGGCTCCAGGGCCCCTAACAATCAGGGTGGACATGGTGTGGCCAGCCTGTGAGCTTACAGCCTGGAGCACAGCAACAGAGGACAAGCCCTCACGCAGGTGCCGGACGAGGGGTGCGGGGACAATGCGTGAGGTACAGGCAATAGGGCGGCCATCAGGGGAGCTGGGCTCAGCGGACAAGGCACCAGGGACAAGCGGCAGGCCGAGCGCGACAGAAACCCCACCACAAAGAGGACCCCGCAGAAGTGCTGGAGCAAAGATGAGAGGCTCATAAAGCATTCTTAGAATCAGGAAGGCCTTTATCAGAGCGACTCAGAATCCAAAATGCCTTGAAAATTTAATACATTTGACGAAATATACAAGAATCTCTGCACAGAAAAAAGCAGCATCGAGTCCAAAGACCAAGAGACAGAGGTCAGGGGAAATGCTGCATTCAGATCCCAGGCCAAGGGCCAAATGTCTTCGCTTGCACGCGGGTATGTGCATGTGTGCGTGTACATATGTGGACACGGCTGTATCTTTCCCTCTAGATCAATACCTAAGGAATTAACTGTCAATACAGGATATGGACATACAGTTCAAGGGAAGGAAATACAGTTAGCTATTTAAAACATTTGCATTTCACTCGAAAAAACACAAAATAAAACTATATTTTAGTTTTAGGGCAAGGAACGACCTATAGTCTCACCAGCCCCCAGCTCTCTGATGGGTCAGTGACTTAATCAGAGGAAGCTATGCTGACAGCTACCTTGATAGATGATTTTTAACATAATGGGCTAATTGGAGACTTCTTAGTTTTCACAATGTTAGTGGTCACAAAATTCATTGGTGTAAGATGTATTATTCATAAAAACTGCCCCAAAAGTAATTTTAAATGACCCACAGGTGCTCAGTAGCTCCGTCATGTCTGACTCTGCGACCCTATGGACTATAGCCCGCCAGGCCCCTCTTTCCATGGGATTCTCTAGGCAAGGATACTGGAGTGCATTGCCATTTCCTCCTCCAGGGGATCATCCCAACTCAGGGACAGAACCCATGTCTCTTACAACTCCTGACCCACATCTAAGGTAAGAGAAACCCAAGGAAGACGGTAGGTATTGCAAGAGGGCATCAGAGGACAGACACACTGCAACCATAATCACAGAAAACTAGTTAATCTAATCACATGGACCACAGCCTTGTCTAACTCAATGAAACTAAGCCATGCCGTGTGGGGCCACCCAAGACAGGTGGGCCATGGTGGAGAGGTCTGGCAGAATGTGCGCCACTGGAGAAGGGAATGGCAAACCACTTCAGTGTTCTTGCCTTGAGAATCCCATGAACAGTATGAAAAGGCAAAAGGATAGGATACTGAAAGAGGAACTCCCCAGGTCGGTAGGTGCCCAATATGCTACTGGAGATCAGTGGAGAAATAACTCCAGAAAGAATGAAGGGATGGAGCCAAAGCAAAAATGATACCCAGTTGTGGATGTGACTGGTGATAGAAGCAAGGACCAATGCTGTAAAGAGCAATATTGCATAGGAACCTGGAATGTTACATCCATGAATCAAGGCAAATTGGAAGTGGTCAAAGAGGAGATGCCAAGAGTGAACGTTGACATTCTAGGAATCAGCGAACTAAAATGGACTGGCTGCTGCTGCTGCTGCTGCTTCAGTCGTGTCCAACTCTGTGCGACCCCAGAGACGGCAGCCCACCAGGCTCCCCTGTCCCTGGGATTCTCCAGGCAAGAACACTGGATTGGGTTGCCATTTCCTTCCCCAATGCATGAAAGTGAAAAGTGAAAGTGAAGTCGCTCAGTCGTGTCCAACTCAGCGACCCCACAGACTGCAGGCTCCTCCGTCCATGGGATTTTCCAAGCAAGAGTACTGGAGTGGGGTGCCATTGCCTTCTCCAAAATGGACTGGAATGGGTGAATTTAACTCAGATGACCATTATATCTACTACTGTGGGCAGAAATCCCTTAGAAGAAATGGAGTAGCCATCATGGTCAACAAAAGAGTCCAAAATGCAGTATTTGGATGCAATCTCAAAAATGACAGAATGATCTCTGTTCGTTTCCAAGGCAAACCATTCAATATCATAGTAATCCAGCCTATGCCCCAACCAGTAATGCTGAAGAAGCTGAAGTTGAACAGTTCTATGAAGACCTACAAGACCTTTTAGAACTAATACTCAAAAAAGATGTCCTTTTCATTATAGGAGACTGGAATGCAAAAGTAGGAAGTCAAGATACACCTGGAGTAACAGGCCTTGGAATGCGGAATGAAGCAGGGCATAGGCTAATAGAGTTTTGCCAAGAGAAAGCATTGGTCATAGCAAACATCCTCTTCCAACAACACAAGAGAAGACTCTACACATGGACATCACCAGATGGTCAACACCAAAATCAGACTGATTATATTCTTTGCAGCCAAAAATGGAGAAGCTCTATACAGTTAGCAAGAACAAGACCGGGAGCTGACTGTGGCTCAGATCATGAACTCCTTATTGCCAAATTCAGACTTAAATTGAAGAAAGTAGGGAAATCTGCTAGACCATTCAGGTATGACCTAAATAAAATCCATTATGATTATACAGTACTACTGAGAAATAGATTTAAGGGCCTAGATCTGATAGACAGAGTGCCTGATGAACTACGGATGGAGGTTCATGACATTGTACAGCAGACAGGGATTAAGACTACCCCCAAGAAAAAGAGATGCAAAAAAGCAAAGTGGCTGTCTGGGGAGGCCTTACAAATAGCTGTGAAAAGAAGAGAAGCAAAAAGCAAAGGAGAAGAGGAAAGATATAAGCATCTGAATGCAGAGTTCCAAAGAACAGCAAAGAGGGATAAGAAAGCCTTCCTCAGTGATCAATGCAAAGAAACAGAGGAAAACAACAAAATGGGAAAAACTAGAGATCTCTTCAAGAAAATTAGAGATACCAAGGGAATATTTCATGCAAAGATGGGATCAATAAAGGACAGAAATGGTATGAACCTAACAGAAGCAGAAGATATTAAGAAGAGGTGGCAAGAATACACAGAAGAACTGTACAAAAAAGATCTTCACAACCAAGATAATCACGATGGTGTGATCACTCACCTGGAGCCAGACGTCCTGGAATGTGAAGTCAAGTGGGCCTTAGGAAGCATCACTACGAACGAAGGTAGTGGAGGTGATGGAATTCCAGTTGAGCTATTTCAAATCCTGAAAGATGATGCTATGAAAGTGCTGCACCCAATATGCCAGCAAATTTGGAAAAGTCAGCAGTGGCCACAGGACTGGAAAAGGTCAGTTTTCATTCCAATTCCAAAGAAAGGCAATGCCAAAGAATGCTCAAACTACCACACAATTGCACTCATCTCACATGCTAGTAAAGTAATGCTCAAAATTCTCCAAGCCAGGCTTCAGCAATACGTGAACTCTGAACTTCCAGATGTTCAAGCTGGCTTTAGAAAAGGCAGAGGAACCAGGGGTCAAATTGCCAACATCCGCTGGATCATGGAAAAAGCAAGAGAGTTCCAGAAAAACATCTATTTCTTCTTTATTGACTATGTCAAAGCCTTTGACTGTGTGGATCACAATAAACTGTGGAAACTTCTGAGAGAGATGGGAATACCAGACCACCTGACCAGCCTCTTGAGAAATCTGTATGTAGGTTAGGAAGTAACAGTTCGAACTGGACATGGAACAACAGACTTGTTCCAAATAGGAAAAGGAGTACGTCAAGGCTGTATATTGTCACCTTGCTTATTTAACTTCTATGCAGAGTACATCATGAGAAATGCTGGACTGGAAGAAGCACAAGCTGGAATCAAGATTGCCGGGAGAAATATCAATAACCTCAGATATGCAGATGACACCACCCTTATGGCAGAAAGTGAAGAGGAACTAGAAAGCCTCTTGATGAAAGTGAAAGAGGAGAGTGAAAAAGTTGGCTTAAGGCTCAACATTCAGAAAACGAAGATCATGGCATCTGGTCCCGTGACTTCATGGGAAATAGATGGGGAAACAGTGGAAGCAGTGTCAGACTTTATTTTGGGGGGCTCCAAAATCACTGCAGATGGTGACTGCAGCCATGAAATTAAAAGACACTTACTCCTTGGAAAGAAAGTTATGAGCAACCTAGACAGCATATTAAAAAGCAGAGACATTACTTTGCCGACTAAGGTCCGTCTAGTCAAGGCTATGGTTATTCCAGTGGTCATGTATGGATGTGAGAGTTGGACTGTGAAGAAAGCTAAGCGCCAAAGAATTGATGCTTGTGAACTGTGGTGTTGGAGAAGACTCTTGAGAGTCCCTTGGACTGCAAGGAGATCCAACCAGTCCATTCTAAAGGAGATCAGTCCTGGGTGTTCTTTGGAAGGAATGATGCTAAAGCTGAAACTCCAGTACTTTGGCCACCTCATACAAAGAGTTGACTCACTGGAAAAGACTGATGCTGGGAGGGATTGGGGGCAGAAGGAGAAGGGGTCGACAGAGGATGAGATGGCTGGATGGCATCACCAACTCGATGGACGTGAGTTTGAGTGAACTCCGAGGGTTGGTGATGGACAGGGAGGCAGGCTGCGATTCATGGGGTCACAGAGAGTCAGACATGACTGAGCAACTGAACTGAACTGAAAACTATATTGATCAGTTATTTTTCATTCATCAGATAAGTACAAATCAGTATCTGATAAGATAATGTCAAGGACACAGGGAAAGAGGTGTTCCTCCTTGGCTGGAATTCTGGACTGACACACCTACAAAAATTTACCACCAATCTCCTTCTAGAAATACAGCCACCATATATTAATATGTTATCTTAAAATGCACAAGCAGGGACTTCCTTGGTAGCCCAGTGGTTAAGAGACCACCTTCCAATGCAGGGGGTTGTGGGTTCAATCCTTGATCAGGGAGCGAAGACTCCGTACGCCTTGTGGCCAAAAAACCAGAAGCAATATTGCAACAAATTCAATAAGGGACTTTGAAAATGGTCCGCAGTCTTTAAAAGTACAAGTCTAAAAAAAATTAACATCAGCAAGAAGAAACGTACAAGCATCTGTCACTCACGTGTTACCCAGTGCAATGCTGCTCAGTCACTCAATCGTGTCCGGCTCTGTGACCCCATGGACTGTAGCCCGCCAGGCTCCTCTGTCCATGGAATTCTCCAAGCAAGAATACTGGAGTGGGTTGCCATGCCCTCCTCCAGCGGATCTTCCCAACCCAGGGATCGAACCCAGGTCTCCCGCATTACAGGCAGATTCTTTGCTGTCTGAGCCATCTGGGAAGCCCAAGGATACTGGAGTGGGTAGCCTATCCCTTCTCCAGGGGGTCTTCCCGACCCAGGAATCGAACCAGCGTCTCCTGCATGGCAAGGGGATCCTTTACCTGCTGGGCTACCAGGGAAGCCCATGCTGTCGTGCAGAAACACTGCAAGCGCTGATCGTTATTCACAAAGACGGGAGACAGGCTGAATAAATGGGACCCATCCACCCCAGGGTTCAGCAGCCTTCAGAGGAGCTACAGCCCACCTGCTGTGCACACCCAGCGCACAGTACAGGCCTCAATCTGCAGAGGACCTGTGTGCACACGTCTGGGTGCCTGGGACAACCCAAGACAAAGACGGCGCGGGGCAGAGGAGACTCATCCTTCTCCCCATGGCCTGTGAGCCACTCACATGCTGTCCCACGCACAGTGGCCTATTCAAAATGACAAAGTCCAAACCAGTGGCCTGGAGAAGCCCCCACCCCCCACAGGCTTTCAGCCCTGCAGCCCAGCCTGGAGCAGCAGGCCTCTGCCCACGCAGCCTATCTCCAGCCCAGAAAGCGCCCAGGCCACTCGGCACAGCACAGCTCCTCCCAACAGCCTGCTGTTCGTACCAGTACACCTGCCACTGTGCTCGACATAGCTGCCCCTCCCACCCCGTGGAGGTCTGGCTGAGACAGGTGAGTGGATGGGCACAGAAGCCTGCCCGGGCGGCCCATGGAGGACTTGAGCCAAGGCTGGCTGTCCTTGCTCCATCCAACTGGCCTCTTCCAACGCCGGACCTACTTCCCAGGAAGAAACAACGAGATGCAAATGTTGGTCTGGCACTTCACAGCACTCGAGTATTTTAAAGAGATACAGTGGAAGGGAGCAGCATAGCTGTGGAAAACAGCTCTCAGGCAGCTCAGACAATAGCCCTGTGCACGGGCACTCCCAGCTCCTATCACCAGTATCATGAACAATCCCCCAAACATCCCCCAAGAGCTCCCCAACTTGCTGCACACATCCAGCTCTCTGTCCAGCTGATGCCAACATCTGCCCAAAACAACTTGTTGGGGCCAGTGTCCCTTCCTCAGGGTCCTAAAGGTCCTGTCTCCGCACTGCTCTGTGACGTCACGGCAGCCTCACGTGTGGTCATTCCCAGGCTCCCCCCTGCTGGGCTAGTTGTCCACAGACTGACGTTTTACTGGTATTCCTTCAGGAGCACCTTCCAATAGACTCCAAGGTCACGTGTTGCTTCTGTATTTGCACACACATGACAGGGTTTGCCGGGACGGTTGTGACTGCTGTGCGTGCAGTTCTGAAACTCTCCACTGGTGAGAACAGTCTCTCTCCATTTACTCAGAATTCCTTCCTGACTCTCTCCGAAGTCTTCCAGTTTCCCCGACTGACATCTGAAGACTCACAGCCCCCCACAGGGTGACCCTGTATTAGGCTCAGTCTGTTTTCCAGAGTGTGTGTGTGCGTAGTTGCTTCAATCATGTCCAACTCTTTACGACCCTATGAACTACAGCCCATCAGGCTCCCCTCTCCGTGGGATTCTCCAGGCAAGAATACTGGAGTGGGTTGCCATGCCCTCCTCCAAGGGATCTTCCCAACCCAAGGATCGAACCCAGGTCTCTTGCATTGGCAGGCGGGTTCTTCACCACCAGTACCATTTGCGTAAAAATAAAATATCTTTATAAAAGTCAGTCTTCTCTGTTGCTGACCTAAAAAATCCAACTGACCCTATGCTGATTTAGTATTTGGTGACCCTGCTACGTGCTGTAATTCACTTCTGATGATTTTCAGATGCTCTGTGTACAATCATGCCGTCTGCAGAAACTTTTATTATGTTTTCTTACTGTGTGATTCTTCCTGCCTCCCTATGCGGGCTAAGGCCAGCAGCGCAACTGTGCAGAATCTGCCAGCTCCCCTCTGGGGCCCAGCTTCCTGACCCCCAGCTCCAGAGCCCCCAGCCAGCACAGGCTCTCCAGCGCCCTTGCCAGCTTGTGTGGCCATGACGTGAAGGAGAGAATCCTGGGCAGCACCACCAAAAGTGGGGCCCCCATCCTTGCTCATCTCCCTTCCACAAGCCCAAACTCACGTTCCTTCCACCCAGACCCCACTCTGGACAAAAGAGCACCCTAACAGCTTGTACGATGAGGCCAGAGGCCAGGAATCAGCACCCTCACAGAGCCAGAACATGATTGCTGCCCGAGAGAAACAACTCCCACCACACTTCAGGGTCTGTTAAGACAGTTGGCATCATTCAGATTCAGACAATGCTGATGACAGGCATCCTTGTCTGACTTTTCATCATAAAAGGGAAGGTTCTGCCATTTCACCACTAAGCGTGAGGTCAGCTGTTTTTCTGGACACTCTAGCAAGTTAAAGAAGTTCCCTTCTGCTTTTGCTTTGCTATGAGTGTTTTTAAAAATCACAAATGGATGTTGAACGTTATTAAATGTCATCTCTGCATCTTTTGATGTGTGATTTTTCTCCTTTAATCTGTTAAACAGGAATTTCACTAATTGCTATCTCTAATGTCAGACATTAAGCATTCTTGGAATAAACCCAGTTGGCCATGATGGGTTTTATCCTTTCTCTGTATTGCTATGTAACTTAATCATGTTTTGTCTAGGATATTTGCATCCGTGCTTGTAATTTTCTTCTCCCATGCTCTTCCTGCTGAGTTTTGGTGCCTTAGCAAGAGCTGTCCTTTTTTTAATTTCCTAGAAGAGTTCTGTTCGATTAGAATCATGCCCTTTTGACTGGTTGGTGAAACTTCCCATGAAGCCATGCAGGTTGATGTTTTCTTGGTGGAAAGATTTTCTTTCTGATCCAATTTCTTTTTTCCCCCTTTTTAAAAATAGCTTTATTGAGATATAATTCACCTACCATAAAACTTGCCCGTTTAAAGTACACAATTCAACATTTGTAGTACATTTGCAGATACGTGCAAACACCACAATGTCAATTTTAGGATATTTTCATTGTTTTAAAAAGAAACTCTATAGGATTTTCCTGGTGGTCTAGTGGCCGGGAATCCTCCTACAATGCGGAGGACACAGGTTCAATCCCAGGTCCGGGAAGATTCCACAGGCCATAGAGCACCTCAGCTGACGCTCCCCGAATACTGAAGCTCGAGGGCCCTACAGCCTGTTCTCTGCAACAGGAGAGATGCAGGCAATGAGACCCGCGTGCGCGGCCATGAGACCCGCGTGCGCGGCAATGCGAGAGTAGCCCCTGCTGACCACAACCACAGAAACCCATGCAAAGCAAGGAAGACGCAGTTCAGCCCGAAAGAACAAACGCATAATAAAAGTATTTTTTAAAAGAAGAAACTGCGTAACGTACTCTTCAGCTATCAACTCCCTCTCCCCCCTCCCAACTCCTGGCAACCACCAATCTACCTTCTTGCCTCTGTGGTCTGCCTGACCTGGACGTTTCCTGAAAACGCAATCAACAATGTGTGGCCTTTTGTGACTGGCTTCTCTCACTTATCACAATGTTTTCCAGGCCCATCCATGCTGTCGCACATTAACAGTCTCCCATTGTGTGGATATACGACATTCTATTTTCCTGCTCCTCAAATGATGGACTTGTGAGTCCTTCGCTCTTAGCTATTGTTCATAATGTCATTATGACCAGTCAAGCACATGTCTTCTCAAGAATACGTGTCTTCATTTCTCAGGGGTATGTACCCAGGAGTGGAACTGCAGGGTCATAGAGCAATTCCAGGTTTAATCGTTTGAGGAACAGTCAGCTTGTTCTCCAATCCCAATGACCCAATTTTTTTGCTTACTATAACATTAGTCAATATTTTAAAATCTTGACTCTGTTTCTGTTTCTCTTTTTGTTTTCTCCATTTCCTCTGCATTTGCGTATTTACCAGCATGGAACTGCTCATTACATTCCCTTGTTTTTGCTTGCAGAATCCGTGATAATGTTCCCGTCGCCAGACCCGAGCACTCTGAGCCTCCGCTTCACTGGGTTAGTCTCCTCAGATGCTTCTGAGACCTTCATCCTAAAAAGGGATCTGTTCATCTGCAGTGCACATTTGTTGGTCAATTTCTGCACTACTTTAATTTTCTCTCAATTTACCTTTTTTTCCCTCACTTTGGTGATGGGCACTTGCTGAGTCAAGTGTCTTTCCACTTCTAAAATATGCATTTAACTTACCAGTATGGTAGTTTCAGGTCACCAGACTAGCCTGATGCAGCCCTTCCAGTGACCAAGCTGAGATCACTGTGCTGAGCCTGAGTCACAGCGCATTCTTCTCTCTCTCATTTCCCTCTTTCCCTTACGGCCCATTAAGCTGGTGCGTTCTCCCCCATCCTCTTATGTTCCCTACCCTGACATCATGTATCCCTTATCCAGATCCCACAATACCTCACCTCAGCCTTATGCCTGAAGCATTTCACCCACTGGGGTCCTGGGGTCTGTTTATCCTTTCTGCGGGCCATGCCTCTTCCATTCCTTTTTACCTCCTCTCTCGCCTTCTTTTGGGTTATTTTTATTACCCTGCTTTTCCTTCTGTTAACCTGAAGTCATATTTCCATTATTTTCATGGTTACCCTCAAAATTACAACTTGAGTCTGTAAGTTACCCATGTTCCATGTTGGTCAGGACTGTCCCCTTCTCAGTAACATGAGCCCTGAGTCAATCTTGTTGACTCCCTGGAATTATATGCTGTTGGGGATGTTAGTTCTACATTCCGGACCCAACAGGAAGCTGTTCAATGCTCCCTTATCCCTTCCCTCTTTTTGACTTTCTCTTTGCTCTTCATTCCTGTCTATGTCTGGAACATGCAGGGTCATGTTCCACCGTCAATGTTTCCTTCAGAGCAACTCTCAATTTGCCTGAAAATGTCTCTATTTCACCGTCATTTTACAGTAATCTTCACCGAGTGTGGAGTTCTTGGCTGGCAGTCATTTTCTTTTCACGCACCGAGTGGACGGTCCCACCGTCTTCTGGTTTTGCTCTCAGTTCTGAAGTCAGCTGTCAGCCTGATAATCCTTGGGAGGTGATCTATATTTTGTTTTTGGAGACTGCTTTCGTTGTTTGCAGTTGCAATCTGTTATGTTATGGCATGATTTTTTTTTTTTTTTTTCCTGCTTAGAAAGACACTGGGCCTCTTGAATCTTCTTAATCGTTCTGATCAGTTTTGGGAAATTTTCAGCCATTCTCTCCAGACCTCACCCTGTCAATTTCCCCTTCTCCTCTACCTCTGGGCCTCTGCTGGAGCGAGCAGGACCTCCTCACCGTGTCCCTAGGTTTCTCATCCTCTGTTGCCACATACCTGCCTTCCCATGCCACACTCTGTGTAATTCCTCTTGACCTATCTTACAATTTTCTAATTCTCTTCAACTGTTTCTAACCTGCTTTCAAATCAGTCTATTACTTAAAATTTCCCCCAGTTCTCTTTGGTTTTCCCAAACTTGCTGGGTCAGTTTTTGTGGCTTCTCATCCCTTACAGGTTCCCTAGCTCATCTTGCTCCTGAAAGCACAGTGAGAATTGTTTTATTCAGTGTGGGGCGCTCTGTCTACTGGTCTGCTGCCATCAACTCTGCGCGGCCCTGGCTGCACTTCCTCGCACACCAAGTTACCTCTGTCCATATGCTGGTCACCATATTCGGGAACTGTCTGTAGGAATAACCTGAAGCAGAGGATAAAGGTGCCCAAAATTCACACCCACCTGAAACTTCAGAATGTGCCTTATTTGGAATAAGCGTCTTTGTGGAAGTAATCAAGGTAAGGATCTTGAGACCAGATCATCCTGGACTAGGTCCCACATTGCTGAGGGCCCACCCTCCAATCCCAACCAGCTCTGCAGAGACCCCCACTCCAGCCCTGGGGGAGCAGGAAAGAACCCAGAACAGACAGAGCCAAGCTGGGGATGCCCAACACTCTCTGGACCAGGCCTGAGGCTGTCATGCCAGACTATGCCCTGGGGACTACCAGGCCAGCCCCTCTGAGCACCCCACCAGTCACACGTCCTCACATCTGCCCTCCAGGGCAGCCAGGTGGCAGGATGGGCACCGATGGAAGAGGGGGTGTGCAGGTTCGGCCCATGCAGGCACTGGGGCCACCCTGGTCCTACACCACTCACCCCCTAGAACACCTCACTCCTGCCCACTCATGGCTGGGTGGGGGGGGCACAGATTTTGATTGCCTTTCCTCCTGCCAACAGGCCCAGCCATCCCAAGGGCCACCCTGCCCGCAAACCTAGCTCCTGGGGCATGGGGGAGCTTAGACCCTGGGCTGGGCGGACGGAAGGAGAGCAGGCCAGAGTTCTAGAAGCCACAGCGCCCTGCCAAGGAAACCTCAGCCCCACCAGACAGCATTTAATTTCTGTGTGAATCAAATTCAAAACAAATTCCAGTGCTGAGAACCGGTTCTGAGATTAACCCTCCATCTACCCGTGGCCTGCCGCCTCCCACCCAAGCACGTGGGGGTGAACACAGACCCCACCAGAGCCCAGGGTCCCCGAGAGCGCCACCCTCACTTGATGCCCTGCTAAGGGATAAGGGTGAGCAGCGCGGGAGGGAAGCCTGCTGTATACAGGCCACACTATGACAGGGACTTCGTGTCCAGGATGGCTGTCACCTCTGTCAGGCTCCGATCTCCCCATCGCAGGGGGCCCTAGCATTCCAGGGCACAAAGAGTTCTTGGTCGGTCCCTAGCGCCATCCCCAACCGGCTACTCCAGGGAACTGCCTGGCCCCGCTGGGAGTCGGCTGGCAGACCCAGAGCTCGGCACACTCAGCTACCTGGGACCTGGAGCACCACCCACCAGCCTCACAGAAACGCCCCCACTCACACTTGGCTCCTGAAGTGAGCAGAACTCATGGGACAGACCCCCCCCCCCCCCCAGCCTCTAAGGGTCACCAGATACCTGTGCCCTTTCCAGACTAGGATGATGGAGCCCACACTGGAGAGCGGCCCCCAGCAGAGCGACCACGGCTGCTGCAATCCCCCGGACTCACTGCCTGCCGCAAGGAGAAGACGGGCTACAGTGGCTTCACGCAGGGACTCGAGGGGCCAGCCCACCTCCGTGTCCTGCTCACCACATCCCCAGGCCTCAGAGGCGGCTGTGGACTCGCGCTGGGGTTGCCACAAAGCACAGGGGAGACTCGAGGCAGGTGCTTGGAGAATCGCAGGGCACCCCCACCCCGCCATTCCCAGCATCGACGTGATGACCGGGTTCCTTCCCGGAGCTGGCCTCCCGGGGGCCCAGCACCACGCCAGACACAAAGGAAGGACGCTGGGACAGCCGTCATCAACACCCCGCCCTGGGGGGGCCTGGGGCAGCCGCCGCTGCTTGCTCTGTCCCAGAGGAAGCCAGGCTGCTGTGCTCTGGTCTGGGAGCCCCTGGCGGCCTCTGCTCCCGGGCCAGACCACTTCCCTGGCCACGTCTACCTCAGGTATCGCTAAGAAAAACAAACGCAGCTTGAGGCTTGCCTTTTTCCATTCCCTCGTCCGGCTGCTGGTCTCGAGGTACAGGGCCTGCCAGCTGGGCGGCCGGGTTTCCTCCTGTGGCTAGGGGCGCCAGGCCAGCCAGGAACCTCACTGGGAGGAGCAGGGAAGCATGGCGGACTGAGCCTGCAGGTCACGGAGCCAGATGGCCAGCAAACCACCCAGGTCGACACTGTCCAGAGTGGGGCTGTCCTCCTCTGGAGACCCTGGCCCAGCCCACGAATGTCCCTTAATCATTAGCCCGGCAGGAAAACAGGCTGGTCATCACCCAGACCGTGCTACCAAGCCCCACTCCACATGCCTGCTCAGACCTGCTATGAAACCTGGGCAACCACATGCCCCCACCTCCCCAACCCTGGAAGCTGCAACAGAGCCCTCTGCCCTCAGCACAGCACCCACAGCAACATGGCCCACAGAGCCTCTGTCCAACGTTCAGGACCCAGTGCCTCAAGTCTACGACACCCAGCCCACCACCCGCGTACTGGAAGGTGTAGTGGTCCAGCCAGCAAGGATGGGTACGGCGTGGTGGAGGTCGGGTGAGCAGAGAGCCAGGCCACCTGGTGAACGAGCACCTCAGACCCCACCCCAGACTCCTGGGTGCAGAGACAGGAAGCGGAAGAGACACAGGCTCCCCCACAGGACTTAGAAGAGCCAGCCCAGTGAAGTTTGGAGAAGACACCACAAGGGACCTACACCACAGGTAAAGGGTGATACTGCTGGGCTGTCCTGTGGCTTCCTGAAAGAGGCAACAGCTGAGGCAACCCTGGAGGATGGGCAGGCCTGGGAGGACAGTCCTGCTCCCCACCCAGGAGGCAGGGACCTGGCCGCACTCACTTCCCCAACAACTGCGCCTCCTCTGAAACCTCCTGCAGCCTGCTCCGCCAGGGTGGGCACGGCAGGGGCACCCCTACCACTGGGACAATCCACAATGGGAGCCTGGTGCCCCCCAGGCTGGGATTAAGAGGACTGTGTGCCGCCCTGCTGACAGGTGCCACATTTCTGCAGCCAGGAAAGCCAAGCCAGGCCCCTTATCAGCTTATCGCTCCGACCCAAATTCAGGGCCCACGGCCCCCCAGGAGGAATCGTGTGCATGCATGCTTTTCCAGGAGAAAAAATACCCACACGTTTCTATTGTCCTTGATACCACAAGGCCCCTGGGGTGGGCGGTGGGCACCAGCCTCAGTCTGGGGCCACCCTGGGAGCTGGGCAGGATCATGCTAGTGCCGTGGCCCAGGACTCAGGTCCTCGACCACAGCAGCAAGGACAGGGTGAGATTAGGCCAGCTGTCCTCCCGTCCAGACGGCCGCCGGCTGTGGTGGGACACCTGCTCACACAGCTGAGGGGAGCCAGATGGCGGCGGCTTCCTCCTCACCTCAGGCCCCACCGGGAGGCTTTGGACCCCTCCGCCAGCGCACATGGGTTCCTAGCCCCGAGGCCCAGGCCTGCCCTGATGCTCCCACCTGCCTCTGTGTTAGGGGGCCAGGGTGGAGCCCCCACAAGCCTACAGAAGGGGACAGTGAGGGAGGCAGGGGCCAATGGTTTGGGAGTCCACAGACCCCCCAGAGCAGACTGGGCAGGAGAAGGAGGTCTCTGGAGACGAGAGAGACAACAGGCAGTCAGCCCACCAAGAGACCCCTCGGCCGCCCCCACCTGCTCTTCCCACCTGCCTCCTCATGTCCGCCCTGCACCCGAAGGCTGGGGAACTGGAACGCCTTGGTCCCTCTGCTGGCCACAGAGGTCCAAGACCACAAGTCCAGAAAGAATCTCCCTTCCTCTGCAGGCAGGAAGCCCGGCCCGTCCACCACATCCCCGTCCGCTCCTGTCCCTGGAAGCCCTCCCCACATCGCCAGGCCCTTCCAGCAGCCTGCTGCCTCCACCCCCAGCCCTCATCACCCGCTGTCCTGGCTATTTGTAATGCCTTCTTTGGGGGAAATGTCTATTCTGTTTCTTTGCCTAATTTTTGGCTCAGTTGTTTGTTTACCTGTTGAGTTGTAAGAGCTCCTTTATGAAAGGATGAGAGACAGCATGCTGCCTCACAGGTCAAGAAAACAGGTTCTCCTCAGTCCCAGAACAGATCTAGAATGCTTCAAGTAACCCACAGGGCGACTTCCACGGGGCACAGGCAATCTCTCTGCCAGCCCCTCAGCTGCCCTGGACCCTGTGGACAGAGCCCCATCGCCTGAGCCTCAGCTCACAGTGGAGCCAACTCTCTCCTGACCCTCTGAAGCACACTGCTCCCCGTGGTCTCTCCCCCAGAGGCCATCTGCCTGGCGGCCTTCTTTGGGCGTGTCTGTCCTGAGGTGGGTCTCTTGTGGGTAGCACCAGCCCTGCCACCCAAGCCCCCGTGACTCCCTGAATTCCTACTTACCTTACAGCACCACCACTCCTGGCCAAGGAATCACCTGGGACACCTCTCACTCTGCCAGCCCCCCTATAACCCCTGTGGACTCTGGGTCTCCCGAGCCCCCCCACACAGACGCCCCCCCCCCAGCCCCCACGAGGGCTGTTTCATTATCCCAGCAGGTCTCTGTCTTACCCGCTGCCCACTCACTGGTTCACCATACAGCCTCGTCATTCTACCGTCAGGCAGGCTCCTCCTGCCCTGGAAACCTTCTCTCCTTCTTTCTACTCCAGGGACCAGCTAGAAGCCTCTCCTTGAAGCAGCCAGCAGGCATGCGGCCACATAGGACCCCAAGTTGAACCCAACGCTCAGCATTCAGAGCAGCAGAGGAGGCTGAACCTCCCAGGCCCACACTGAGAGGCCACCCCCACCCCACAACAGCAGCCCCTAAGCACAGTGCCAGGGCCCCCAGCTAGCCCCAGTCTGCGGCAAAGCCCTAATCCCAGAGCAGACCCCAGCAAGGGAACCTTCACCCCAGCCCACACAGTCCACCGGGGCCAAGCAGGGACGGTCCACGGATGCAGACCCTTTATAGGGTGAGAGGCAGCGTGCTGGTTCACAGGTCAAGAAAACAGGCTCTCCTCAATCCAAGAGGAGACCTAGAGCATTGAAAGAGCTCTCACGTCCCGACAGAAAGACAAACAACGGTGCTAAAAGTTAGGCAAGGAAGCTGAAGAGACATTTCCCCAAAGTAGACACTGCAAATAGCTGCTATGCATGTGAAAAGGTGCTCAATATCACAAGCTATCAGGGAAGTGTTAGTCACTCAGTCATGACTGACTCTTTGCAACCCCATGGACTATAGCCCGCCAGGCTCCTCTGTCCATGGAATTCTCCAGGCAAGAGTACTGGAGTAAGTAGCCATTCCCTTACTCCAGGGGATCTTCCCAACCCAGGAATTGAACCTGGGTCTCCGGCATTGCAGGCAGATTCTTTACCTTCTGAAACACTGTGGAAGCCAGTCATCAGGAAAATGTGAATGAAAACTACAATGAGATACTACCTCAAGTCTATCAGGATGGTCAGAATTTTAAAAAAAAAAAAAAAATGTTTCTTTTAAATCAGAGAAGCATTGGCGAGGATATGGAGAAATTGGAACCCTCCCTCTTACTGGTGGGAATGCAAAATGACGCTATCGAAAAAAGAGTTTGGTGGGTCCTCAAAAAGTTAAACACAGCATTACTATATGATCCAACAATTCTACTTTTAGGTATATACCCAGGAAAACTGAAAACATACGTCCACCAAAAAAAAAAAAAAAAAAACAACTGTAAACCAATTTTCACGGAAGCATTATCCACAACACCCAAAAAGTTGAAACTACCCAAGTACCTATCAACAGATGAATAGATGGAAGAGAGCTGTCACATGCCCATCCAGTCGAATATTATTTAGTCACAAAAAAGAACGATACACTGAATCATCCTACAAATGTGAATAAACCTTGGAAACAGTATGCTCAGTGAAAAAAGCCAGATGCGAAAAGCCACATACGGTATGATTCCGTTTATATGAAATGTCCAGAACAGGCAAATCCACAGAAACAGAAAGTGGATTAGCGGTTGCCAGGGGCTGGGGGAGGGGGAGGGGGATATAAAGTTTCTGGGGTGATGAAAATGTTCTGGAATTAGAGAGCTGTGCTGGTTGCACAGCCTTGTGGATGTATTAAAGACCACTGAACTGTACGCATCAACTAATAGAGAGGGTGTGAGTTACATCTCAATAACAAAAAGCACTCGCCCCCCATTCGCAACAGTCCAGAGCACCTCAGCTGCCAATTAAATTGACTGCCAGCACCTCTCATAGACTAGGGAAGCCCTCAATGGCATGCCTGTGCTGCCTCACGCATGCAGGCCTCCAGGCTGCCTGGAGCAGAAAGTTGGGACAAACCCACAGACCTCACAGCAGTGCCCTGCTCCCCTTCGGTAACCTGCAAATGCTTCCAGTGTAACGTGGAGTGCTGAGGCCAACACCTGGAAGAGCCTCAGTGCTCACTGTGCCCCTTCTTGCTTCTTCTGAAGATTAATCTCCTTGGAAGCCTCAGGCCTCCACTCGCCTGGGCAGCTGCTGGATGCCTGTCTCGCAGCTTCCCTAGGGGCCTCTGCTGGGGGCTGCCTCAGCACATGGGACCTCTAAGAAAATGGCAGTAAAGTGCCAGGGAGCCCAGGCCATGCTTTGGCTGGCACAGATCCCCAAATCCCAGCCCCAGTCCCTAACTCCAGGCTCAGAGAAGCACAAGGGTAGCTTGCCCCAGGGTCTGGGGCATCCCTTCCTGAGCAGCTTTCAGCATACATGACCCACCCTTTACCTCCATATTCTCACCTGAGGATAACACCTAGAGAGAAGCTGAGTACCGGAGAGCCCACCCAGATCTATGGAGTGGGACAGGGCGGCAGGGGGAAGGGGGGGAGGTCGTTGGTGGCAAGGAGGGGTGTCCAAGTTTATATCTCAAACTTGCCGCAAGCCCTTGGGACAGCCTCTTCCTGCTTAGAGCCAGGCTCCACTTCCTTCCAAGAGGGCATCAGGCCAAGCTGTCTAGGCCCCCAGAGCACAGACATCTCGGTAGCCCCAGGAGAATCAGATGGAAACACCACCTGCTAATCACGCCAAAAAGCAGGGTCAGGCCTGGCAGGAAGAGAGAGGAGCCCCTTTTCCGTGGCAGGCAGATGACCTGCAGGGCCCAGCCTGATGGCCAGAGGCTGAGGAGGACAGCAGAGGCAGGGCGGCTTGGGTTGCAGGCCGAGGGGGGTGGGGGGGCAGGGCAGGGAGGGCTCCCACCGCCCACGTGATCCTCCCCCGGGCCAGCCTCTCCGGGTTTCTGGGCTGTAACTGGAGCTGCCCTGCCTGTGCGCCTCTGTGCCAGGCAGAGCTTTCAGAGTGGGGGAAGGGAGAGGAGGGCTGGATCCCAGCTCCTTCCCCGGTTCCCTCCGTACTCGGGGTGGGGAGGGGAGCCCCAGCACAAGGCACAGGGAGGCCCCCTGGCTCTGGCCCAGCCCTGCCTGGCCCTGCCTGCCTTGGGCCATCTCCTCCTCCCCCTACCCTCTGGCTCCTGTCCCTTTACTAGGCCAGGAGAAAAAGCCCCAGACCCAGGTTCAGCCGCTCACTGCCGGCCGGAGGCTGGGTCTTTATGCCCTGTGCTATCCTGAGTGGACTCCAGCACCAGGTCCCTTCCCTCCTTTGCTTGCTCAGCTGGCACGGAGCCTGCCACCCCTCCAGGACTTTCGTCCACCAAGCTGTCTTGTCTCTCTTGCCTGGTGTGGAGGAGACAGAGGGGAAGTGCCCTCCAGCAGAGCAAGCACAGCCTCTTCCTCTGGGGCAGTCTTCCACGGGGCAGGACTTGAGAAGCCCACTTGAGGTGACCTCTGGGATTTAAAAGCAGGGCCAAAAGGGCTAGCTGGAGAAGCCGCAGGGGCGCCAAGCCCTCTCAACTTGCCACACAGCCCCTGGGGGTTATTCTCTTCAAGGGAGCCAAGGAGACGTCCCTGGAGGTACAAAGCGCAGAGAAAACAGGGAGAAAGAGAGATGCTGCAGGGGTGGGGGTGAAGGATGGGAGCCAGGACCCTGAAAACCACTCTGTGGATCCGACCTTCCCGGAGAGTAAAAGCGGGCAGCACGGACTCCGCACAGAGCACAGAGTGGCGCAGACGAGCCCAGGGTGTGTCTGGAGCCTGGTGAGCAGACCCACGGCAGCGCCTGGACAGCGCAAAGGCACAGCTGGCTGACAGGCCATCGTGACTCACCGCGGACCTGCAGCCAGACAGCCAGCCTCTGACCCTCCCTCTGCCCGAGAGGGTGAGGCAAAGGCTGCACAGATGGCATGCAGGGGCGTGCCAGCCTCTGCACAGCCTGAGCCCCAGGCAGGCCAAACTCACAGCCACAGCCCTGGCTTCGGGGTGGGGTCTCCAGGGTAAGAAGACAAGGAGCTGATCCTGGGAGACAACCCAGGGGAAGGGAACAGGAGAAGTGGGCGCGGGGAGAAAAACACAAAGGGAAAGTTTCCCATGAAAATATTTTATTTTCTTTGAGAACAGGATACACCTGCAGGGCTTCTCGCCCAGTCTGCCTCTCCCCGCCCTGGCAATGCCACATTTCTGGACCAACGGGGCCCTCTGCCGGCCAGGCCGCTGCGCGCCGCGCCTGGTCCACGGGAGAGGGAACAGGTGACAACGGGCGCAGGGCGGCAGCCCGGAACGGGCATAAGGCACCCCGGACGGGGTCTGGGCGGGACTCGAGGGTGGCCTCCGCTCCAGGAGTGGCACGGGGGCAGGAGGCGGGGCGGCTGGGGAGAGCCGGAGGGCTGCCTACACGATGCCACACAAACCTCGGGGGCCCATCTGCAGAGTACAGCGAGGGTCCCCAGAGCTCGCCTGGCAGGACATCCCAGATCTGGGAGCGAGGAACCAGGAAGGGCAGGAAAGAACGATGGGGAGAGACGAGCCAAAACCACGAAAACTGCTGCTGCGGAGAAGCGCGCGGGGCAGCGACCCGGGAGGCGGCTGGAGGCAGCATTCACAGCCCGCCCGGGCCCGGCGCACCAGAGAGGTCCCACAGACGCGCTCCCGCGGGTCGCGGCCCGAGCGAACGTCAGAAGCAAAGCGCAAGAAAAATAAAATTCCTCCAGCCTGGAGTTTTTCCCCCTCTGGGGCTCAGTGCAAGGAACATCTGGATTTTGTACGTATTTTTTTGTTGTTGTTAAATTAACTTCTCGGAGAGAGAAAGGAGGGGGAAACTGCAAGGGGGGTGGGTGTGCAGGGGCCAGGGAGGCTCCAGACGTTTGGCTAGAAATCCCAGCCAAAGGCAGCCGATAACCAGAGCTTGGTCCCGCAGCTGCAGGGAGCCTCGCGCACGGCCACAGGGACTACGGCTCCGGGGTCACGAAGGACCGGGGCCTCACGCCAGCCAGCCGGGCACGCCGGCCCCTCTCCGTGAGCCGTGCCACAGGGACACCGACTCCCGAACCCAGCGACGCGGGCGCCGCAAACAAACAGCTCCAGGCAACCCGGCGCCCCTCGCTAGCCCGGGCACCGCGCCCCGCGCACCTGGATCGCCCCCGCCCTCGCGCCCGCGCCGGCCTCGGGCCCGGCCCGCCCGCCCCGCCCGCCGGGCCGCCGAGGCACCTACCCGAAGTAGGCGGCCGAGGGGCGCAGCGCGGCGAGCAGCAGCGTCAGCGCGAAGGCCGCGGCCAGCCAGCGCGCCAGCAGGGGCCCATCCAGCATCTTGCCGCGCCGCGGCGGCTGACCATCGCGCGCCCGGCCCCGCGCTGGGCGCCCCGCGGCCGCCGCCCTCTTATAGCGCCCGGAGCGCCAGGCCGGGGGCGGGGCGCCGGCCAGCTGGCCCGGCCCCGCCCGCGCCCGGGGAGGGGTCACGCCGGCGCCGGGGGCGGGCCGAAATGCGAGCCCGCGCGCAGCCCGGCCCTGCTGCCTCCGGGCCGCGCGGGTCTCAGGGCGCGCCTCGCGCGTGGGAAGCGGGGCACGCGAGGGGCGGGTGGGAGCCGGCGCGGCCGGAAGGGGCGGGAGCGCGGCGGGGGCCCGGGGAAGGGAGCGAGCCCGCGAGCGGCTGTGGGCGTGGGTGGAGCCAAGTCGGAGGGTTGGTGGCCTGGGGCAAGACGGCGAGGCTGGCGCTGCGCGGCTAGCCGGGTGGGAGCGAGCGAGTGGGGACGCCGGCGGAATCTGGAAGTGGGAGGCTCGGTGCAGCTGCGGGGGCGGGGTGTGGCCTGGGGCGGGGCCGGGGCGGAGCTCTTGGCCGGCACTCAAGCGGGTGGTGCCGCGGGGGACTCGGGTGTCAGCCCGGAGCTGGAGCTAGCTTGTCGGCTCCCAGAGGAGTTTGCGTGAAAGGGGAGACAGGCCAGCAGGTGATGCCCCTGCCTTTGCGAGGCCAGACGGGCGCTGCTCCCTGGCTTGTTGCCTTGGGAATGAGGCGACCTGATCAGGGATGGTGCGGCCAGGTCGATCGACCTTTTGGGACCTTTGTCTCCCTATTCTTAAATCGAAGGAGGAGCTGGCTGAGGTCGCTGCCAGCGCTGATCCCCGGGTGACCTCCTTCTCAGAACTTCTACTGTGAGGACTGGACGAAGGGGGCTTGGCACGGGTAGAGGCAACAGGAGCTGCCAGGGACAGGGAGGAGAGACGATGCAGAGTCACTGCTGAAGTAAGTCAGGGTCCGAGAACCCAAACCCCAGATTAAAACAGATAACACAAATTAACAGCAGGATGGGTTCAAGGAGAATCCTTAGAGACCGCTGGGCCAGGGCTTCCGCATGTCAACAGCCACAGCGGGGAGAGCTCTGAGGTTCAGGATATGGGAAACGTGTCCACGAAATGCCAGCCTTCAGGTGACCGTAGAGGCTCCATGGGTCCACTTGGCCAGTACTGTGGGGGCCCTCAAGTCCTGGGCCTGCAGGGCAAAGCACAGTTTTCTAACAGCCATCCGTACTGAGCTGCTGCTTCTGGGCACAGTGACCCAGAGTCTGGGGGTCTGAGCACCTCTAAAGGCTGGGTTAATGGGTTCTGAAGATCTGCTTAGTGACGTGAGTCAGGACAAGTACTGAAAGGCAAAACAGGTACCCGGAGAGTGGCGCAGGGAGCGCAACACATGCCTGGGCTCCCACCTCTGTTAGAAGGCCACCCACTGAGCATACCCCATCCTCCCTAGGGGCCTCCCAGTGCTGGGCTGGTGAAAAGAGGGCAGAGAGGAGATGGGGCGTGGGCAAATCACTTCCTCTCTGGGCCTCAATTTCCCCATCTGAGAGGCATCCAACTCTAGGGAATCATAATGTCTTTTTCTAAGTTGTAATGTCGCGCTGCAGAAACCTCCACCCATGGTTTTGCTTCTGTGGGTGTGACCAGCCTCACGTCATCCCCCACCCCAGGGACTCCTCATGTAGGAGGGGGCTCTCCAACACTCTCGTCTGCTCACACCACACTCAGCCACTTCAACAGGGCTGCCACAGCAAAGAGAACACCAAAGCAGCTGCAGCCCACCCAGGCTGGAGGGCTAGGGGACACCCTGTCATGCCGTACTTCCACGTGTCTGAGTTCAACCCCCAAGGCCTCCACCTGAAGTCCTGGCTGCCACGCCCCGGAAGCGTGAGGCATGAGCTGAGGGGACGCAGACTGATGACATCTTTAAAGGCACAGAGATTGCCTCCCAAAAAAGTGAAAGGTGAGATTGTAAATGTGTCTGGAAGGCGCTGCAGGCCTTAATAGAGTCTCTTTCCATGGCGAGTGGAGGGTTCTCCTTTGGCCACCCAGCAAGTCCCAAAGAAAGAGGTGGCCAGCTGAGGCTCCAGCCAGCAACTGGGGGGCGGGGCACAGTGCAACGGGGGCTGGAAAGACGAGTGCCATCTGTGGAAGGGGAATGAGGGTTTTCATCAGGGGCTGCCAGCTCATAGCAGCTTGGGGGCTATTGCAGCGGCCCCAAAGCACCTGTTTTTGAGCGCTAAGCCTCCCCCACGTATCAGCAGGGACACCTTCAGTCCAGGGAATAGGAGCACCAGGCTTTGCTAGGCCGTGCAACATGGGAGAAGGCTGAGGTGGGTGGCAGTGCCTGGTACATAGTAACATTGGGAATACGCCTGAGGGTCTAGGTGGGGCCGCCCCTGCAGTGATGGCAGCAGCTGAGGTGGTGCCACCCGCTACCACTGCAGCTGGACCTGGGGGCACTGGCTGCCTCCCCCCGGAGTCTCCCAGACCTTAGACCTCTCCAGCAGGTCTGACCACTTTGCCCTGCCCTTGCCTGCATGCGCACCTCCGCCATGACCACTGGTGGGCCTTCCTGTACTGCAGACAAAAACCGAGGTGGCCCTACTTACGGACCTCAAGGCACCCCTGCGGTCTATACCTCTTCAGAGGGGGCCAGGTGCTCCCCACTTCTGTGTCCACGTCTCCTGCCTCCCGGCACATAAGCCCCAAGCCACCTTTGCAGATTCTGGTCACCTGCAACACCTCCCCGAGCCATTCCGCGTTGGCCTGGCCTCTCTGTGCCCAGTGGGGAGAAGGAAGGTAAGTTAATGTGGAACAGTCATCAACAGACAAGCTTATGGTTTGATTGACACTGGATGGTAAACTGAGGCCCAGAGAACCCAGCAATTTAGCCCCAAGGACACAAAGCCACCCGGGGGTGGGAGAAGGAACGCCTGACCCCAGTCTCACGCTTTACCAGCTGAGCCACCTCACAGGTGATCTTGCTGGCCTCAGCACAGCATGAGAAGGCCGTGTCATCCCAGGAGGTCAGAGCTTCTTGCAGCATAGCGTGCTCTGGCCAATGGCAAAGTGGTCCCATATTTCTGTTGGAGAAGCCTGGGCTGGAGGCTTCCTTATTCCCCTGCCACAGCCACCTAGGTCTGCTTGGCATGCTGTCTGGGAAAGGACATCCAGAGCACCAGGCAGAACAAGCTGTCACTAGTGCAGAGGCTGCAGCCACCCCGTGCAGTGTGAGGGAGAGCACGGACTGGTCCAGGCCGCCTGCATGGTCTCCACCCTGTACGTGTTCCTAACCAGAGTCATGGTCTCCAAGGGGCAGATGGGCACAGCTCCAAGAGGACCAGATCAGCACCAGGGTGGGCATGTGCTCTGAAACAAAGCCCACCCCAGGAGGGGAAAAACAAGCTCTGAAGGCTCACTGACACTTCTGCAAACATCCAACTTCATGGAGACCCTAGCCCTGTGAACTGCCAGAATCACTCACAGCAATAGGTCCTGAGCACGCTGACGCCCAGCTGGCAGAGGGGGCTGCCCAGGTCTCAGCACGACAGCAAAGTCCTGCAAAGCTAGAGTGCTCACCATGACCCCAGCCTGGGCAGCACACCTTCCTAGGCCAGGCCCACCTGACATCTTCAAGGCCGGGTCTGGATGCAGTGGCAAGGCCTCAATTGTCAGTTCAGTGACCGCCTCAGCCACGTCCTCCCAGGGCCAGAGCCAGAGAGAAGGGATAGAGGCCAGGTGGAGGCCCACCTTCCCAGCTGATGCCCACCTGCTCCTCAGCCACTCTTCAGGCCTGAGTCACTGAGCCAGCAGCAAGATGAGAATGAGGTTTGGGGAGGATCTAGAGAGGCCAGGGTGGGGAGGTTTCACTGCCCAGAACCAGGGACAGTTCTCTCAGGTGGTCTGGAAGGAGTGGGTGAACAGCTGCTTATCAGAAAACATTACCTAATTGGGGCCTAACTGGGAAGGTTTATGGGGCCAGGCAGGGGGGCTCCCCGGGGGGGATGGTGAAAGCCGCTCATGAGTCATTTGAAACTGAGCCGGACAAAGAGCTTAAGGAGAAATGATCCCACCCAGTCTGCCAGCCATAGGTAGAATGAGCTCATGGACTCTGGGGCGCACATGAATGCATGTGTGTGTGTGTGAGTGTGTGCGTGCGTGCGTGTGCGTGTGTGCGTGCGTGTGTGTGCATGAGAGAGGTGTAGAGAGGGAAGGGAAGAGCGGGGAGGAAAAGAAGAGAAGAGAGAAAAAGCTGGTAGTCACACAGCTGGGACTCAGAAACTGAGCCCCGCTCTCCCCTGGGTGTGGAGCCTCCACTATGGGCCACATTACTGCATGGGCAGGCTGCCCCCTGCAGGTCGGCGAGGGAAGGGCCCCGTATCTCAGTCAACATCGTGGTTCAGCAATCCAGCCAGCATCCTGGTCTAGCATCCTCATCCAGCATCCCAGCCAGCTTCCTGGCCAGCATCAGGCCAGCATGAACATACTTTCTCTGCAGTGCCCAGCACAGGACCTGTTCTTGGATAAATGCCAAATGGGCATGGAGTGTTTTCTTCAGTGGGACACCAGCTGTTCACACCACTTCATCCTCTGTGAGATGTGTGTTGGAGATGGATGCATAATAAACATTTTTAACATGTTTATTCAAATGTTTAAAACTTATTTTGAAAGAATGTTAGATCCACATGCACCTGTGAAAAATAATAAAGAGACTCCTTGTACCCTTCACCTGGTTTCTCCCAATGATAACTTCTTGCAAACTGTAGGACAGTATGACAAACCAGAAAACTGGCATTGACAAAATCCATTGACCTTGCTGCCTGCACTCATCTGTGTACATGTGTGTTTTGTTCTATGTACTTTTATTAAATCTGGAGGTGCACTTGTCTACCACAGTTACACCGAACATCTCCATCACTCATGCCACACGCCCTCTACCATCTGCTAATCTGCTCTCCATCTATCATTTTGTCCGCTCAGGAAAGCTGTACGCATGTAATCATACAGTATGTTGCCTTTAAGGCTTGGCTTTTGCACTGCGAATGATTTCCTGGAGATCTGTCCAGGTTGTCGAGTTTATCAATGTGTGTGCGCTCAGTCTCTCAGCTGTGTCCAACTCTTTGCAGCCCATGGACTATAGCCCACCAGACCATGGAATTCTCCAGGCAAGGATACTGGAGTGAGGTGCCATTTCCTCCTCCAGGGGATCCTTCTGACCCAGGGATCCAAGCTGCTTCTCTCGCCTCTCCTGCCCTGGCAGGCAGATTCTTTACCACTACTGCCACCTAGGAAGGCCACGTGTACCAACAGTTCCTTCCTTTGGGTTACGTCCTAAGAGTCTACTGTGTGGATATACCATTCGGTCATTGAAGAACACCTGGGCTGTGTCCAGCTTCTGGTTATTATGAATAAAACTGCTCTTAACATTTGTGTACAGGTTTTATGTGAACACAAGTTTTATTCATCTGAGATAAATGCCTAGGGGAACAATGGCTGGGTCATATGGTAGTTACAGGTTTAGTTTTGTAAGAAACTGCCAAACTATTTTCCAGAGTGGCTGCACTGTTTTACATTCCCACCAGCAATGTACAAGAAATCCAGTTTTTATACATCCTCATCGGTATTTGGGGTTGTCACTGTTTCTTGTTTGCTTGTTTTAGTCATTCTTATAAGCATGCAGTGGTATCTCATTGCGGCTTTAATTTACATCTCCCTAATGGCTAATAATGTTGAACATTAATGGATTTTATTGCCTCTTTGATAAAATGTCTTCATCTTTTGCCCATTTTCTAACTGAATTTTTTAATGTTGAGATTGGAATGCTCTTTATATGTTATAGGTATGATTCTTTTGTCAGATGCTACTTTGCAGATATTTCCCCCCATCTGTGCTTTGTCATTTCATCTTCCTCACTTGGGCTTTTGCAAAGCAAAACTTTTTAATATTTCCTTTTATTGTCATGGTTGGGGGTTATGCCTGAGCTGTTTTCCTAGGCCAAGATTCTGAAGACTTTTTCAATTTTTTTTAAATAAAAGTTTTATAGTCTTACAGTTTTAAGTCCATGATACATTGTGAGTTAATTTTTATATAAGGTGTAAGGTTTAGGTTGAGGTTCATTTTTCTGTCTATGGATGTCCAATTGCTTTAGCACCATTTGTTATAAAGGCTTTTTCCTCCACTCAACTGCTTTTGTGCCTTATTCGTTAGAAATCCGTTGTGTATATTTGAGTGGAGCTATTTCTGGATTCACTGTGGCGTTCTGTTCCTGTATGTGTCTATCCCTCTGCCGATACAACACTGTCTGATTTCTGGATCACACTGATTTCTGGAACAATATAGCAAGTCAGCATTGCATAGGGTTATTCTTTCACTTAAGTCTTTTTTTTTTCAAGATTGTTTTAGCTATTCAAAGGCTTGTAGCTTTCCATAGTTTTAGAATAAGCTTGTCTGTGCCTACCAAAAAAAAGAAAAAACTTACTGGGATTATGGTAAGAATTATGCTAAACCTATAGATCAATTTGGAGAGAACTGACATCCTTGCTCGGAGAAGGCAATGGCACCCCGCTCCAGTACTCTTGCCTGGAAAATCCCACGGATGGAGGAACCTGGTGGGCTGCAGTCCATGGGGTCGCTAAGAGTCGGACATGACTGAGCGACTTCATTTTCACTTTTCACGTTCATGCATTGGAGAAGGAAATGGCAACCCATTCCAGTATTCTTGCCTGGGGAATCCCAGGGATGGGGAAGCCTGGCGGGCTGCCGTCTATGGGGTCACACAGAGTCGGACACGACTGAAGCGACTCAGCAGCAGCAGCAGACGTCCTTGCTATGTTAGGTTTTCCAATTCATGAACACAAAATGTCTCTATTGATTTAGGTTTTCTTTGACTTTTTAAAATCATTTTGTAATTTCAACATAAAGATTCTGCATATTTTGTCAAGTTCATAACTGAATATTTCATTTTCTTCAGAGTGATTATAAATGTGTATTTTACGTTTCCACTTCCACATGTTCACTGTAAGTGTATGGAAATGCAATTGATTTTTGTGTGTTGATCTTACACACAGTCATGCAGAGCTTACTTAGTGCTGAAAGGTTTGGATTTTTTTCTTGTAAAAGGTTCGGTAGGGGACTTCCCTGGTGGCTCAGTGGTAAAAATCCAGGGGTCAAATCCCAAATGCAGGAGACATGGGTTCGACCCCTGGACCAAGAAGACCCCACGTGCCTCAGAGTAACTAAGCCCATGCACCTCAAGTATTGCACCCTTGCTCTGGAGCCCAGAAGCCCATAGCTACTGGGCCCGTGTGCTGCGGCCACTGAAGCCGGAAAGCCCAGACCCCATTCTGCGCAACAACAGAAGCCGCCACGGTGAGATGTCCACGCCCTGCAGCTAGAGGGAAGCCTGCGCAGCAACAAAGACCCAGCACAGACAGAAAATAAACACACAGAATGTTTAAAAAAAGAACGGCAACCAAAAACACTCAAAAAAAAAAAAAATAAAAGGTTCCTTGATATTTCCTACTATGTCATCTGCCGATAGGAATAGTTTTAGTTCTTCCTTTTCTATCTGTCTACCTTTCATTCCTTATCATATTACACTGACTAGAGCTTCCAATACTATGTTGAAAAACAGTGGTGGGAGCAGATATCATTGTCTTGTTTTCAAACAATAGAGGGAAAACTTTCATCTTTCACCATTACGTGTGATGTTAGGTGTCTTTCTTTTTCAGATGTTATTTATCATTAGGGAAAATTCTCCTCAATTCCTAGTTTGATAGAGCTTTTTACATGAATGGATGGATTTTTTCAAATGCTTTTTCTGTATTAGTATAAACATGATTTTTCTTCTTTAGCCAGTTGACGTGATAGATTACGTTGTTGATTTTCAAGGACTGACCATTGACTCTCACTTGGCCATATTATATAATTCCTTTTATATATTTATAAATTCATTTTGCTAACATTTTGCTGAGGTTTTTTCCACTGAGTTCATGAGGAATATTAGTCTGTAGTTCTCTCTCTCTTTCTCTTTGGTACTGTCCTTCCTGGGTTTGGGTATCACACACGGTAATAGTAACTTCCTAACATGAGCTGGAATATATTCCTGTCTCTCCTATTTCCTAGAAAGAAATTGTATAAACCTGATCCTTCTTCTTCTGATCATGAGGATTTCTTTGGGGGAAAGGGGCTTTGATTTACACCAATTTTTGAAATAGTTATAGGACTGTTCAGGTAATTTATTTCATCTTGGTTGAGTTTTGGTGGTTTATAGTTTTTGAGGAATTTATTCATTTCTCCTACGTTGTTGGATTCATGAATGCCAAGTTGTTCATAGCTTATTATTATAACTGCCTTATTATCTTTGTGATGTCCCAGGATCTGCAGCAATGTCCCTTGTTTCATCCTGATCTTGATGATTTCTGTCTTCTTTCTTTTTACATTCTTCAGTCTTACTAGAGTTTATAAACATTTTTTAGGACTAGGCTTTAAAACTGATTTCTTGGAGACTTCCCTGGTGGTCTAGTGGTTAAGAATCTGCCTTGCAATTCAAGGGACACGGCTTCCATCTCTGGTCAGGGAACTAATATCCCACAGAGCAACTAAGCCTGCCTGCCACAACCACTAAGCCCGCACACTCTGAAGCCCATGGCCCACACTAGAGCGTCCTGTCTGCGCACCGCAAGGAAAGATCCCATGTGCCACAACTAAGACCAGTCAGATAAATAAATAAATATTTTAAAATGATTTCCTATTGTTTTCCTGTTTAATTTCATTGATGACTGCTCTTAAGTTACTATTTTTCTCCTGCCTTCTTTGGTTTTATTTTTCTCCTCTTTCTAGTCTCTTGAGTCAGGAACTTAGAATATTAACTTGAGTCCTGCCCTCTTTTCTAGTGTGAGCATTCAGTGCTATAAATTTTCCTACTTGCACTGCTTTAGGTGCATCCCACATATTGTGACAGGTCACACTTTTATTATTTTAATTTCCACATATGTATACATCAAACAACAGAGCCTCAAAATCCATGAATTGGAAACTGATAGAGCTGAAAGGACATGTAGATAAATTCACAATTATAGTTGGAGACATCGACACCCCTTACTAGACAGAAAATCATCAAAGACATTGAAGAACTCAAGAACCCATTGACTGAGAAAGTTTGACACCACCTAACATGTATTCTTTCTAAATACCCATGGAACATTTGCTGAGATAGATATCATATCTCATATGCAAAATAAACCCCAACAAATTTAAAAGAATTGAAATCATACAGAGTGTGTTCTCTAACCACAGTGGCATCAAACTAGAAATCAGTACCACAAAAGACGCCTGGAAAGCTTCTAAACACTGTGAAACTAGACAGCACACTTATGAATAATCTATGGGTCACAGAATCTCAAGGAAAACTTTTTAACATGTTTTTCAAATTTTTAGTTTTTAATTAAAGCAGAAGCAATCTATCCCTTATTTGGAAAAATTTTTCACTTCTATAATCTACACCAAACCAGGTTTCTGAATGGTCTCTTTTCCTTCCTTGGTTTATCCACAGCTAACCGGGACAATGTCACTCCAGAGACTCCCCACATCTGTAGGGCCAGCAGAGAAAGTGGGCAGACACTCAGGCTGAGACACCATTCCACCTGGACCCACGGACTGGGACTTGGTAGAAGAGGTGCTGTTTGCACTTAGAGGTTATGCAGGAGTATGCTAGGTGCAGGCAGGTGTCCCACTTTCAAAGTCCCAACCTCTTGGATGGGACTCCCTTTTGGGAGTAGGGAGCACAAATCCTGTATCCAGACTCTTCCTGGCCCACTGAACCAATGCTTTCCTATCCTCCCAGGGAACAGCCTGGCTCTCCCAACCAGGCCTGGGTGGAGTTCTGATTCCACAACCACCATATTCAGTCAAGAGGCCCTGGAAATGTGTTCCTGTTCCATGAGGCTCACTGGCCTCCCCTAGTGGTCAGCACGTTCCCCAGCGGCTGGCCCCAGAGTTAGGGACTCACCCCAACATTTTCAGGTTCCTTTGAAGCCAGGAGGGACAGCTGTTAGGCTTAGCAACAGGGCCGAGTCTGCCAGCTGCCCTTCCTCTGCCCTGAGTGCCAAATCTCACTGCTGCCGAGTTGGACCCCGCATTTCCTGTGGCTTCTTCTTGAAGACTCAGGCAGCCTGGACCCTGCCAGGAACATTTTGTGTGACATTTGGAAAAAGTAAGTGAAAGAGTGATGTGCTTTTTGTGCCCAAGAGGTGGATGCCAGACCTGGGATACCCTCTGTGGTCAGTGAGGCCACCCCGCTCATGCTGGGCCTCCTGGATTGGCCAGGATGTGCCTACCACAGTACAGAGGCCCACAGCGCCTCTCCTTAGGACACCTCCATCTGTTCCCATTCCTTCTAACCTGCATGGACTTCCAAATGAACAGCTTCACAGAGAGATGCAAGTTAGCTTGCTCGTTAGGTGGCTGGTGAAGGTGCTATTTTAGTGTCAGTGAACGGGGCTCTTGGTATCACAGTAGTGCCGCCAGGATGCAACAGCCATCCTTTCGAGCTCAGGCTCAGAAGCTGCTCCCATCCTGTCTGTGTCCCTCCCAAGTACCAGGGCCAGCCCTAAGCCCAGTATGAGGAGGGAAGGAAACATAAATGTCCAAGCAGGGTTGAAAACTGATTTAACAAGAACTAATGAACTCTCTGAAAAAGAAAGTCACACCCTAGCTTTTCTATAAACGATTTTCAGAGGGATCAGAGAAACTTTAAAATAATGAAACCATAGGACAGCTTTCCATTGACAGGTTAGAATGCCTTTTGTAAGCACAAAACACTGATAAGATGATGCTCATTTTTAGGCCACCTGGCAATATACCTGCAAAGTTTTAACTTTGTCAAAACTTTGACCCAGTCTCTAGGCTTTTATGCTAGAAAAAGAACAGAGATGAGCAAACAATCTGGGAAAGCCTAGGGATCAAAGCACTATTTTTAATAGTAGAAAATTACAAACATGATCAATGTCCTCCAGAGGAAAGCTTTTATCAAGTAACATTTCCAGGAAAGTTTTAATTGCTAAAAGATACAAAAATTTTTCTGGTTAAAGATGGACGTTTATCCCACATTAATTTCTTCTTCCTCCTAAGACCTCACTAAAATGATAATAAATTAATTAGAAGATATGAGGCCCATGGGACAAAGTGATCCAGAGAAGCCAATGAGAGACTACAACAAATTTTTAAAGGAAAGAAAACAGATGTTCAAGTCTGGGCGGGGGGTCCCAGGAAACCCCAGATTGAGAAAACAGCTGGAGTCCAAGGACACTTATGAGCTAAACTGTGCCCCCTGTTTAAATGTGGGTGCTCAACCCCCAGGACCTCAGAATTAATATATTTGGAGGCAAGATCTTTAAAGAGGTGATCAAAGTAAAATGAAGCCATCAGAGTGTCCCCAATCCAAGGGGGAAATGGGGATGAGAGCAGAGCCCACACAGGATGAGAAAGGAGGAGGGAGACAGGATGGAACGCAGGGTCCTGTCCAGGCCATGCCACTCTGCTCCACCTGTAGGCAAGTCCCAACCTTGCCAGGCCTGTTTGTCCACCTGGGAGGTATGAGGGCTGGGTGTTTGAATTGACATTCTGCAATTCTCTGTTATATGGCACTACCTAGGAGAGTAATACCCAAAGGTGGGAGGTAAGGAATTGGCATCTGTCTTCTAAGGCATGATTTTTTTTTTATCAGAATCACCAACAGGTGGAGACTGCTGCTGTCTGAGTCAATCCTCTGACCGAACGTGGTTTCTGGGGACGAGGGCCCAGCTGCCCTGCCCCACAAACTTCAGGGTCTTCCTCAACCAGGCCAGTATGAAGCCCGTCCCAGATATCCAAGTTCCGCACTGTGGTTTTCCTGTCTGACCACAGCAAGCTGAGTGCGGATATCAGTGCCTGGAGGTCAGTGAGTGAGGGCCGGGGGGTGGGGAGAGAGTGAGTCAGACACACAGCAGGGAAGCAAATCATGCAGGGTCTTGCACTGAGCAGGTGTTCACACAAGTCTGCAGACCAGGGCAAAGCCCCTCAGGCTTCTGCACCAAGATCAGTCTATGGGGCAAATAATGTATGGATTTGAGAGTTGGATCATAAAGAAAGCTGAGAGCCAAAGAATTGATGCCTTTGAACTGTGGTTTTGGAGAAGACTCTTGAGAGTCCCTTGGACTGCAAGGAGATCCAACCAGTTCATCCTAAAGGAAATCAGTCCTGAATATTCATCGGAAGGACTGATGAAGAAGCTGAAGCTCCAATACTTTGGCCACCTGATGCAAAGAACTGACTCACTGGAAAAGGCCCTGATGCTGGGAAAGGTTGAAGGCAGGAGGAGAAGGGGATGACAGAGGATAAGATGGTTGGATGGCGTCATCGACTTGATAGACATGGGTTTGAGCAGGCTCTGGGAGTTGGTGATGGACAGGGAAGCTTGGCGTGCTGCAGTCCGTGGAGTTGCAAACAGTCGGACGACACTGAGTGACTGAACTGAACTGAATGGGGCAAATAAGCAGGAACAAGGTGAAGGATTGCACGTTCTTAGAGCAGAGAGCTGGTAGTGGTGGGGCAAGCTCCAGCCACCCCTGCAGGGAGAGCTGACAGGCCTCTCAACACTCCTGTCAGTATAGGAGGACAAGAACAGACAGCTCCAAAACTGGGCTGCTGTCAGCTCAGATGGAAGGACTAAGGGGCCAGCAGTTCGAGAACCTGATGTTGACTGTCAACATCAAGGTTGGAATTGAGGAAAGATGACCAACAGGGTGTCCAAGGCATTTGAGAGTACACTTTTGAGATTCCTGCTACACTGGCAAATAAAAAAAGCTGTGTTCACCCTTCTTACAAATTTAACCCTGTATTCCAGGGGCCACAGGCAATTGCAACAAAGCACTCAACAGCAAAATGCATAGCAGGCGTAGAACCCCTACCAGCATCTTGGATACCTGAAAACAGTTTTGAACTGGCACTTGGGGAAGCAAGTCCAAGGTGGGAGGGAAAGGCCATTGTGAGCCTGGAGATCCTGCGTGTCCATCAGCATAAGGACATGCTTTGAGAAACCTTGTCCCCAAACTCATAGACAGGAGGAACTTTGCTATCTGAAACCACACTGGTAAGAGTCTTACAACCCATTCTTTCCTGAGAGACAGGAGCCTCATGGATCACTCTGACATGGACATATCTTTTTTGCCTTTTCACACAGTTTATGGGGTTCTCAAGGCAAGAATACTGAAGTGGTTTGCCATTCCCTTCTCCAGTATTCAGGTCAAGAAGCAACAGTTAGAACCAGACATGGAACAACAGACTGGTTCCAAATTGGAAAAGGAGTATGTCAAGGCTGTATATTGTCACCCTGCTTATTTAATTTATATGCAGAGTACATCATGAGAAATACCGCATGAAACACAAGCTGGAATCAAGATTGCTGGGAGAAATATCAATAACCTCAGATACACAGATGACACCACCGTTATGGCAGAAAGTAAAGAGGAACTAAAGGGCCTCTTGATGAAAGTGAAAGAGGAGAGTGGAGAAGAATGCTGGCTTAAAACTCAGCATTCGAAAAACTAAGATCATGGCATCTGGTCCCATCACTTCATGGCAAATAGACGGGGAAACAATGGAAACAGTAACAGACTTTAGTTTCTTGGGCTCCAGAATCACTGCAGGTTGTGACTGCAGCCATTAAATTAAAAGACACTTGCTCCTTGGAAGAAAAACTATGACCAACTTAGACAGCATATTAAAAAGCATATTACTTTGCTGACAAAGGTCCATCTAGTCAAAACCATGGTTTTTCCAGTAGTCACATATGGAGGTGAGAGTTGGACTATAAAGAAAGCTGAGCAACGAAGAATTGATGCTTTGGAACTGTGGTGTTGGAGAAGTCTCTTGAGAGTCCCTTGTACTGCAAGGAGATGAAACTAGACAATCCTAAAGGAAATCACTCCTGAATATTCAATGAAAGAACTGACGTGAAGACCTGACTCATTTAAAAAGACCCTGATGCTGGGAAAGATTAAAGGCAGAAGGAGAGGGGGACGACAGAGGATGAGATGGTTCGATGGCATCACCAACTCGATGGACATGAATCTGAGCAAGCTCCAGGAGTTGGTGATGGACAGGGAAGCCTGGTGTGCTGCAGTCCATGGGGTCACAAAGACTGAGCAACTGAACTGAACTGACATGGACAAGCAGTTGGGTTCCAAACTTGGTATGGCGAGCAGGGTTCTAGGGTACCCCCCACGAATCCCACCCACGGGTGTTCACACCTTGCATAAGCCTCAACCCTTGGGTGGGAACCGTGATTGTGGTGGGGTCAGGTTGCTGACCGGTTGGCACTGAAGAGGCTGAGCATCTAAGTGCATGCATGCATGCTAAGTCACTGCACTTGTGTCCAGCTCTTTGTGACTCTATGGACAATAGCCCACCAGGCTCCACTGTCCAGGAGATTCTCCAGGCAAAGATACTGGGATGGGTTGCCATGCCCTCCTCCAGGGGATCTTCCTGACCCAGGGATTGACCCTGCATCTCATGCTTCTGCATTGGCAGGTGGGGTCTTTACCACTAGGGCCACCTGGGAAGCCTGAGTATCTAGGTGGGCCTGACTTAATCATGTGAACCTGCAAATGGACCTGTTCCTCTCTGAGGCCACATAGATTGGAGGTGCAAGGGGCCCAGGGAGGGCCAGGATATGAGAATACTCATTGGCTTCTGAGAGCAGTCCCCAGTCACAGCAGTAAGACAATAGGAGCCTCAGCCCTAGACCCACAAGGACAAAGGTTCTGCCAGTAGCCCCTGGGGTGTTGGAGTAGCTCTTCCCCAGCCCATCTCCCAAGTGAGAATGTAGCCTGCTCACCCCTTGCTTTCAGCTTGATGAGACCCTGATCAGAGGCCACACGCATCCGGATGCCATCTACAGAATGAGATGATGCACAAGTTTTAAGTGCTGACCCTGTGCTAATTTGTTATGTGGCAAAAGAAAATTAACTCATCTGTTACAAAGCTTAGATCAAGGGGTTTCTTTAGACATGACTTTCCACATCAATCCAAACTTACAGGTTCCACCTGCATAAGCAACATTTCTCCACAGACAGTGCCATCCATTCCCAAGTGACCATTATTCCTTCCCTCCAGTCCCTGTCTTGCCCCATCCCCACAAAGATGTTGGGAACCCCAATTGCTGACACCATGCAGAGCTGCCCCTAATATCCCAAACCCTCTCAGAACTGCTCAACACAACACCAGGCCCTTTAAAAGACCCCACCTCCTCCCTAGGACACTTCAAGATTTCCCTTGGCATGAGGCCTCCCTGGCAACTCAATGCACCCAACGTGGCTCCATTATAAGGGTGCCCCTGGTGGTCTTCATCTACCAGACTTTATCAGCAGGTAGAAGGAGCATTTTGAACATTCCAATCTTATCTTCTCCCACCTCCTAAATCTGCCTCTTGGACACAAAGATCAGTGATGGATCCCTTCTTTGATTCTCACGTGCACAGATAAACGAATCCCAGGGCCAGGCAAAAGTCATGCAGGGGGAGGATTAAACCCAGATTACATCTCTAGGCAGGTAGAGGCAACTTCTCCCAGTACTTGAGCGTCAGGTGCCTTCCATGCCACCAGAGCACGGAATGACAGAAAGTGCAAATGGCTCACAGCGGCTTTTATGGGTCTGGGCCCTTTGTTCTGGAGCATCTTCTTAAAGCATCTTCCATATGTGCAAGCATTCTTTAAGCATCTTCTTAAAATCATGAATTGATCCAGACCAATACTGCCTTTGCTGTCCTTCACTTCCCTGGGATTAGTTTATCAATGGACATGAGAAGCAAGGAATGGGATAAAGGCTACTGGACACCATTCAGCATCTGAGGCAGAAGTAGCATGGTGCTATTACCTAGGTCCATATAGTCACAGCTATGGTTTTCCCAGTAGTCATGTATGGATGTGAGAGTTGGACCATGAAGAAGGCTGCTACCACCAAGTCACATCAGTCGTGTCCGACTCTGTACGACCCCGTAGACAGCAGCCCACCAGGCTCCCGTCCCTGGGCTGAGCACTGAAGAAATGATGCCTTCAATTTCTGGTGTTGGAAAAGACTCTTTAGAGTCCCTGAACTGCAAGGAGATCAAACTAGTCAATCCTAAAGTAAATCAACTCTGAATATTTATTGGAAGGAATTATGTTAAAGCTGAAGCTCCAATACTTTGGCCACCTGATGTGAAGAGCTGACTCATTGGAAAAGACCCTGATGCTGGGGAAGATTGAAGGCAGGAGGAGAAGGAGGTGGCAGAGGATGAGATGGTTGAATGGCATCACTAACTCAATGGACGTGAGTTTGAGCAAACTCTGGGAGATGGTGAAGGACAGAGAAGCCTGGCAAGCTGCAGTCCATGGGGTCACAAAGAGCTGGACACAAGTCAGTGACTAAATCGCTCAGTCGTGTCCGACTCTTTGCGACCCCATGGACTGTAGCCTACCAGGCTCCTCCCTCCATGGGATTCTCCAGGCAAGAGTACTGGAGTGGGTTGCCATTTCCTTCTCCAGGGGATCTTCCTGACCCAGGGATCAAACCCTGGTCTCCTGCATTCCAGGCAGACACTTTAACCTCTGAGCCACCAGGGAAGTCAAATAACAACAACAACCACATTAACAAACAGTAGAATAAAAACCATATGATCATCTTAATAGATGCAGAGAAAGCTTTTGACAAAATTCAAAGCCCATTTATAAAGGAAAATAAACTCCCCAGAAGATGAATTTAGAGGGAACCTACCTCAATGTATTAAATGCCATCTATGACAAACTTACAGCTAACATCATAGTCAATGGTGAAAAGCTGAAAGCATTTCCTCTAAGATCAGAAATAAGGTAAGGATGTCCACTCACACTACTTTTATTCAACATAGATTTGGAAGCCCTACCACAGTTATTAGAGAAGAAAAGGAAATAAAAGGAATCCAAATTGGAAAAGAGAAAGTAAAACTGTCACTGTTTGCAGATACTATCCATAGAAAATCCTAAAGAAGCTGCCAGAAAACTATTCATCGAGATCATCAATGAATTTGATAAAGTTGCATGATAAATTAATACACAGAAATCTCTTACATTCCTATACAGTAACAATGAAAGATCAGAAAGAGAGATTAAGGATACAGTTTCATTTACCATTGCATCAAAAAGAATAAAATACCTAGGAATAAACCTACCTAAAGAGGCAAAAGACCTGCCCTCAGAAAACCATAAGAAATGATGGAAGAAACAGAAAGTTACACAGACAGATGGGAAAATATACTACACTCTTGGATTGGGAGAATCAGGATTGTCAAAATGAGCATACTACACAAAAAAAATCTACAGATTCAATGCAATCCCTGTTAAATTACCAATGGATTTTTTCAGAGAATTAGAAAAAATATGTACAACATGTATGGAAACACAAAAGACCCCAAACAGCCAAAGAAATCTTGAGAAAGAAAAACAGGGCTTAATGATTCAGGCTCCCTGACTTCAGACTATACTACAAAGCTACAGCAATCAAAATAGCATGGTAATGGCACAAAAAGGGAAATATAACTTAATGGGATAGGATAGAAAGTCCAGAGATAAACCTATGCATGTGTGGCTACCTAATCATGGCAAAGGAGACAAGAATACACAATGGAGAAAAGACAGCCTCTTCAATAAGCAGTGTGGGAAATCTGGACAGGTATATGCAAAGAATGAAATTAGAATATACCCTAACATCATACACAAAAACAAACTTAAAATGAATTAAAGACCTAAATGTATGGCCAAATATATATGGGCAGAACATAAGCAGAACACTCGTTGACATAAATTGCAGCAAGATCTTTTTTGATCTACCACTTGCTGCTGCTGCTGCTGCTAAGTTGCTTCAGTCGTGTCCGACTCTGTGCGACCCCAGAGATGGCAGCCCACCAGGCTCCCCCGTCCCTGGGATTCTCCAGGCAAGAACACTGGAGTGGGTTGCCATTTCCTGCTCCAATGCATGAAAGTGAAAAATGAAAGTGAAGTCACTCCATCGTGTCCGACTCTAGCGACCCCATGGATGCAGCCCACCAGGCTCCTCCATCCATGGGATTTTCCAGGCAAGAGTACTGGAGTGGAGTGTCATTGCCTTCTCCAGATCCACCTTAGAGAAATGAAAGTAAAAATAAGCAAATTAGACCTAAGTAAACTTAAAAAGCTTTTGCACAGCAAAGGAAAAATAAACAAAATGAACAGACAGCTCTCAGAATAAGAAAAAAATATTTTCAAACAAATCAACTGATGAAGGATTCATCTCCAAAACACAGAAACAGGCTCACACTGGTCAATACAAAAGAAAAAAAAAAATACAATGCAATACAAAAATGGAAAGAAGATCTAAACATATATTTTTCCAAAGAAGACATACAGATGGCAAAAAACACATGGAAAAAGGCTGAACATTAGTTATTAGAGAAATGCAAATCAATGCTACAAAGAGGTATCACCTCACACCAGTTAGAATGGCCATTATAAAAAAAAAAATCTACAAACATTGTTGGAGAGGATGTGAATAAAAGGGAACCCCCCTACACTGTTGGTGGGAATGTAAATTGGTAAAACCACTATGGAGAATAGTATGGAGGTTCCTTTAAAAACTAAAAATAGAGCTACAGGGTGATCCAGCTATCCACCTCCTCGGCATATATCCAGAGAAAACCTTAAGTTGAAAGGATGCATGCACCCTCGTGTCCATTGCAGCACTATTTACAGTAGCCAGAACATGGGAAAAACCTAAATGCCCACAACAGAGGAATAGATAAAGAAGATGCATATATACAATGGAATATTGTCGACGTTGTTTAGTCAGGTCGTGTTCAGCTCTTTGTGACCCCAAGGACTGCAGCACACCAGGCTTCCCTGTCCCTCACCATCTCCCAGAGTTTGCCCAAGTACAATGGAATATTACTCAACCACAAAAAGGAATGAAATAATGCCATTTGCACCAACAGGAATGAACCTAGAGATTGTCGTACAGAGTGAAATAAGTCAGAAAAAGATAAATATCTTATGATATCATTTATATGCGAAGACTAGAAAAAATAGTTCAGATGAATTTATTTGCAAAGCAGAAATAGAGTCACAGATGTAGAAAACAGACTTCTAGTTACCATGAGGAGAAGGAGGCGGGATTAATCTGGAGATTGTGATTGACACATATACACTACTATATATAAAATAGATAACTAATGAGAACCTACTGAGAGAACCTAAACAGAGAATGCTCTTCAGTGCTCTGCGGTGACCTAAACGGGAAAGGAATCTTAAAAAGAGTGGATATATGTATGTGTATAACTGGTTCACTCTGCATTGTAAAGCAGCTATACTCCAAGAAAAATTAATTTAAAAAATAAAAACTTCTGTCTTCCTAAAGACAGTATTGAGAAAATAAAAATGCAAGGCATTAGACTGAAAGAAAGAATGTTCTCAGTTATATGTGCGTGACAAAGGTCTTACATCCAGGCTGTATAAAGATCTATTTAACTTACATGCTGAGTACATCATGCAAAATGCTGGGCTGGATGAAGCACAAGCTGGAATGAAGATTGCCAGGATCAATATGAATAACCTCAGATATGCAGATGACACCACCCTAATGGCAGAAAGCGAAGAGGAGCTAAAGAGCCTCTTGACAAAGGTGAAAGAGGAGAGTGAAAAAGTTGGCTTAAAACTCAACATTCAGAAAACGAAGATCGTGGCATCCAGTCCCATCACTTCATGGCAAATAGATGGGGAAACAATGGAAACAGTGTCAGATTTTATTTTCTTGGGCTCTGAAATCATTGCAGATGGTGACTGCAGCCATGAAATTAAAAGATTCTTTCTCCTTGGAAGAAAAGCTATCACAAATGTAGACAGCATATTAAAAAGCAGAGACATCACTTTGCTGACAAAGGTCCACATGGGCAAAGCTATGGTTTTTCCAGTAGTCATGTATGGATGTGAGAAATGGACAATAAAAAGGCTGAGCGCTGATGAATTGATACTTTTGAACTGTGGTGTTGAAGACTTCTGAGAGTCCCTTGGGCAGCAAGGAGCTCAAATCAGTCAATCCTAAAGAAAATCAGTCCTGAATATTGAAAGGACTAATGCTGAAGCTCCAATACTTTGGCCACCTGATGCAAAGAGCTGACTCATCAGAAAAGACCCTAATGCTGGGAAAGACTGAAGGCGGGAGAAGGGGATGACAGAGGATGAGATGGTTGGATGGCATCACTGCCTCAATGGACATGAGTCTGAGCAAACTCCAGGAGATGGTGAAGGACAGGGAAGCCTGGTGTGCTGCACTCCACGGGGTCGCAGAGAGTTGGACACGACTGAGCAACTCAACAACAAAACAACAAATGAAAAGTAAAAATACAATGATCTCAGTAAAGCATGTTAAACACTCAAATAGATGCTTCAAAGTGAAAAGATGGACAAACGTTATTAGAAAAATGTGAGTTAAAACCACAGTGAGCTATCACTTCACACCCACTAGCAGAACAAAAATTTAGATGAGTGAATAGCATCAGGATTTTTGTTTCCAAGGGGTAACAGAGAAAGGATTTACCTTTTGATCTAAAACCACAGCATCAAAGGATGGAAAAGAGAATACATGGGCAAAAGACAGAAAACAACAGATAGTGAGTGTCCGAACAGTGCAGGACAGTGATTCCTAAACAAGGGAAAAGCAAGCAAGGTCATCTCCAGTGGGCTGTCTGAGGAGATTTCACATTGAGGCAAGGAGGAGGATCTTCCCGGTGTCTTCCGGAGCTAAGGATGCAAAGTCAGGAGTCTAAGGATCCAGACTGGATGGAGTTCACAGAACAGAGCACTGGAGAGCAGAGAGCTGCCTGGAGAGGGTACCAAGGCTTGCAGAGTGCTCCCTCAAGCCAACCATGAGTGCTGATCAGCACATGCTTCTGATGAAACAGGGAAGAATTAGAGAAATAGTCTCCATAGCTTACACAGCCCAGCAACAGTTTCTATTTCCAAGAGCCAGACTGGAAAAGCCTCATAATTCAGAGAACATCAAACAGCGTCATCAGAAGTACACAGCGTCGATGCCAGGGAAAAGTTAGCCCTAGGCTAAATCCTGCTCAGGTCCTGATAAAGTTTCAAAGAAAGCCTCAGAAGAAGTTTTCAAGTAATTTAGTTGCATTCAGAATAAAGCTGAAGAATTTTTAAAAGAATGTAAAAGTATTCAGCCAAGTAAGGTAAAAATTCACAATGGCTGACTCTCCGTTGAAAATTACCAGACCTGCAAATAAGTAGAAAAAGGACTCATAGCGAAGAGAAAAAGCAATCAAGCCACAGAAATGAACACAGATGGGGCAGATGAGAAAACTGCAGACAAGCATATCAGCACAGTGGCCATGGGATTTCACGTGTTTGTGAAGGTAGAGGAAAAGCTGAACAGATTGTGCTGTGATAAGGAGTATATTAAGGCGACGACACTTCCAAAGTTGAAGACCACAATATCTGAGATGACACGTACACTGGATGTGCAGATCAGACATGGCAGAAAAGAGTATTAGTGAACCAGAAGACATAGCACAGAAGAAAAGGCTGAAAGTATTAACAGAGAACCAGTGAGCTGCAGGAGAGCTTCAGGCAGACTAATACTTGTATAACTGGAGTCTGGGAAGGTAGGACACAGATTTATTGTTAGGAACTGCTTATACATTTGTAGAGGCTGAGCACATCCACAAGCCACAGAAATTCAGGAAAAGAAGATCACTGCTGCTGCTGCTAAGTCACTTCCGTCGTGTCCGACTCTGTGCGACCCCATAGATGGCAGCCCACCAGGCTCCCCCGTCCCTGGGATTCTCCAGGCAAGAACACTGGAGTGGGTTGCCATTTCCTTCTCCAATGCATGGAAGTGAAAAGTGAAAGTGAAGTCGCTCAGTCGTGTCCGACTCTTAGCGACCCCATGGACTGCAGCCTACCAGGCTCCTCCATCCATGGGATTCTCTAGGCAAGAGTATAGGCAGGTTCAAACCATGGGCTCTTTGAAAAGATCCCTTTAGCCAGACTAATCATGAAAAACAGACAGAGACTGATAATATCAAGTGTTAGAAAGTTTACATTTCTACAGATAGTACAGATATTAAAAATAAAAAAATGTTTTTACCGAGCATGCATGCAGAGTTCATATATGTAGCTGAACAGCCAGCCAAAAATAAAAAATATTTTAAACATTTATTGCCAATAAATTCTACAAGATCTATGAAATGGACAAATTCCTTAAAAGACATAGACTAGCAAAGCTTACTCAATAAGAAATAGATAACCAAAATAGCCCTACGTTTATTAAGGAAATTAAATATACAGTTACCAATCTTCCTAGAGAAAACTTTTCTTCCTCAGAACACTTTCGGCCCAGATGGCTTCATTGGTAAGTTCTACCAGACATTCAAGGAAAAATGACAATAATAATACACAAACTCTTCTAGATAATTAAAATTGGAAACACTCATGAGTAGTGTATGAGGTCAGCATTATCCTGATGCCAAAATCAGACAAAGATATCAAAAAAGAAAATACCAGGCCAATATCCCTCATGAACATAAATGCAAAAATTCTTAACTAAGTTTTAGCCTATCCAATTCAGCAGTATGTAAAGAAAACAATACATTAAGACCAAGTGGGATTTATCCTGGAAATGCAAGGTTGGTTTGACATTTGAACATCAATTCATATAATTCAGTATATTAACAGACTGAAAAAATAAAAATCATATAATTGTCTCAATAGATGCAAAAGAATTAAATTCTGACATTCGGATAAAAACTTTCAGCAAACTAGGAACACAAGGGAACTTCCTCAACCCTTAAAAGGCATCTATGAAAAATCTACCAACATCATACTCGAATGCAACCCTGTGCGCCTTTCCCCCTTATCAACAACAAAGCGAGAATATTTACTCTCACCACTTTTATTCACCATTGTCTTAGGGCTTCCAGCCAATGTGACAGGCAGGAGAAAAATGAAAGGCATCTGGAATTGAAAGGAAGATGCAAAAATGGTTTTTTTCATAGAGAACACCAACGTCTATGGAGAAAATCCTACAGAATCTATGGGGGGGGGGAAAAAAAACTGCTATACCTAACAAGTGAGTTTAGGAAGGATACAGGATCAGTGTACTAAAATCAATAGCATTTCTACATACTAGTAATGGATAATGGAAATGGAACATGAAAGAAACCATATCATTTAAAATAGCATCTATCTCTTAGACTAAAAAGAAACAGCTGGTCTACAGGGCAAGTTGAAGATTTAGGAGAAAGGAGAGATGATGGCTTAACCTGGAGACAATGAGAACAAACGCTTGCTGAGTCTTCTGGATGAAGCAAGTTGGTGGAAATTTCGTCCTCCAAGGCAGGGAAGATGAAGGCCCCATAGTAGGTTGTACGGGGAAAGCTGATGGCATCAATTTCGTTGTAAAACCTGCTATACAACACGAGAGAAGGGGGATGCCTTTTGAAAGCAGAAGAAGGAGCTGTGCTGATAGGGGGAGGTGGGGGTGCTAGGTGGAGAGTCTCAGAGGAGCAGGGAGACAGGGAGAAGGCCAACCAAGAGGCTAGTGGCCTCGTAGGAAACACGTTGTCAAGTCTCACTGGAGCCGGAGAATAGAAAAGGGGAAAGGATTGCTCAGTGAGGACCTTGGACTGCTTCAGCCCCTCTGCCCTCCCTACTCACACGCTCCTATGATCATGCCCCACCCTTTCTGACCCGCTAACCCTGACTTGGAGGTGTGTGAAGGCAACAACCCAGCCTCTCTTGACCCAGGGAGATGGAGACCAGTAGTAGCATGCTTCCCCCACCAACACTGGTGGAGGTGCTGGAGATGATGCGGAGGGTTCAGTGCACCAAAGGAGAAGGCAATCTTGACTGCAGGAGTTAGAGGCTGAGTGACAGGGAGGCAGCAAGGTGGCATCCAGACCCTGAGTCTGACCCTCTGAATGCCAGCCCCATGGAGCTCGCACTCAGCTCCTCTGGGCCTCAGTTCTGACTCACATCCTGAGGAGACTTGCCCCATGCCTCAAGTGGTTTTGGGATCAAGTGACTCTCACAACCTGCCTAACTCAGACCAGCCGGGACTGAGGTCACTGCTGTTCCCAGGAGGAGGATCAGCTGCACTCAGTCTTAGGTGCCAAAGGCTGGGCAGGTGCTGAGGCTTGTTCCACCCACAGCTGAGCCCAAGCCTGCAGGTGATAGACCTAAAAGGGGCCCCAAGTATCCTACCCGGGCCACCTCACTCGACATGTCCACACGGGGGCACTGTTGTCCTAGAAGAGGACTTTCGGCAGGCGGCTACTCAAATACTAATGGCACCACGGGGAAGCGATCACAACAAAACTTAGCATGTTAGAATGGCTGGGATAACATAACACCTTCACTTTACAAGCGAGCAAAGCCTCAGAGTCAGGATTCTAGGCCTCACAGGAAGCCAAGATTCCGGGACACTTAATGTACAGATCCTAATGGTCATGATGAGTGTCTAGGATTCCAGAAAGTCCATGGTGCTGATTTTAAAATTATTTCTTTTTTATGGTTCTAAGACTCCACATTGTGGCTCCCTGCTTTGAGAATCAAGTGATGCCAAGATCCGATGGCTCAGCTCTGGGTCCCATGATTCTGTCACTGGGTGAAGCCAGCATTTTGAGCTCATTCATTCTGTTAAGCAGAATTCAGCATGTGGCTACTGGCCTGCATTCTAAGTCGATTCACTCGTGTCCAACTCTGCAATGCTATGCAATGGAGCCCTCCAGGCTCCTCTGTCCGTTTAATTCTCCAGGCAAGAATACTGGAGTGGGTTGCCATACCCTCCTCCAAGGGATCTTCCCAACCCAGGGGTCGAACCTGTGTTTCTTAAGTCTCCTGTGTTGGCAAGCAGCTTCTTCACCATGTGGCTACTTAGGGAGTTAGGAAACTCAGTGGCCCTACTTTTTAACTCTTGGATTCCATCTTCCTCCTCCCCGCATCCCTCTGCAGAGATCCACAATTCCCACATCACCCGGCCACCTCTACCATCCAAGGAGGGCAAGCTCAAGGATAATGCAGCCTGGGAATTCCCTGGAAGCGCAGCGGTTAGTACTCAGCACTTTCACTGCAGTGGCCCAGGTTCAATCCCTGGGTCGGGGAGGGGGGGTCGGGGGGGGGGGGGCACTAAGTTTCTGCAAGCTGCATGATGTGGTCGAAAAAGAAAGAGTAAAACCTGCAACCAGAACAGGCTCAGGCATATCTCCTGCCCTCCAAGTCCTAAGTGGAGGGGATGGAAAGTTAGGGTGCCGACACAGAAAGGCACATGAGGTGGGGCTGCACACAGAGGTCTGCATTACTGGGGGTGTTTGCCAGCCTTTGACGATAGCTTCCCATAGCTTCCAGAGCCTTGGGTCTTGGCGATCCAGGAGCAGCTGTCCTGAAAGGCATGAAGAATCCCTGGGGTGTGAGGTCTAGAAATCAGAATCCTTTCGCCCTCACCCTCTGCCACTCACCCTGAGCCTACTTTCTCTGAACAAGGAGGGAGCTGACCTCAGGTTCTGGTCACAAATCAGAGCCTCTGATCAAAATCAGAACGGAACTCTCAGGGAAATTTAGAAGAGGTTACTATGTGAGGGCAGAGCCAGCTATGGGATGCTATCTTGAGACACATGGATTTGTTCTCAAAGCGACTTCCCTAAACTTCTGCAAATGCTCTTTCCAGGAACTCCAGAAGGCAGGGAATCCAGCCCACCAGGTACCTCACCCTTCATTCACAGGAATCAGCTCAGAGAGATGGACAGGCACAGACCAAGTCTGTTCTGCCGTGGACACACGCCCCACGCGTGCCCTGTCCATCCCGTGCCTTTGTGCGCAGTGGCTTCAGTCGTGTCCGACTTTTTGTGACCCTGTGGACTGTAGCCCGCCAGGCCTCTCTGTCCATGGGATTCTCCAGGCAAGAATACTGGAGTGGGCTGCCAGGCTCTCCTCCAGGGGGTCTTCCTGACCCTGGGATTGAATCGGCATGTCCTGCACCCCCTGGGTTGCAGGCAGGTTCTTCACCTGCTGAGCCACCACCCGGAACCCCCGCTCCATCCCAGCCATAAAATTTTCAGGCTTCTGCCACGCAGCCTTCAGAATTATGAGTCCCTCCATGAGGAATTGAACCTCGGAAGGACTTACATTGTCCACAGATATGCAAGTGTCAGAGAGCCTGGGGCCCCAGTCCCGCGTTGACTCCTGCGGATCTGGGGAGAGCCGTGTTAGGAGTGTCACCGAGCCTCCCTGCCTCCTTGTCTCCTTCAGAGACAGATGTTTCCAGGGGGCATGGATGAGACCACGGCCCCACAGCACTGGGCAGAGCCTGGGCACCCAGAGCATGTGGTGTTGCCACTGTCTTAAAGAGCATTTGGAAAGTCATCTGATCCGACTGCCTGCCTTTACCAGGAGACTCTTCCAGAGGCACAAGAAGAGGTGAAAAATTCACTAGATTTGAACTTAGAGGAGAGGTTCTTAGAACGCTAACGAAACTACAAACTAAGTTGGAAAGATGTGGGCCAATAGTAAGGACCAATGCACACACACAGAGCAGGATTAGACAGAAGGCGGGACACATGAAGAGGTGTGCCTGCAGCCAGGAGAGCGATGGAGGAGGCAGGAAAGCCAAGAGGACTCACGCATCTCATGAGCGGCACACTCAAGATTCATAGTTCCCAAAGCACGTGCCAAGGCACCGTGGAGCGCCACAGCAGATCCCAGGGTGTCGCAGGATATTGCAAATGTTCAAGGAACAGGTAGCAAGATGGCCATCTGTAGGACAGATACCTACTAGCTCCAGGTAATTCTGTCTCAGCTTGGACGGTGGCGTCTTCCTTGGTGAAGCTCAGTTTCTGGCTTTTGCTGTGATTAGAAAGCAAGTACCAAGTGAAAACTGATGAAGAACAGGAAGCAAAGTGTCTCACCTGAGGCTGCAGGCACACGCTTCCCATAGGTAAGTGACTGCAGTTATGTGAGGATGAAATAAATATTGCATTTTTTTCCTTTTAACTTACATAAATTTCTTTTCCCAAGAGCTACTAAATAATACATTATTTGGACCTAACTACTTGCTAAACAAAACTACTATGCATTTTTTTGGCCTGAGGCAAAAAAAAAAAAAAAGACAGAAAATGGACAGAAATTCTGCCTCTGAGTATAAGCACCCACCTCTGAAGAGCAGATGTCCCAGTAATGACCCCACGGCAGGTCAGGGAAGCTGCCAGAAAGAGCTTAGAGCCAAATGGGCCTGGAGGTAAAAAGAGCACCCCTCCTCGGACTTTAGAGCTTCACCCTGTCCTCTTGCAGCCCCTCTGAGGTCACAGCTGAATCACTTCTCAGCTACCCAAAGCCTCTCCTGCCTCCTCTCAACTTAAAAAAAATTTTTTTTGCCACTTTATATTTTAATCCCTCAACTTTTTGAAAAAAAAGAAAGAGAATGATTAGGCATTTAGTGTCTGAAAGCCTGGCTGCACTCTCCCCAGTACCGGAAGGATTTCTACCTGATGCCTACCAGACTGGGATTCAAATGCTACCACGGATGAGGGTTCACTAGCTCAGAAAGCAAACTGCCCTCTCATCTGGGCTCCGTCCCCCACACTGGGTCCTTGCCCTCCCTTCCCCATTTCCTAGCAGGGACCTCCAACACTCCTGGGACCATGCCTTCCTTCCCCTCTGGGACGACTCTGGAAGGAAGCAGCCCCAAGGGGCCTCTGGAAGACCTATGGTGAGGCGAAAAAAAAAAAAAAAAACTTTTCTCCAAGGGCATCCATAATTCTTCAGAATGTTGTATTAGACCTGTCACCATGGGCCAGTCCTAGAAGCTCCCACTGTGTGACAGCAGAGGGCGCAGCCAGGAAGGCCTCCTCCCCTTCCCCTTCAGGGAAGGAGCCCAGACTCCACGGCCAGCAGAGCAGCGAGCGGCACCACAGACACGCCACATCACAAGGCTGACTCTGTCCGTAAGTCAGGCTGCAGAGTTTCCAGCTGGACATCAGGGGGCAGGAAAGAATCCCACTGACTCAGCTCTGATGGAAACATCCCCCTCCTACCCCAACCTGGGGACGGCCCCCATCCCCACGATCCTGGGCTCCTCAAGGGGCTTCTGTGATGCCCAGAGAAGGCACTGGGATCCCCGTTTCCCCGTGCCACAACCCCCGCGAGAGCCTCACGAGGTCTGCGGAGGGCTGGTGGCCCTCGCCATCTGGACTCAGGTGGCACTGCTCTCCAGACTTTCCTCTGAGGTCCTGCTACCCGACTAGAGATCACTGTTCCCCCTCTTCTCTACACTTACATGGCTGTTTGAGGTCAAAGCCGCAGAAAAACTACAGAATGGCCGCAAAGGAAAAGCACCCTGCAAGATCAGGAATGTGGGAAGGGTCAGCTCAGGAAGCCCCCAGCGTGGCACCACCATGCAACCTGCCCTGACTGCAGCTCGCCCAAAGGCGCGCTGCGATGCACATTTTTCAGGGAACTCTAAAGACCTGGGAGTCTTCATGTGGGAGAGGAATCAGAGCAGTTATCTCTCTCTCTGTCTCTCCCTGCACCACAGGAGGCTGCCCAAGTTCAGGGTGTCCAGCTCTCTCTTCCTCTCTACCACGTAGCTTAGGCAGAGAGCAGGGACCAAACGAATGGGCTGATTCATTCCCCAGTGGTTTAGCAGTAATGAATCCACCTGCAAAGGAGGAAATATGGGTTCGAGCCCCAGGTCAGGAAGATCTCCTGGAGAAGGAAATGGCAACTCAGTCCAGTATTCTTGCCTGAGAAATCCCATGGACAGAGGAGCCTGGTGGGCTACAATCCACGGGGTCACAAGAGTCAGACGTGACTTAGCAACTAAACAGCAACAGCAGCAAGCAGGGACCAAATGAGAGAGAAGCAAGCAGCAAAGGAAGACAGGAGGGGCGTGGCAGATGAGAAGGCAGGAGGCAGGACTTCGGAGACAGCACCCACCAGCTCTGTCCTCTCCAGAGCCCGTCACAGTGGGACAGTCCGTCTTTGGGTAGGACACAGCTATCCACTCCCCTTGTGTGTGAGGAGCCAGCAGCCTCTAATCCCAGGGCCCCACAGTTGGGGAGGGGGGTGGGAGCCTGCTGCATCAGGATTGGCCCCACCCTACGCCCACAGCCCAGGTCCCCAGTAATGCGATAATTGGGTGGGATTTTCACTGAGAGAGAGGGGAAGTCCAGAAGAGGACGAGCTAACTCCCCAACCTGCCTCATTTTCTTCCCTCCTTCCCTCTGCAGGTGAGGGGGCACGGTGACTCAGAGGAGGGGTAGAAGGACCAGGCATGCGTAGACTCAATTGGACCCCACTGGCAGTGCCAGGAAAAGGCACCACTCCTTGAAAGAGAATGGCTCTCGCTCCAAATCCGCAGGACCCCACAAGCACCCTCTACAGATGGGGAAACCAAGGTGGATGGGCCAGCGTGTCATGGGTTATGGCCTGCCTGTAGTTCTCCAGTCCGTGCTAAACCTGTAGGGTCACCAATTGACTCTGCGCCCTGAGAAGCAGCCACATGCCAGCCAGAGGCCTCTCGGTGGAGCCGCACAGTCTGCGGATCACATGGTAAGGCAAGGCTCAGGGCTCTAGGGAGGCAGATGATCCGCGCGAACAGACAAGGCAGAAGAGCCTGGAGCTGGGATTTTTATTCACCATTCTCCTCTCGGTTGCAAAACAGTAGCGTGGATTCCTGCCCTCCTTTCTTCACAGTCATTGAGACTGACTGGGTCTCCTGCTAATACACCAAGTCGGGGAGGGAAGGGAAACTGGGAAGACCTCTTACTTGGATCTTCCTCTCCCCAAATAACTCTGGCTCCTGTCTCCCTGGGCTACAGATGAATATGCAAACAGAGCTTTGCAGTGGACTCCGAGCCAGAGAACTGGCTAGCCACTCTTTGTGACCTTGGATAAGTCACTTACCCTCTCTGGTCTTCCCTCTCCCCATCAGCAAAAATCATAAGGCTTACTCGAGTTGTCAGAAATCGCTTCTGGCTGAAGAAGCCAGCAGCCCTGGGCAGACTCCTCGGTCAGTGGTCCCAGAGCCTGGGCGCCAATCAGCTACACTGTTCCTGGGGCCCAGAAGCGCCAGGACTGCTGTTCCCTTCCTTAGTGGTGTGTGGGGAGAACGCGGAGCCCTCAACACCTGGACCCTAAACAGAGCTGGACTGTTTCCCAACAGCGACCTTCAGAAACGTGGCTGCACCCTAGATGCCCACCCAGCAGCTGTCCCCAGGCAGGCCTCGCCCTGTCCTGGCCGCTCGCCATTGGCCCAGCTCCCAGCAGAGCCGCAAGGCGCAGCTCAAGGAGCCCAGCCTCGGACGAACGGCCCCCCCAGTAAGGGGATGGACGAAATGCAGCCGCAGCCCAAGCACCTGAGGGCAAGGGGCAGAGCGCGCGACGACACAGGAGCAGGATCTGCAGCGGGACAGCGCGTCCCGCAGGGAGCGCGGGGCTCCAAACCTCAGGAGCCGTCCATGAGCCCTGAGGGGGCGCGGCCCGGGAGCGGAGGGGATACCTGCGGACTCTGCAACCTCTGTCCGGCCGCCGCCTGGCCAGCTGCCAGTCCGGCACCACGCAACCCTCGCAGCCGGCGGCCCCGCGCACCCCCGCACGCCCCTGGCACCCCCGCGCTCCCCGCGGCCGCGGGAGGGGCGGGCGCCGCGGCCGCCTCCGAGCTCGCTCCCCGGGCCCCGCCCGCCCCCTGCCTGCCCCGCCCCGGCCCCGGCCCCGGCGGGCGCCCCCCGCGGCGCTGCCCCGCCCCCGCCGTCCCGCGCTGCCCCGGGCCCCGGCCCGCCGCCCGGCTGCCGGCCCACCTGGCTCAGCGCCGCCCTCGGAGCCCGCGCACCCGCGCTCACCCGCGCACCCCGCGCACCCCGCGGCCGCAGGAGGGCCCAGCGCCGCCGCCCGCGAGCTCCCAGGGCCCGGCCCGCTCCGGCGCCCGCGCTCTCGGGGCGGACTCCCGGCCCTCCGAGATCTCCCGCCCGGCGATGGCCCCGCTCGGATATTTCATATTCCTCTACGGCCTGAAGCAAGCGCTGGGCAGCTACCCGATCTGGTGGTGAGTGAGCCTTCCTCACGTTCTCCCCGGCCTGTGCGCGTCCCCCCGTCGCCGTCCCCTCGGGCAGGGCCCCGCGGTGGCCCGGAGCCCGCGCTCTGCCCTGCCCTCCTGTTCCGCGGGTGGTTTGTTTTCCTTGGCGGCCACTTTCGACCTGTTCGGGCCGGGGCTGGGACGCGGGTGGCGGAGTTTCCGGGGACATTGATCTCTCGGGCATGGAGGCGCTCCCGGCGTCGGACGGGGCGAGCAGAGAGACTGCGAGAGGCAGAAACTGGACCCACACGGGGGGCACGAACGCTTGGGCAGCCCGAGGTCAGGAGAAGCCAGGAGTGCGAGCTGGGCGAGGGCGATCCGCCTGAGACTTTCCTTAAGGACATGTCTTACACACCACACGCGCGCACACACACCTTAAAGCAAAGTCAGTGAGACAAGACCGAACAGCTCGAAGCAGCGTAGTTACGTAAAGACTGCGGGGACCCGGCCGGGAGTGGCGGGCGCAGCGCGGCCAGCACCTGGCCCTGCTGCGTCTTCCTGCTGCGGTCCCCACCGAGATGTAAGAAGGGGCTTCGGGAGAGGTAACGAGGGAGAGAGCATCGAGTTTGAGGGCTCCCTAGTGAGAGGCTCCGCAAACCCACATCCGAGACGTCTTCCACCCCAGACAGGACGCCTTCCCGTGAAACCCTCCTAAACCTGGTGATGGAAGGGCAGATGAACCAAGATAAGGTCCTGAGGGTCTGCAGCTCAAATCCCGAGGGGAGGACGGAAGCTGCTCCGGTAGAGGCCCCACAGGCAAGCGTCACTTCAGCTCCCCAGGGGAGAGGGCAGGGGCTCTCTGAGATGCCCAAGATTTGACGAACACGGCCGGGCGAAATAAGGGAGCCGAGGGGCCTGAACGCGCCGCTGGAGGAGACCCAGATCAGAGACAAGCCTTCACACACACACACACACACACACACACACACCCCCCAGGAACTCTCTCCGACGGCTTGCCTGGAATTATAATAATTACGCCGAGGGGAAGTTGGGGCGGGGGGAGACTGAGTGAGCCGAAGTACATCTAATCCGATAATAATTTTTCTCTTCGAGATTGTTCAGGAGCGGGGGCGCCCTGGGTGTGGGGCGCGGGTCCAGGCGCAGCCTGGCGGGACGGGGCGGGGCTCAAGAAGGAGGCACCGGCGGGTACGAGGGCTTGGGAGAGGTGGTTGGGAGAGGTGGCGGGGCGGCGGGGACGTGTTGCGGAGACCCCGGCGCGTCCCGCACCCGCGCGGCGCCTGCAGCTCCTGGCTGCGGCGGGCGTGCCTACGAACGCGGGGACACTGACTCCGGGGGAAGCAGGGAAGCGCGTCGGAGAGAGCCCTCGGCCGCCTGCTGCCGCGGGGGCCTCTAATTAGAACCCGCCGCCTCTGCATTCCTGGGCGCTAGAGGAAGCGCCTTCGCCCCCGCGCTTCTTCCAGAAAGAAGGGCCCTGTCACCAGCCTCTGGCCACCCAACGCCGTTGAATGTTTGTCCTCTCGGCCCTGAACGTCCCTGGCCTTGCTCCCCTCAACACACCTAAGCCACCCCTTCCGCCTGGGCCAGACGTGTTCCATCTGAAAGATCCTGGGGCTTGCTTGGTGCTTCCGGCATTCTCCAGGTGAGTGGGGAGGGGCGTCCTGTCGCCACCCCTCCCTTTCAATGGCCCACCCAATCAAGAGTCTAGCGCAACTCTAACCCCCAAGGGAAGAGCGTGCCGTGGAATCGCCCCCCGCCCCACTTTGCTCTCCATAGGATTCTCGCACTCAGTGGTTCTCTTGTTTCTTGAGAAGCATCTTTAGGGGCCACAACCTCAGGGCTCATTGAGGACCAGCGCTTTTCTCTCTTCCTTCCCTCTGCCCCCAGGCCATCTGGACACAGCAAGGATGTGGTCTCTCCACGGTGCCCATGAGCATAATGAAAAGGAGGGCTCACAAAGAAAGAAATGGTGTTTAACAGCAGCAGGAAGGCTCTCTATCTTCATATCCAACCTAATGGAGTTTCCCACAGGTGGCTCCTTCTTTTTCTTGCCCACCCCCTCTCCTGCTTCCCCACCCCTCAGTGAAGCATTGGAGTAAGGGGGACTCTCTCTTTATAACTTCTCACCTTCACACTCAGCCTCCCTAGTTGGTATTCCGTTTCACCTTCCCTCCCCAAAATGAAGTCACCGCTCTCATCACTTCTCCCCACCCCACCCCCAACTCTTGCATATGAAAGTGAAAGTGACAGGGACTTCCTCACCTGGAGAAACAAGGAAAGAGCCCAAATTGGGAGTAATTAGGCTTTGAAGTTGGTGTAGTCTTGGTGGGAGGGTGGAAGGGGAGGAGGAGGTGGCGCTGCATCCCGTGGGGATTTAAAGAGCCAACCGCCTCCCCAGGACCATCTCGGAAGTGTCCTTCACCCTAGATGTTCAAGGTCCAAAGACAGATCCCAGCAGAGACACAGAGAGACAGCCCTAAGGCCAGAATGTTGAAAGTTGCAGAGATCTCCAAGAACGTGTGTTCTGGTCTCCTCATGTGACAGAGGGGTCCGGAGAAGGGACCTGGGAGGTGACAGAACCCAGGCCTGGGCACCTGATCCCAGAGGCCAGCCAGCAGCATCCCACGGGGCCATGTACTGCAGACCTACGAGGAGGCGCCAGCCCCTTCCCCCTCACTCCCCTGATCCAGACTGAATTCTTGTTTAATTAGAATTGATCAGAAAGATCTGTGTGAATACAGAACCGGCATCATGGTCAAGGGGAACACACAGAAACCTTGAACTATACTCAGCACACAGCTGATGATGTGCTACAGGCACCTGCCGCCCACTTCACATGTCTGGGCTGATGGCATCTTGGGATCCCCTCCCCTCCCCTGGGGCTGACCCTGGAGGTCAGCCTGTTTTCTCCCCTGCCCCCTCCCCACAAAGCCAGGCCCCTTCATCTCCTGCACCAGACTGCAATGCCGCATCCCACCCACCACCTTCTGCCTCTGTTCTCACCTCCCTTGCACCCTCCCCTCTAGCCCTCCTGGAGTTCCAGCAGCAGTGTCTACCTGCACAGAGAGCCTGGCCCTCCTTGTCCTGCCGGTTCCCCTTTCCTGCCATCCAGCACCCCACCAGTCTCTGCTGTACCTGGAGACACCTCACTCCCCAGCACTGAGTGGTACCTGGAGTGGATGTCAGCCCAGCTGACCCCGGAAATTCCCCGTGAGGCCGCGTCCAGTCTTCTCCCACCCCTGAGCCAGCTCAGCAGCCTGAGACGGACTCCAGTGCAGTGTTCTCGCTTCTCCCGACTCTCGACTCTCGCTGCTTCTCCACCCTCCTCCCTAGCCCACCGCACCCCACACTTGTTTGTATGCAGACACCCTGCTCTGAGCATGTATCCAGACCCTAAGGAATGCCAGCTTGGCCATCACCCCTCCACACACTGTAGAACTTTCTCTCTGTACAACCTTCCCTGGTGTTGGCGCTAACTGGTTCTTCACACACAGGGGTCTTCTCGGTCCCAGGCGGAACACAGGCTTCCCCCGTGGACCCTGATGTTTGTGGGGTACAAGTGCCTGTGATATTCGGGGAGAATGAAAGAGAGCTCTAAAGGCGCTATGTGGGACCCGCAGACTCAAAGGGTGTGTGGGTGAGAGTGAGGAGGAGGGGAAGGGAGAGATGAGCAGTCACACAGAGGAGGAGGTTGCTTGTGTCAGACGACACGGGACCTGGGAGGGCTGAGCAAGGCTCGGAGGCTTCTCAGCTGGGAAAGGCCCGAGCAAGCCAGACTCCCTGAGCTGCTGTTCCTCCGTGAGCCTGCCCCGCTGCGGGCCCCTCCCCAGGGCCGCCCTGTCCCTCCTCCCGATTCTTCCTTCTCACCTCACCCTGTTTGCTCCTCTGTGTGTGTGTGTGCGCGCCCGCGCGCCTCTCTACCTCTCTGTCTCTCTGTCTCTCTGTGTGTCTGTCTGTCCTCATCTCTCTCTCTGTCTATATTTGTCCCTCTGAATCTCTGTGTTTGCCTCTGTTTCTCTCTTTTCTGGTCTCTGTGTCTGTCCCTCTCTGTCTCTCTGCCTCTCCCTGCAGCCCTGAGGCTGGTGATGGTACCAGCTAGCCTATGAAACTAGAGAAATCCAGATGCCAGTTCAACACCCTTGATGTTATAAGATCTCAGGGTACTGGGAACGATGTTCCTCCACAGAACCACCAATGGACATCCTTTTATTGAAGAGCAATGTTAGAAATGACCATAGGTAAAATACGTATGACCAGAAATCTTGTTTTATATCACCAAGTTGAATATGCATCATCTTGATCCCTTGAAAGCCCACCATGGAACTCACTCCTTCCAGAATGCAAAAGCATCACCCACCTCTCACATCCAGCTTAATGCGACTTGGCCACCTACACACTCGGGACTCTGTCTGGGACTCAGATGGGGCAGCTTCTCCCACGCTAGCTAACCCTGCATTTCACTGGGCTTCTTGTCATCTTTTTAAATGATTCTGTTTTATTTGCACAAATCTCCTAGAATTCTCTGTGACAGCGAAGAGGGTGAGTAAATACAATCAAGGAGGAATACAGTCTGGAGAGGCTATAAAATCACACTTTTCACGGAGGGTCTCACTTACAAATCTCCAGCCTGGAAGGACGGAAGTTGCCTTGTTCCAGAGGGGCTCTGCCACCATCGTGCAGGCCAGGACAGGGAAGGCAGGGTATGGGTATACCTCCTGTCCCTGAAAGTGTCGGTATATCCAAACTGTAGACCAGAGCCCATCCATGCATGGTTGTTCATGAAGAAATAAGAACAGAAGTTGAAAATAGGTGTTCAGGAAGAATCATGACAGTTTAAAAAATGTGTTATGTATTATTTTAGCAGACTTTTAACGTAATTTGTAATAATGGATTAGGAATTTAAAAAACCCCATACCCAAGTTCTGTAGCTAGTTTGAGAAGCTGAAGCCCCAACAACAGGCAGCTTCTGCCATGCCCAGGTCAAAGATCACTCCCCTTGAGGCTCCATCACCCAACACTTGTCATTTGCATTTTTGAGCCAAGTCTTAGAGTTTGTATTTACCCCTTTCAAGTGCAATTGAAGGACTGGAGCCTCCTGTTGTTGAGAAGTGTTGGGGGAACACCCCACTGCAGTTTGGTGTGTGAGAAGCTGTTGGGCAAGGAGTCCTGGACTTCTGTGTGGCTCCAGCAAACCCTGGGAGCACAGGCTATAGGTAGCCAGAAGGCAGATTTTGGTTCAGTATAGGAAAGGCTTCCTGAGTCTGAGAGTAGTGGTAGTGAGCTGCCCATCCACGAAGGGGCAGAAGAAGAGGCTGAGGAAGGAACAGCCTGCCTTGGTTGGGGGGTGGGGGTGGGGGCTTCCCATAGACACTACAGCGGCTGAGAATCCAAGGTTTACAAGACCCAGCTCCTCCCCCTCCCCGCTCAGCACTGCAGTCCTCCTGGTAAGTTCCCTAAACTCCACTAGGCACAGTGGGGATAGTTCACAGTTACACAGTGATCAGTGAGCCCAGCCTGGCATGCCTTTGCCCCCCACACCCCGGCAGCATGCCCTCCCCTCCCAGTGCCCCTGCATCCCATCTCACTTCCTGCAGCCTTGCTCAGCTGATCCCAGATCTGACTCCTCACTCCCTGCCAGACTGGGCTGGATGCTGTAGGGTAACATGAAGAGGTGGAGAATAAGGCTCTGACTCTGGCCGGGCTGCCTGATCCCTGTGAAACCTGCCCTCCCCCCCCCCCGCCCCCCCGACCTCCCGCCTTTGTGGAATTGTCATAAGAGCGGCACCTATATCACCAGGCTGTGAGATCCTACGGGGTATGTGTTACTCTTCCCCCCAACCTTGGCCCTTCACCCCCCATAGCTCTTAGATAAGACTTTGTTGAACAAGTGAATGAAGGAATAAATGGGTGGAATATTTCCTATGAAAAACAGAAACTGCATTGGGTAGCCTGTGCTTGGGGACATGAAAACATAGCTGACTGTTTTCACAACCCCCTCGACTGAACCCCTGGCTCTGGGGCTGGGTCCCCCGCCATGTACCAGGCCAGCTCTGCCTCGGTCTCCCTCCCAGTCTCTCCAGGTGACACCCTGGAGGTGTCTCACACTTTGGTGCTTCCACATTCCTTCCCCAACGAAACGTGCCGCTGCCGCCCAGGGAAGCGGGCAAATGCATGGCCGCGGGCACGGGAGCCTCTGCCCGCCTGCTGGGACTTGCGCAAAGTATGTGTCAGTAATCCCGGCTCGGCCCGGTGGGGCAGGAGAGGGTGCTGGGAGGGCTGCAGGCAGGGCCACGCAGCCCAGGAGCTGGGAAGAGGTGGCCCCCGACACCAGGGATCCAGGTCTCGGGACGCCCCTCCTTATGGGCCCTCCCATTGCCGAAAGTGCTCCAGCTGCTGGGGAGGGGTCTTCCAGGCGAGAGAGAGAGAGCCAGAAGGCACGTGGGTCCCTCTGGGAGATGTCATAGTGGGTAGGGAGAGAAGGCAAAATCTGGAATGCCTTGGGGCAAATGAGCACCCTCGGGGGAGTCTGGGTCCTATGAGCCTCCTGAACAGCTCCATCTAGAAAGGACAGAGCCTACCCATCAAGCTGGGTAGCCATCAACCCACAAGGCAACCAGCCCATATTCAAGGCCTCCAGGCTGAGGATAAGCACCTGGTCCAGTCATAGAAAGGCCCTAACCTTAGAAGACAGCAGTTTAAAATGGGACAGCCACTCTGGAATTCTCATGAGTTACGAGGAAAGTCCTTGGGACCAACCACGGTCCTTCTCCGCAGAGGCCCTACAGGCAGAGTGGGCAACAGGGGCCCCCAGATGAGGAATGAGCAGAGATCTGTGCCCTCGAAGGACAAGAGAAAGTGTGGCCGTGCTCTCTGGGGGGTGGCCCCTTGTGGCCCACATGTGGGAGGCTGGGCAGGAGGAGTGGCAAGCTTCAGCGGGGTACAGAGAGGGCGGCTAGGAGCGCTGAGAGCCCAGAGCGCTTCCTGGAGAGGTGACCCTGGGTGCTGTGTGGATAGAATGTGCCCCACCCACCCCCAAGGAGTGAATGAACCCGCCGTGCCTATGACTCACTTCCCCTCCAGAAGCCTCTGATAGAATGTGGCCCACCACCTCCTTGGACAGATGGAGAAACTGAGGCCCAGGAAAGAAGGGCAAGAACAGTTCATTCAGTGAATAACAAGAGGTGATGATCACATCCTTTCCCCTAGACCCAGCCAAGCCCTCCTCCCCAAAGAGCCCTTCTCTCTTTGAGAACTGCTGTGAGGCCCCAGCTCTCAGCACACAGCCATGGCAAGGGCAGAGCTGTGCCCACACTGCACAGGTACCCTGTGTTTGCTGATCCTGCAAAAAGAAATCAAACCAGAACTCTAGAGACCTGAGATTCTGTGACTCCATTCTGAGCTGTCAGGTAATGGTGCACAAGCGTTTAGGCGCCCTGATTGCGGGTCCACCGCCAAAGGACCCAGGCAGGGACAGCGGGCAGAGGGGGTCTGCTCCAGGTCCTGCCTTTGCCCTCAGCCTCTGTCCATGAGACGTGGCTTCTGTCCTCGGGTCTCACGGCACATTTACAGTAAACTCCACTTGAGTGAAGGCCATCAGCCCAGGGGAGCAAAGCTGGCCCAGACGGGGTCCTGAGTGGCCTCCTTCCCCTACAAGTCACAGCCAGTGCCTCTCCTCTATCTTGAGTAAGACTGTCTGGCAACGCGCCTGGCCTTTCAACAGTGCAACTGTGCAGTCCTCAACAGGAGCGAACAGGGGCAGAGGAAGAAAAACCATTAGTGCTTTTCGGCAGCAGGCGTGGCTCACCTGGCCCCAGCCATAGGCTGGAGCTGGGGTCTAGGGGCCAGTTTGCAAACTGCACAAGTGTGTTCTCTGGGTTGAAAATGATGCCCTCATCCGCAAACAAATTATTACTAAAAATTAACCAAATAGTAGCATTCACAAAACCCTGGAAAACAAACAAGCTCTTCATCTTACCAACTTAAAAAAGGCATTTTCTCACTTTAGGTTCTTCTCATTTCGCTTACACGTTTTTCATGATCATAATAACAGTGTGCAGAGAAGACTATGTTCTGTTTTTTAAGGCTTACCATCTTCCACTAAATGTTTTGCGTTTGTGGGACCTTCTCAGCGGTGGTGCTAGCAGCTCCTCGGGCTTGGGGTGTGGGTGTGCTGTAATCTCCTTGCCTGACCATTGCCCCTTTCTGCTGTATGGGCGGCCCTGCAAGGAGAATCTCTCCCGAACGGGAACCGAGGGTAGAGGCTCAGGCCTCAGAGAGGGATCCTCCCCGTATCTGCGGGGAAGGGATGCATTCAGTTTGGGACAGTCTGATTTTGAGGGGCCTTTGAGACAGCAGATGGGCATTTAAGATTCCAGCTCCCAGCCAGGGGGTGGCTGACAGTGGGGATGCAGGCACTTCAGGGTTGGCAGTAAGAAGGGAAATGGAACAGATTCCTCATGGGTGAATCATGGTGGCCAGGCGCCGGGTGAAGGAAATGGGCGCAGTGAGTGCAGACTAGCGGGGGCCCCATGCCCTGCTGGTTCCCAGGAGGAGGGCAGCGCACCCCCTCCTGTCTGGCTTTCCCTGGGGCCACAGGACACAGGTTTTGTCCATCAGGGCAGGGCCGTTGACACCTGAAGTCATCATTGGCTAGAACATCCTGCACTGGCAATGGCCGTGAGGAGGAAGAGATCGCGCGAGACAAGGTCAGGACCTCATAATGACCTAGATACACGGGCCAGAGGGTAAATGAGGGGGAGACTGAAAAATTAACCTGAAGCCCCAGACACCCAGGTAAGAACTCAGAGTGGGTTCCTGGGAGATAAATGAGACCTCGTCCATGCTTGTGACCCCTCCAGAGAGCCCCTCTCAGCAAGACCCTGAGTTCGCCTCCTCTGGGTTTGGAAAATTCTGAGAGAGCTGGGAATACCAGACCACCTGACCTGCCTCTTGAGAAATCTGTATGCAGGCCAGGAAGCAACAGTTAGAACTGGACATGGAACAACAGACTGGTTCCAAATAGGAAAAGGAGTACGTCAAAGCTGTATATCGTCACCCTGCTTATTTAATTTATATGCAGAGTACGTCATGAGAAACTCTGGGCTGGAGGAAGCACAAGCTGGAATCAAGATTGCCAGGAGAAATGTCAATAACCTCAGATATGCAGATGACACCACCCTTATGGCAGAAAGTGAAGAAAAACTAAAGAGCCTCTTGATGAAAGTGAAAGAGGAGAGTGAAAAAGTTGGCTTAAAGCTCAACATTCAGAAAACTAAGATCATGGCATCCAGTCTCATCACTTCATGGGAAATAGATGGGGAAACAGTAGAAACAGTGTCAGACTTTATTTGGGGGGGCTCCAAAATCACTGCAGATGGTGACTGCAGCCATGAAATTAAAAGATGCTTACTCCTTGGAAGAAAAGCTATGACCAACTTAGACAGGATATTAAAAAGCAGAAACATTACTTTGCCAACAAAGGTCCATCTAGTCAATGCTATGGTTTTTCCAGTGGTCATGTATGGATGTGAGAGTTGGACTGTGAAGAAAGCTGACTGCCGAAGAATTGATGCTTTTGAACTGTGGTGTTGGAGAAGACTCTTGAGAGTTGCTTGAATATCAAGGAGATCCAACCAGTCCATCCTAAAGGAAATCAGTCCTGAATATTCATTGGAAGGACTGATGCTGAAGCTGAAACTCCAATACTTTGGCCACCTGATGTGAAGAGCTGACTCATTTGAAAAGACCCTGATGCTGGGAAAGATTGAAGGCAGGAACAGAAGGGGACAACAGAGGATGAGATGGTTGGATGGCATCACCAACTCAATGGACATGAGTTTGAGTAAATTCTGAGAGTTGGTGATGGACAGGGAGGCCTTGTGTGCTGCAGTCCATGGGGTCGCAAAGAGTTGGACATGACTGAGTGACTGAACTGGACTGAACTGGGTTTGGAAATGGGCAGTCAGTGCCCTGCCTCAACGTCATCTGTCCCACCACACCACTTCAGGAATGTTCACCGTTGTTGCTTCCTTCTTCTGTCACCACCTGGCTCTTTTTAGGATTCTCACTACTCCCAGATGAGAGTTGGGGTCTGGCTCCTGGTGATCTCACTTATGGCAGGCTCTGCGATACTAGGCTGGAGAGGAGCAAGTGGCCAGCCCCATGGAGACAGATGGGGCTCTGGAGGGCGGGGACACACTTCCTGGCCCCACTCCTGAGCCTGGCTGAGCATGCTCTCCCCTGCCACTATAATGGAACTCACGTCCTCAGAGAGCAGCACTAGAAGTTGCTGGAAGCCTTGGGATTTAGAAGCAAAAATCAAAGGAAACCTTGACTGCCAGACCAAAGGGTTTGGACTTGAAGCCTCAGGAGGCTCCCTGGACTCAAAATCCTGGGACTCAAAGTTAGGCTAACCTTCAGTGATCCCAGAATCAGTGGTTTTCAAACGTGAGCAAGAGAGAGAAGCCCCTGAAGGGCCTGTCAAAGCAGGGCACTGGCCCCGAGGCTCTGATTCAGCAGGTCCAGGGCAGCACTGCTGGGGAGCTTGCACTTCTGACAGGTTCCGTGGCACACATGCTGCCAGCCCAGGGCCACCCTAAGAGTGCCCAGCTCTGCCTCCAGCTGCCTAGTGTGTTGGCTGGGAAACCAAGGTGCAAAGGCCCCAGCAACAGGCAGAGTGGACCAGCCAGGGGGCAGATGGGAGCCACCACGCGCGTTGCCCCTCAGTGACCGTTTCATGCTAGAAACAGTGTCATATCAAATGCAGGAGCTCCACAGTGTTCTTTGTCTCTGGGATTAGTGGCTTCTGTGTGGGGTCTGTTCATAAATATGACATTTACCTTACTCTCTGTCATAAACTGCGTGTCCATGTTCCCCCAGATTTATACGTTGATCCCCCAAGCCCTCAGTGTGATGGTATTAGGAGGTGGGGCCTCTGGGAGGTAACTGGGGTTAGATGAGGTCATGAAGGTGGAGTCCCCATGATGGAAATAGTTTCCTTAAAAGAAGAAGACAAGACATCAGAGTTCTCTGTCTGCTGTATGAGGGCACAGCAAGAAGCTGGCCATCTGTGAACCCGGAGCCCCTCGCCAGAACCCCATCACATCCACACCCTCACCTGAGGACAGTGAGAAACAAATGGTCGCTGTTTCAGCCACCCAGTCTATGCTGTTTGCTGTGGTGGCCTACGCTCACCAAGATAACTGTTCATAAATGTTATCTTTCATGTACTGGTATTTAACATGTTTTAAGAGCGTAATATGTTTTAAGAGCAAATTTGGAAAACTCAGGAGTGGCCACAGGACTGGAAAAGGTCAGTTTTCATTCCAGTCCCAAAGAAAGGCAATGCCAAAGAATGCTCAAACTACCACACAATTGCACTCATCTCACATGCTAGTAAAGTAATGCTCAAAATTCTCCAAGCCAGGCTTCAGCAATACGTGAACCATGAACTCCCTGATGTTCACACTGGTTTTAGAAAAGGCAGAGGAACCAGAGATCAAATTGCCAACATCTGCTGGATCATCAAAAAAGCAAGATAGTTCCAGAAAAACATCTATTTCTGCTTTATTGACTATGCCAAGACCTTTGACTGTGTGGATCACAATAAACTATGGAAAATTCTGAAAGAGATGGGAATACCAGACCATTTGACCTGCCTCTTGAGAAATCTGTATGCAGGTCAGGAAGCAACAGTTAGAACTGGACATGGAACAACAGACTGGTTCCAAATAGGAAAAGGAGTACGTCAAGGCTGTATATTGTCACCCTGCTTATTTAACTTATATGCAGAGTACATCATGAGAAACGCTGGACTGGAGGAAGCACAAGCTGGAATCAAGATTGCCGGGAGAAATGGCAATAACCTCAGATATGCAGATGACACCACCTTTATGGCAGAAAGTGAAGAAGAACTAAAAAGCCTCTTGATGAAAGTGAAAGAGGAGAGTGAAAAAGTTGGCTTAAGGCTCAACATTCAGAAAACGAAGATCATGGCATCGGTCCCATCACTCCATGGGAAATAGATGGGGAAACAGTAGAAACAGTGTCAGATTTTATTTTGGGGGGCTCCAAAATCACTGCAGATGGTGATTGCAGCCATGAAATTAAAAGACACTTACTCCTTGGAAGAAAAGTTATGACCAACCTAGATAGTATATTCAAAAACAGAGACATTACTTTGCCGACTAAGGTCCATCTAGTCAAGGCTATGGTTTTTCCTGTGGTCATGTTTGGATGTGAAAGTTGGACTGTGAAGAAAGCTGAGTGCTGAAGAATTGATGCATTTGAACTGTGGTGTTGGAGAAGAGTCTTGGGAGTCCCTTGGACTGCAAGGAGATCCAACCAGTCCATTCTGAAGGAGATCAACCCTGGGATTTCTTTGGAAGGAATGATGCTGAAGCTGAAGCTCCAGTACTTTGGCCACCTCATGCGAAGAGTTGACTCATTGGAAAAGACCCTGATGCTGGGAGGGATTGGGGGCAGGAGAAGAAGGGGACAACAGAGGATGAGATGGCTGGATGGCATCACGGACTCGATGAACGTGAGTCTGAGTGAAATCTGGGAGTTGGTGACGGACAGGGAGGCCTGGCGTGCTGCGATTCATGGGGTCGCAAAGAGTCAGACACGACTGAGCGACTGAACTGAACTGAACTGAAGAGCGTAATAGCATACTGGAAAGGGGAAACCAACGTGCCAAAACCCTATCCGGCCAAATTAACTCATTGATGTTGGTCAGGTGTTTTTCTCTACCCCCAGCTTCTTGGTCCAGGAGATTCCCTGGGGTTCCACCGACCAGGCTGCATAGGTTGGAGAGACTCGTATAGTAGGCAGGGCCAGGCACAGGACCACACAGGTGATGCTGGTGGGGCAGGTGGGCCAGATAAGCAGTTTGGCTTATGGAGGAAGAAAAGATTCCAGGGGCTTGAAAAGAAGAAGCAATCAGCCTCCAGCAGAGTGGTAGTGGGTCTCTGAGGAGGGGTGGAGTTGGGGACAGAGGCAGAGGAAGGGAAGAGCTGTCTAAAGGTTGTGGTGACCAGCCCTTGAAGGCGGCAGTGGCTTGAATCTGGAGGGGCTGCCTCCCTGTGAGGTTCTGTTCCTCCAGGCCTGCGCAGCTTTGAGGGCAAGAGAAAAGAGCCAGCGTGAGCAGAGGAGACAGATGGGGAATATTTAGTCTTTGCTGAGAAACAAACGACCAGAGTTACGGCTTCACACAGCACCTGTGCGTTAGTTCACAGCTCTGCAGGTCAGAGATCTTGGTGGTTTGCCTGGGTTTTCTACTCGTAGTGTCTAGAGGCCAAAATCAGAGTGTTGGCCATTCTGGCAACAAATTTTCTCCCGACCTCACCCAGCTGTCAAATTCTGGTCCGTGCGGTCTCCATGTTCTCGCAGCTGTCTGCCAGGGTGGTTCTCAGCTCCTCGAGGCGACTTTCTGGTCTCGGATTGCAGTACCTTCATCTCAGAGCCAGCAACAGCTTCAGACGCTGTTGATGTCCCTGACTTCTGCTACCAGGTGAAGGCTCTGCTTTGAAAGCAGGCTTGTGGTTAGATGAACCCGCATTGGTGGCCCTGGTTTGTGTCTGCTTTCCACTGCGTGTCTTGCAGACATAGTAAGTGTACTCTGCCTGTGTTCGCAGTCCCAGGCAGGAAGGTGGGCACTCTTGAGGCCTTGTGAGCATCTGGACTTGCTGGGTAGGAGAGCAGGAGAGCAACCACCTCCTTCAAGGTGTGCACAGCCGCTCTCTGTCCCATCCCCTCAAACCACATGTGTGTGTGCTAAGTGGCTTCATTCATGTCCAACTCTTTGTGACCCTATGGACCATAGCCCACCAGTCTCCTCTGTCCAGGGGATTCTTCACGCAAGAATACTGGAGTGGGTTGCCATGCCCCCCTCCAGGGGATCTTCCTGACCCAGGGATCGAACCCATGTCTCTTATGTCTCCTGTGTTTGCAAACAGGGTCTTTACCACTAACACCACCTGAGAAGCTCAAACCACATGTCCCTTCCCAGATGCTCCTGAGCTATCTCCCTCTGGCCGCCAGTCTGCTAAGACAAGAAAATAACATCTTTATTTGTACCCACCACTAAGTGCAGTCAAACTCACCTTCAGTTATGAATGGAGGTGACAAACTGCAACAGCCTTTGTGGTTTTCTGAGATGCTATCACCAGGGGAAAGCAGACACTTTCATCTCAGAAGATGGCGGCAGTTGGTGCAGAGATTACAACATGTCTCTAGCCCAGGATCTGATGCAGGAGTCCCGGCTGCATTTGCTGTTATTGCATTCCGTGTGCTCTGAGAGCTTGGGGAGCACAGAGCACTGAGGTGGCAGCGCCCTGCAGCAGCAGCACTGTTCAGCTTACAGCATCCCTCTCCCACTAGTCTCTAGTTCCTGGAGAGACCCTTAAACGGGACAGTGCATGGTTGTTCCTGGGGTCTGGGGCCCAGAGTCCTGGTGGATGCTGCTCCCCACCAACCTGTCCAGCCCCCGGCCCCAGGTCAATGCACCTTCCACTTTCTCCCAGAAGTATTAACTGACTGAGGGTACCTACCTCCTCCTCAGATTAGAAATTTGAGTCTTGGGAGCGTTGAGAAGATAGCACGTGTCCAGTTGGGAGTTTTCTTCCAGCTTTATGGAGAGATAGTTGACATATAACATTGTGTAAGGTTAAGGTATACAATGCAATTATCTGACGTATGTCCACGTAATAATGATGTATATATTGCAACGTGATTACCACAGTAAGGTTAGTGAATACACGTTGTATATTCAATACAAATTTTTATGAACCAATTTATCCTTGAAGGCTCACCCAAAATTCAGTGGCATCAGTTGGGCCCCTGTGACCCTTCTCTGCCTCCTTTCTCCCAGACAGAGACTCCTTCCATGTCTGACAGCACCCCCCAACTTTCTGCCCTACATGGGCAGGGTCTGCATCACCAGGATTCTCTTGGTCGCCTAGCTCTGGGACAGAGGAATCTTTCTGGAAATAATTCAAGGAACTTAAGGGACCATCAGGTCTACGGTGGGTGGAAGAGGGATCCAGCTGGGATTGGTGGAGGCCAGAACAGGGGCATGGCCCTCTGGGCTGGGAGCTGGCTGCCAGCACTCTGGCCTTGCTTGGGGAGTGGTAATATGGGTCCTGAATGGGAAGAGGGCCCGGAGAAGGCAGGCGCGGGGTGCTAACTCAGCACCGCAAGCTTGGGACAAGCCTGGGGAGAAGCCATGACCTCGGGAGCCCCACTCTGCTTTCCCCTGGCAGGATGGGGAGAGGTGGGGAGGGCCCAGGTGGGGACAGGCTGTGGGCCCTGGGGACAGGCAGCTCAGCCCCCGCCCACAGTGAGCCCCGGCATCTGGCAGGGGGACAAGCACCGTGGGACTGGTGAGGACAGAGAGAGATAGAGTCCGCTTTTTTTTCTGTCTGAATTAAGTGGCCCTTTGCTTTTCCACTTGTTCTGAGTCTCCAAGTACATTCAGCCAGTAAAAAGAAATCCACTCAGAAATCAATTGAGTGGATTTTCCTTCTGACAGACCCTCTTCATCCCTTCTCCAGTTTGAGCCCGGCTGCCAGCAACGGAAGAGAAGGAGAGAACCCCACGAACCTCAGGAGCCAGCCCCCTTCAGAAAGGCTCCAAGACCAGAGCCACGAAGGGCAAACCCCACCTAATGCTTCATCAGGAAATGGTCTAACATCCAAAAAGATGCAGGGCTTGAACAAAGAACGTCATACACTGGGTCATGCACGTTTTGCTTGACCCAGTGTATTCCATGCCTCACCATCCCTTCTATTCACCCACCTATTCATTGCGTGTTTTTATGAGACCTCAATCCACTCTTTCCCTGAAGACTTTGGCTGGCTCATCATTAACTAGAGTTCAACATTTGTTTGCAAATCACATCGCACGTGGAGCGTCAAAATGTGGAACACATGGATGCAAAACATCCCGAATCACAGAGTGGAAGAGCCAGAGCTGATCAGGGCAGCCTCACCTGGAGTGACAGCTCATTCCTGCTTAAAAAATCCCTGGTGGTCCAATGGTTAAAAATCCACCTTGCAGTGCAGGCGACACCAGTTCAATCCCTGGTCCAGGAGGATCCCACATGCTGCGGAGCAGATAGACTGTTGCACCACAACTGCTGAGCCAGCACTCTAGAGCTCACAAGCCACAACTAAGGAAGCCTGCTCACCCTGGAGCCCATGCTCTGCAGCGAGAGAAGCCACCACAGTAGGCACCTACGCACTGTAACTAGACAGTAGCCCCCACTCACTGCAGCTAGAGAAAGCCAGCTTGGAACAACGAAGACCCAGCACAACCAAAGACAAAGTAAAAGAAAGTGGAGTCACTCAGTCGTGTCCGACTTTTTGCAACCCTATGGACTGTAGCCTACCAGGCTCCTCCGTCCATGGGATTTTCCAGGCAAGAATACTGGAGTGGGTTGCCAGGGTCACTGTGAGAGGTACCACATGGTGGAAACGGATGGCCAACCTGAGCCAGGAGCTGTCAGAGCCAGCCACATATGCCGATATAGGCAGAGTGGTCACCAGGGCCAAGACAGGGATGTCTCAGTGGGTGAGAGGGGACAGAAATTGGCTGAACTAAGTTGGGGAGGTGATGGAGGTGACAATGTTCTAAAAGAGAACTGAGGTCCGGGGAGTTTCGCCCTCTGATTTATCAGTGGGAAGTGAAAGGAACCATTAGTTGTTCAGTCATGTCTGACTCTTTGTGATCCCACGGACTCTAGCTCGCCAGGCTGCTCTGTCCATGGGTCTCCAGGCAAGAATACTGGAGTGGGTTGCCATTCCCTTCTCTGGGGGATCTTCCCAACCCAAGAATCGAACCCAGGTCTCCTGCATTGCTGGTGGACTCTTTACCACCTTAGCCACCAGGGAAGTGGGAGGTTATCTGCAAAAGCTCAGATGGAGAGTGGCAGAAGGCATGCCAGTTAGACACAGTCTACCTCACCCACTGACCCTCAACAACCCATCCTGGACATCTGAACTCAGCCTGGAGTCGGCAGAGCTGGCCCATCCTCTCCACCCTGAAGTCCTCACCCTGCCCACTGGGTGCCTTCAAGAGCAGACACTGCTGACCCTGGCCTGCATGCCACCTCTCAGTCCAAGCGCCAGCTTCCCCCATCCTCCCATCTGTGCGTCCAGCCCATGCTGGTCCATCAGGAAGCCAAACACCTCGGTCAGCACAGGGGTCCCAGAGAGACAGCAGCAGCCCCCGCAGTTTCCGCTCAGAGCCGTCTGTGCAGGACAGAGCGCAGGACAGTGAGGCTCAGACCGCAGAATACTGCCTAGAAAGGAGAGACCTCACAGCTGGGTGAGAGAAGAGGGCTGCCCTTCCCGAAAACCTTGGGGTCCCAGACCCTGGGGTGGGTGTGGGAGAAAGCTGGGGAGGGTCAGGCCTCAGGCACCCAGGATCCAGTAGGCTTTGCAGGGAATGAAGGAAGAAGTGAGGGAACAAGCCAGCCCCACAGATGGAATGCCACTCCAGGAATACAGACTCAGGCAGGGCCATGGGGATGTCTGTGATATCTGCTGTGAGGTCATGGCTGGGTTTTGGCTCATCAAGGCATGAGGATGTACAGGATGGAGACTGCACCCAGGGAGGGGTGTCAGATTAGGGCGCAGACGTGAGAGGGACCCAGGAGACCCAGAGTCTGGTTTGGAGGCTTCAGGTTTTCCCTAGAAATAGAGGCGCTAGAGATGGCCACCATGAAAAGAAGGCTCAGCTCCACCTGAGCACGTGGATGCACGGTGTTATGGACACTCCCCAGGGAAAGATAGGTTTTAACTCATGAGAGATGCACTTGATCAGGAAGGAAGAGCAAGCCGAAGACAGAGGTCGCCCAGAAATGGTGGGCAGAATGGGCACAGGATGAGAGGATGACAAACTTGGGAAACCCTGTGTTCAGGACTTCAAGAAGCTGCCCTCTCCTCAGCCAGCCAGTTGAATATAGAGCTACATAAGTGCTGCAGTGGGGAGGTGAGGAGGGTGACGCTCACACAGGACAGCAGGGGGATTGTGGGAGACAAAAGGGACTCTGTGTGGCCGCAGAGTTCTGTCTCAGTCTGTGTGGGGTCCCTGGGTCCTGGTGCAAGGATTATTTGAGCCCTCTGAGCATCTCTGGTGGGAATGGGCTTTGATTCTGAACATGAATTCAGCTCTCCTACCATCTTGCTGGGGCTTCTCCTTTGCCCTTGGGTGTGGGGTATCTCCTACCCTACGTGGGATATTCTCCTTCAAGAATACACAGAAGAACTATACAAAAAAGATCTTCACGACCCAGATAACCATGATGATTTGATCTCTCACCTAGAGCCAGACATCCTGGAATGTGAAGTCAAGTGGGCCTTAGGAAGCATCACTACGAACAAAACTAGTGGAGGTGATGGAATTCCGGTTGAGCTATTTCAAATCCTAAAAGATGATGCTGTGAAAGTGCTGGACTCAATATGCCAGCAAATTTGGAAAACTCAGCAGTGGCCACAGGACTGGAAAAGGTCAGTTTTCATTCCAGTCCCAAAGAAAGGCAATGCCAAAGATTGCTCAAACTACCGCACAATTGCACTCATCTCACACGCTAATAAAGTAATGCTCAGGAAGTGCGCTCGGTGGCCTCGCGTATCTGTCTCTTGTTTCAACAGTGCTTGGATGGAACAGACCCAGGGACGCCCCTTGCTCCAGCCTCCGACCACCCTCCAACCTATTTTCCAGTCGCAACCTCTGGAGTCAGCCACTCAGTTGTCGGCGATCACCGGGACCAGCCACCATTTTTTAACTCCTTATTATTACCGACCAATCATGAGCTCCCAGATTCATCAGATTTATTCTACCGAGGTGGAGGCCGCCGTCAACCGCCTGGTTAACATGCAACTACGGGCCTCCTACACCTACCTCTCTCTCGGCTTCTATTTCAACCGTGAAGATGTGGCCCTGGAGGGTGTGGGTCACTTTTTTCGCGAACTGGCCAAGGAGAAGCGCAAGGGTTCGGAGCGTCTCTTGAAACTGCAAAACCAGCGTGGCGGCCGCGCCCTCTTCCTGGACGTGCAGAAGCCATCTCAAGATGAGTGGGGTTAAACCCAGGACGCTATGGAAGCCGCCCTTCTTGTAGAGAAGAACCGGAATCAAGCCCTGTTGGATCTGCATGGCCTGGCTTGTGCCCGCGGAGACCCCCACATCTGTGACTTCCTGGAGAACCACTTCCTAGATAAGGAAGTGAAACTCATCAAGAAGATGAGTGACCACCTGACCAACCTCCGCAGGCTGGCTGGTCCCCAGGCTGGGTTGGGCGAGTATCTCTTCAAAAGGCTCACCCTCAAGCATGACCAGGAGCTTCTGGAGACCAGTGGCCATTGAAGAACCCACCTCACATCAGGGCTGCCTGAACTCCCTCTCTGCAGCCACTAGGCAGCTTTTTAACACCCTGGAGCCCTCTCTCAAGCCTTGGACCAAATGGAAACAATAAAGCTTTTTGCAGCAAAAAAAAAAAAAAAAAAACAGTAAAGTAATGCTAAAAATTCTCCAAGCCAGGCTTCAACAGTATGTGAACCGTGAACTTTCAAATATTCAAGCTGGTTTTAGAAAAGGCAGAGGAACCAGAGATCAAATTGCCAATATCCGTTAGATTATTGAAAAAGCAAGAGAGTTCCAGAAAAACATCTATTTCTGCTTTATTGACTATGCCAAAGCCTTTGACTATGTGGATCACCACAAACTGGAAAATTCTCAAAGAAATGGGAATACCAGACCACCTATCTGCCTCTTGAGAAATCAGAGGTCAGGAAGCATCAGTTAGAACTGGACATGGAACAACAGACTGGTTCCAAATAGGAAAAGGAGTACATCAAGGCTGTATATTGTCACCTTGCTTATTTAACCTATATGCAGAGTACATCATGAGAAATCCTGGGCTGGATGAAGCACAAGCTGGAATCAAGATTGCCAGGAGAAATATCAATAACCTCAGATATGCAGATGACACCACCCTTATGGCAGAAAGCAAAGAAGAACTAAAGAGCCTCTTGATGAAAGTGAAAGAGGAGAGTGAAAAAGTTGGCTTAAAGCTCAACATTCAGAAAACTAAGATCATGGCATCTGGTCCCATCACTTCATGGCAAATAGATGGGGAAACACTGGAAACAGTGGCAGACTTTATCATTTTGGGGCTCCAAAATCACTGCAGATGGTGACTGCAGCCATGACCTAAAAAGATGCTTACTCCTTGGAAGAAAAGCTATGACCAACCTAGACAGCATATTAAAAAGCAGAGACATTACTTTGTCAACAAAGGTCCATCTAGTCAAGGCTATGGTTTTTCCAGTGGTCATGTAGGGATGTGAGAGTTGGACTGTGAAGAAAGCTGAGCGCCGAAGAATTGATGGTTTTGAACTGTGGTGTTGGAGAAGACTCTTGAGAGTCCCTTGGACTGCAAGGAGATCCAACCAGTCCATCCTAAAGGAAATCAGCCCTGAATATTCATTGGAAGGACTGGTGTTGAAGCTGAAACTCCAATACTTTGGCAGCCTGATGCGAAGAACTGACTCATTTGAAAAGACCCTGATGCTGGGAAAGATTGAAGGCAGGAGGAGAAGGGAACGACAGGCATGAGATGGTTGGATGGCATCACTGACTCCATGGACATGAGTTTGAGTAAACTCCAGGAGTTGGTGATGGACAGGGAGGCCTGGCGCGCTGCAGTCCATGGAGTCGCAGAGTTGGACATGACTGAGCAACTGAACTGAACTGAACTGTGACCACAGAGATGCGTAGGACAAAGTCCCACGTTGACTGAGAGATGTGTGGAGACAGGGACTGCGCCCAGAGCCTGTTATGGCAGGAGCAGGGGGCTGGCAGAGTGTGAGAGGATGGAGCTGGACAGATCTCACAGGATTGTGCAATGAGGAAGTGTTCTCTCTGGGTCATCCAATGAGGCATCTCCAGGTGCTGAAGGGCATGGGTTGTGTGCCTCGAGGCAAGGTGGCCTCTGGAGATTTTGGAGACAAAGAGGGAAAGATCTTAGGGTCTGATTTGTATTTCCAGAGGGTAGGTTTGTTTCTCTGAGAGACGGTGATTCCCGTTTCCTCTCATTCTCACCACAGATGGATGGATCTGGGTTAGACTCAGAGTAGGATTTACTGAAAGCATCATAGTGGAGGTGTGTAGCTTGCTGAGGAACACAGAAACCTCTGTCCCATGTTCTTAGGGGTGCCTAACCCTCCAGGAGAGAGGAGATGCTGAACAAGAGGAACCTTTGGGGGCCCAGCTGAAATGTTTACAAAGTCACCCACCAAATAAAGGAAAGGGAAACAGACATTTCCACCTGAATCCCACCAGAGAAACCTACCAGATAAGCAGGGACCGTCTTGCCAGGCTGAGGGGTCAGTCTGCTGGGCACACCACACCAGAAACCCCAGTGGGAGGAGGAGATGGGGCTCTCAGGGGAGGAGGAGAGAGCGCTGCGGCTAAAGGCCGGGTGAGCATGGGCAACACCTGTACCGCTCTGTGCCGAGAGTGAGCAGATCTCTGGGGACCAAGGAAGAAAGCACAGAGCCACCCCACACCCAGTGGTCCTCCTAGGTCCACAGGGCCTCCCTTGCATTGGTCGTCTCCTACCATCCTAAACATTTTCATGGCCCTTTCTGAGAGACCCTGAAGAGCCTTTGTGATATCTGTGGTTGATGGGAGGCAGGCTTCAACAGACGGCCCCAAAAAGTAGCAGCGGCCACACAGTCATTCACATGGAGCTTCCACCCAGGGGTGAAGGAAGCGTTGAGACACAGGAACCAAGCAGAGCTCTGCCAACAAGAGACCATCACCCCACTACAAACACAGATGCTCCCGCAGGTGACAGAACCATGGGTTATCCATCCAGCTGGGCAGATACAATGTGTCACCGTGGGACTGGGGAAGCTCTTTCCCTCTGCCCTGGAAAGGGCCAGATGAGTCTTCCTCTGAAATCAAGGGGTAATCAAACCTGTCCACCCTAAAGGAAATCAACCCTGAATATTCACTGGAAGGCCTGATGCTGAAGCTGAAGCTCCAATACTTTGGCCACCTGATGTGAAGAGCTGACCCATTGGAAAAGACCCTGATGCTGGGAAAGATTGAGGGCAGGAGGAGAAGGGGATGACAGAGGATGAGATGGTTGGATGGCATCATTGACTCAATGGGTATGAGTTTGAGCAAACTCCAGGAGATAGTGAAGGACAAGCAAGCCTGACATGCTTCAGTCCATGGGGTTGCAAAGAGTCGGACACAACTGAGTGGCTGAAAAACAATCACGAATAGTAACATGACCACATTTCAATCAGTTGTGACCAACAGCCCCATCAAATACAGAGCACTTCCTTCAGCCTAGACCCTAGTGGTCCAGTAGAACTTTCCACAGTGACCGAAGTGTTCTTATATCTAACCATCCAACATGGCAACCACAGATCCTGTCTAGCTAGTATGACTAAGAAACCACATTTTTCTCTCATTTTTTGTCATTTTGCTTAAATTAAATAGGCACATGTGCTGAGTGGGAACCATTTGGCAAAGCACAGCCTGAGATACATTTTCTCATGCCGCCTTTCGGTCAGGCCAGACCTCCCATGAGAATGAGGAAACTATCCTGATTTCTGTACCTATCCACAGTGTTGCTGGGCCTTGGTCTCCATCAGAGGAATCACAGTCACCCACACTGTATCAGGCCTCCCTTAAGCTCCCTGCCAGGGAGATCCCTGACCTTTGTACCGGAGGCCACTCCTCTCTATTTCGATGTAGCATTCCGCTGCAAGAGTAAACACTGTCTGTTCATCCACGCTTCTGTGGATGCATCCTTTGGTGGTTTCCAAGTTTTTCTCTGATGATCACAGCCCTGTGAATATTCTTGAGCACATCTTATTGTGTACATAAGCTTTTATATCTGTTGAGTAAATAGCCAAAAGCCTGCTGGAATGGTGCGCATGAGTTCAGCAGTGATTTTCGCCTATATGATTTATTTACCCACTGCTGTGCCCCATCTCTATGTGTGTGCGTGCGTGCTAAGTCGCTTCAGTCATGTCTGACTCTTGGTGACCCCATGGACTGTAGCCCCCCAGGCTGCTCTGTCCATGGGATTCTCCAAGCAAGAATACTGGAGTGGGTTGCCCTCCTCCAGGGTGCCTCATCTCTAACTCCACTCTAACGGCAGAAAGCAGGGAGGAACTAAAGGGTCTCTTGATGAAGATGAAAGAGGAGAGTGAAAAAACTGGCTTGAAATCCAACATTCAAAAAACTAAGATCGTGGCATCTGGTCCCATCAGTTCACGGCATACAGAAGGGGTAAAGTGGAAGCAGTGACAGATTTTCCTTTCTTGGGCTCCAAAATCACTGCAGACGGGGACTGCAGCCATGAAACTGAAAGACACTTGCTTCTTGAAAGGAAAGCTTAGACACCTAGACAGCATATTAAAGAACAAAGACGTCACCTTGTTGAAAATAGTCCATATAGTCAAAGCTATGGTTTTTCCAGTAGTCATGTACAGATGTGAGAGTTGGACCATAAGAAAAGCTGAGCACTGAAGAACTGATGCCTTCAAATTGTGGTGTTGGAAAAGACTCTTTAGAGTCCCTTGGACTGCAAGGAGATCAAACCAATCAATCCTAAAGGAAATCAACCATATTCATTGGAAGGACTGATGCTAAAGCTCCAATACTTTGGCCACCTGATGCGAAGAGCTGACTCACTGGAAAAGACCCTGAGGCTGGGAAAAATTGAGGGTAGGAGTAGAAGAGGATGGCAGATGATAAGATGGTTAGATAGCATCATTGACTCAATGGACATGAACTTGAGCAGTTCCAGAAGATAGTGAAGGACAAGGGAGCCCGCATGCTGCAGTCCCTGAGCTGGACATGACTTAGCCACTGAACAACAACATGCCGTATCTCACACTGCTCTAGAAGTGATTGTCTTCCTGCCAAAGACCCAGCAGCACCTCCTCTGGGCAGCCCCTGTACTGACTCAGCATCACCTGTATCCTTGAGTGCTCTTCTCTGTGTTCCTGAACAGTTTCAGGGTGCTGCTATCTCCACACCATTGGGGCCAGGACCCCTGCAGTTGTGCAGAGAAGCAGGGAAGCCTCCACCATTTCCTTGATTTCTCTTCTGTCAATCCACGTGCACATCACGATGTTTTGTGCTAAGTGGCAGGTACAGGATAGGGACAGGCTTCCTCCATGGTAGAAGCACATCTTGCCCAAGGAAAGGGCCTGTGTGCATCCTCCAAAGAAAGTTCACCCGAGGACAGGCCTGACTCCTGCTCCCGGTTCACGGGCCAGAAGGGCACTTCCCCTACTAACCAGGCCTCCTTGTCCTCCCCCAGGTCCCTGGCTGTTGGGCCCCAGTACTCATCCCTGGGGACACAGCCCATCCTCTGCGCCAGCATCCCAGGCTTAGTACCCAAGCAGCTGCGTTTCTGCCGGAACTACGTGGAGATCATGCCCAGCGTGGCAGAGGGCATCAAAATCAGCATCCAGGAGTGCCAACACCAGTTCCGGGGCCGCCGTTGGAATTGCACCACTATCAACAACAGCCTGGCCATCTTTGGCCCCGTGCTGGACAAAGGTACAGGTGGTACCCATCATGGCTAGCCAGGCAGAGGTGGCAGCCCAGGGATGTGGGTGCAGCAGGGCTCAAACCAGCTTCCCCCTCAGTGGGAGTGGGCACAAGCCAGTTCATTTCCTTTCTGTCTCTGTTTCTCACTTGTGCTCAAGCATAGGAACAGCACTTCCAGTAAGAGGGCAGTGCTCGTTACTATAGGGATCTCCTATGTGGGTCCTTTCCAAAGCTCACCCACTCTGAAGGGTGCTCCTGGAGTTTGGGAAGGGTATAGGATCACACAGAGATTCCTCCTGCTTCCCCTTTTCCGAAAAACAGTTACACAGTTTCACGGGGACAGGATTAACTACTGCAGTTTTCCTGAGAAAGCCAGGACTTCAGGCAGGTCTTAGAGAGAAAATACAAAAACAAACAGAAAACACAAAAAAGGGTGAGGGTTGGGGATGATAGAGGCACACAGCAGAAGTTATCCAGGGTCCTGGAGCCAGGGAAGAAGAGAAAGATCTGGCAGGCTGGGTGCTGGTTAACTCTTGGTCAAGAGCAAATTTGCACAAGACATAGCAGTTTAAACAATAATGATCATGTGTTGTCAGTCCCAACATCTGCAGACACTGGGAGATGCAGTAGGCAGGGCTGGTCTCTGCTAATGAGAGAGAGAGAGAGACGAGTTGGTCCTCATCTCTTTTACATGCCTGGTGGCCCCTGGTGCTTCTGCACATGACTTGGGTTTGCTTAAATGCAGTGGCTGGGCCCTCCAGCAAGTGAGGAAAGAGGGAGGGAGAGAGAAAAAGAGAGAGAGGGAAAGAGGCTTCTTTCACTGAGCATAATGTTTTCAAGATTCATCCACCTGTAGTATGTTCTGGTACTTTATTCCTTTTTATGGCTGAATTATATTCCATCATACGATGGATCACATTTTATTTATCCATTCATCTGTTGATGGACAACTAGGTTGTTTCAAGCCTTTTATTGTCTGTTGGGAATAATGCTGATATTTCAAGTATCTGAATACCCGTTTTTCAATTCTTCTGGGTATATTCCTAGAAGTAGAATTGCATAGTAATTCTGTGTTTTGAGGAATTACCAAACTCTTTTTCCACAGCAACTGCACCATTTTGCTCTCCCACCAGCAACACAAGAGTGTTCCAGTTTCTCCAGATTATTGCCAATGTTTGTTTTTCTCTTTTTTTTTCCTTTAGCCCTCTCAGTGGATCTGAAGTGATGTCTCATTGTAATTTTTATTTGCACATCCCTGATGACTGATGACGTTGAGCATCTTTTCATGGGATTGTTGAACATCTGAATGTCTTCTTTGGAGAAATGTCTATGCAAGTCCTTTGCCCAGTTTTTAATTGGGTTGCTTGTGTTTCTATTGTTGAGTTGTCAGAGTTCTTTATATATCTAACACTCAGAAATATTATTTTCCAAACATCTTCTCCCTTTATAGATTGTCTTTTCACTTGTATGACAGGGTCCTTTGATGTACAGAAGTTTTAAATTTTGATGACATTCAATTTACCTATTTAGATATCATATCAAAGTAAACATTGCCTAATCTACAGTTATGAAGTTTTACACTTGTGTTTTCTCCTAAGAGTTTTATAGTTTTACTTCTTACATTTAGGTCTTTGATCTATTTTTAGTAAATTTTTGTATATAGTGAGAAGTAAGGGTCCAGCTTAATTCTTTTGCATGTGGGAAACCAATTATTTCAGCACCATCTGTTCAAAAGACTAGTCTTTCCCCTATTGAATAGTCTTGGCACCCTGGTTAAAAATCAATTGTCCATGGATGTCTGGGTTTATTTCTGGACTTTCAATTCTATTCCATTGGTCTATATGTCTACCATTCTTCCAATACAACACTATTTTGATTTCTATAGTTTTATAGTATGCTTTAGAGTTGGGAAGTATAAGTTCTCCAACTTTATTTTTAGTTTACAATTGCTTTGGCTTTGATTGTTTTGGCTTTTGGAGACTCCCTTACAATTCCATGTGAATTTTAGGGTTGTTTTTTCATTTCTGCAAAAAAAGATTTTTTGAATTTTGATGGTGATTGCATTGAATCTGTACATTAGTTTGAGAAGTATTGCCATCTTAGCATTATTGTCTTCTAATCCATGAACGTGGGATTTTTCCATTTATTTAGGTCTTCCTTGATTTTTCAGCAGTGTTTTATAGTTCTCAATGAACGAGTCTCATGCATCTTTGGTTAATGCGTTCCTAAGTGTTTTATTCTTTTGATGCTATTACAAATGAAATCGTTTCATTCATTTCCTTTTCAAATTGTTCACTATGTGTAGAAGTACAATTGATTTTTGTTTGAAACTGTATCCTGCAAATTTGATTAATTTTTTCATTAGCTGTGAGAGTTCATGTAGATTCTTTAGAATTTTCTATATATGAGACCAAGTCATCTGTGAGTAGAAATGTTTTTGCTTCTTGCTTTCTAATTTGGATGCCTTTTCTTTCTTTTTCTTGCCTAATTGCTGTGGCTAGCACTTCTAGTACTATGTTGAATATGAGCAATGAGAGTGGGCACCCTTGTCTTCTTCCTGATCTTAGAGGGAAAGCTTTTATCTTTCACCATGGAGTATATGATGCTAGCTGTGAATTTTTCATAACTTCCCTTTATCGGGTTAAGGAGATTATCTTCTATTCCTAATCTGTTGAGTGTTTGTATCATGAAAAGGCTACTGGATTACATCAAATGCTCTTTCTGAATCAAATAAGATGATCACATGGTTTTGCCTTCATTCTGTTCACATGGCATTTCTTCTAAGGAATTCTTGCATCTGAATTAAATTTGACCTTTCTGTCCATCTTAGTTCACTGATTCCTAACAAGTTGATGTTCACTCTTGCCATCTCCTGTTTGAGCACTTCCAGTTTGCCTTGACTCATGGACCTAACATTCCAGGTTCCTATGCAATATTGTTCTTTACAGCATCGGACTTTTCTTTCACCACCAGACACATCCACAGCTGGGGGTCATTTTTGCTTTTGCTCAGCCTCTTCATTCCTCCTGGAGCTGTTTCTCCACTCTCTTCCAGTAGCACACTGGACTCCTACTGACCTGGGGGGTGGGGTCTCATCCTCCAGTGTCATGTCTTTTTGCCTTTTCATACTGTTCAAGGGGTTCTCAAGGCAAGAAAGCTGAAATGGTTTGCCATTCCCTTCTCCAATGGACCACATTTTATCAGAACTCTGTACCATGACCTATCTGTCTTGGGTGGCATAACACGGCCTGATTCATAGTTTCGTTGAGCTACCCGAGGAGGCTGTGGTCCATGTGATCATTTTGGTTAGTTTTCTGTGATTGCGGTTTTCATTCTGCCTGCCCTCTGATGAGGGCAAAAGGCAAAAGTCCCATCAGGAAGGGACTTGTGGGGAAAACTGGGTCTTGCTTTGGTGGCTAAGGTGATGCTCAGTAAATCTCCAGTGTAATTTCCTGCTGCTGGGTGAGGCTGTGCTCCTTCTCTGTGGTCTGGCCTGAGACAGCCCAGTCCTGGAGGCTGCAGTCTCTACTATGGTCAGCTCTAGGCTCTATGGTAGGCATAATGGCAACCTCTTCCAAGAGGACTTATGCCAGCACGCTGCACCTCCCAGGACTACTGCTGCCAATGCCCTGATCCTGAGGCCAGCCACTGTCAACTCACGTCTCTGCTGGAGACTCCCAGACTCTCACAGGCAAGTCTGGCTGAGTCTCTTGTGGGGTCACTGCTCCTTTCTCTTGAGTCCTGGTACACACAAGGTTGTGTCTGTGCCCTCCAAGAGTTTGTTTCCCCTGTTCTGTTGAAGTTCTATAATCACATCCCATTGACCTTCAAATTTCCTGGGAATATTCAGTCCCTTTGCTGAATCCCCAGGTTGGGGAAGTCTGTTGTAGGGCCTGGAGCTTTCATAACAGTGCAAGAACTTCTTTGGTATAATTGTTCTCCAGTTTGTAGATCACCTACCCATTGGCTCTTTGGTAAGGTTAATGGTGACCTCCTCCGAGAGGATTTATGCCACACGCCCTGCCTCCCAGGACTGCTGCTGCCAGTACCCCTGTCCCTGCGACTGGCCACTGCTGACCCATGCTTCCACAGGGGACCCTCAGACACTAACAGGCAGGTCTGGCTTAGTCTCCTGTGGGGTCACTGCTCCTTCCCCTGGGTCCTGGTGCACACAAGGTTTTGTTTGTGCCCTCCAAGAGTCTTTGGCAGGTATGAGGTTTGATTTTAAACGTGATTGCCCCCTCCCTACCGTCTTATTGTGGCTTCTCCTTTGTCCTTGGACATGGTGTATCTTTTTTTGGTGGGTTCCAACATCCCCCTGTTGATGGTTGTTCAGCAACTAGTTGCAGTTTTGGTGACCTCTCTGGAAACTGAGTGCACGTCCCTCTACTTTTCTCACACAGATATATATGTATGCAAGATTATATATATGTACACATTAATATACAGTATTTGTTTTTCTCTTTTGACTTACTTCACTGTATAACAGGCTCTAGGTTCATCATCTCAATTCAGCTGATTCAAATTCATTCCTTTTTATGGCTGAGTAATAGGCCATTGTATAATATGACCACATCCTCTTATGCATTCATCTGTTGATGGCCATCTAGGTTGCTTCCATAACCTAGCTATTGTAAATAGTGCTACAATGAACATTGGGGTACACGTGTCTTTTTCAGTTATGGTTTTCTCAGGGTATATAACCAGTAGTGGGATTGCTGGGTCATATGGTAGTTCTATGTTTAATTTTTTAAGGAAACTCCATACTGTTCTCCATAGTGGCTATACCAATTCTTTTTTCTCCACACTCTCTCCAGCATTTATTACTTATGGACTTTTTGATGATGACAATTCTGACTGGTGTGCGTTGGTACCTCCTTGTAGTTTTGATTTAGTATTTCTCAAATAATTAGTGATATTCAGCATCTTTTCATGTGTCTTTTGGCCATCTATATGTCTTCTTTGGAGAGATGTCTATTTAGGTTTTCCACTCATTTTTTGATTGGGTTTTTTTGTTTTTTGATGTTGAGCTCCATGAGCTGTTTGTATATTTTGAAGATATTATTTGTATATATTTGTATTTAGCTAATATTTGTATATATTAATTTATTTGTATATATTAATTTCCCTTTCAGCTCTATTTGTATATATTAATTCTTTGTCTGTTGCTTAATTTGCAAATATTTTCACCCATTCTACTGGAGTTTCCCTGGTGGCTCAGATGATAAAGAATCTGCCTGCAATGCAGGAGGATTTCCCTGATAGCTCAGTTGGTAAAGAATCCACCTGCAATGCAGAAGACCCCAGTTTGATTCCTGGGTCAGGAGGATCCACTGGAGAAGGGATAGGCTACCCATTCCAGTATTCTTGGGCTTCCCTTGTGGCTCAGCTGGTAAAGAATCCATCTGCAATGCAGGAGACCTGGGTTCAATTGGTGGGTTGGGAAGATCCCCTGGAGAAGGGAAAGGCTACCCACTCCAGTATTCTGGCATTCCATGGACTCTATAGTCCATGGGGTTGCAAAGAGTCAGACGTGACTGCAATGCAGGAGAGTCAGGTTTGACCCCTGGGTTTGGAAGATCCCCTGTAGAAGAAAATGGCAACCCCTCCAGTATTCTTGCCTGGAAAATCCCATGGATAGAGGAGTCTGGTGGGCTACAGTCCATGGGGTCACAAAGAGTTGAACACGACTGAGCAACTAACACTTTTCCTTTACCCATTCTGAGGGTTGTCTTTTCATTTGGTCCATGGTTTCCTTTCCTGTGCAAAAACTTTTAAGTTTAATTAGGCCCCATTTGTTTATTTTTCTTTTTACATTTTCATTACTCAAGAAGGTGCAAGAACTTCTTTGCAAAAAAAGATCTTGCTGTGATTTATGTCAAAGAGTGTTTTTTCTATGTTTTCCTCCGAGTTATATAGTGTCTGGACTTACATTTAGGTCTTTAATCCGTTTTAAGTTTACTTTTGTGTGTGATGTTCGGGAGTATTCTAATTTCATTATTTTACATATGGCTGTCTAGATTTCCCAGCACAACTTACTGAAGAGGCTATCTTTTCTCCATTGTATATTTTTGCCTCCTTTGTCATAGATTTGGTGACCATAGGTGCGTGGGTTAACTTATGGGCTTTCTATCCTGTACCATGGATCTATTTCTCTGTTTTTGTACCAGTACCATGCTGTCTTGATTACTGTAGTTTTGCAGTATAGTTTGAAGTTGGGAAGCCTGAATCCTCTAGCTCCATTTTTCTTTCTCAAGATTACTTTGGTTCTTTGGGGTGTTTTCATACAGATTGTAAACATTTTTGTTCTAATTCTATGAAGAATGCCATTGGTAATTTGATAGGAATTCCATGGAATCTGTAGTTTGCTTTAGGCAATATACTCATTTTCATTATATTGATTCTTTCAGTCCAAGAACATCATATTTCCCTCCATCTGTCTGTGTCCTCCTTGATTTTCATCAGTGTTTTATAGTTTTCTGAATACAGGTCTTTTGCCTTATTAGGTTGGTTTATTCCTAGGTATTTTATTATTTTTGTTATGATGGTAAGTGTGATTGTTTCCTTAATTTCCCTTTCTGCTCTTTTGTTATTAGTGTGTAGGAATGCAGGAGATTTCCGTGCCTTAATTTTGTATCCTACAACTTTGCCAAATTCACTGACTATGTCCAGTAGTTTCCTGGTGGCATCTTGGGATTTTCTGCAATATATAGTATCATGTCATCTGCAAACAATGACAGTTTTGCTTCTTCTTTTCCAGCTTGGATTCCTTTTATTTCTTTTTCATCTCTAATATCCATGGCAAGGACTTCCAAAACAATGTTGATGAGAATGGACATCCTTGTCTTGTTCCTGATGCTACGGGAAATGCTTTCAGTTTTTCACCATTGAAAATGATGTTTGTTATATATTGCCTTTATTATGTTGAGGTTCCCTCTATGCTCATTTTCCGGAGAGTATCATAGATGATTGTTGAATTTTGTCAAAAGCTTTCTCTGCGTCTACTCAGATGATCATATGGCTTTTATTCTTTAATTTGTTAATATGGTCCATCACTGCATAAACTGTCACACTGATTGACTTGTGTACATTGAAAGATTTGTGTATATTTCTGGGATAAATCCCACTTGATCATGGCGTATAATCCTTTTAATGTATTATTGGATGCTGTTGGCTAGTATTGTTTTTAAGCATTTCCCAATGATTTTAAATCAATTTATTTGTAAAAACAGAAAAAGGAAAGAAATAAATAAAACCAGTAACAGTAGTACAGTCGATACAGTTGCTAAGGCATTAATAACTTATAAAAGACATAGTAGCTAGATAAGTGGAAAAGGAAATGGCAACCCACTCCAGTGTTCTTGCCTGGAGAATCCCAGGGATGGGGGAGCCTGATGGGCTGCCGTCTATGGGGTCGCACAGAGTCAGACACAACTGAAGCGACTTAGCAGCAGCAGCAGCAGCAGCTAGATAAGTGTGTGTGTTCACTTGCTAAGTCATGTCCAACTCTGTGACCACATGGACTGTGGCAGCCAGACTTCCTTGTCCTTAACTGTCTCCCGGAGTTTACTCAGATTCATGTCCATTGAGTCAGTGATGCTATCTAACCATTTTGCCCTCTGCCACCCTCTTCTCCTTTTGCCTACAGTCTTTCCCAGCATCAGGGTCTTTTCCAATAGAACAGTACTTCACATCAGGTGGCCAAAGTATTGGAACTTCAGCTTCAGCATCAGTCCTTCCAATGACTATTCAGAGTTGATTTCTTTTGGAATTGACTGGTTTGATCTCCTTGCAGTCCAAGGGACTCTCAAGAGTCTTCTCCAGCACCAAAATTCGAAAGCATCAATTCTTCAGTGCTCAGCCTTCTTTTTGGAGAAAGAAATGGCAACCCACTCCAGTGTTCTTATCCGGAGAATCCCATGAAAAGAAGAGCCTGGCTGGCTACAGACTATGGGGTTGCAAAGAGTCAGCCAGGACTCAGCAGCTAGGCAACAACAACAGCCTTCTTTATGGTCCAACTCTCACATCCATACCTGACTACTGGAAAAACCATAGCTTTTACTATACGAAACTTTGTCAGCAAAATGATGTCTCTGCTTTTTAATACTCTTTCTAGGTTTGTCACAGCTTTTCCCTCCCAGGAGCAAACGTCTTTTATTATCACAACTACAGTCACCATCCACAGTGATTTTGAAGCCCAGTGAAATATAATATGTCACTGCTTCCACTTTTTCCTCTTCTATATGCCATGAAGTGATGGGACCGGATGCCACGATCTTAGTTTTTTGAATGTTGAATTTTAATCTGGCCTTTTCACTCTCCTATTGCACCTTCATCAAGGTGCTCTTTAGTTCCTCTTCACTCTCTGCCATTATAGTGGTATTATCTGCATATCTGAGGTTGCTGATATTTCTCCTGGCAATATTGATTCCAGCTTGAGTTATCCAGTCTGGCCTTTCCCATGATGTACCCTACATATACATTAAATAAGCAGGATGACAATATACAGCCTTGGTGTACTCCTTTACCATTTTGAATCAGTCTGTTTTTCTATGTCTGCTTCTACCTGTTGCTTCTTGACCTGCATACAGGTTTTTTAGGAGATAGGTAAGGTGGTCTGGTATTCCCATCTCTTTAAGAATTTTCCACAGTTTATTGTGAACCACACAATCAAGGCTTTAGTGTACTCAATAAAGCATAAGTAGATGTTTTTCTGAAATTCCCTTGCTTTCTCTATGATCCAAGAAATATTGGCAATTTAATCTCTGGTTCCTTTGCCTTTTCTAAATCCAGTGTATACATTTGGAAATTCTCAGTTCATGTACTGCTGAAGCCTAGCTTGAAGAATTTTGAACATAACCTTTCTAGCATGTGAAATGAGCACAGTTGTAAGGTAGTTTGAACATTATTTGGCTCTACACATGGACATCACCAGATAAGTCAATACCAAAATTAGACTAATTATATTCTTTACAGATGAAGACAGAAAAGCTCTATACAGTCCTCAAACAGAAGACCTGGAGCTCACTGCAGCTCAGATCATCAGTCTCTTATTGCAAAATTCAGGCTTGAACTGAAGAAAATAGAAAAACCATTCAGGTTTGACCTAAAGTAAATCCCTTATGATTATACCATCAGTTCAGTTCAGTTCAGTCGCTCAGTTGTGTCCCACTCTTTGTGACCCCATGAAGAGCAGCATGCCAGACCTCCCTGTCCATCATCAACTCCCGGAGTTCACTCAGACTCATGTGAATTGAGTCGGTGATGCTATCCAGCCATCTCATCCTCAATCGTCCCCTCCTCCTCCTGCCCCCAATCCCTCCCAGCATCAGGGTCTTTTCCAATGAGTCAGCTCTTCGCATGAGGTGGCCAAAGTACTGGAGTTTCAGCCTCAGCATCATTCCTTCCAATGAACACCCAGGACTGGTCTCCTTTAAAATGGACTGGTTGGATCTCCTTGCAGTCCAAGGGACTCTCAAGAGTCTTCTCCAACACCACAGTTCAAAACCATCAATTCTTTGGCACTCAGCCTTCTTAACAGTCCAACTCTCACATCCAGACATGACCACTGGAAAAACCATAGCCTTGACTAGACAGACCTTTGTTGGCAAAGTAATATCTCTGCTTTTGAATATGCTATCTAGGTTGGTCATAACTTTCCTTCCAAGGAGTAAGCGTCTTTTAATTTCATGGCTGCAGTCACCATCTGCAGTGATTTTGGAGCCCCCAAAAATAAAGTCTGCCACTGTTTCCACTGTTTCCCCATCTTTTTCCCATGAAGTGATGGGACCAGATGCCATGATCTTCGTTTTCTGAATGTTGAGCTTTAAGCCAACTTTTTCGCTTTCCTCTTTCACTTTCATCAAGGGGCTTTTCAGTTCCTCTTCACTTTCTGCCATAAGGGTGGTGTCATCTGTGTATCTGAGGTTATTGATATTTCTCCCGCCAATCTTGATACCAGCTTGTGCTTCCTCCAGCTCAGCATTTCTCATGATGTACTCTGCATATAAATTAAATAAGCAGGGTGACAATATACAGCCTTGTCATCTTCTTCCTATTTGGAACAAGTTTGTTGTTCCATGTCCAGTTCTCACTGTTGCTTCCTGATCTGCATACAGATTTCTCAAGAGGCAGGTCAGGTGGTCTGGTATTCCCATCTCTTGAAGAATTTTCCACAGTTTCTTGTGATCCACACAGTCAAAGGCTTTGGCATAGTCAATAAAGCAGAAGTAGATGTTTTTCTGGAACTCTCTTGCTTTTTTGATGATCCAGCAGATATTGGCAATTTGATCTCTGGTTCCTCTGCCTTTTCTAAAACCAGCCTGGCTTGCCGAATTTTGAGCATTTCTTTACTAGCATGTGAGATGAGTGCAATTGTGTGGTAGTTTGAGCATTCTTTGGCATTGCCTTTCTTTGGGATTGGAATGAAAACTGACCTTTTCCAGTCCTGTGGCCACTGCTGAGTTTTCCATATTTGCTGGCATATTGAGTGCAGCGCTTTCACAGCATCATCTTTCAGGATTTGAAACAGCTCAACTGGAATTCCATCACCTCCACTAGCTTTGTTTGTAGTGATGCTTTCTAAGGCCCACTTGACTTTACATTCCAGGATGTCTGGCTCTAGATTAGTGATTACACCATCATGATTTTCTGGGTCGTGAAGATCTTTTGTGTACAATTCTTCTGTGTATTCTCACCACCTCTTCTTAATATCTTCTGCTTCTGTTAGGTCCATACCATTTCTGTCCTTTATGGAGCCCATCTTTACACGAAATGTTCCCTTGATATCTCTAATTTTCTTGAAGAGATCTCTAGTCTTCCCCATTCTGTTGTTTTCCACTATTTTCTTGCATTGATCACTGAGGATTATACCATAGAGGTGACCAATAGATTCAAAGGCTTAGATCTGGTCGACAGAGTGCCTGAAGAACTGTGGACAGAGATTCGTAACACTGTACAGGATGCAGGGACCAAAACCATCTGAAAGAAAAAGAAATGCAAGAAGGCAAAGTGGTTGTCTGAGGAGGCCGTACAAATAGCTGAGAAACAAAGAGAAGCAAAAGTCAAGGGAGAAAGGAAAAGATACCCAACTGAATGCAGACTTCCAGAGAATAGCAAGGAGAGATAAGAAGACCTCCGTAAGTGAAAAATGCAAAGAAAGAGGAAAACAATAGAATGGCAAAGACTAGAAATCTCTTTAAGAGAATTGGAGATATCAAGGGAAAATCTCATGCAAAGATGGGCACAATAATGGACGGAAATGGTAAAGACCTAATACAAGAAGAGATTAAGAAGAGGTGGCAAGAGTTTTGTTTTTTGTTCAGTCTCTCAGCCATGTCCAACTCTTTGCAACCCCATGAATTGCAGCACACCAGGCTTCCCTGTCCTTCCCTATCTCCTGGAGTAGGCTCAAAATCATGTCCACTGAGTCCATGATACCATCCAACCGGCTCATCCTCTGTCATCCCCTTCTCCTCCTGCCTTCAATCTTTCCCAGCATCAGACTCTATTCTAATGAATCAGCTCTTCCCATCAGGTGGCCAAAGTATTAGAAGTTCAGCTTTAGCATTAGCTCAAAAGCGTCAATTCTTCGGCGCTCAGCCTTCTTTATAGTCCAACCCTCACATTCATATATGACTACTGGAAAAACCATAGCTTTGACTATACAGACCTTTGCTGTCAAAGTGATGTTGCTTTTTAATATGCTGTCTAGTTTGGTCATAGCTTTTCTTCCAAGAAGCAAGAATCTTTTTATTTCAAGGCTGCAGTCACTGTCTGCAGTGATTTTGGAGCCCAAGAAAATAAAGTCTGTCACTGTTTCCATCGTTTCCGCATTTATTTCCCATGAAGTGATGGGACTGGATGCCATGATCTTAGTTTTTTGAATGTTGAATTTTAAGCCAGCTTTTTCACTCCCCTCTTTCACCTTCATTAAGAGGCTCTTTAGTTCTTTGCTTTCTGCCATAAGGGTGGTGTCATCTGCATATCTGAGGTTGTTGATATTTCTCCCAGCAATCTTGATTCCAGCTTGTGGTTCATCCAGCCTGGCATTTTGTGTGATGTACTCTGCATACAAGTTAAATAAGCAAGGTGACAATATACAGCCTTGACGTACTCCTTTCCCAATTGGAATCCGTCTGTTGCTCCTTGACCAGTTCTAACTGTTGCTTCTTGACCTGCATATAGATTTCTCAAGAGGCAGGTAAAGTATTCCCATCTCTTTCAGAATTTTCCAGTTTGTTGTGATCCACACAGTCAAAGGCTTTAGTGTAGTCAATGAAGCAGAAGTTGATGTTTTTCTGGAACTCTCTTGCTTTTTTTATGATCCAGCAGATGTTGACAATTTGATCTCTGGTTCCTCTGCCTTTTCTAAATCCAGCTTGAACATCTGGAAGCTCTCAGTTCACATACTGTTGAAGCCTAGCTTGGAGAATTTTGAGCATTACTTTGCTAGCGTGTGAGATGGGTGCAATTGTGCGGTAGTTTGAACATTCTTTGGGATTAGAATGAAAACTGATCTTTTCCAGTCCTGTGCCCACTGCTCAGTTTTCCAAATTTGCTGGCATATTGAGTGCAGCACTTTCACAGCATCATGTTTTAGGATTTGAAATAGTTCAGCTGGAATTCCATCACCTCCACTATCTTTGTTTGTACTGATGCTTTCTAAGGCTCACTTGATTTCACACTCCAGGATGTCTGGCTCTAGATGAGTGATCACACCATCGTAGTTATTTGGGTCATTAAGATCTCTTTTGTTCTTCTGTGAATTCTTGCCACCTCTTCTTAGTATCTTCTGCTTCTGTTAGGTGCATACTGCTTCTGTCCTTTATTGTGCTCATCTTTGCATAAAATGTTCCTTTGGTATCTCTAACTTTCTTGAAGAGATCTCTAGTCTTTGCCATTCTATTGTTTTCCTCTATTTCTTTGCATTCATCACCAAGGAAGGCTTTCTTATCTCTCCGTGCTATTCTTTGGAACTCTGCATTCAGATGAGTATATCTTTCCTTTTCTCCTTTGCCTTTTACTTGTTTTCTCAGGTATTCATAAGTCCTCCTCAGACAACCGTTTTGGCCTTTTGCATTTCTTTTTCCTGTGGATGGTTTTGATTACCACCTCCTATACAATGTCATGAACTTCCATCCATAGTTCTTCAGGCATTCTGTCTATCAGATCGAATCCCTTGAATCTATTTGTCACTTCTACTGTATAATCGTAAGGGATTTGATTATAGGTCATACTTGAATGGGCTAGTGGTTTTCCCTACTTTCTTCAGTTTAAGTCTGAATTTTGCAATAAGGAGTTCATGATCTGAGCCACACTCACCTCCCAGTCTTGTTTTGCTGACTGTATAGAGCTTCTCCATCTTCAGCTGCAAAGAATATAATCAATCTGATTTTGGTATTGACCATCGGGTGTTTTCCACGTGTAGAGTCATCCTTTGTGTTGTTGGAAGAGGTGAGAATACACTGAAGAAATATACAAAGAAGTTTTTTTCTTACTGACTAGGATAACCACAATGGGGTGGTCACTCACCTAGAGCCGGACGTCCTGGAGTGCTAAGTCAAGTGGGCCTCAGGAAGCATCACTACAAACAAAGCTAGTGGAGGTGATGGAATTCCAGCTGAGCTATTTCAAATCCTAAAAGGTGATGCTGTTAAAGTGCTGCACTCAATATGCCAGCAAATTTGGAAAACTCAGCAGTGACCTCAGGCCTGAAAAATATCACTTTCCATTCCAATCCCAGAGAAGGGCAATGCCAAAGAATTTTCAAACTACAGTACATTACATAAAATGATTCTAATAATAGTTAAACAGGAAGCAATGAGCTTTTCTCAGTATTGCTGTGAAAGCAGGCAGTTTGGAATTTAAAAGTAATTGTTGACTCAAATAGTTAATGTTTATCTGTTCCCTTAACTTCCATAGTTTCTCAGGGAAGGCCAATTTTAAAAGGTATTTTCCTTTTCATTATAAATACGTCAAGGAGGAAAAAGTAAAAACAATTTAAAAATTTAGTTCCTCATTCCTGGCATAGTGATTTGGTATTTCTATATATTTCAAAATGATCCTTACAGTAAGTCTAGTTACCATCTGCCAGTATACAAAGATATTACATAGCTTTTGACGGTGTATATTCCCCACTCTGTGTATTTCTTACCTGTGACCCACTTACTTTGCAACTGGAAGTTCATACGTCTTGATCTCCTTCACCCATTCTTTCCTCAGCATTTTCTCTAACCAGTAGTAAGAAAGAATTGAATTTGATCTGAGCCAGCCTTCATAATGTTGGCTAGTATTTTGTTGAGGAATTTTTGCATCTATGTTCATCAGTGATATTGATCTGTAATTTTCTTATTTTGTGAGATATCTTTGTCTGATTTTGGTATCAGGATGATGATGGTGGCCTCATACAACAAATTTGGGAGTGTTCCTCTCTCTGCAATTTTTTGAAAGAGTTTGAGAAGGTACAGTGTTAGCTGTTCTCTAAATGTTTGATAGGATTTGCCTGTGAAGCCATCTGGTCATGGACTTTTATTTGTTAGAAGATTTTACATTACGGTTTCAATTTCATTACATGTGATTGGTCTGCTAATATTTTCTAAGGCTTCCTGGTTCAGTCTTGGAAGGTGGTACCTTTCTAGAATTTATCCATTTCTTTCAGGTTGTCCAATTTATTGGCATATAGTTGCTTCTAGAAGTCTCTTATGATCCTTTATATTTCTATGGTGTCAGTTGTGATTTCTGCTTTTTCATTATTAATTTTACTGATGTGTGTCTTCTCCCTTTTTCTCTTGAGGAATCAATCTGGCTAAAGATTTATCAATTTTGTTATCTTCTCAAAGAACCAATTTCTGCTTTTATTTATCATTGTTATTGTTTTCTTCACTTCTATTTCATTTATTTCTAATCTGATCTTAATGATTTTTTCGCCTGCTACTGGCTTTGGATTTTCTTTGTTCTTCTTCCTCTGGTTGCTTTTGGTGTTATATTGTTTATTTGTGATTTCTCTTGCTTTTTGAGGCATGAATGAATTGCTATGAACTTCCCTCTTAGAATTTGCTGTGTCCCATAGGTTTGGGGTCATCATCTTTTTATTGTCATTTGTTTCTATGTTATTTTTTATCTTCTCTTTAATTTCTTCAGTGATCTCTTTGTTATTTATTTAGCAGTGCACTCTTTAGCCTCCGTGTGTTTGTGGGTTTTTACAGTTTTGTTTTTTTTTCCCCCCTGTAATTGATTTCTAATCTCATAGTGTTGTGGTCAGAAAAGATGCTTAGTACAATTTCAATTTTCTTAAATGTACTGAGGCTTGATTTGTGACTCAAGATGTGGTCTATCCTGAAGAATATTCCATGTGCACTTGAGAAGAAAGTTTATTCAGCTGCTTTCAGGTAGAATGTCCTATAAATATCAATTAAATCTATCTAGTCTATTGTGTCATTTAGAGCTTGTGTTTCCTTATTTATTTTCTGCCTGGATGATCTGTCCTTTGGTGTAAATGGGATGTTAAAATCCCCTACTATTATTGGGTCACCGTCAACTTCCCCTTGTATGTCTGTTAGCATTTGTCTTATGCATTGAGGTGTTCCTATGTTGGGTGCATAAATATTTGTAATTGTTTTATCTTCTTATTGTATCGATCACTTAATCATTATGTAGTCTCCTTCCTTATCTCCTACAATAGGTTTTAGATGATTTCACTTCTTTCTTTCTTTCTGACTGTGCTGGGTTTTTGTTGCCTTGCAGGTCTTGCTCTCGTTGTGGTGAGCAGGGGCTAATCTTCCTTGCAGTGTGCAGGCTGCTCATTGCTGTGGCTTCTCTTGTTGCAGACCTCAGGCTCTGGGGCACGCAGGCTTCAGCAGTTGTGGAGTGTGGGCTCAGCTGTTGCAGTTCCCGGGCTCTAGAGCACAGGCTCAATCGTTGGGGTGCATGGGCTGAGTTGCTCTGTGGCATGTGGCATCCTCCCAGACCAGAGATCAAACCCATATCCTCCTGCACTGACAGCGGGACTCAGGCACTGAGCCACCGAGGAAGCCCAGGAGTTTTTAAAGTCTATTTGTCTGATACGAGTATTGCTACTCCAGCTTTCTTTTGATTTCCATTTGCATGGAATATTTTTTCCAACCCTTCTCTTTCATTCTGTATGTGTCCCTAGGTCTGAAGTGGGTCTCTTGTAGGCAGCATATACATGGGACTTGTTTTTCTATTCACTCAGCTAGTCTGTGTCTTTTGGTTGCAGCATTTAATCCACTTACATTTAAAGTAATTGTTGATATGTATGTTCCTATTACCATTTTCTTAATTGATTTGGGTTTGTTTTTGTGAGTCTTTTTCTTCGCTTATGTTTCCTGCCTTGAGAAATTCCCTTGGCTTTTGTTTCAAGGCTGGTTTGATGGTACTGAATTCTGTTAGTCTTTGCTTGTCTGGCTCAGATGGTAAAGTGTCTGCCTGCAATGGGGGAGACCTGGGTTCGATCCCTGGGTTGGGAAGATCTCCTGGAGAAGGAAATGGTAACCCACTCCAGTACTCTTGCCTGGAGAATCCCACGGATGAAGGAGCCTGGTGGGCCCCAGTCCATGGGGTGGCAAAGAGTCGGACACAACTGAGCAACTTCACTTTCACTTTCACAGCTTTTGATTTCCCCATCAAATTCAAATGAGATTCTTTCTAGGTAGAGTAGTCTTGGTTGTAGATTTTTCCCTTTCATCACTTTAAATAAATCCTACCACGTCCTTCTGGCCTGCAGAGTTTCTGCTGAAAATCAGCTGATAGCCTTATGGGGATTCACTTGTATGTTATTTTTTGCTTTTCACTTGCTTTTAATACTTTTTCTTTGTATTTAATTTTTATCAGTTTGATTAACGTGTGTCTTGGCATGTTTCTCATTGGGTTTATACTGTGTGGGATTCTCTGCACTTCATGTACTTGGGTGGCTATCCCTTTCCCATATTAGGCAAGTTTTTTACTATAATTCCTTCAAGCATTTTCTCAGACCTCTTTCTCTTCTTCTTCTGGGACCCCCTATAATTTGAATGTTTTGTGAGTTTAATACTGTTCTCAATTCTTTTTGTTCTTTTTCAGTTATTCTCCTTGGCATTCTCTCTCCCAGCTCACTTACTATTCCTTCTCACTGTTACTCAGCTGTTGATTCCTCGTAGAATATTTTTGACTTCAGTTGTTGTGTTGTTCATCACTGTTTGTTTATTCTTTAGTTCTTCTGGGTCATTATTAAATGGCTCTTGCGTTTTCTCCATTCTGTTTTCAAGATTTTGGAATATCTTTGCTATCGTTTCTCTAAATTCTTTTTCAGATAGAGTGCCTATTTCCTCTTCATTTATTTGATCTTGTAGATTTTTACCCTGGTCCTTCACCTGAAAGATATCTTTTTGTTTTCTCAATTTTTGTTTTAATTGACAGGTGGGACTGTTCCTGTTTTACTAGTTGTTTAGAACTAGAGGTTTCCAGCAGTGGAGTGTATAGGCAGTTGAGTAGAGCCAGGTCCTGGTGTTGAGATGTGGACCTTTGGGAGACCTCAATCCAATTAATATTCCCTGAGGGCTGACAGTCTCTGTTAGTCCAGTGATTCTGACTCGTTGCTCCAACCACAGGAGCTCAGGCCTGATCTCCAGCCCATGAGCTGAGATCCCACAAGCCACAGAGTATGGCGAAAGGAAAAAAAAGAAGCAGAGCAATAACAAAGAATAAAAAATTAAATAAATTTAGAAAACTAACAGATGTTTTAGAAAAAATAAGAATATATGCAAAACAACGACTGGAAGGTAAAACAGAACTCCGATAGCAAAGAACAGAAGAAGAAGAAAAAGGCAGAAGCCTTGGTTGAAGGGGCGGGGCTTAGGCAGAACAGGGCTTAGGCTGGGGTGGGGTCTAAGATCAAGACCCACACCTCTGGAAAAGGCCCTGGGTGGAGGTACAGGGTGGTGTCCAGGCTTCAGTTCAGTTCAGATCAGTTGCTCAGTCATGTCTGACTCTTTGCAACCCCATGAATCGCAGCACTCCAGGCCTCCCTGTCCATCACCAACTCCCAGAGTTCACTCAAACTCATGTCCATTGAGTTGGTGATGCCATCCAGCCATCTCATCCTCTGTCGTCCCCTTCTCCTCCTGCCCCCAATCCCTCCCAGCATCAGAGTCTTTTCCAATGAGTCAACTCTTCGCATGAGGTGGCCAAAGTACTGAAGTTTCACCCTCAGCATCATTCCTTCCAATGAACACCCAGGACTGGTCTCCTTTAGGTTGGACTGGTTGGATCTCCTTGCAGTCCAAGGGACTCTCAAGAGTCTTCTCCAACACCATAGTTCAAAAGCATCAATTCTTCGGTGCTCACCTTTCTTCACAGTCCAACTTTCACATCCAGACATGACCACTGGAAAAACCATACCCTTGACTAGACGGACCTTTGTTGGCAAAGTAATATCTCTGCTTTTTAATATGCTGTCTAGGTTGGTCATAACTTTCCTTCCAAGGAGTAAGTGTCTTTTAATTTCATGGCTGCAGTCACCATCTGCAGTGATTTTGGAGCCCCCAAAAATAAAGTCTGACACTGTTTCTACTGTTTCCCCATCTATTTGCCATGAAGTGATGGGACCAGATGCCATGATCTTAGTTTTCTGAATGTTGAGCTTTAAGCCAACTTTTTCACTCTCCTCTTTCACTTTCATCAAGAGGCTTTTTAGTTCTTCTTCACTTTCTGCCATAAGGGTGGTGTCATCTACATATCTGAGGTCACTGATACTTCTCCCGGCAATCTTGATTCCAGCTCGTGCTTCTTCCAACCCAGCCTTTCTCATGATGTACTCTGCATATAAGTTAAATAAGCAGGGTGACAATATACAGCCTTGACGTACTCCTTTTCCTATTTGGAACCAGTCTGTTGTTCCATGTCCAGTTCTAACTGTTGCTTCCTGACTTGCATATAGGTTTCTCAAGAGGCAGGTCAAGTGGTCTCATATTCCCATCTCTTAGAATTTTCCAGAGTTTATTGTGATCCACACAGTCAAAGGCTTTGGCATAGTCAATAAAGCAGAAATAGATGTTTTTCTGGAACTCTCTTGCTTTTTCAACGATCCAGCGGATGTTGGCAATTTGATCTCTGGTTCCTCTGCCTTTTTTAAAACCAGCTTGAATATCTGGAATTTCATGGTTCATGTATTGCTGAAGCAATCGTGTGGTAGTTTGAGCATTCTTTGGCATTGCCTTTCTTTGGGATTGGAATGAAAACTGACCTTTTCCAGTCCTGTGGACACTGCTGAGTTTTCCACATTTGCTGGCATATAGAGTGCAGCACTTTCACGGCATCATCTTTCAGGATTTGAAACAGCTCAACTGGAATTCCATCACCTCCACTAGCTTTGTTCATAGTGATGCTTTCTAAGGCCCATTTACCTTCACATTCCAGGATGTCTGGCTCTAGGTGAGTGATCACACCATCATGATTATCTGGGTCATGAAGATCTTTTTTGTATAGTTCTTCTGTGTATTCTCGCCACCTCTTCTTAATATCTTCTGCTTCTGTTAGGTCCATACCATTTCTGTCCTTTATCGAGCCCATCTTTGCATGAAATGTTCCCTTGGTATCTCTAGTCCAGGCTTAGTGCAGCCCAGAACAGAGTGTGTAAGATCAGGCCCAGGACCCTAGGAGGCTTCCCAGGGTTGAGTGGGTGGAGAACTGCAGGTGCTTCCCTCGTCCTCCAACCCTGGAGGTTCCCTTCCTGTCCCCTTGATCCCCAGGAGTTAGGGTAAGGGTACTTCTCTGGGCATACGAAACCCTCCCCTCCCCAGGCTACCCCTCAGGTGTCCTGGTCCTGTGAGGTTTGCTTCTCCTGCCCCCTGCTCCCCCCAACTCCTGCCCAGTTGCTTGGGGGTTCTTCCCTTCTACCTGGGCGTCGGAGGTCCCCCACCAGCATCTATTAAATGTCCTGGCTGTGGGGAGGCGTGGACTCTTGGTCCTCCTCCCCTATCATCTTGTCTCCATCCTTCTGTCTCCATCTTTTGATGGTTTGATTAAAATGTCTTAGTGTGGAGCTATCTGTGCTTATCCAACTTGAAGCTTGTTGAGCTTCTTCGGAGTATCTTGAATCTTCAAGTTTTTTTAAAATCAAATTTGGAATTCTTGGCCGTTATTTCCTTAAGTATATTCTTTCTGCTCCTTCTTCTCTATTGTCTTCTTCTGGGACTTTCATAATATGTCTGTTGCTGCATTTGATGGTATCCCACAAATCTGTTCACTTTTCTTCTTTTTTCTTCCTGCTCTTCAGACTGTATAATTTGAGTTGAACTGTCTACAGGTTCATTGGTTCTTTTTTTTTAATTCTTTCTTTTTTTTTTAATTATGGAAGTACGATGACACATTCACAGGAGACTTGGAAAATACAGAACAAAGTTACATACCGTTCTGCTATGCATTACAATTATTTTTTAAGTAGATAAATTAAGACTTTTGGTTGGCGTTTCAATAACAAACTCTCAAAAATTAATAGAATGGATATACAGAAAAGTAGAAGCATATAGTCCAGTGACCCTGAAAAGCACCACAGGGTCACTGATTCTTTCTTCTGCCTGCTCAACTCTGCTGTTGAAAACTTCAAGTGAACATTTTGTTTCAGTTATTGTACTTTTCAGCCCCACAAATTTTATTTGGATACTATTTATGATGTCTATCTCTTTGTTGATTTTCTCTCGTTCTTGAGACATTTTTCTTCTGGTTTCCTCTATCTCTTTGAGAATATTTAGGACAATTAATTTAGAGTGATTGTCTACAGTGTTCAATATTTGTGCTTCCTCAGAGACAGTTTCTGTTAATTTAGTTTTCTTTTTCCTATGGATGGTCCCTAGTTTCTTGTTTCTTTGCATGCCTAGTAATTTTTTTGTGGAAACATGTACCTTCCGAATATTATCATATGGTAACTCAGGAAATTAGATTCTTTTTCCTCTTTAGGGTTAGTTGTTGTTGCTATGGGTTGTTATTGTATGTTTGTTCAGTAACTTTTCTAAACTATGTTTAATTACTGTATTCTACATTATATATGGTTCTCTGAAATCTCTGTTTCTTTAGCTTAGAGTCAGCTAATGATCTGGCAGAGATTTCCTTAATATCCTGGGATAACAAGAAAAGCCCTCCCACTCTGCCATTTTGCTGATACTACTTTGTATCATCTTTTGAGACCTAGCCTCAAAGGCTGTGCAGTCCCACATTCTGTTGGTTGAGGTAGATGCAAAGACCTCCCCACCCCCAGATTCTAGGATAGCGACACATCCCACCCTTGATGGCACATCAAGGTCACATTAGAAAATGGGACATCCCCGGATGTGGCCACCTCTGGAACATACCATCCACTCAAGGATGGGCCAACAGATTTGATGGCTGAAATGGGTCCCCAGAGGCCATAGCTGAGCATGCTGTCAGTAGCTAGACTAGGCCATGGAAGACCTAAGGAGACAGTGATGCCAAAGGAAGGCCGCCAGGGTGGAGATATGGCGGGTCACGTCAGCAAAGATCTGCTGGGGGCTCCTGCTGTAGTCCCAAGGGGCATTGGTGATAGGCTGGCCAAGGCCACGTGCCTCTGCCACACACCCGCTTTCCCATCTTTGTACAGGGCAGCCCCATCCTTCTGTTACTTTGACTTCCTTGTGATTCCTCTCCATCACAAATGCAATCAGCAATACCTTCAGATCCAATCCTGAATCCAGCCATCTCCCACCAAGCCCAGACACCCTGACAGCCTGTATGATCAGAGTGGCTCCTATACAGTTGCTCAGTGACATTTGCAATGTCCCTAAGGCCAAAAGAGCTGTGTCAAGCACACTCCCGCCACGTGGGCCCTCCAGGGCTCCCGGCTCTCTTGAACTCTCTGGCCCCGCTGCCTCTTTTCCCTCCTCCTCTTCATCTTCCCTGTGCCCCTCTCTATCCCACTGGCCTCCTGGCTGCTTCCCAAACACGGAGGACAGTTCTAGCTCCACCTTTGCTCTTGCAGGTCCCCTGCCATTGCTCTTTCCTCTGCTTCTGTATGATTGCCTTGTCCATGTCCCTCTGCCTCCTTCTAAGTGTCACCTTGTCTCCATGTCACATAGCCCCATGCTGGCCTCTCTCCCCATCACCTGGCGTCCCATCCTGCTTCCCACTGTCCTAAGTCCTTTACCATCACATCCATCAGCCTCCCCAGGAGGACTGTGAGGCCCACCCCAGCTGCCCTCTCTGTCTTGCCAGCACATGGCCACTACATTTGGGAGGAACAAATGGCCCTGCTCAGCCCTGGTAGCTGGAACGCAGAGAAAGGAGAACAAAAGATGTCTGGGAGGAAGACATACCAGGCCCTGAGACTGCTGGCATGCATGTGCACAGAGGGCCTGAGAGTGAAACTGAGCATTGCACGGACGGCAGGTGGGGCTCAATGGGGTTTGTTCAGGGGCCAGGGCTCCTCGACATCAGGCAATCATGGTCATGCCCCTCCAGCTTGGCCCATGTCCTCCGGAGTCAGGAAGGGGCAGGGGAGAGTCACACCAGGTGACCTTGACCAGCAAGTCAGCTCACTTCCTGGAGCATTAGCATCCCCATCTATAAAATGGGAGAGTAATTGCCACTCAGCCAGCTTCACGGAGCCACTGGCTGGGGTAATTACACAGCAGGTCCTGTGGGGATGGCCACTGCCGTGAGCAGGAGGAGTTAGGGTCACTGGCTGATGTGGCACACTGAGTGTGGGGGCGTGTGCGTGAGTGTGTGTGTGCGTGCATATAAGTATGTACAATTGTGTGTGTGGTGCGTGTACATGTGGAGTCATGTGTGCATGTGTGTGCATATGCATAAGTGTGTATGCGTTCACATTTGTGCATGTGCAAAGTTGTGTGTAGTGTGCATGTGATTCCAATCCCAAAGAAAGTCAGTGCCAAAGAGTGCTCAAACTACCGCACGATTGCACTCATCTCACACGTTGGCAAAGTAATGCTCGAAGTTCTCCAAGCCAGGCTTCAGCAATACGTGAACCGTGAAGTTCCAGATGCTCCAGCTGGTTTTAGGAAAGGCAGAGGAACCAGAGATCAAATTGCCAATATCTGCTGGATCATCAAAAAAGCAAGAGAGTTCCAGAAAAACATCTACTTCTGCTTTATTGACTATGCCAAAGCCTTCGACTGTGTGGATCACAAGAAACTGGAAAATTCTGAAAGAGATGGGAATACCAGACCACCTGACCTGCCTCTTAAGAAATCTGTATGCAGGTCAGAAAGCAACAGTTAGAACTGGACATGGAACAACAGACTGGTTCCAAATAGGAAGAGGACGACAGGGCTGTATATTGTCACCCTGCTTATTTAACTTATATACAGAGTACATCATGAGAAACGCTGGACTGGAAGAAGCACTAGCTGGAATCAAGATTGGTGCGAGAAATATCAATAACCTCAAATATGCAGATGACACCACCCTTATGGCAGAAACAAAGAAGTAAAGAGCCTCTTGATGAAAGTGAAAGAGGAGAGCGAAAAAGTTGGCTTAAAGCTCAACACTCAGAAAACTAAGATTATGTCATCTGATCCCATCACTTCATGGCAAATGGATGGGGAAACACTGGAAACAGTGGCAGACTTTATTTTCTTGGGCTCCAAAATCACTGCAGATGGTGACTGCAGCCATGAAATTGAAAGATTCTTGCTCCTTGGAAGAAAAGCTATGACCAACCTAGACAGCATATTAAAAAGCAGAGACATTACTTTGCCAGCAAAGGTCCATCTAGTCAAAGCTATGGTTTTTCCAGTAGTCATGTATGCATGTGAGAGTTGGACTATAAAGAAAGCTGAGTGCCAAAGAATTGATACTTTTGAACTGTGGTGTTGGAGAAGACTCTTGAGAGTCCCTTGGACTGCAAGGAGATCCAGCCAGTCCATCCTGGAGGAGATCAGTCCTGGGTGTTCATTGGAAGGACTGATGCTGAAGCTGAAGCTCCAGTCTTTGGCCACCTGATGCCAAGAACTGCCTCAATGGAAAAGACCCTGATGCTGGGAAAGATTGAAGGCAGGAGGAGAAAGGGATGACAGAGGATGAGATGGTTGGATGGCATCACCAACTCCACGGACGTGAGTTTGAGTGAACTCCAGGAGTTGGTGATGGACAGGGAGGCCTGGCGTGCTGCAGTTCGTGGGGTTGCAGAATCAGACACGACTGAGCGACTGAACTGAACTGTGCGTGTGCATTTATGTGTGTGTGTGTGGTGTGTGGTATGCAGTGTGTGTGTGGTGCAGGGTTTTATGCTGTGCCACGGTCAGCGGTGTTGTGGTGCAGGAAGGTATGGTCATCAATTTCACCATGCCCAGGAGGGTCCAGACAGGAGCGTGGTGCCATCTGGCTTCCTGGCTCCAGAACCTAATGCAGATGTTTAAGGTTCCCACTCCCCCATGTAAGAAGAAACATCAGGGGTTTCAGGAAGAAGGCAGAAGCCTGTCCCACCTGGAAAGGTTGTCATCCTGGAGGTGGAGGAAGGCTGTACCAGGTGGGGTCAGGCTCTACTAGCAGCCAGAGAAGGAAGAGTGGGTTTATTTCTGGGCTCTATTCTACCCCATTGGTTCACATGTCTGTCCTATGCCCAGGCCACATTGTCTTGATATCTGCAGCCCTGCAATGAGTTTGAAAACAGGGAAGTGTGAGTCCAACTTTGTCTGCTTTTCCAAGTTTGTTTCAACTCTTCAGGGCCCCTTATTTGGCTTTTAAGATCAGCTAGTCAATTCCTGGGGGAAAAAAACTTGCTTTTTTAGAGGTTACACTGAATCTGCAGATCACTTAGAGGAATATTGCCAGCTTAGTAGTTTTTAAGTCTTCTGATCCAAGAACACAGAATGTCTTCATTTATTTAGGTCTTTGCTATGCTATGCTATGCTAAGTCACTTCAGTCGTGTCCGACTCTGTGCGACCCCATAGACGGCAGCCCACCAGGCTCCCCCGTCCCTGGGATTCTTCAGGCAAGAACACTGGAGTGGGTTGCCATTTCCTTCTCCAGTGCATGAAAGGGAAAAGTGAAAGAGGAGTCGCTCAGTCGTGTCCGACTCTTAGCGACCCCATGGACTGCAGCCTACCAGGCTCCTCCATCCATGGGATTTTCCAGGCAAGAGGACTGGAGTGGGGTGCCATTGCCTTCTCCATTTAGGTCTTTAATGCCTTTCAATGACATTTTGCAGCTCATAGCATACAAATCTTATATTTCTTTTGTCAGATTTATTCCTAAGTGTTTTTTTCTTTTTTATGGTATTATAAATGGAATTGTTTTCTTAATCTCATTTTTGCATTGCTCATTGCTGGTGTATAGCAATAAGGTTGATTTTCAGATATTGACCTCTTGAACTCTATGGTTGATTTTCAAATATAAATCTCATACTCTATGATGAAAGTTTATCAATTCTAATAGATGTTTCACGCATTACTTAGAATTTTCATATCATTTGCTAATAGAGACAGTTTCCTCCAATCTGGACCCTTTTTATTTATTCATGTTTTTCTTGGCCAGTCGCCCTGGCTGGAGCCTGCAGGACAATGTGGAAAAGCAGTGAGAAGAGCAGGTGCCCCTGATTTCCTCCTGATCTTGGAGGAACAGCTTTCAGGGCCCATTGTGTTCTTAAAATTTAAAAATCTAGGTATGAGAATTATCCTTCACAAAAATAAATGGATAAAACGGAGAGAGTTTTGATAGAACATGTCTCAATTCTTTGAATATTTTCTCATTTATGTATGCCAAAAATCTCACAGTGATGTATTGATACAGTGATACATCAAAACATTTCTAAAAATTTGTCAGCTCGTCATTCTATTGGGTCCTCTTTCATTCTGAAACAAGAAATTGGAAACGCCTGATTTATGCAGGTCTTGGTGTCCCAGTCTTTATAGCTGACATCAGGGCTGGACATGGACCAGGAAAACTGGGGGCGTCTTCATGGGTCAAGTGGCAGATGGGTGGTCCTGGAAGGGAAGGCCAGAGAAGAAGCAGTGATGCAGGCAAGAATGACAGTCAGGATGCCTTGGAATGACCCATGCCATCCTATAGGCCCTGGCCTGACCCTTAGGCACATGTGAACCTGCCTTGGAGACCTTTGGGGCACAGCATCACCCTCACTGGCCTACAGGCCTTGTCTCTTTTCTGCACATTCAGACAAAGGATCCTGTCGTGCTCGACCCCAAACTGCAATCTTCCAGCCATGATCAAACACACCAGCACCTAAGCAGGACAGCTGTGGTGTCAGGACCCTAACTCCCTTCTGTGTTACCCACACCAGGGTGCCACAGCACCCATGCCCTTTCCCTGGCGACTTTTCCAAGCCTCCATTGGAGACGGACCTACCCTCAGAGCTGCCTGCACTTGCTGCTTCCCAGGCCCCACAGTCCGAAGTGGGATCCGTCTTTGTGGCCCCATTGTTGCAGCCTCCATCCTCTCCAGATCAGTCTTCTCTTTAGCTCTCAGCCCACAGGGCCCACCTAGGGGACCCCTCCCATCCTCCAGGGCAGCTCCTAGTTTCCTGGCTCCATCCTCAACATCGCTCTCCCAGGACAAGAGCTGAGCCCTGCAGGGTGCTCTCCAGTCTGGCGTGGGCCCCCCTGCCATGCACAGCAGGTTCACATGGCAGGTACATAGGGCAGTACCAAGGTTTGCTCTGGCACAGAATGGTTACTTCATAAGGACACGCTGAGTAAATGACCGAAGAATGAGCACGTAGGCTTGAGGGTGCCCTTGCAGGCAGGCTTCTCTGGGGAGCGGGAACCTAAGCTAGGTCTTAAAGAGCTTTCCTTTTATTTAAAACATGTATACAGTGCTTTTGAAGCCATGTGTTAGAGTGTTTTACACACAGCAGTAAATTGAGTCCTAACACCCATCTCATGAGCCAGCACTATGGTTATAAGTTAAGGAAACTGAGATACAAAGAATGGGCTGGGCCAGGACTCCTAAGAGAGCACCAGCCTGTGGGGGTTGGGGGTTCTGTAGAGGCTATTCAGGTGAGAGCAGCCCTGAAGGTGCCCAGGGCCTGCGTCAAAGAACAGAGAGGCACCAGCTCCAGGGCTGGAGGCCCAGGGAGCTCCCCCTCCTCTGCACTCCCTCGAAAGGCTCTCAGAGGGAGTCTAGTCTCCAGCAGACCTCCAGGACCCTTGGGTGGGCTCTCCCCAACATCCACCCTTCCCGAGCCCACTCTCGCCTCTTGTCTCTCCCTCATGTCCACTGTCCCCTGCGTTCCCCCCTTCACGTTCACCGCCCCATCTCTGTGTTCCTCCCTTTGCCCTTTGCTCCCTCTTCTCCCTCCTCCCCTCATCTCTCTCCCTCTTCCTGCCTCCATTTTCAGCGGGATGAAAGTCACCTCAGCTCCATTCGCCCTCATCACTTGGTCTAACGGGAAAGGGAAGACCTCTCCCCCCTTCGCTCGCCACGGGGCTGAGAAATGGCCGGATGCATTGTGGTGCAGAGCTGAATGGCCCAGGAGGAAGGAGCCTGCCAGGGGCCCCAGAGAGAGGCCAGCTCTGGGAGGCCATTGTGGAGGCCCCCGCCTGCCCACCCGGCCACACTCACAGTAATCAATCTGATTGGATTAGGGTCAGGGCGACCCTAATCGTGTCAGAGGTCACTCGGGCTTTGTGGCAGGGTCCATGGGGCGTTTGCCCACCCCTGCTGAGGCGGCCTAGTTGAACAAAGCTTAACACTGCCAGCTGAGGAGTGGGGCCCAGCCCCATGTGGAGGTGTGTGAGTGTGTGCGTGTGTGAGCATGTGTGTGGGGGTGAGGATAAGAGGGAAAGAGTGTGTTCATGTGTCCTGCTTCCAGCGCGCTCACTCTCTCTCTCTCTGTCTGTCTGTCTCTCTCTCTCTCTCTCTCTCTCGCACACACACACCACTATCTGCCTGCCTGGCCTGGGGCTGGAGACTGGTTGGCCAGGTGGACCCCTGAGAAGCTGTCACCAAGAAGCGTGAGGCTGGGCGGCAGAGGCGAGTCTGGGCTTGGAAGAAGTACCCTCCACTCTCATTTGCACAGTAGCAGGACAATTTAACCTGCACTGGGCAGAAAGCATTTGAAGAATTTTGAGTGCGTGGAGGCTGGCACACGATGCAGCTTATCTGTCCCTCCTGGACTCCTGGAGCACCAGCTTTCCCTGAGAGCTGGCCGACACCCACTCTTGACCTCCAATGAGGTGAAGGGAGGGGAGGCCAAAAGGCAGGGAAGGCAGGTCCCAGACGTCAGCGCTTTCGCAGACACTCTGGAGGAAGCCCCGCCGGCACCACGCCCCTCAGGAAGTGAGATAGCTGGTCCAAGTTCCAGGCCAGTGGGTTTGTGGGTGGCGCATACTTTGAGGGGCCTGTGTCGCAGCTAGGTGGGGCATTTGCACCTTAGAGAAATGGAGGGGGCTGTAAGGAGGTGACTCATCCACGGTGGGAAGCAGGACCCTTGATGTCTCTCCCACTGGTGTCCCAGCATGTCAGCATGAACAGGTGGGGCATGGGCCCCAGTTTCACCATCGATGACCCCTAAGAAGCTGGGCCTCAGCCTGGGTCCATCACTAGTTTAGTGCCCTTGGTATAGTGTCCTTGCCAGTGGCTTTTGCAGGCACCCCCAAGCCAGGGCCTCCGAGGCTTCCCTAGTGAAGAGACTGGAGGAGCCGCTCAACCCTGCCTCTGATTCCAGACTGTGTGCCTCTAAGGGTCCCTTCGGGGTCTCAGGACCTGGAGGACACAGTGCCTGAACATCTGCACTCTGGTGGGGCATCCTCATTGGCAAAAGGGGCCTCGCTGCTGGTAGAGGTGGGCCAGTCCTCACCTGAGTCCTCACCCACTGGACCTCACCCACGGGACAGCTGAGTTGGCAGCCCTGGCTGACCCCTTCAAAGCACATCATGTCAGAATCCTGGTTGGTTACTTGAGGTATAGTCTGTGGTGTCAGTCGAAGTCTCAGCAAGTGCGTTCTGGGTGCCTGAGGCCTGCTCTGGCTCCCCAGGCCCTGCTTACCCCCTTGCAGCCCTCTGCCTATGTCCTTGGGCAGCCCTGGGCCAGGCAGCCACATCTGCCTCCCTCTACCCCCTTTTCCTTGTGGGGCTGGGCTGGAGAGAGCCAGAGGGGGATGGCACAGCCTTTCCTCCCCCAGGCAGAGCCCCTTCCCTTGGCCAGGCTCCAGGGGGTGGTCTGTCCACCTCCCTGTGTGTCCTGGCCTGATCCTCGGAGGGTCGGAGTGCAGGCACGGGGCCCGGGCAGGATGGCCGGGACGGCACCAACCACGGGGCTCAGGAGGGGCCAGAGAGAAGGGGGGCCCTCCAGAGAACCAGCATCCCTGAATCCAGGTTGCAACCCCTGACCCCCATCGGAAAGTGTTTCGGTTCACGGTGGTTGGGGGGCTCCGACCGTCTCTGCGGCCGCCCCTGTATATCATTAACTCTCCCCAGTTGGGGGTGTGTGTAAAGGGGCCAGGAGAGACCCCGGTGACACCCTGCCGGGCCCGGCTCAGAAAACAATATCCCCACGAAGACGACAAGATTAAGCACAAGAGGAAAGTGAAAATGCTGCTGGCGATTCACACGCCCTCAGGAGTGCTGTGTTAAAGCGTGTGAATAGTGAGCTCCCCTCGTGCCCCAGGCCCCTGGGCCGCGCATACCTCCCGGTTGCTATGACTGGCTTGCTATGGCCTAATCGCCGACGAGGGGGAAATTCATATAAAATATCGAGGGCCATTGTGGGCCTAACGCGGCGTGACAGTGGCTCACAAAGCCAGATTCATTAGCCCCAGCAGGTAATCAGGACGCCGGCCGTGCTGGCGGCCGGGCAGTGTCAGGGGCCGCTGCTGCAGTGGGGCGCAAGCCGCATTCCGCTCTCAGGTGGCTCCATCCTTTGTGCAGGACGGGCCAACAGGATTACCAAATGCCATTGCCCATTGCGACACCCCCTCCTAGCCACCCCGCCAGCTCTGAGACCAAGGACGGTGGGCTGTGTGGGAAGGGGGCAGACTGCAGGCTAGGGGCTCTTGCCAGTCTTTCGTCTGTCCTTTCCTTGTGTTGGAGCATTGCTGGGGGAAGAGGTAACAAACTCTGAATGCTCTGAAAGTGCTCTTGAGGCCTTCGTGGGCCAGGGAGACAGACACGGAGCATTTGCTGGCCTCTCTGCACCTGCACAGGCCCTGTAGGTCTTGCTTGTCTTTGCAGGGGGTTGGTTATCCCTGGACCTGCCTCCCTGCATCCCTCCCCTCCTACAGCCTCTCTCACCTGCCAGGTATGCAGAGGCCTGAGTCTGGCCAGGGAGGCCTAGAGGGAGCCACGGTCACTGCCTCTGAGTGTGTGCAGGGGATGTGGCAGAGTCAGGGCGCTGAGTTCTTTCTATGTCTTGCCAGGGATGCTGTGGAGGCAGGTGGGAACAGAGAAATGCCCCCACAGAAGCTCCTGTGGAGGCTCAGTGTCCACAGGAGCCATTTGCACCAAGCTGGCGTCTCTGCAGGCCTCTCCAACTGTGAGCACCAGCACGTGCCACAAAGAATTCCTTGCCTGCAACCCCGGGGAAGACCCAAAGGACCCCTAGCTGAGTAAGGGCAAGCCTGTGGGATGGGGGAATTTGCCTCACAGAGCTGGTGAGAGAGAAGCTTCCCTGCAGCGTAGCAGAGTGGTGGGGCGAGGGTCCAGGGCTCCCCACCCTGAGCAGGCGACTGTGGTTGCAGCCGTGGTCCTGGCAGGGGGAGGGGGTCTGCATGGAGGCAAGGAAGCCTGCCTCCTACGTGCACCTCTTCTACTGATCCACTCCAACATCAAGACAGGAGGTCTGACCCAGAAGTCAACATTGCCCATGGAAGAAATAGAGACCCAGGTCTCAAGGGACCACAGGGGAGGCACGCCCAGGTGAGAGAGGGCTGTCTCTCAGGCCAGAACTCAGCCAGGAGGCTTTGACAGGCAGGTCCTACAGCTCTAAAGGAGGAGTCACATCCCACCCTGCCCCAGGCTGAGTCCCCACCCAGCTACCAGATGATAGCAGCCAAGCCCCAGGGACCCAGGGCCTCACTTCACATAGAAGCCAGGCCAGAAATGTGTAGCCCACTGCAGGAGCCTGGAGTAAGAGGGAGTAGGTGACACCCTCCATATTAGCCCTTTCTGTGTCCCTCCAAGGGAAGGGAGTGTCAGAGACACCCTCGCCATGGTGAACCCTCTCCCTTTAGAACCCTGTCCTGGGACCTCCTTTTCAGATGCCTCTTGGGTCTGGCCACCTTCCTGAGGAGGGCCTTAGGAATCTGAGACCATAATGGAGCTTGAGTTCAGCTCAGGAATGTATCAGAATCACCGAAGGATTCTTCACAGATATACATGCCCCCTCCCAGAACTGCAGCCCTGGGTCCAACTGGGAGATCTGCAGTGACCACTGCTGGGGCATCTAATTACCTGCAGAGCTTTTCAAAGGGTGCATTGTGTGGACCCCACAGACAGAATGCCCCAGGAGCTTGATTTCATTGGTCAGTGGTCAAATTTGAACCACAGTCCCCTTCCAGGAACTTCCACTGCCTGAGAGGTTACACTCATTCCTCAAAAAAGGGATCCATGGCCCCTTCAGGCCAATGGGACCATCCCAGGAGCCCTAGGGCCATACCCTCCCTCTCATCCAGTACCAGCCCCCCACAGCCTTCCCCTCCCAGGAGAGGACCGGAGGGTCTCTCCCCATGCCCTGTGGCTGCAAAGTATGGGGCCAGCCTAGCAGGGCAGGTGGGTCCTCCACTTCCTGAAAGCCACAGCTCTGGGGACAGCCCGGTGGTCATGGAGCCCATTGCTAGGGGACCCAGGAGCCTCTGCTGGGCTCAGTGCCCATGGCTGGGCAGCATGGGGCCTGGGCTGACTGCCCTGGGGCTCTACACCCCTCTGGGGCTGAGAGGGCCTGAGGGACCCATTACGGTGGCTCAGCAGAGAGGAGCCCCCTCTTTTTGTCTGGACCAGTTATAAAAGGATGTGCAAGGCCTAGGGCAGGGAGGGCTCTGGGTGGTGCTTTCCTATCAATCCCTGATAAAAGGGCCTTCTGGGTAATCTCCCAGATGGAAAATCATCTCTGGGACAGAGGCCGCAGTCTTCTTGTCCACTCAGACCACAGTCAACACTTAATAAGCAGTTGCTAACCACTGGGGAAATGTTACAGACAAGGACCTTGGAATATTTTTTTGAACTTTCTTCAGCATATAGGACTTTGGAAATAAATCCTTTTTTGATGTAAAAAAAGGTCCTTTTCTGAAATTATGCTTGTCATTTCTTATGTATCTTATTCTCTCAAAAAAGTAACAAAATTTCGCAGTCCTATGTCAGTCCCCAAGTAATTTTTAGTACTTCCCAAGCCTATGAAATCCAAATCTGGAAACAGGATTTATTAGAATCTCTCTAGAGTTTAGCACTAGAGTTCTAAAGTTCTGAGACCCAGGGAAGTAAAGTAACCGCCAAAGCCCATCTCACACGTGACTCTTGACCCTGGTTCCCAAGGCTGCACTGGTCTCAGTGATGGTGCAGCCGTGCCAGACAACTCCCGCTGCATGTCCCTCCCCCCTCCCCCCCGCCAGGACTGCAAGCTCTTACAACATAGTAACCTGCCCCAGACTTTACCTCTGCCCATGCCTCCATCCACCGTCATCCATCCATCCATCCATCCATCATTCAGCCATCATCCACCCGCTGTCCACCACCTACTCATCCATTCATTAATTCATCCACCCAGTCTCCACCATCCACCCATTTATCCATCCATCCACCCTCCATTCATTTAGCCACCCCTCCATCCCAAACCTGGCCCAGAGCTTACATTGCCAAGCCTATTGTGTGTCCTTTCCCCCCACTCTCTTTATCATAAACTGTAATCTCCCAGAGGCAGGTGACACAGCACAGCCCAAAGCAAAGAACCTGACTTGCAATAGCAGGGCCTCCCACTAAAGGAATGCAAAGATTCCTCTGGTTCACCCTCCTCCTCCCCAGTGCAGGGCTTCCCTCCACCTAACAGTAGGTCATTCAGTGTATGCTTAATGACCACCAGAACAGGTAGCTCCTTCCACTTTCAGAAAGTCTAAGTTGTTAGAAATTCCATCAGAGCAGCAATCCACTTTCTCACAGATTTCTTACTTTTGTTCTTGAGAATGGGCACCTTGCATCTTACTTATCTTGTATATCTAGTTGTGAGCCTAGTGTATGGCTCATTAGAGACTCTCGGGTCCTAGATGGGTGGATGACTGTATTGATAGATGGATGATGGGTGGTGAATGAATGAATGGATGAATGATGGATGGATGGATGTATAGATGGTGGAGGGATGGTAGATGAATAGATGGATGGATGGGTTGATTCTGGATGGATGGATTGTGGATAAATGAAAAAAGGGTAGCTCATCGATCCTTTGAATGAACTGAATAAATAATTGCTAATGAAACAATTATTAGCAATTAGGAACAAAAAGCCTCTTGATGAGGTGAAGGAAGAGAGAGAAAAGGCCAGCTTAAAGCTAAATATTAAAAAACTAAGATCATGGCATCCGGCCCTATTACTTAACAGCAAATAGAAGGGGAAAAGGTGGAAGTAGTGACATATTTCCTATTCTTGGGCTCTAAAATCACTGAGGATGGTGGCTGCAGCCGTGAAATCAGAAGATGATCACTTCTTGGCAGGAGAGCTATAACAAACTTAGACAGTGTGTTGGAAAGCAGAGACATTACTCTGCCCACAAAGGTCCATACAGTCAAGGCTATGGTCTTTCCAGTGGTCACATACAGTTGTGAGAGCTGGACCATAAAGAAGGCAGAGCATCAAATAATTGGTGCCTTCAAACTGTGGTGCTAGAGAAGACTCCCAAGAGTCCCTTGAACAGCAAGGAGACCAAACCAGTCAATTTTAAGAGAAATCAAGCCTGAATACTCGTTAGATGCTGAAGCTCCAGTATTTTGGTCATCTGATGCAAATAGCTGACTCATTGGAAAAGCCCCTGATGCTGGGAAAGATTGAGGACAGAAGGAGAAGAGGGCGTCAGAGAATGAGATGGCTGGATGGCGTCACCGATGCAATGGCCATGAACTTGGACAAACTTCAGGAGACGGTGAGGGATGGGGGTGGGGGTGGGGGGGTGGTGCTGACGTGCTGCAGTACATAGGGTTGCAAAGAGTTGGCACACAACTGGGCTACTGAACAACAGTGAAAAAATAGCAAGCTTCTGGGGAAGATGGTTTTCTTGATGGAAGACACTATCTTACAAAAAGACTCTTTTAGGAGATTCCCTTACTTCTTCCTTTTCCCAATCCGAGATTGCAGTGTGAGAGTCCTGAGCTGGCACAGAGCAGGCTTGAGAAACCCTAACAGCTCATGTAGGCTCTGTTCTAGCAACGCACCCCTCTCTTATAGGCTGTGTCCCTTCCTTCTCTCTTGACCTGCCATAGCCCATTCAAAAGAAAGCATTTTGCTGGTGACGGGGATATTTCCAGTCTCATCTCCAAGAAGCAACTCCTCGACCCACAGGCAGAATGGTTCTCTCTCCCTATCTGTGTGTGGCTGCTCTTTGTGGCTAAAATGTTGCTGTAACTGGAGTTGCCGCTGTACCCTCCCAGCCCATGACCACAGGAGAGCCCTGTGCCCTTCCTCTCTAAGCCAAGACTACTCCAGAAGGTCATGGCTTTCTTGGTTCAAACCTCTGTGGAAATTTGATTAAAAAAAAAAATATATATATCCAGAAAAACACACAAGTTTTCAGGCATGCCCTGGAATTCAGCTCATGATTTGGGGAGGGTTATGTTCTGGACTTTGTTGGTCTGTTTCTGTTACATATTGACAAGAACTTTAGGTTGAAAGACTTCTGTAAGTCTACAATAAACCTCGTTTTAGGGGTAGAGTAAATGAACACGTGGGCTTTCCTGGTGGCTCAGCGGTATAGAACCTGTCTGCCAAAGCAGAAGACTCAGGTTTGATCCCTGGGTAGAGAAGATCCCCTGAAGAAGGAGATGGCAACCCACTCCAGTGTGCTTGCTTGGAGAATCCCATAGACAGAGGAGCCTGGCAGGCTACAGTCCATGAGGTCACCAAGGAGTCGGACACGACTGAGCGACTAGAACAACGAACAGCAATGAACACCCTAAAGCTTACCTATGGTTTCCTGGGTTAAAAGCCCCGCAGCTATGGGATGGCATCTGGGCCTTCTGGGGGTCTGATGCACAGCATCAGAATGTGTTTTAACTTTTCCTTTGGAAATAATTGTGTAGACTTACAGAAACATTGCAGGAATCCAGATCTCCTCCCAGGCCTCCCCATTGCTGACATGACACAAATCCAGCTAGGTCCATCAAAACCAAGATCCGTCACTACTAACTAAACTCTAGGCTTTACCCAGATTTCATCCACTTCTCCACTAATGTCCCTTATCTGTCCAGGATCCCATCCCAGGTCCATGGGCTCCTCAGCCCAGCCCTTGCCCTTCATGCCCTTGAAACCAGGAGGAATTTGGTTAGGTCTTTGGGGGTGTCTGATGTTTCCTGATGATTAGATCTTTAAAATGCCTCAAATAGGGTGGAATTTCCTTGGGACATCATCCTAGGAGGCACATGGCATCCATCCATCTGCGTTCTGTCCCGTTGCTGGTGACGGCAACCCCGATTTCTCTGGTGAGGAGGGACCTGTCATAGTTCCCCAATGCAAAGTTTCAGGTTTTCTCTTTGTGACCGATCAGCTTCTCTGGTAACTGCTTAAAGACCTGTGTCTTCAATTTTAAAAGGATTTTCTTTGCAGAAAGAACCATCTTACTTTTTTTTTTTTTTTTGGCTTATGGTCTTTGTAAGGCTTCTTTTCCTCATGAGCAGTTTGAAGGCCAGCTCCAAGGTGTCCTTGGTCCTCAGATCTTTATTTGTGAGGAGCCCCTCTCCTCGTTTGACAGAAAAGGAAACTGAGGTACCCAGAGGAGAGAGAAGTGTCCAGGCTCACACAGCTAGTTGGTGACAGGGCAGGGCAAGAATGAGTTTTTTCCTCTAAGTTCAAGGGGGAACACCCCTCCCAATACCTGCACAGCCTTCCCCTCAAGTTGTCTGGAAGCCCTGGACTGTTTGCCTGAGCTTGATAAGGAGAGATCTCCAAGCCCTGTGCAGGGCAGGGCAAAGCCCCAGGCCCGCTTTCTCTCCCCTAATCTCAGTAGCTGGAGAGGGGAGGTGAACAGGGGCCAGTTTAGGGTGCAGAGCAGAGGCAGAGACAGGAGGCAGGATCCCCCTACAGGGGCTCGCCTGGGCCCTCTGGGGACAGGCTCAGAGAGACCTGGGGGACCGTATTTAGGACTCAGAGACTCTGAGCCTTGAGAAGGGCCACCAAAGAGTGCATGGTAGGGGAGGCATCAGGCTGTGTGCAGTGGGTTTCAGGAATGCCCAGGACATACTGGCTCTACCCTGCCCTGGGAGGGGTGGTTAGGAACCCCCAGACCTCCAGCTCACAGCCCCTAACCCAGAGTCACTGCATGGGCAGGAGGGGAGACACCAGACCAGGACCCTGGAGGGGTGAGAATCAGGTTAGCCCAGCCTCCAAAGAGTTGGAGGTGAGGGACAACCTGAGTCCTTGAGAAGACAAAATAAGGGTGGGGGCTCTGCTGAGTGGAAGCTCAGGAAGGAAGGGGGTCTGTGGCCATGTCATGTGTGCCTTGAGTCAGCAGGAAGTGGCTCCAGGCTGCCCTGAAACTAATCAGGTTTATTATAAAAGGATAACAGGACGGGGGCTTCGTGTCTTCAGAGGCCTGGCTGATGTCTGGGAAAGAAGACAGTGAGGCAAGCTGTCCTGAATTTGTTCCGGGACAAGCTGAGCAGGGAGGGCCGGAGAGCCAGGTCCCCTGGGGTGGGCCTGTCCAGGTGTGCTCAGACCCTTCTGGACTCCTTGTCCCAGCCCAGGGCCTCTGCCTTCCCTTCTGACCAGTCCCTTGCTCACCAATAACCATCTGTGGGGCGGGCCTGGGGCTACAGATTAGAAACCAAAGGTGAACACGACACAGCCCCCACTTCAGGGAGCTTTCAGGCAGAATGGGTGTGAGACGGTCCTCCTGAAGTCCTTGGGGAGCCCTAGGGCTCCAGGGCCAGGTGTGGACTGAGCCCAGACTGCATCCTCGGATCCCCAAAGAGCAGGGATGGGGACACAGCAGACGCACAGCAGCAGCGAAGCAGCTGGAAAGAACCCAAGGGAAGGACGTGGGCTGAGTGTGGCTGGAGGCCAGGGAGTGGTGATCAGGGCTGAGAGGGTAGCAGGTAGAGCAGAGTCAGCCTGTGTGTGAGTCAGGCAAGGACACGGTGGCAGGGGCTGGAGAAGGGGCTTGGCAGCGCCAGCTGGGCTCTGGACAAAGCATTCCTCCTACAGTATATATCGGGGGATGTACATACTTGTGCGAGTGTGCATATATGTGTGTGTCTGTGTGTGCATGCATATATGGGCATGAGGTGAGAGTGTCTATATGTGTGGGTGGGGTGGGGGGAAGCTGGAAGCTGGAGCCGCCTGTCCCAGTTAGGATCCTCTTCTTGTGCAAGTGGGAGATTCTAAGGTCTGGACTCACGGTTGAGAACAAGGAGAGGCGAGATGGGCCACGGCCATTTCAGGAGGCCAGAGCAGCCTTCAGACTTGGGAAGATCCCAACCAAGCTGTCAGTGGGAGGCTGATGGGGGAGAAATGGGGAGTCCTTCTGGGTTTGTGACTGGGTGCTTGCCACCTGGGAGTTTCCAGAAAGAAGCAGGTGTCCAGGCCTGCTCTGGGGAGAGCATGAGGAGTACATAGGTTGGCTGCAATCTGCAGAGGACCATCCAGAAGTGTTGGCAAATCCGTAGAAAGAAGTCACCAAAAGCTCAGTGGAGCCTTGCAGTTATCAAGAGGCTGGTGCCTAGGGTGCTTTCTCAGACACATCCCACTCTGTGTGTTCCTAGTATAGGAGCAAATGTGCTTTTCTCAGTGGCAGGTGTGTGTGTATGTGTACAAAGCTGTGTGGCTCAGTCTGAGTGTGTGCACACTGCTGGCTGGAACCCTATCTTACCACTTCCCCGACTCTGCTGCCTGAGTTTTGGGACACATATCCTTGGCTGCAAACCTGGGAGCAGGTAAGACCATGCAGTTGGAGGAAGTGTGCGGTGCAACCCCAAACCTCTGCTTGCTCCCCAGGGTGGAGCCCCCTCTCCATCCCCCTCCCAGGAAAAAAGCCTCCTGAGCAATGATGTGGGGTGAGGAGGTAGCAGCCCCCTGGGATGACTCTCCTGTAGCCATTTCGAGCCCTTGCATGGTCCAGGCCTGCGGTGGGGCCTCTGCCCAGGAAGAGCTCAGGGAGAAAGTGGGGCACATAGCCCTTGCCAGACACAGAAAGCCCTGGTTGGTCCTGTGCCTCTGTCTCTCCAGCTCACTGCTCAGTCCCTAGCAATTTTTTTACCTGGGATTTTAAAATTCTTGCTAATCAGCAGGTAAGTTCCATGAGGTTATCTTGCTCCCTGATGTTTCTCCAGCAGGGTTTGGCAAACAGCAGGTGCTCCACACACATGTGGAATGGTGATTTGAGGAGTGAGTGAGTTCTGTCAGTTCATACAGGACCCAGGGTACCCCCAGGACCTGGTCCTCCACCTGGAGCAGATCACGGCTTGGTGCCTTGAGGAAATCTTTGCACACACTCAGGAGGCATGATGCACTGATGCATTCATTCATACCGTCTGGGGAAGCCTGGCTGAGGATCCAGCCTCTGCAAAGTCCAGGCTGTCCCCCATGTGCCCTGCATTTCTCCCTGGTCCTGCCGGCCCAGCCCCTCCCCACCTGGGGCCCTGACTTTGTGAGCCCCCATGCAGAATACCCCTGCCTCTTGTTTTTCCTCTGCCGACTTCCTGCCTGTCCTCTGAGACCAGCTCCTCTAGGGTTCTGTCTGCCAGGGTGAGGCGAGGCCTCCCACACCCAGAAACCCCCTGCAGCTGGCCTCTCCAAGGCAGGCCTCTGCTGACTCCCTCACATGCCTGTCTGATCCAGTTCAGCCCCACTGGCTTTTTCTTCCTAAGCGTCAGCCACCCCCCACTGGCCTTCTAAAAACAAATGTCACATCCCCTGACTCAGTTCCTCCATATGTAGAAGGAGAAGGCAGTGTTCAGGGGCCCAGAAGCTCCAATGTCAGGTCAGAGGCAGTCTGCCAGTTCCCGAGGGGCATTCAGCTCCAGACCCACGCACGAGCAGCCAGCACAGGGTAAAGTGCACTCGGAGACGCTGACCTTCAGACGGCTCCAGAAGAGGTGGCCCTTCCGCTGGGACTCTCAGCACCTGGTGTCTGAAGCGGGAGAAGGGACGTGTGTGCAGGCAGTGAAAGAGGCACAATGGGCGGCATGTGAACCAGGAGCTGCCCCCTGGGCAGGGCTGCTGGAAGCTTCCAACAAGGACATCTGGGCAGAAGGGCTCCACCATGGGTTAGGAGGACACTAGAAGGAGTATCTGCCTTTTTGTCTCCCTTTTAATCAATCCACATAATTATTTTGAGATTCATCCATCCTGTCTTTCCTGGCATGCTAAGTAGAATTCCACTTCATAAATATGCCACAGGTTTTAATTGAAATATAATTGACATATAACATTATAATTAGTTTAGGTGTCCAAAACAGTGAGGGGCTTCCCTGGTGGCTCAGATGGTAAAGAATCTGCCTGTAACGCAGGAGACCCTGATTCAATCCCTGAGTCGGGAAGATCCCCTGTTACCACCCGAGTATTCTTGTCCGGAAAATCCCATAGACAGAGGAGCCTGGTGGGCTACAGTCCACGGGGTCGCAGAGAGTCAGACACGACTGAGTGAGTGACACACTTACTACTACAACTACAACGTAATGACTCAGTGTTTGTGGACACTGTGACACCATCACCACAATGAGTTTATTAACATCCATTACCCCACACAGTTACAAGACTTCTTCTTAGGATGAGAACTTCAAGATCTATGTTCTAAACAATTTCCAAATATACAATATTAATTCTAGTTGCCATCTGTAACCCACGACATATTTACCTTACGCCAGTATTTTTCATCCATTCACCTGTTGATAGACATTTTAGAGCTCAGTTTAGGACTATTACAAATAAAGTTGCAGCGACATTTGCTTCATGGTCTTTGCATGGACACAGGTTTTCTCCAGGGTTAATACTTCAGAGGCGAATGACCAGGTCATAGGGTAGGTATATGTTTTCAAGAAGCGGTCAAATCGACTTCCAAGCGGGAAGCACCAGTTTCCTTCCAGCCAGCAATCTACAGCGTTCTGATTTCTCTACATCCTCACCAGCACTGGTTATGATCTGACTTTCTGGTTTCAACCATCCCCGCGGTTCTCCATGACAAGTGATGCCCAGCATCTTGCCTTGGCTCCTTAACTCTCCGTATACTTTCTTCGGGGAAGCTCTCTCCCCTCCTTGGGTCTTTACTCAGGGGCGCGCGCTCCTGTCCCACCGCAGCCCTGCCTCCCCTTCACTGTACCCCGATTACCGCGCTGCGAGTCTAGCACCCCACGGCCACTGTGGGTGCCCACGGCCCAGCCTGGGAAGAGGCAGCCACGCCCCCACGGCCAGCCCCGCCCAGCCAAGCCGGGTGCTGCCAAGCAAGTCATCTCTTTTCGCAGCTACTCGGGAGTCCGCCTTCGTGCACGCCATCGCCTCTGCCGGCGTAGCCTTCGCGGTGACGCGCTCTTGCGCCGAGGGCTCCGCTGCCATCTGCGGCTGCAGCGGCCGCCATCAGGGCTCGCCCGGTGAGGGCTGGAAGTGGGGCGGCTGCAGCGAGGACATCGAGTTCGGCGGGATGGTGTCTCGGGAGTTCGCAGATGCGCGGGAGAACCGCCCAGACGCTCGCTCCGCGATGAACCGCCACAACAATGAGGCTGGGCGCCAGGTACGTTTGTGGCCCCTTCAAGTCCTGGGGGTGACGCAGAAATCCCTGAGACCACACCCCTGCGGGGCTCTGGGAAACAGAAGCTTTCTCAGTAGGATGTGTGCCCTGGTCCCCTGTGGCCCGCTGGAGGCAGGGTGGCGGGTCATGGGAGAGATGTATCTAATGGCCAGACTGGGGGTCTGCTCACCTCCTGCCCAGGAGTGTCTGAAACACAGGGCTGTCCCGTTGCTCCACGAGGTCTAGGGCATTCTCACAGGATGGCAGGTCTGCCTGTGATGTTGAGGTCACAAGGAAGGAGGGACGGGAGAAAGGCCTGCTCCTGCACATTCCTGGAGGGAGACAGCCAGGCTGCTACACCACAGTGTGGTAAGTTCTCCAATGAAGAAATGCGCGCGCGCGCGCGCGCGCGCACACACACACACACACACACACACACACACACACACACACACACACACGCAAGGTGATCTGGGCATAGTGGAGAGGTCAGACCCAGACTGCAGTCTCAAGAAAGACTTCTACTAACTGTGATGGTGGGTGGAGACAAGCAGAATCCTTCGCAGACAGGGGAGCCTGGCATGCTGCAGTCCCTGGGGTCGGAAACAGTCGGACCTGATTGAGTGACTGAACTGAACTGAAGTGAGATGAGGGGAAGCCAGGAGAGCCTCTGGGTAATCCACAGTGGAAGAATGCACAGGGGTTAGTTCAGGCCGAATATGGAGAACAGAGAAAGAAATACGTGGGGAAGGGAGAGGCTGCCAGAGAGCAAGTTGTAAAAAGCTTTGTGAGCCTTTTTGAAAAGAACTTGATTAGAGGGTCAGGGGGGAGCTGCTGATAGGAAGTGATGTGTGTAGGGGCTGGAAAATGTCCAGTAGAGTTGGCTCTGACCTTGGCCAGTGAAACTGGGGCATTGCAGAGGGCTGAAGAGTGAACATTTTAATTTCCAACAGCAGGGAACTTGGTGACTCACATTAATCTTCCGACTAAAGACAAGCACAAATGTAGGATGAAACTAAAAAGCACCATTCACAAGTATAGAATACTCACCTGATACAGACTTATCACAGGCAAGAAGACAGTGCAGCGCAAAGGGGGAAGTGGTCTTTTCAATAAGGGATGCTCAGTTAGTTGGATAACAATATGGTAAAAAATTAATCTTGACCCGTACTTCACACCATATTTTAAAAAATCAATTCTCCATTTCCAAATAGGAAAGAGTAAACAGAGAATGTTTAGAAGAAAATATCTTTGTGACCTTGGAGTAGGCAAAGAGTTCCTAAACAGGCCCCCAAAGCCCTCATAATGAAAGAAAAATGTGATAATGCAGAGTGTTGTAAAATGTATAAAACCGCACCACCATGAAACTGAAAAGGCAATCCACACGGGAGGAGAGATTCACAATATATACAGTCAACCTGTATATTAAAGTGATAGTATAAAAAGAACTCTACAAAGTAATAAGAAAAAGACTGATAACCCAAATGAAAGTTGGCTAAAATGTGGAAAGCCACTTCACAAAAGAAAATCTAGAAATGAGCAATATGTGTGAATATGTGAAAAGGTGATCAATATCCCTAGTCATCAAGGAAATGCTGTTGGAATACATGCCCTGGCAGGAAAGAAGATAACAGCTAGAAGAGAGCACGATGGAGGTTTCCGAGGAGCTGGTGTTCTGAGCCTGGGCATTTGTGAAATTTGGTCATATTTCATGCTTATGACATATAAACTTTTGCATGTATACTACACTTCCAAAAAAATAATTGTTATGTGTCAAATAGCTAGCCATATAGTGAGGAATTAGCAGTCCAAAGTTCAGAGGGCGACTATAGCCTCCAAGCCAGGTACTTGGGGCTGCTTTTATCCAGGGGTCATTTGCTGGTCTGTGAAAAAAGTATATATGCTGAGCTGCACTTTCACCAGCCTCACCGAGCTAAGAGGGACCATCAAAGGTTCTATGTCTGGGAAATAATTCCTCAGTTTAGGCGGGATCCTGAGGAGTAAAAGAAAACCTGAAGTAGACAAGCCCTTGTGCACATGTGCAGGCTAGCAAAATCTCAAACCTGGATTAAGGTGATCCCAGATTGCTGGTATTCCCATGCACCTGGAAAAAGAAGACAAAAATCTTTTTCGGAGAATGATAACCTTATGATAGGCTGATTTTTTTTCCTACAAACAATTATTCAAACACAATGTTCAACACATGATCAAATATAACCTATTAAATGGGCTGGTGACAGAATGAGTGATAACCAGCCAAACAAAACAAAGCAAAACAAGAACAGCAACAAAAACGGAAACAAGAGTCCAATACTGAAATTATTAGACACAGATTATGAGAAAAAAAAATATGCTTACTTATGTTCACAAAGCTAAAATGCAATGTAATAGATTTGGGGAAGAATCACAAAGAAACTGTAGACCTGAAAACTGGATGGGAGCTTTCAGTTTAAAAAAATGACAAACTAAATACGAAGGATTTTTGTCTGCAGTCTCCTAGAACATCACTAAAATGACAATGAATTGATTTTAAGATACTAAACTATAGAGAACATGCAAAACAGAAGGGGACAGAGGCAATAAAACTTTGAAAGCAGAAAGCAATACCTCAGTACAGTCAAGAAAGCTGAATCTTAAGCCAATAGAAGCTCTTAAACTAGATCGGCTTTAATTTAAAGCCAGTCTTAAAAGCAATCAACCCAGGAATTTCTAGTATTCGATATCTTGAGAAGCAGAGATAGATATAGGGCTTGGAAACAGAAAGATTGGTTGAAATCTATTTTAAAAGCACTTTTAAACCTACTAGCTCTTCTGTCCAACCTCTTGCATCCAGACAACACCCCTCCATCACCATGGCAGAAGCTTATTCCCTAATGAGGGTAAAGCAGAAGATGTCTGGACTGCTGAGGGTGAGGCTGCCCAAGTGAAAGGAGTCTGTCTATATACACATTTCTCTTCTTAATCTCCTAATGCCACAGCGAATCTTGTATGCTCTAGGCAGGAGAATGGAAGATTCTCCCCTAAAAATCAGACCAATCCAAGAGAAGAGACTTGAAGATATTGATGTGGGGTTTCCCCTAAAAGCAACGTGGCCAGATCACTCTACAGTGAGGGTCCGAGTACATGAGTCTCTCCTGTGTACAGGAGGTTCCAATAAGTTTTTGGTGCCCTGCTTTTAAATACAGCAGGTAGTTAGGGATCACTGAACATGATGCCTTCCTGCAACCACAACGATAAAGACCAAAATAAATAAACAAAAACCAAACTTACGGGAAAGAGACATTATAGAGAGAGAGGAAAACTTCAAAAAACCATCACTATCCCCAGAGAGTTAATACACTGAATCCATAAAATTGGAATAAACTGTTAACTTAAAAGAATATTCAGGGGGGGGGAAAAGAGGCTCTTAGAAATTAAAATAGAACAGCAAAAAATCTCAGCAGAAAGGTTGGAAGACAATTGAGACAGCCTTCCCACAAAGTAGAGGAAGAAAGACAAAGACCTGGAAAATAGAAAAATAGGAAAGACCTGGAAAATATAGAAGATCTGTCCAAGAAAGACAATGAACGTGAAGATGAGGAAGTTTGGTAAAGAAGTAATACGAGAAGTTTCCCAGAGCTGATGACCAAACAGGCCGCATAAGTGACTAGCACAAGAGAGGGGAAGACCCATGTCCAAGCTCATTGTGAGGGCTTTCTTGGTGGTGCAGTGGTTGAGTCTGCCTGCCAGTGCAAGGGACATGGGTTCAACGCCTGGTCTGGGAGGATTTCACGTGCAGCACAACTAGGCCCACGCGCCACAGCTACTGAGCCCGCAAGCCGCAACAAGAGAAGCCACCCCAGCGAAGAAGTCCACACGCGTCAATGAAGAGTAGCCCCCACTCACAGCAACGAAAACCCAGCACAGCCAAAAATAAAAATTTAAAAAGAAAGCTTATTGTGAAATTCACAGCCTATGACACAGAGAAGCCTTCCAAACTTCCCAGAAAAAGGTTCAATTTCACGCAAAGGATCAGGAATCAAAATATCATCAGTGCTTCTAAGAACAACAGTGAAAACTAGAATAAAATCGAGCAATACTTTCAGAATCCTGAAAGGGCAAAATATTTTAAGCCAAAGCTTTTATACCCAGCTAAATCATCTCTTCAACTTTTCAAGTAGAAAAGATTTGTTTGCAGATATGCACACTTCACAAAATTTACCAGAAGGGCTTTGAAAAAGATATCTCCAAGAAAATGAAATCCATGGAACATCTGGTGTGTTTGAAAGTCTTGAAGAGAATGTTTACATGACTAGAGAGTGTATGAGACTGAATCTGTAAGAACATTAAAAACAGCAACAACAAAACATTTTGTAGAAAAAAAAAAGCAATCACATCATGTGGCTCAACCAAGTATGACATTTAACAAAGGCCCAACACTGTCAGCTTCCCTGGTAGCTCAGCTGGTAAAGAATCTGCCTGCAATGCAGGCGACCCTGGTTTGATTCCTAGGTGGGGAAGATCCACTGGAGAAGGGATAGGCTACCCACTCCAGTATTCTTGAGGTTCCCTGGTGGCTCAGCTGGTATAGAATCCACTTGCAATGCCAGAGACCTGTGTTCAATCCCTGGGTTGGGAAGGTCCCCTGGAGAAGGGAAAGGCTACCCACTCCAGTATTCTGGCCTGGAGAGTTCCATGGACTGTATAGTCCATGGGGTCACAAAGAATCAGACACAAGTGAGCGTCTTTCATTTTCAACACGGTCAGCACCAAGTTTTGATCTAACTGGAACTATGCAATAGTTTTTAGAGTAGGGAGGGAGTTTGGAAAAACTGTGCATCAGAGTTGTGGCATAAGGTACCCCCATGGGACCTCCATGGTGATAGGTCCATAAGACAAGGCCAAACACTGAAAACTCAAGAAGTAACAAGTGAAAGTGTTAGCCGCTCAGTTGAGTCCAACTGTTTGCAATCCCATGGACTGTACCCCACCAGATTCCTCTGTCCATGGGATTCTCCAGGCAAGGATACTAGAGTGGGTAGCCATTCCCTTCTCCAGGGGATCTTCCCTACCTAGGGATCAAACCTGGGTCAAGACAAGCATCTTATTAGAGGTGCAGAGGTGCAAGGTGCTGCCCCTAGCAGGTCAGGAAAGTACTGTTAATGAGAGTGTGGGAGCAGAACTCCTGTTTTTCTTAACAAGTCTTAGGAACTCTTGGAGTCTTTAAAGTATATGCATGTATAACTTTAATCAAAAGCAAAACTAAAACAAAAGACTTAGGAGGCAGAGATGGGAAGTGGCAGCTCCTCTTTGGAAAAGCTTGATCACAAAAGAGAAGAAAATGGAGATTAGACAGAACTGGACTTTGGTGAGGGAATGTAATTTACAGATGCCCCTAAAAAAGTGCCAGGATGAGAAGGAAGTCTTGAAGAAACAGCAAGGAGAGGGGAACAGGGTGGAGGAAACATCTGGACACAGCGCCCACCTGAAGTCTTAGACCAGCACTGTTCAATATAGATGTGTAATGAAAACCACACAGTATGTATCAATTTCTAGTTCAGTTCAGTTCAGTTCAGTCACTCAGTCGTGTCCAACTCTTTGCGACCCCATGAATCGCAGCACGCCAGGCCTCCCTGTCCATCACCATCTCCTGGATTTCACTCAGACTCATGTCCATCGAGTCCGTGATGCCATCCAGCCATCTCATCCTGGGTTGTCCCCTTCTCCTCCTGCCCCCAATCCCTCCCAGCATCAGGGTCTTTTCCAACGAGTCAACTCTTCGCATGAGGTGGCCAAAGTACTGGAGCTTCAGCTTTAGCATCATTCCTTCCAAAGAAATCCCAGGGTTGAGCTCCTTCAGAATGGACTGGTTGGATCTCCTTGCAGTCCAAGGGACTCTCAAGACTCTTCTCCAACACCACTGTTCAAAAGCATCAAGTCTTCGGCACTTAGCCTTCTTCACAGTCCAACTCTCACATCCATACATGAACACTGGAAAAACCATAGCCTTGATTAGATGGACCTTAGTCAGCAAAGTAATGTCTCTGCTTTTGAATATACTATCTAGGTTGGTCATAACTTTTCTTCCAAGGAGTAAGCATCTTTTAATTTCATGGCTGCAGTCACCATCTGCAGTGATTTTGGAGCCCAAAAATATAAAGTCTGACACTGTTTCCACTGTTTCCCCATCTTTTTCCCATGAAGTGATGGGACTGGATGCCATGATCTTCATTTTCTGAGCGTTGAGCTTTAAGCCAACTTTTTCACTCTCCTCTTTCACTTTCACCAAGAGGCTTTTTAGTTCCTCTTCACTTTCTGCCATAAGGGTGGTGTCATCTGCATATCTGAGGTTATTGATATTTCTCCCTGCAATCTTGATTCCAGCTTGTGTTTCTTCCAGTCCAGCATTTCTCATGATGTACTCTGCATAGAAGTTAAATAAGCAGGGTGACAGTATACAGCCTTGACGTACTCCTTTTCCTATTTGGAACCAGTCTGTTGTTCCATGTCCAGTTCTAACTGTTGCTTCCTGACCTGCATACAGATTTCTCAAGAGGCAGGTCAAATGGTCTGGTATTCCCATCTCTCTCAGAATTTTCCAGAGTTTATTGTGATCCACACAGTCAAAGGCTTTGGCATAGTCAATAAAGCAGAAATAGATGTTTTTCTGGAACTCTCTTGCTTTTTCCATGATCCAGCGGATATTGGCAATTTGATCTCTGGTTGCTCTGCCTTTTCTAAAACCAGCTTGAACGTCTGGAAGTTCACGGTTACATACTGCTGAAGCCTGGCTTGGAGAATTTTGAGCATTACTTTACTAGCATATGAGATGAGTGCAATTGTGCGGTAGTTTGAGCATTCTTTGGCATTGCCTTTCTTTGGGATTGGAATGAAAACTGACCTTTTCCTGTCCTGTGGCCACTGCTGAGTTTTCCAAATTTGCTGGCATATTGAGTGCAGCACTTTCACAGCATCATCTTTCAGGATTTGAAACAGCTCAACTGGAATTCCATCACCTCCACTACCTTCGTTCATAGTGATGCTTCCTAAGGCCCACTTGACTTCACATTCCAGGATGTCTGGCTCTAGATTAGTGATCACATCATCGTGATTATCTGGGTCATGAAGATCAATTTCTAGTAGCCACATTTTAAAAGGAAACAGGTGAAATTTGTTTTAAATAATAAATTTTATTGAGCCCAATATAACCAACATGTTACCATGACAGTAATGCAATCAATATTAAAATTTTGAATAAGGTATTTTACATCCTTTTATGAAATCTGGGGATTTCGTGTGACCCAGCATGTAGTGTGCCCTCAACGGCACTTCTCAGTTTGGACCACCAGCCAGCCGCATCTCACGACCTCACAGGTGGCTATTTCTGATTACATCACAGGACCTTTGACCTCCAGCCCCACTCCTTCCCCCAAAGAGAGAAGGGAAGAGATCCTGCTGCTGGGGTGCCCACAGGAGAAACATCATGTAATTCTCAGCACTCCCCTAAGATGCAATAAACCCAGTTTCCTGGGCCCTGAAGATACTGTGCTCAAGCCACTCCCATTATTCACCATCAGGCCAGCCCCCAGGCTTGCCACCCAGCCCATGCGCATCTCCTCTAGACCAAAGTCTTGGATTTCCCCAGTTAGAAGGAACCATTTCCCTTTTCCACCCCTGCACTTACATGTCACGTTACAGCCCCTTCACTGAACAGAGATGGCCTAGAAGTAGACTCAGCCCAGGAGGGGGCTTCCCAGACCCTTCCCTCCAGGATCTTGGGTCTGCCAGGGGAACCACATCAAGGATAGCATTGGGAGAGGGTGTCTGCTCCGCCTGGGAGTCCCAGAGCTTTATGGAGCAGGTTGAGGGACTGTTGGACAGATGAGTGGAAGGAAGACTAAGGCAAGGCGCACAGCCATCCTCCGGGGAGGTGGGGAGGTTGAGGGCCTGCCCTGACCCCCCCACTTGCCCGCTTCTGTAGGCCATCGCCAGTCACATGCACCTCAAGTGCAAGTGCCATGGGCTCTCGGGCAGCTGCGAAGTGAAGACCTGCTGGTGGTCGCAGCCTGACTTCCGCGCCATTGGTGACTTCCTCAAGGATAAGTATGACAGCGCCTCAGAGATGGTGGTGGAGAAGCACCGCGAGTCGCGCGGCTGGGTGGAGACCCTGCGGCCACGCTACACCTACTTCAAGGTGCCCACAGAGCGCGACCTGGTCTACTACGAGGCCTCGCCCAACTTCTGCGAGCCCAACCCCGAGACGGGATCTTTCGGCACGCGAGACCGCACCTGCAACGTGAGCTCGCACGGCATAGACGGCTGCGACCTGCTGTGCTGCGGCCGCGGCCACAACGCGCGCACCGAGCAGCGGAGGGAGAAGTGCCACTGCGTCTTCCACTGGTGTTGCTACGTGAGCTGCCAGGAGTGCGCGCGCGTCTACGACGTGCACACCTGCAAGTAGAGGGCGTCGCTATCGGCGCCCGCGGGTTAGAGCTCCACCTGGCGGGGGCGGGGCCCCTCCGTGGGCGGGGCTGGAGGCGGGGCTCTGAGGTAGCGCTCCCCGTGGGCGGGGCGGGGGCGGGGCTCTGAGGTAGAGCTGCCCCGTGGGCGGGGCGGGGGCGGGGCTCTGAGGTAGCGCTCCTCCATGGGCGGGGCGGAGGCGGGGCTCTGAGGTAGCGCTCCTGGAGCGGGGCGGGGTCCTTTATGGTAGGACAGGGTTGAGGCTCCTGAGTGGCATAAAGTTCTTCCCCGTCCTGGAATGAAACCCAGGACCCTTCCTGGGTCCTCTCTGGGGTTGGGGCTCCAGGGACGGGGATTTAGCCTGCCATTACTGTCCCCCGAAGACCACGTGGTTCCACCCTCTGGACCTCATCTGTGTAAAGCAGAATCTCCTGGCAGAATGAGCTATGGAGAGCCTGTGGGGAACATCTTGTCCTCTTACCCCTCCCACTGAGGTCCGAGGTATATCCTCCAAGGATTCCTCCCTCAATGATATCTGCTAACGCTCTCAACCAGGCCCTGCAGAACCGCAAGAATGGCTGGGATTTGGGTCCAGGAGATAGAGCCTCGTGGCAGTAGGCTGAGGAAGGGCCTGGAACGTGCGGCCTAACTCTGTCCCGGCTGCTCTATGCTGGGCATCGGACAACTAGGCCCTCTTCCAAGTGTTCTACTGCCACCCAGGCCCCAGCAAGGCACCGTGCAGCCTGGTCAGCTGTGCCCTCTACTTGGCTGCTGACAGAGTCCAAGCCTGGTTCTCCCGCCTCCCTGTCTTGACGTTCCCACAGGCACCCCATCTCATCCACAGGAAAGGAGCAAAGTCTCCTGTTCCAGTCTTGCTGTTGGCGCCCTCTTGGCCTCAGCACCTCTCTCCAACTCCTTTATTCACAGTCCTCTGTAAGGGAAAGGCAAGAAGGGGACCTAGACTCTCAGGCTGCCCAGGGCCTACTCAGCTCTATAACCTAGCTTGGAGGCTCACCTGGGGTTGTTCGGGAGATTTGGAGTCGGGGGATGATACAACACTGGTGCTATGGAGAGAGGACCCAAAGACCCCAGAGGAGTGGTCTCTGCCCCAGCCCCTTGTGGCCAGGACTGCCCCCCAGGTCCTGCTGCTATGTCTATGGTACACCAGACCTACCTGCCACCGGCCATTGTGGAGTCTCCGGTGGGCTACTTGACTTGGCCCTCATCACATCTGACTCATCCATCCTGTCTGGGAATGAGCACGGCCGATGGACCCCTCAACTAATGCCCATAGGAACTGCCCACCATGTGCTGCCATGCCAAGACTTTTCCTCCTCAGCCTCTGGTACTGTGAAATGTTGCCAGGCCCCTGTCCTTGAGGGCCTCCTCTCCACGCAGGGGGAGAGACAGTGGAGGGACCTGCACTCCCCACTAGGAATACGACCTTCCTCTGCTTTGAATTTTGCATTTGTGGGTTTTAATTTTATTTCCGATGCTGCTATATCCACCATACACAGGAGCTAGACAAACAGATGTGTTGTTGTGGTTTTCCTTTTCTTTCTGTGAAAGAAACTTTTAGTCATAGCTTGTGAGTTTCAAACAATGGGGAAAGTAAAAACAAATGAACGAACAAAAACAAAGAAGAAGAAGAAACAACCAAACAAGCCTGTGGATTGTGCTGGATTTTCGGTGGTGGGTCAGCAAGGCACGGGACCTGGATTGGTCGTGACCCTCTAGGAGGGGCCACGATGGGAGGTGGTGGTGGGCATGTTTAGCTCAGAGACTCCTGGGGGCTCTGTGGTGGCCTCCAGAGCCAGAATTCCAGAGGAAGGAAGAAGGATGGCCTCTCCAAAGAAGGAAGGAAACAGCCAGTGGTCTCAAAGTCGAGGGGGAGACAGACCTGTGAAAAGTGCAGAGAACAGGGAAGGAGGCCTGCCTGCTGCAGGGGATGTGTGGTGCGGCAAGCAGGGCACCATGGCAGCCCCAGGGGGGCAGACCCCACGCAAGTCAGGGGTGCAGCAGGACATCCACCAAGTCAGCTGAAAGCCACTTCCCCAAACATCCACAACATGCTCACTCAGTTGACATCTGAGCACTAGCTACGTGGTCATGCTTCCTGGGCTTGGGGACATGAACTCTGTATGGGGTCCCCTTCTCAGCCTGCCACGGGGCACTCTAGGAGCCTGGTCTGACTTGGAGGCAAGACATGTTCCCTCAATTGGAGGCTCACCAGCAAGAAGCCTGAAAATTAGGCAGGAACTTCTCACTGGGCCTCACCTCCTTCTGCGCCCTGCAAAGGCCACATTAGAAGTCACAGCTCATGCAGCTGGAATCCAGTTGGGAGGTCACGAGGGACATCCATCGCTAGCAGAGAGCTAATGTATGAAGCCAAGAACTCTCAGGGGCTCCTTCCTGCCTCTGTTCATCCTCAGGCCTGAGCTGACCCTGGACCCCGGCCTCCTCTCCACCACAGGGCATAGCTCAGGTGTCCAAGAACTGGCAGGGGTCAGCAGTCTCTATATGTATGGTTGGCCAGATCCTGGAATCATGCTCAGAATCTTGGGATGGGGATCTTTCCAAGGCAAACAGGGAAAGACTCGAGGGCAAGCAAAGCACACTGTTGGCAGGAGCATCACGCTGTGTCCCCATGGTTATTGCCTACATCCGCCCTCAATCCAGCGTATTCAAGGTATGCAGAGCTGGGTAGCCCTCTGCAAACTGAGGCTACAGGAGCCAGGGGATGAAGGGATGGCTTCCCCAAACCACACCTTCACCTCTTCAAGCCAAGAGCAGGGTCCTTGCTTCTCTCTGTGTCCCTCCAGGCTCTCTTCCCTACTACTACCACTGCCTCTGAGCCCTGCCCTGATATCCAAGCAGACCCACAAGGAGGGAGAAAGGAGAAGCAGGGGTGGAGGGGCATGCTGGGACAGGTGAGACATGGGGAGAGCTGATGCAGGAGCTGAGGGGAGGAGGCCTAGTCCCCACCCTCTCAGAGGTCAGGCGCAGCACAGCCGCCCTGCAGGAGCCACATGCTAGAAAGGAGGGGGCTGGGGGCAGATGGGAGCCTCATAATCAGGAGGCTTGTGCCTGCTGAGAGCAGAGGGAGGGAAGCCCAGTTCAGCTGGCTCCGTGGCTAGGCGTCAGGGCCACATGGTATCCTTGAGAGCAAAGGAATGAGGGTGACCCTCTGCCAACAGAGAGCAAGAGCTGGCTGGCCAGGGTCCTGGCCAGGGCTGTGCAGACCCAGCATGGGCAAGAGTATCCACTCCACACAGCCCTGCAGTGGGAGAGAGGGTTTGAGGAGCTGCCTGGTGGAGGGAGTAGGAGCCCTTCAAGGGAGGAAGGGAGGAAAGAGGAAACATGGTGATAGGAGGTCATGGCCTCATCACTCCAGACAGGGCCTGGGGAATACCACCCCCATCACGCTAACGGCCACACTGGTCTTTGCTGCAGGCTCCAAGCCACTGAAGTCAGAGCCAGAAGAGGTCCAGCAAGGTTAAGGGACTAGAGGCAGGGACTTCCCCACAGTCATCCAGTGGTTAAGCATCTGCCTGCCAATGCAAGGGGCAGATTCAATCCCTGGTCCAGGAAGAGTCCACAAGCCACAGGGCAGCTAAGCCTGGGCACCACAACTACCGCAGCCGGCGCGCCCTAGAGCCTGTGCTCTGCAACGAGGGAAGCCGCTGCAGTGAGAAGCCCCCGCTTGCTGTAACTAGAGAAAGCCCTTGTGCAGCAACAAAGACCCAGCACAGTCAAAAATAAATATAAGTAGATATAATATATATTTTTAAAGGGGACTGCCGAGAGACACAGGGCTCTGGACTCCCAAATCCTCTGCTTTCACACTCCAAATCATTATCACCTTCCCAGGCTGGCACACCAAAGTCCCACCCAAGCCACTCGCCCTTGCTGGCTCAGGGCTCCCTGCCTCCTTCACCAGGCCCATTTCAGGGCAGGTCACCACTGCCCCAGAGCTGTAGCTGACCACCAGGGACTCCCTACTGGGGCCTCAAGGGGTCAGCTGGAGTCAGATGGACTGCAGGCAGATGCTCTATAAAGAGGGAGACAGTGATGAAGTTCACAGGGCAGTGTCCAGACCTGGAGCACAGGTGGCCAACCTCACCTGCAGCCGTGAGTCACCAGCAGAAAGACCCCAGGCCCACACAGCCCACCAGTCAATAGACCCAGATCAGACACCCCACACAGGGGTCAGGTCCTGGAGGTGGGGGGCTGACAGGGGCGCCGCTGGAGCTGCCCATGGGCTGCATCCACAGTGCACAGACGGTACAAATGGTGCGGCACCTCTTAGGGTCTGGGCAGGACCCTAATTGGCACCTGCTGAAAACTAGGTGCTGGGGCTCCACAGATGACAGGGTAGGCGAGACGGGCTAGTCAGGGAGTGGAGGCACAGCCACAGGGCCACAAGGGTGAGAGGCCAAGAGAGGAAGCAAGGACACGGCCCGCTTCCTAAGAGCAGAGGCCAGCCACCCAGAAGGAAGGTGGAAGCTGCCTGGGAGTTGATGCAGAGGTAGGTTCTGCCTACCTGGTCTCAGCTCTCCCCCAGGTGAGGCACCAGGCCCCCACTCCCCATCTCTATGGCTCAAGGGCAGAGAGAGGCAGGACCCCACCAGAAGAGGCTCCAGGAAATGGTCGAAGGGAGCTGGCAAGAGCCTGTGTGAATGAGGAGGTGAAACCCTCAACTCTCTGCCAGCCAGGAGCAAGCCCCACCCAGAGCCTTAGTTTCCCTCCAGAGGAAGAGGAAGTGGGATGATGGGGCTCCCCTGGGCCTTTCTGCTCCTGCTTTTTGCTGATGTGGGATGCTCCATCCAGATCCCTCTCTGGAGCCCAGCTGGCCCCCCTCACCTGCCAACATCAGCACATCAGCACGTTCCCATGAACTCTGGGCCAGCCTCCCCACCCCCAGCCTTTACCCTCAGCTCAGAAGGAGGCCAGAACACAGGGCAGCCAGCCTGCGGGCCTTAGAAGCCACCTCTCCGGGGAGTTTACAGCCCCTCCCGCCAGCCCTGAAGAAGGAGGAAATGGGCCTGGTGGGTCTGTTCACAGGTAGTTGAGACAGGAGAGGAATAACCATATTAAAGGCCCGGAGGTAGTGGGGCCTCACCCTGCCAGGGCCCCCCCTTGGCCCAGCTCCCTGCAAATCTCACACCCCCAGGGCTTCAGCTTTGAAGTTCTGGAGGGGGTGTGGTGATCCCCCTCCTCCTAGGACCCCGACAGGCCCTCCCCTCCCCTCTCCCCTCCCCCCTCTTCCCTCATACTCCCACTTTCTGGGTCCTTAGGACCTGTTTCCACACTTCAAGGATGTGCTGAACATCCCATCCCCCTGCCCCTATGCTGGGCCAGCATCTCCAGGGCTGGGACCCTCAGAGCAACAGGTGCAGGGCTCTGGGTCACCAAGCCTGTCACAGAGCACTGAGGACCCCCAGCCAGCTTCCCTAGTCCTACACAGTGATGGCCTTCACCCCCTGCAGCGGAGCTTGGACCGGATGGGCCTCAAGGTCCTGCTCCCATGCCTCTGCCCCTCTCCTGAGGGTCTGGTCTGGGGGCATGACGCAGCCCATCCTGGGGTCCGGCCTGATGGCCTGGGGTGGCCCAATCCCTCAGCTCTCCCCTTCAGGGGCCTAGCCTCACTCCAAACTCTGTGGTCCCTCCCCAAGCTGCGTGGTCCTCTTGCCTGCAACTCATCTGCCGACTGGAACCCTGTGCCCCTTCATGAAACTCTCTGGTTGGGACTCCCAAGGACAAGGCATCCTAGCAGTCAGCAGCTCCCTCTCCAGTGGCCCCCTGGCCCCCTGGCCTGAGCAGGAGCAGGGCACCTCACACGCCCGCACTGCACTCGTCTCAAGTCCAGCCTCAGTCCGGACAGCGGACAACCTCCCAGGGTGACGCCCAGGCCTGAGAGGAGCAGGACCGCACTTCTGCCATCCCACCTGGGTGGGAGTTCTTCAGGTCCTTCTATTCATAGGCATTGACAGGTAAACTGAGGCCTACTGGATAAAGCCTCTCTCCCCAGTGTGAGTTCCTGAAGGCAAAACTATCCCATTTTCTCCCTCCCTGTCCCCCCATAAAATGGGCGTATCAGGAGCAGCCAACAGAGGGCACTCCCACTTGCCACACTCCTCATCCCCCCAGATGACCTTGGCCCAAGAGATCTGGGTGGTGGGCCCTTCCATACCTTTCGGGTCATCTGGGAGGGCTCCCAAGAGGAGGTGAGCACGTGGTGCAGTTTCTGTGGCTCTGACATCCTCGATCTGCGCCCCTTAGGCATCCCGTACTTTTGAGAGGTCAGCCCCACAGATGCCAGGATCAGGCAGGTACCCAGGGCACTGGGGAAGCCCTGGGAAGGGCCCCAGCCTGGGAGCCGCCACTGCCTGGCCTGGCAGCTGGGACAGGAGCTACTCAGAAGGTGCTAATTGATGTTTAGAGCCAGGCTGGCTCCTCAATCACGTCTCTCTCTCTTTCTCTCTCTCTTTTTTATTTGAGTCTCTGGAGCACACAGTAAACAGTCATTTGGCTCTCAGGGCCCTGCAAATTGGTGTTTATGGTATAAGGACCAGGACTCGTCCACCCAAACACAGCAGGCAGGGAGGGAGGCACTGGGCTGGCAGGGATGGCATGCTCTCCCGCCCATGGAGGCCCGGCTCTGGGAAGGCCTTCCCTCCGCTCTAAAGGAGAAGGCAGGCCTGCTCCCAGTAACCTTGATGCCTGCAGCCTGGCCTGAGGCAAGGAGCCAGCTGGTTCACCCACCAACAAAGGGCCAGCACTGGCCAGAATTCTGCCAGCCAGGCACTGGTATGTTTGGAGGTGGTCAATACTTGAGGCATTGTCATTAATCCAGGAGGGCTTCTTGGAGCAGGTGAGTCTCTGTGACAGAGAGGACCCTCCAAAGGGAGCTCTGAAGGTTCATCAGGGCCCTCAGATTCCCCAGGGCTCCATGTCCAAGCTTCTCCCAGGCTTCCATTTCCTTCAAGTTTCTCCAAGTCCCTATGGCAGATGTGAGGACCCTCTACACACACCTTCTCCCAACCTTGGCAGCCATCTTCAGAACTCAAGACAGGAATGTGGGGAGACCTGGGCCTTAATGCAAGAGGTTGAACGGCGGAATCCCAAGACAGCAGGGGGGAGGTTTTGGGAGAGAAGGGAGACTTCCCAATGTTTGCCCCTCGCCTGACAACTGGACTGCAGAGAAGCAGGCGGGCCAGTGTAGAACCTGCGGCTGGCCCTGGCTGTCCTAGGCTCCTCGGCTCCCTCTGCTGCCTACAAGCTGCAGGGATGCATTCTACCTCACCTGGCTCACCCCGTCTGTCAGCCTGCAACCTACAGAAAGGCAGAGCCTGGGGCCCTGGGGAAGTTGTTTCATGTTTGGATCTGGGAAGGAGCATCATAGATCACATGTGCCTCTTCCCTGAGTGCACTTTGAGTTTTCAGGTCTGAGCTATGGAACAGAAAACCAGCCCCCTCCTCTGCTCAAGAACCTTCCATGGCTCTCCAGTGCCAAGCTGGAGTTGGAGTGCCTCAGCCTACACCCCTCACAAACGGGTCCCACTCTGAGCTAAAGGGGCACCTCTAATCTATGGATGGAGAAACTGACCTGGGCAGGACATGACTTGCCCCAGGGCAGTCAGTGTTAGTCAGGCAGAGTCTTAAGGAAAGCTGAGACGTCACATCGTACGTTGTGGTCCCACCTGCAGTTCACTCTCAACTTCCTTCACCCTCGCCCCCATCCCTCAGTCTCAGGCATCTCCTGGCCTCTGCGGAGGCCTCCTCACCAGCTCACAGCCATAATCTTTGTGGCTCCTATATCACGGTCCCCTGGGACCCAGCTGCACCTTAGGGACCCACGCAAGGCAGAGGAGAACCTGTGTATGTTGCATGTTGGGGAGGGATCTCTGGGGCCAAGCTGATCCATCCCCAGGGCTGCAAGCCTCTGCAGGGGCCCTGACCAGTTCCAAGGGCTCAGCCATCTCCCCAGCTCTAGACCTAGCTCCCAACAGATCCACCCTTCCTAGCTCCAACCTCAGGCAGGCCAGTCTAAGGCCAATTATCAGAATGCCTCAGGAGGATGCCCCTTATCTGGGAGGAGATTTGGGAGTGGTTGGGACACCTGCAGTGGGCCATCCCTAGAACAGGTGGCCTCAGTATCAGCTGTCCCTGCAGTGATGCCAGGCGCTCCCTGTGTGGATGCCTCCCATGGAACCTCTCCCCACCTCCCACATCAGGGTCCCCAGGAGATGGCCACGAGGAAGGGTGTCCCAGTTCTCAGGATGACTGCGTAGCAGCTGGTCACACTGCAAACAGGGAAACTGAGTCTGGGAAAGAGGCAGAACTTGTCCCAGCCTCTCAAAGTCAACAGCACACTGAGGACAGGCAGAAGCATACATTGCATCACCCCTGCTCTGGGAGGCCGCTGGGAAGAGGCTGCATCCAGCGCGGGCAGCTCCAGCTGGGCAAGTGTCTAGGAAGGAAAGGTGCTGCCTGGGACAGGACCAGGGTCAGTCTGAGGTCAGAAGTCAGCCCGGCGGGTCAGAGTGGTCTGGGGCTGCCCCTGGCCTATGTCCAGAGGGCTGGTCTTCGTGGATGTCGCCCCCAGTATGGGGGAGGGTGGCCTCGCCCAGGCTCCTGGACACGTCGGCACGTGCAGCATCAGCTCCACGGCCCCCACCCACTGGGCCATCAGGAGCCGCTCTGGCACTTCCCAGTGGCTCACAACTCTGACAGTGCTTGTCTGACGACTACCCCTAGTGGATGTGGAGGTTGGCGAGTTCTAGCCTCTCAGATGGGGGAATGGGCACTGAGCCCACAGCTGATGTGAGGAACCCGGTGGGGCAGTTTCAGCACCCACCCACTCAGACTAGGAGGACAGTGTGGAAGACAGCTCGGCTCAGCTTGCCCCAGAGTAGCCAAGAATGGCAGGGATGGTGGCGGCTCAGGTGAGGGTGCGGCAGGTGAGGACACTGAAGGTAAGAGGGATGCCGTAAGTGAGGGTGATGCAGGTGGGAAGGAGAGGGTGCAGGTGGGGCCACTGTGCTGTGGATGCTGCAGGTGGCGACAATGCAAGGGAGCACGCTACAGGTGGAGCTGCACACAGCGCAGGTGCGATGCCTCAGGCTCGGACACACTCACAGGTGGCTCAGACTCACTCTCTGCCTCTCCCTGTCACACGGCTTGCCCTATGATGGACAAAAAGAGGGGACAGCTCAGCCAGCCCAGGCCCACAGGGTCCAGCTCCTGCATTCCAGCCCGAGGCTGGCATGAGCAGTGGGACAGGCCACCATCCACTCTGACATGCTTCCTCAGTCGGCAGCTTCAGGAGCAGGTGTGACCACTTCCTGTCTCCCCTCCTGTGGGGCCTGGGGTTCCTGAGCAGGCCACGGGGTTGAGGGTATGAGGACACACCCGGTCCCTAGAACAGGACCAGAGGTCTCTCCAGGGCTCCCCCTGCAGCTCAGACCCAGCCTGGTCCGACATGCTGCTGGGCAGCAGCACCTGCCAGCTAATACCCAGCCCAGACAAGCTCCCGGCATGGCCAGCGGTCTCCGGCCCTGGGTCCAGTGTCCAGTGTCCTTGTCCAGTTAATGAGGAATAATGCTCGTTCCAGAACCAGAAATCAGGCTGGGCCTCCTCACACTACCTGGCCTGCCTGCTCAGGTTCTCCCATCCCTCAGCCTGGCTCTGCCAGGCCCCTGGGCCTGGACTGCCTGTTGTCTTGATGTCCAGCTCTGGGCAGGCAAGCAGGCAGACTTCCACCGCTTTGGGCAGCAGCAAGACACTCTGGCCGTTTCTTTTCCCATCTATGACAGAACAGTGGCTGCTTTTGTCAGGGACTTGCCTTCCTCGGCCTGTCCGTCTCCCTGTCTATAACCAGACCTTTGAAGGATCAGATCACAGACCCTGATGTCCCTGGCTGATCACCTGGAAGGCTTCTGCCTCCCCACTGGCCTCCCTCACAGGGCACCCACCCCTTAAACACACCTGGGGAGCCAGGTGCCCTCTAAGGTGACCTTAGCCTCTCCCCTTACAGATAGCCCTAACATGGGGTGGTAGGAGGTAGCAGTCTGTGCGGCAAGAGGCTTGAAATCCCTCTTGAAAAGGGGGCTTCCCAGGGCAGATGCTCAGCTGGGCTTGCAGGTAGGGGTGGGGTGCTGAAAAGGGCAGGGCTGGCCCACCTTGACCTGGGAGCCAGAAGCAGCACCCAGCCCCCCGGGCCGGAAACAGGACCCGGCAGAAACAAACTAGTGTCCCCAGAGCCAGCCTGCCCTCAGTTGGTGGAGACAGAAACCCACTTCAGAGCCTCAGGATCCCTGTGTGATGTTCACAGTCTCGGAGAGACCGGAGTAGAAAGCATGGAGCTGGATCCCAAGCCAAGTGACAGGTGCGGAGGCCAGCCCTCTGGAGTGTGAGGCAGGGTGCACGCGGCAGATCCCAGCAGCAGACGCTGGACACCGCTACGCCTCGGGCTGGGCTTTTTAATTAACCTTGGCCACTCTGATGGGCCCCAATTAAGTGGAGAATGTGATGGCAGAGCGGGGTCAGGCAGAGAGATGGGTTTTAATTAAAGCACTGAAGGGTCCTAGCCAGGGTAGCGATGGCCTAGGCAGGAGCGCCCCCACCTGACTGCCTTGGTCCTAATCTTGTTTCAAAGGATGCTGGCGCACCTCAGGTGGCAAGAATAAGTACTGCTTGCCCACAGCCAGGCATGGCACCCGCAGGCCTGTGACCTCGCGCCCTCTCTGTGTGGCCCAAGATCAGGCAGCTCCTCTCTGAGCCACTGTCCCCACTGGCTTCCCCTCTCTTCTTCCTGTCTCTGAGTATCTACAGTGTGTCCACTGAAAAGGCCCTGCTGGGCGGCAGAGCACAGAGGAAACAAACCATGAAAAAAACGTGAAAGTGAAACTGAAATTGGCTCAGTCGTGTCCGACTCTTTGCGACCCCATGGACTATATAGTCCACGGAACTCTCCAGGCCAGAATACTGGAGTGGATAGCCTTTCCCTTCTCCAGGGGATCGTCCCAACCCAGGGATCGAACCCAGGTCTCCCGCATGAAACAAATAAATGAATTAAATATGTTCATGTGCAACAGGGGAGAGTGGAGTGAAGGGAGGGCTATTTTCAGTGGAGAGGGGAGTTCAAAGGAGCATAGACCCTCAGAAAGAGGATGGAAGGAGAAAGCGAACTCAGCTGAAAAGGGGCAGTCAGTGCAAAGGCCTTGGGTCAGAACCCTGGGCACAGCTGAGCTGCCTGATACCAGCAAACTAAAATGAGAGGGAGGGCCTCCCTGGTGGTCCAGAGGTTAAGAATCCAAGGTGCAATGCCGGAAACACCGGTTCAATCCTGGTCTGGGAGGATCCCACATGCCGCGGAGCAGCTAAGCCCTTGGGCCACAACTACTGAGCCTGTGCCCTGGGGCCTTGCTCTACAACTAGAGAAGCCCGCACAACAAGCCCGCACAGCAAGAAGCCCGCACGGCAGGAAGCCCGCACAGCGCAGCCAGACAGTAGCCTGCGCAGCAATGAAGACCAAGCAGAGCCAGAAATCAACAAAAATAAACACAAATTAAAAAAAATAAAACTAGAGGGAGCCAGACAGCAGAAAGTCATGGGCATGGAAGGTTTTCAGCGTCACTCAGGTGGACAAGGACCACATGGGGCTTCTGAGTTGGGCCACCTGCTAGGTTCCAGGAACCAGAGTGCCTGACCCCTGTAACTCAGACACCAATCTGCTTGGTGCTCCCTAGCCTTGCTCAGTGGAATGGCAAGCAAGACACCTGTGAGTCCTTGACAGATTCTGAGTCTCAGGATGGTCCACACTTGGGTCTGGGCTTGGAGCTGTCAGGGAGAGACGGTGGCAGGCAGGTACATGAGTCCTGCCCCACAGCTGCCCATCTTTCTTCAGAACAGTTCTGCAATGACTGCAGCTACAAGGCTGACATTCTCCATGGCTGGCTCCCTCCAGACCCGGGGCTTTGGGAGTGATGCGAGAAGGAAACAGGGCGAGAGAGTGTCCTTCCCCTGGTCCTGCCAGGGGCTACAGGCCAGGGGGAACCCAGGAAAGGACTGTTCTAACCCCAAGAGCCAGAACCGCTGTAAGGTGTGGCAGTCACAGCAGGGGACAGCTGCTCACTGGGAGACACACACCCAGCTGCACAGGTTATGTCACTTGGAAGAAGCTGGCCACCCTCAGGCCAATGTGTGCAGATACCACCTGGACAGGCAGGTGAAAGGAAAGAGGGGTCTAGGGGACCCCCATACTTTCAGCCCCAGAAACCAGTCCACATGAGGCCCTGGGGGGGCCGTGACAAATTTCCACAAATGTAGTGGCTAAAAACAACAGAAATTTGTTCTCTCCTGGGATTGGAGGCTGGAAGTTCAAAATGAATGTGTGGGTGGAGTGTGCTCCCTCTAGAGGCCCCGGGGCAGACCCTTCCTGCTCCTGGTTCTCGGTGCCCGGGCGTCCATTGGGTTACGGCTGCGTCACCCCGGTTTCTGCCCCTGTGGTCAGGTGGCCACCTTCAGAGGTCTGTCTCAGATCACCTGTAATAACACTTGTCACTGAATCCAGGGCCCTAATCCAGTCATCTCACCTCAAGATTCTTGATTAATAACAACTGCAAAGACACCTTTTCCAGACAAGATCCCATTCTGAGATTCTGGACAGATGTGACTTTGGGGGGATACCATTCTACCCCCTGAAAACCCTGTGGGGTAAACCCAGGTACTACCGCAATTTGGCTGCACCACATGCAAGCCTGGCGCCAGTCCGTGCCACCAAGATGCTCCTAGGTCCTAACCCCCAAGAAGATTGCGTATATGAGGACTGTTATTTTAAGCCACTAGGGTTTGTGGAACTCGTCACCAGTCCATAGATAGGGCAGGGATCAACAAACTTTTCCCTTTCCCAGGGTTTTGAAACCCTGAATTCATCAGATGCCTCCCAAGACAGGTTGGGTCCCTCCCTCCTGCTGTCCTCTGTCTGGGGGTTGTAAGGGGGAGAAGGGCCCCCCAGAGAGAGGAGCAGACACCAGCCCTCTCAAACCTGGGGGTGAGTCCCAAGAGAACAGCTTCGTCCAGGTGGAGACGAGGGCTGCAGGGCCCCTCACAGTCTGTGACACAATCTGCGCCCAGACCCATGAGGGCCTGCCCCTCCTCCCTCCCTCCCCTCCCCATCAGCTTGCTGAGTGCCATGGCTACACACCCTGGTCAGCCTGGTACGATGATCTCCTGCTGGCTTCCTGGCCTCCAGCCAGACTGCAGGGACCACCATGGAAAGTGCCTGAGTCACTGGTGTCTTCCTGCCCCTCAAATTCCATGTCAGATATCTCTGTGGGTCCCCTGCCCTACAGCTTGCCACATACCATCCCCAAGTGGGGCCTCTCTCCCTCCCCTACTGACCTCATCTAGAAGTTAGAGCAGGGAGGTTATATAGGCACCAGGGACCCGCTAGCAGGCTAAGGAAGTCCATGAGCTCCTTCTCAGAATACGGTTTTATTACTACCTAGCATCAATGATGCACCATCAGAAACAGGTCCAGTTATCAAAAGTTTTAAGATTCTTGTGGCATGTGACTTCAGGGGCAACAGGTTTCTACGACCTTGATGAGGATGATGGTTTCCAAAATGTACCAAGTGCAGTTAGCACTTTCCGGACTGCACACATCCAGCGTGTCCTTCCGACTGTGTTCAGCTCCCTAATGCTGGCAGACGTGGGAATGGAGCCTTGCGCAGAAGGGGGCTCGAATGCAGCGCTGTAATTTCTGTCAGCCTCCGTTGCCAACACCAGAGATGAAAACGCTAGCTGCAGGCTGACCACCCCTGTAATCTCAGTTGAGCGGGGGACAGAAACGAGATTTCATGGTTCCTGCAACAGTCATGACAAGATGTAAAACTGTCTTGAGGCTTCTGTTGCTGACAACATCGTAGGGCCAGTGCATACCGCTATTTGGGAATGTCACCTATATTCAAAATGGGAGGGAATGGTGAATGTCAGTCAGAGGGTCCTAAAAAGACGTGCTTTTTGGCATCCCAGTGCGAAGCTCACTGAGAAGCACTCCCCGGACTTGCCTTACCTATCGTCTGCCCAGGTGTGAAGTGAGACCAAGAACCAGGTAAGAAACCTCTTTCCCAGTGAAGCTGGCCTTCTAGACAGCACTGCCATGCCCAGGAGAGCCGAGACGAGTATTCAAGAACTGCACATTCCCAGACAGTGCCCAGGAAGAGGGAGAAAAGCCTTGGGTAGGGAATGGTCCTGGGCTGTTCCTGTAAGCTGGGCCAGAGAGAGGATGCAGAGAAGGGAGGAGCCTGCGTGATATGGGGACACTGAGGCAGGAGTGGGTATGCTCAAAGAGTCTCACGGTGGAGAGGCCCCAGAGTCAGCCCACTCACAGGCATGGAACTGGGCCATGGTCCTCCCACTGAACCTTGACTGCTGTGCGGCTCTCGGTGGGCACATCCCTATGCCAAACACAGGCTTCTGACATAACCTAGCTGTCCCAACTCCAACCCAGGCCCAGGACAAGGGGACAGAATGGCCTGGGGACGGAGCAGGAAAATGGGCACGAGCATGGAGGCATGCAGGTGCTGTCCCAGGACCCACACCACCAGAGCAGCTGGCATAATCCCTGAAGCCTGCACCAGGAGGGACACGTAGGAGAGAGGGCTTTGAGGGCGGGTCCTAGAGAGGAAGGGCTCTGAGCTGAGCAGAGGGGAGGACTGGGTCCTCTCCACATCCCACCCGTATCTGGGACAGAAACCTGTCTCAGGCTCCCCTCTGGGCTCAGGGGTTCTTTAGAGGCCAGCTCACCAGGGGAGGGCAAGTAGGCAGAGACATCCCAAACCCCCCACCATCCCGAGAAATTTTTTAAGAGGATACAGTTTTGCAACTAGGTCCTGGGTGTTGAGTGCCTTAGTAAGTACTGAGCTCCCCATCACTTAGGAAAACAAGATAATGTTGCAGCCTACAGAGTCACTGAAGCTCCAATGTCTTCAGAGGCAGGGTGGGGACAGAGGAAGAGATGCTGGCAACAAACACGCTAGGATCTGAGATCCAGGGGCTCAGTTCTAACCGTGTCATCTTGGGTGGGCTCGCAACCTCTCTGACTGCCACTAGCCTGGCATAAATGTTGCCCGCCTCACAGGTGCCACACATAGAAGCTGCATGTGTTACTAACCAGGCTGGGGGGCTTAGAGGGTGTACTCATATTCCCTCTCCCTCCTGCCTCAGCTCCTTTGCTCTTTCTGGCACTTCTGTCCCTCCAACCACCCTTCCCAGGGTTCAGCATCCCTGTGTCTGACCTTGTCTCTGGACTCAGGGACCCCCTGAGGGGAGGAACTTAGCCCCAGCTCAAGCTGAAGGTGAGGATCTGGGCTGGGGGCTTTGAACCTGACAGTGGATGTGGCCATGGATGCTGGCAGGCCCTCTAGCCGGCTCACTCTGCCCTCTCCTGGCCAAAGATGGGCAGGTACACAGCTTTTCCATCCCTGCAAAGGGGACAGGGAGGTCCTGGTGGGCATTAGGGCCTCATTTTCCCTAGGCAATTGCCTAGTACCTCCTGGCTCTCTAACGTCTCCTGCCTGGGGCAGGGATCCTTCCCCTGATGTGCCCACCCTGGGCCCCCATACCTGTCTGGTCTGAAGACATCCTCTTTTCCTAAGTTGGGGGCCAGACCAGGAGAAAAGAATCAGGAAGAAGGTAAATTGGGTAACCTCGGGTTTACGTAGGAATCCACCTTATTTTTTAAAACTGTGTGTGTATCTTTCACATGCTCCTTCCTCTTTAAGGATGCTCCTGAGGACACAATCATTTGCAGGCATTCAGCTGTGGGTCAGTTCTCTAGGGAAGAGAGCCAGTAGCACCAGAAGGTTCTGTGCCCCTCTCTGGAGACACAAAACCCCGAGGGCACGTTGAGTGAGCACTGTGACGTAATCACAGCAAGGGGGAGGCGGAAGCTGAGGTGCACAGCACAGGCTAGGTCCTGCACAAATGACGAGGGCTGGGGGAGGCTGCGGCTCAAGCAGGAGTCTGGCTCACGAGATCTAGACCCCCTCTCGGAAGAGGAGGTCATCGGCGTTTGGTGCAGGAGGGCTGCCTGGGGGGTAGTGGGCAGCCCCAGGGAGAGCTGGTGAGGTCCCAGCCACCCCAGCGCTGTAAGGAGGCCCCAAGAGGAGTGTGTAGGTGGGGAGTAGAGGAGAGAGGCCCCTGGACCAAGAGGCAGGCCCCTAGACCAAGGCCCAGGTAATGACCTGCTTGGTGCTCTCCACAACATGCAAGATAGTGAGTGAAGGCTGCCCCAGCAATCTCACCGGTGCCTCCCGTCACAGCAGCTGGAGGATAGTACAGGAGAGAGTTCAAGCAGCGCAGGAGTGGAGTGATGGTACGGGGCTCGCGCCGGCAGGCCACAGTGAGTTCCCAAGCAGGGGGCCACACTAAGGCCCGAGACTGGAGAATGTGGAAAGGAACCACAGTAGGCCCCCTCTCCCTTCTGATCAGCTTAGGGAAGCTTCCCAGAGGAGGGGCTCCCCTGTGTCACCTGGACCCCGCTTAGATGGCACCCCAGGGCAGCGTTGCTCCCTGCCCGGGTGCTTGCTCCACCCGTGCTACTAGATGCCTTCTCCGTTTGATCTTGACTCTTGCTTCTCCAGGTCGCTCCACGACCGCGCACAGGACAGCGTGGGTCCCTGCGGTCGCCGGGCCTGAGGCTGGAGAGGGGAGCTGGCACCCAGAACCGCCGCCCCGGGACCGCAGGGACCGCCTGGGACTCAGTCTCTGCATCTGCCAAATGGGCTTGAGAACGCACCCCCGGGCAGATCACAGACAGGCGCGCGCAGGCGCAGCCGGACTCTGCCTGGGCTAGGCGCGCCGGGGGCGCGGGGGGCGCGCGCAGGCGCAGCGGGGAGCGAGGCGCCCTCCCCGGGCCGCGCGCCTACCCAAGGTCCTGTCCCTACCTCCCGCACGGAGTCTGCGCCTGCGCACCGCAAAGGGCGAGTGGGTGGGACTGCGGGGGGGACTGCCCCGTTCCCCAGCGTCCCCCGCGGCAGCAGGCACTGACGTGGCCGCCGTCAGAGCCGCCATCTTGCGGGAGCGAAACCAACGCCTGCCTCCGAGCAGCATCTGCGCCGCGGCCGCCGAGGGTGAGGCTGGGCTGGGGCCGAGGCGGGGGCGGGGGCCGAGTGGAGGCCCGGCGCGAGGTTGAGCCGGGGAGGTGAGGGCCGAGACAGGGGCCGAGGTGAGGCCAGGCCGGGCGAGGGGCGAGGTGAGAGCCGAGGTGAGGCCGGGCCGGGGGCCGAGGCGAGGCGGAGTCGAGGCGCGGAGCCACGGCCCGGCGGGCCCAGGGTCGAATGGAGGCCGGGGCTGGGGCGAGCCTAGGCCGGGCTGCGGGTTCAGGCTGGGCTGGGGGCCGAGGCGGGGCGGGGCAGGGTGGGTGCGGAATGCGGGGCCAGGGGTCTAGGCTGGGATGGGGGTCGAGTCGGGGCCGAGCTGGCGCGGGGGCTGAGTCGGGGCCGGGGAGGGGTTCTGTCTGGCCACCCTCTCACCAAGGCCCCCAGAGTGGCCGGGGCGGGCTCCCGGAAGTCCGGCCCGCACCGCGGGTGCTCCAGGAAGCCCCGCTTCTTGCTCCGCCTCCGAGGCCTCCTGTCTCGGGGTCGCAAGGACCAGGAAACTGAGGCCCGCAGCCCGGGACACGGCCAAGGTCACACGATGGCCAGGGTTTGAGCCCAGTTCCTGTTTGTTCCGAGGACAGAGCCGGCGAGGCCGGGCGGAGCCCCGGGTTCCTAGGCGCGTGCTGTGGCGCTTGGGTCTAAGTAGGAGCGCCTGTGGCCCAGGAAGCCCTCGATGGACGCGCCTACGGCTTTGTAGGGCTCCTTTAACCAAGATTGCTGCAACCCCGGGATTGCTTCCCGGGTGCCTTTGGCGTGGATTGGAATACACTTCCGAGCTGGTGAATCTTTAACCTACCTATAGAACGCGACCTGGCCGGAGGTGAGGCAGCCTCCCTAGCAGAGCGTCCTAACGCTTTCCAGTCCAAGCAGTTACGGACGGTAAAACAGTAGCTTTGTTAATAAGGCTTGGCAGTTAATTTCAGAGTACTTAAAATATTAGCTAACCAGTTGACCACTTTTGAGCGCTCAACAGAACACCAAGTTGCTGTTTCTAGCGAAATCGAGCGAAATTGCACAAGAAATCACTGGCAGGAGACGGGCAATTCAAACGCTTTGGGTGTCCCCGGAAGTCACTGTTGAGAACTGTGTAGTTGATGTGGTCGTAACTGATGTAGTTGGTGTTGGAGTGGTCAGCTCTTGGTCTTGTTTCAGAACTAGTGGTCAGCGTTTTTGTTTTTTTGTTTTTCCCCCCTGCTGGCTGTTTGCATGGTTGCTCTTGCGTTTTTGGCAGAGTGTCTGAAGGAGTGTGAGATGCCATGGCCTGTGCTGTGTCCTTGGGAGTTTTCAGAAACCATCACGAGTAGCCATAACTGGAAGAACTTTGAATGCATGGTGTGGCCGAGTCCAGGATTATGAGCAGTTGGGTGTGTCTGAAAGTTACAGATACGGCCACTCTGTTACAGTGTGCCATCCCTCCCGTAAAGGTTTTCTCTAGTTAATGGGTAGAATGTAATGTGCCTCTTCACTGGAAATGTCCTGTTGAAAACGAATCCTTGTCACTTGGGCATTACATATCTGTTTCCTGTGATGGCTAACTTCAGATACAAGTATTCAAAATTGCTACTTCAGAAAGATTTAAAATAGTTGGTTTGTATGATAGCTGACTCACATGCTGTCTGCTTATCATTGTAAGAAAGTTAGAAAGCAAAAACTGGTTCTGTGCTTCTCACAGTTCTGGTTTTTTAAACTGTGTGGTTTAGCTATTTGCTTTGCCTCTTGCGCAAGGTGAAGGGGCTGTTCAGACCTGCTAAGCCACCTTTTCCAAAGATCACGACAGGCTTGAAACTACAAGGTACACCTTGACTTTTCTGTTGACTTTAGTAAAATTTAGTATGGACCCTTGAGTTGATCTCCGTGGTCAAATGGCCTTAGGAATAAACCTAACAAAGTGGGGAAAACCCTTGTGCAAGTTCATAAATAGTATATTAACTTGGTTTGAGAGAGTTGAATCAATTTTCTTTAAATTCTTCAAATTGGATGTTGCCTTGATACATGAATTTAAATCTGCTCTTGATCACAGGTCAGGCTCACCGAACGTTTCTGTAGCCCTCCCGAGGATTGTGATCACTTACTGAGCTGGTGTTCAAACCCATCTAGCCTGTGCTTCCTATACCGCTTATGACCGTCTCTGTGCACAGCGTTCCATAGTCTCCCCTTTGACCTTCCAGCCTTTGTAGGGTTAGGAGAATGAAGGAAGTAAAATGCACATCTGTCAGAGGTTGGAAAAGAAACATGAAAAATTCCTTTCAGTTGGGATCTTAAAATTAGGTAAGAACTTAACCTCTTTTGTGATCTGTCTGCTCTTCATTGATGTGGATGGTATTAGAAATGTCCTCCTAGTACCATCTGAAGTGGTCTTTTGGAAACGTTTTTGACCTAACAGTGGGTTGGGTGTAATGCTTCCCACTGGCAAGTAAAGGAGGGCTTGGGAATGTGTGAGTGTGAGAAAGGGGGGTTGGTTAATTTCAGAGTGTGAGCCAAGGTGAGGGGAGTACTTCATCCTTATCCTTTGGTGATTGTTAAAAATTCTTTAAAATATAGCATCTGGTATAACTATACAGCTGTAACACTATTCTGGAAGGTACTCCAGCATTCTTAGATGGATCAGATGGCCTGATTAGCTAGAAAAAATGTGGCAGAATTTAACACAAATACATCAAAGCTCCTTATTCATAGGAGAGTCTCTTAGGCCCCCACCCAGTTCTTTCACATTAAGCTTCCTTATATGAGTGGGAAGAAATAGTGAAGCTATTTGTTGCAGGAACTAACCTCAATATTCCTAACAAACCCTTGTTTCCTGATTTTTGCATATGTTGGAGACTGAGCTCGGCAGCCTGTCATCGGCAAATAGGAAGAGAAGAATAGGACTTCTCACTGACTAAAAGAGACAGAAAACATACAAGGCAGGCAGATTTTTATACACATAGCACTTGGGAGTGATTCTCTTTAGGAGGCAGACTGTTAGTATACAGCATAAATTAGCAAAAGCCCCAGTTATGATCCACGCACATTTCCAGAAGTTAAAAATGTAGTGTATTTTAGAAACATTAATTAGTAAGTTTTTGTCCTCTGAAGGATGCTAGCAAGTCAGTAGAATTTGTCTCCGAAGAGCAAGTCATGTGTGAACTAGCCAGCGTCGTTCAGTTTGTGTTGTACGCCAGATTATTTTTGCAGTGCTGTCAGTTCAGTCGCTCAGTCGTGTCCGACTCTTTGCGACCCCGTGAACCGCCGCACGCCAGGCCTCCCTGTCCATCACCAACTCCTGGAGTTCACCCAGACTCACGTCCATCGAGTCCGTGATGCCATCCAGCCTATATGTGGGCGCTAAACAGAAAGTTTAGTGGTGCTAGGTCTCTGAGGCCCTGGAAATTTTTTGGCCTGAAGTTTTAAGTATCCTGTCAGCTTGACATAGGGACAAATGGCCAAGAAAACAATTTCAAGATTCTGTCTAAACTCATATGTGCAAAGTAGGAATAAAGGCAAAGTTAGATGTGCCAGCATTTTGAGCACAGGTTTCAGAATAAAGGATATCTCTAAAAATTGCTGCGAAGAGTACATTTTCCTGTGGAGCTTTCTATTATCTGTAGATGAGCGTGCGGTTCCTAACTCAGTGAATCTATTACAGTATCTTGTCAATTCTGGCGATGTACCTTTGCTTAAAATAGCTGCAGGTTTTAACACTTCTCTTCATCAGAGTGAGAGAGGCCTTGCGCATTCCTGAGGTGCATTCCTAGTCACTAGTTGCAGGTCCCCGAGGGCAGGCTTAGGGAGCAGACTGTGTGCACACCCCCTCTGTGGCATTGAGCATTCCTGAGCTGCACACATCTGCCCTGAGCAGCTGCCTGTCCCGAGTTTCCCCCTCACCGCAGTGTCAGAGAGAGGCTCGGGCTCCACCACACTCGCGTGTACTTTCACACCAGTGTGAGAGTCCTTGTGGACTTAATGGGTTTTTTTTTTCTGACAGACTAATTTTTTAGAAAAACGTGTGTGATTAATCTTTCTATTTTTTAATTCTTAAAGCCCTTAAATATTCTTTTATGATTCTTTTCTCCTTTCCTTGTCTGTGAATCTCTTGGGTGCTCAGGGAGGTGGCCAGTGGAGGAAGACAAGTAGAGATAGGGAGATGGGTGAGGGAAGGTGGGTGAGGGCCGGGTGGAAGGTGAGGGCGGCAGCAGCGAGTGGAATGGGAAAGCAGGCCCCCGGGGCCCGGAAGGAGCAGTGGGCGCTGAGAGTAGCTCGTCAGGCAGCTAGTCAGGCCTGTCCGGAGGACGAGGATGGGGAGGAGTGTCATGTGAGCAGAGGTGTGAAGGAGGGGCTCCTGTGGGTCTTTGGAAGAAACAGGAAGCTTCTCCCTTGCAAAGGAAAACAGCAGCAGAGGC